>NC_044031.1:595119252-595787404 GCF_901765095.1 Microcaecilia unicolor
ATGATGGTTGACTTTACACCAAGACCAAATCTGTTACCAGCATTGACCCTTCTTCTTCATCACTAATTAAAGCACTGAGACATCCAAGTTCTAAAACTTCACATATAAATAGACCATTTTAGTAACTCATCTTGAACTACTATACAAGTTGTATGTTTCACCTAAAATATCCACCTAATTCTAGGTAATACATGCATGATTAACTACTCTGCTATGGGCATTAAAAATGTACAGTGAAATAACCATCTAAAATACGCCATAAGCCTCTGATCCCTTAGGATCCTAGACCAAACACAAAGCTTGCAATTCTGTCTCTCATTTATGAAGTGTAATGAGATTTACTGCCTTAACCTGCTGAGGAATTACACTATATACCTATTAACATGATTGATATCAGATGCGGTCAATACCAGCTGCTGCTTACATTACTAAATATCCACACAGCAACATAAGGGCAGCTGTTATTTTCATATTTAACTATCCCATTGCTGCTCCTCAGAAGGCCATTTCCTTGATTTTATCTACAGCCAACATCAAGTATTGTATTATATCCCAATTAAATTCAGAAAAGATGTACTCCACCATGTCTTTAATATGACATCATTCTTCATAAAAGCCTGTTGAAGAGAAACAAAATACATTTTTGCTACCATGCATCTAGTTTTGCTCTGGAAACCAATGGCATATGAATAACTTACACAGGGATGCTAGTATCTGGCAGTGTCAGGAATTCTGTTGGGAATTAAGTCGAGTCTGAATTCAATTGAATGTGCTGGTCTAACTCATGGTACTTCCATTGGCCTATAAGTCAGTCTTGTCTAAGCTTATTTTAATGAGGTACTGAGTTAGTTGCTTATTCAGCTGTTGTGCCTGTGAACGTATTACAATTAACTGCTTCAGCAGCTGTGAGATGCTGTATGATGGCACTATAAGATGTGACTTTGTTGATCTGACTTGTATTGTAATGGTTTCTAGATTGGAAAATAAGATTTTATTGCCTTTTATGAGAAATGTCTAAAGCTTAAACTAGGTCTGACATATCAAGAAAAAAAAAAGCATAACTTCTATAAACAGGCTGTATAATTCACTTGGGGGTATGCCTACTAAAGGGGCCCTTTTAAAGAGCGGTGGTAAGCCCAACGTAGGCTTACTACTTGGTCTTCCAGAACTACCGCCAGCAGAATGCGGCTACTGGCGGAAGTCCCCGAGCGTGCGCCATTTCTGGGGGGAAAAGACAACCCTCGGAAATGGCTTGCAAAGTGGTAACCTGGCGGTAATCAGGCATGGCCGCACTCTGCCCAGTTACCACTGGGTTAGCGCAGGAGCCCTTACTGCCACCTCAATGGGTGGCAGTAAGGGCTCCCCATCGCATGGCCACATGGTTAGAGTCCTCTTACCGTATGGCCATGTGTGGCTGGGGGCTTTTTACCTGCTGCAGTAAAAAGGGCCCTGGCGCACAGGGGAAATGGCCTCTGCTGCTAGTGCAGGGCCCTTTCCCCCCGCAGCTTGGTAAAAGGACCCCAAAGTGCACTAGTAAATAGATGTAGTCTCCCAGATTCTATATAGTGTGCCTAGAGATCCTCGCCAAAATCCAAGCGTATTCTATATCAACACATGCAACTTAATTGACTTAACAAGCTAATCAGCATTGATAGCAGCACTTAACAAGCAGTAATGAGCACTAGTTGGCAATAATTAGATTTTATGCGCACAACTCACTAAGAGTATTCTATAATGAACTGCGCCTAAATTCTAATGTGCACAGTTCAAAAGGGTATGGCTATGGGCGGGGAATAGGTGTACCACGGGCAGTCCCAAATTTATGCGCATAGTTATAGAATATGGCCCAGTGCACATAAATACTCAGAGTCACACTCAAATGTAACCTTACTCTCGAGAGCCAAGTAAACTCTGTAATAAAGAAAATGTTCTACTCAATGTTGAAACTCAAATGAGTAAAACCTTTCTTCCCAAGGGAAACTTTTCGAAATCTAATACAATCAATGGTCCTAAGTCATGCAGACTATTGCAACGGTATCTATGCGGGATGCAGAGAACAACTCACGAAAAACCTCCAAACTGCCCAAAATACAGCAGCCAGACTGATATATAGCAAAACCCGATTCGAAAGTGCCAAACCCCTCCGAGAAAAGCTGCATTGGCTCCCAATCAAAGAAAGGATCATCTTCAAAATCTGCACTTTGGTCCACAGAATTATATATGGCATAGTCCCAGGATACATGATAGACCTTATAGACCTACCATTAAGAAATGGTATCGGATCATCACGATCCTACCCAAACTTACATTACCCAAATTGCAAAGGACTTAAATACACAACAACTTACACATCCGGCTTCTTCTACATATGCACACAACTAGGGAACAGGCTCCCTAAAGCTGTAAAAATAATCCATGACCACCTAAACTTCAGGAAATCACTAAAACCACCCTCTTCAAAAAGGCCTACCCCAATGATCCAACGTAAACCCTTCACCCAGCAACACAGTATGACCAATGATTGTACCAGACAATATACAATCTTCATTACCTTCGACCCTTTATAATTACCTCATTCAAGCACTATGCATCCATGTATTTGTTATCAACCGACCTGGCGATTGCCTTGATGGTCCTATGTAAGCCACATTGAGCCTGCAAATGTGGGGAAACTGTAGGGTACAAATAGTAATAATAATAAATCTATGTGCAGGGATTTTTGCCACATTTTGGTTGATGTAAATAGAGGCATGTATTTTCAGGTGCTGGGATATCAACTAAGCATATTCTAGATACCGTGCCTAAATCTAGGCACCGCTTAGAGAATATGCTTAAGCGGAAATGTTTACCGCGCAGATTTTTTAGGCACCTTAATAGAATCTGACCCAGTGTGTGCTAATACAGGACCTTCCGTGCACTAAGGCCATTTCTAACATGCCCAGGAAATAGGGCAATTTCCAGTGTTTCTCTCAAATTAGCCTTAGCGCCTGTAACCTGAAAATAATTGACGGGAGGGCACCTACTGCCTCCTATTTCTGGACTCGCTAACCAGTTAGCATGTGGCAATTGAAACACTAGCTGGATAGCGCATCCACGCCCATTCTCTGTCCCTGAAATGCCCCCTCCAGAATAAAAATACAAAAATAAATAAATACAGCAAGCTTATCACATGCAAGAAAGTTACTTTGTGGTAAGTGTTTTCATTTGTACGGAGCATGTGCTAGGACATAAAGTCCTTTCATGGACAGACCTTTTTGTATCTTGAAACCTATAGCTTAACCCTATCTGTTAGTTTAGTTCAACAAAATGTAATTCAATTTTTTAAAAATGTAGAAGTTCATAATGCTACTTCCTTTAGATAATTTTCTACTTTTTCAATCTAAATCTAACCTTTGGCACCACAGACATCTGTAGGTCAGAAAATGGATATCTGGATCATAACATACAGAATTAAATCAAATTATATTTCTATAATAAGATACCAAGGCTTCATTATTTCCACCTTGAACAAGTCACAAGCACAGTTTTTCAATGACCTCAAAGTACCTATCTCACATTAGACAAATCAAGCATGCAGAATAATTATGCAGAAACAGCCAACCCATCAAAAGGGTAGTTAAGAATTTCAACAGCTTTGATTTGATCTGCAAATTGCTTAAGATTGATTATTTAAAACATTATAATAAGCACCACTCCCAAATCTCATTTCATTAATGAGTCTTGACAGTCAGGGCATTATCATCCCATCATACCCTCATGGTGTCCTTATGTTTCACAAGTATAATCAGTAACAACAGACAATGTGGGATGAAAATAAGTCAGTTTTACATTCAAATTTATTGCATGCTATTTTCTGAGCACTGTTAACCACTAAACCATAACGCGTGGTGGGGCATTTTCAAAAGAACATTCAAGTCAGAATTGGGATGTCCTGTTCACAATGTCCAAAAAACCCTGTCCATCTCACAGCTATTTTTGAACAGAATGTCCTGTTTAAAGTTTAATTTCTTTTATTGATTTTTGATACAGATACCATCAGAATGTCCTGTTTGAACATACATGAGAAGGACATTCTTATGCTGAAAACATTCAAAATGAACAGCCAATTTCTAAAACAGAACATCCAGAATATAAATGCCAAAAAAGCAGGCACAAAAACATCTGTCTGGCATAATTTGTACAAAAATGGCCACACAGTCATCCCTGTAGAACAAAGGGAGCCTAGTGGTCAGTGAAGTGGACTTTAAACAATGGGACACAGGTACTAATCCCACCTTAATTCCTTTATATGCTACCAGTGGAACCAAGCCCATTTCGTCAACAATGAAACGGGCCC
The DNA here is from genome assembly GCF_901765095.1 of Microcaecilia unicolor. NCBI lineage: Eukaryota > Metazoa > Chordata > Amphibia > Gymnophiona > Siphonopidae > Microcaecilia > Microcaecilia unicolor. The sequence goes on from NC_044031.1 coordinate 595,123,589, forward strand.
TAGGAAGGCTCTCGTGTAAGCGTTTTTTTCTCTCTCCCCCTGCCCTCGCCTCCATGTCCAGCGATTCTCCTCTTCGCTGCTCTCCCATCCGTGTCCCGCGATTCTCTCCTCTCCTCCCATCCCATCCATGTCCATCGATTCTCCTCTGCCCTGCCATCCCCTCCCCTCGATGTCCCGCGATTCTCTCCTCTCCTCCATGTCCAGCGATTTGTACCTGAACGTTCTCTGGCTGGCTGGCTTCCGTTCCGTTCGTAACATCCTGACGTCAGCTCGCCTCCAGCGTTCCCTTCCCTCTCACTGTTCCGCCCTCCTCTGACATCATTACGTCGTTACACGAGGGCGGGACTGTGAGAGGGAAGGGAACGCTGGAGGCTTGCTGACATCAGGAGATGTTACGAACCCAGACAGCCAGCAAGCCAGAGAACATTGGAGGTACAAATTATTATATAGGATTGTGAGCCCAACAGGAACAGATAAAAAACTACTGTACCTAAAGGTACAACACTTCAACAGCCATCACACTTGCAGGTGTCTTATAAATTCAGGTACAGTAGGTATTTTTATGTTCCAGGAAGGCTCACATATTTGTACAGAAATAAAAATTACACCTGGGTCCCATCCTTCAAAGTCCACCACACTGACCATAGTAACATAAACATAGTAACATAGTACATGACGGCAGAAAAAGACCTGCACGGTCCATCCAGTCTGCCCAACAAGATAACTCATATGTGCTACTTTTTGTGTATATCCTACTTTGATTTGTACCTATACTCTTCAGGGCACAGACCGTATAAGTCTGCCCAGCATTATCCCCGCCTCCCAACCACCAGCTCCGCCTCCCAACCACCGGCTCTCGCACAGACCGTATAAGTCTGCCCAGCACTATCCCCACCTCCCAACCACCAGCCCCGCCTCCCAACCACCGGCTCTGGCACAGACCGTATAAGTCTGCCCAGCACTATCCCTGCCTCCTACCAGTGGCTCTGGCATAGACCGTATAAGTCTGCCCAGCACTATCCCTGCCTCCCAACCACCAGTCCCGTCTCCCACCACCGGCTCTGGCACAGACCGTATAAGTCTGTAAGCTCCTTCAAGCAGGGACTGTCCTTCTTTGTTAAACTGTACAGCGCTGCGTAACCCTAGTAGCGCTCTAGAAATGTTAAGTAGTAGTAGTATAAGTCTGCCCAGCACTATCCCTGCTTCCCAACCACTGGCTCTGGCACAGACCGTATAAGTCTGCCCAGCACTATCCCTGCTTCCCAACCACCAGCTCTGGCACAGACCGTATAAGTCTGTAAGCTCCTTCGAGCAGGGACTGTCCTTCTTTGTTAAACTGTACAGTGCTGCGTAACCCTAGTAGCGCTCTAGAAATGTTAAGTAGTAGCAGTAGTAGTAGTAGTATAAGTCTGCCCAGCACTATCCCTGCCTCTCAACCACCAGCCCCACCTCCCGATCTCGACTAAGCTCCTGAGGATGCATTCCTTCTGCACAGGATTCCTTTATGCTTATCCCACGCATGTTTGAATTCCGTTACCGTTTTCATTTCCACCACCTCCCGCGGGAGGGCATTCCAAGCATCCACCACTCTCTCCGTGAAAAAATACTTCCTGACATTTTTCTTGAGTCTGCCCCCCTTCAATCTCATTTTATGTCCTCTCGTTCTACCGCCTTCACATCTCCGGAAAAGGTTCGTTTGCGGATTAATACCTTTCAAATATTTGAACGTCTGTATCTTATCACCCCTGTTTCTCCTTTCCTCCAGAGTATACATGTTTAGTTCAGCAAGTCTGTCCTCATACATCTTGTAACACAAATCCCATACCATTCTCGTAGCTTTTCTTTGCACCGCTTCAATTCTTTTTACATCCTTAGCAAGATACAGCCTCCAAAACTGAACACAATACTCCAGGTGGGCCCTCACCAAGGACTTATACAGGGGCATCAACACCCCCTTTCTTCTGCTGGTCACACCTCTCTCTATACAGCCTAACAACCTTCTAGCTATGGCCACCGACCTGTCACACTGTTTCGTTGCCTTCAAATCCTCAGATACTATCACCCCAAGATCCCTCTCCCCGTCCATACCTATCAGACTCTCCCCGCCTAACACATACGTCTCCCGTGGATTTCTATCACCATGAGGCTACTCCTTACACGTGCTTGCTGCTGTAGTAGGAATGACCATAATACCTGAAGTGGTCATAGAGCCTGATATCCACTGTCATTTTCACTTCTTGGGGAGGGGGGGGAGAACTGTTCCTTCTAAGCTTTACAGGAGTCCTCTACTTACAGTCCTGCCAGTGGAGGGACACTATTTCACTATCACATTTTCAATAGTGAGGGAGAGGTAAGCTCTGCAGAACTCCAGGGAACCTGCCTGTCCCTAGTGATCGAAGACACAATATTGATGCACCACCCCCACCGGCAGCAATGCAGTTGGAGGACTCCCGCTCATCTTAGAGGAACAGTGGGTGGGAGGGGGTCAGTACTACTGGGAGATTATGGAGAGGTCATGCCTTCATCCTTCCAGAGGTCGAGTGCTCAATCGGGGCACCTTTTGTACCCTGGACGTGATTGAAACAGATCTAGATAAAAACATCCTTCTTTTTTGCCAGAAGACGCCCTACTTTTGGGCCTGCCCTAGTCCTGCCCAAAGCATGCCTCCAACATGCCCCCTTGCTATTTGGACAAACTACAGGGTAAGACATTCAAATTCTGCCTTTCAAAATCATGATTTGGATGTTTTTCGGCAGACGGAAGGGTTTTTTTTGGCTATTTTGAGACATTCATCTGCTTTGGAAATGAGTGCCATGGAGGAGCATAATCGAAAGGGACGCCCAAGTTTTGCTGAGGACGTCCTCGCAAAATGTCCTGGTGGAGGGGCGGGGAAACCCGTATTATCGAAACAAGATGGACGTCCATCTTTCATTTCAATAATACGGTTGGAGACGCCCAAATCCCGAAATTTAGGTCATCCTTAGAGATGGTCGTCCCTAGACTTGGTCGTTTCTGATTTTCGGCGATAATCAAAACCAAGGATGCAGAAACGACAAAATGCAAGCCCTTTGATCGTGGAAGGAGCCAGCATTCGTAGTGCACTAGTCCCCCTGACGTGCCAGTACACCAACCGAGCACCCTAGAGGGCACTGCAGTGGACTTCATAAATTGCTCCCAGGTACATAGCTCCCTTACCTTGTGCGCTGAGCCCCCCCAAAACCCACTACCCACAACTGTACACCACTACCATAGCTCTTATGGGTGAAGGGGGGCACCTAGATGTGGGTACAGTGGGTTTCTGGTGGGTTTTGGAGGGCTCACATTTACCAGCACAAGTGTAACAGGTAGAGGGGGATGTGCCTGGGTCCGCCTGCCTGAAGTGCACTGCACCCACTAAAACTGTTCCAGGGACCTGCACACTGCTGTCATGGACCTGAGTATGACATTTGAGGCTGGCATAGAAGCTGGCAAAAAATATTTTTAAAGATGTTTTTTTAGGGTGGGAGGGGGTTAGTGACCACAGGGGTAGTAAGGGGAGGTCATCCCTGATTCTCTCCGGTGGTCATCTGGTCATTTCAGCCACCTTTTTGTGCCTTGGTCATAAGAAAAACATGACCAGGTAAAGTTGTCCAAGTACTCGTCAGGGACGCCCTTTTTTTTCCTTTTTGGGTCGAGGACATCCATGTGTTAGGTACACCCAAGTCCCGCCTTTGCTACGCCTCTGACATGCCCTGTGAACTTTTTTCATCCCCACGACGGAAAGCAGTCGGGGACGCCCAAACTCAACTTTCGATTATACCGATTTGGGCGACCCTGTGAGGACGCCCATCTTCCGATTTGTGTCAAAAGATGGGCGTTCTCTTTCGAAAATGAGCCAGATAGTGTCCAGTACTAAGGGGTATATATATTAGGTGTGATAATTGTGGTAGATTACAACAGGACCCTTACTAAAAACATCACATTAAAAAATGGCTGATGGTGAATCCGTGGAGGATAGCAACAAAGTCTTTATTGGAATTGTCTTAAAATATGACCCGACACAGCCGTGTTTCGGCCCAAAGGCCTGCCTCAGGGGTCTTGATGGATCTCTGATGTTGTTATGTATCACTTAACAACAGGAGAATCCTAAAGCAAGTGCCTGGTTGTAAAATCCTTGGTTATTCTCTGTCTTGAGAATACACTGAATAAGCAAAAAGCCGTGTAGTTGGCTAATGTGAATGCAGCAATTGATGCCAAAAAGATGTCATGCTATGCAGAACTTCCAAGTCACCTATTTCCAGGAGGGAACTTTTTGGCCAGTCTTGGTTTTGAAATTACATCCCAATGTATGGTGGTTTTAATGGTCCCTGATTCTTCCCACTGAAATCAGCTCTGCAGATACCAGAATACATTAGGATGGGGTTGTCAAAATTCCAGGTCTGGTCTAAACCTATCCTAAAACTGGGTAAACCTGCTACTTTTTTTTATATCACTGTTTATATTAAGAAGATGACCCAACTCATCTGGGTTTCAGTGCAGTTGACTGTATCAGGGGCCACATGAATTTCCAAAGGATATGTTAAGTCAGAGGATACACAGAGGGGCATTTTCGAAAGAAGCGTCCAAGTTGGGATTTGGACGTCTTTGTAAAACGTCCAAATCCGAGGGCGGGAAAAAACGTATTTTCGAAAAAAGATGTCAATAGAAATCAAACAAAATAAAACATGGAAAAGAAAATAAGATGATACCTTTTTTATTGGACATAACTTAATACATTTCTTGATTAGCTTTCGAAGGTTGCCCTTCTTCATCAGATCGGAAATAAGCAAATGTGTTATGAAAAGATGGACATCCATCTTTCGTTTCGAAAATACGAAGGACATCCTTAGAGATGGATGTCTTTGATTTTCGGCGATTTTCGAAACCAAAGATGTCCATGTCAAAAATGTCCAAATGCAAGCCATTTGGACGTGAGAGGAGCCAGCATTTCTAGTGCACTGGTCCCCCTGACATGCTAGGATACCAACCGGGCACTGCAGTGGACTTCACAAATTGCTCCCAGGTACACAGCTCCCTTACCGTGTGTGCTGAGCCCCCCAACCCCCTCCCCCCAAAACCCACTACCCTCAACTATACACCACTACCATAGCCCTTACAGGTGAAGGGGGCACCTAGATGTGGGTACAGTGGGTTTGTGCTGGGTTTTGGAGGGCTCGATGTTTCCTCCACAAGAGTAACAGGTGGGGGGGGGGGGTATGGGCCTGGGTCTGCCTTTCTGACGTGCACTGCACCCACTAAAAGTGTTCCAGGGACCTGCATGCGCTGTCATGGACCTGAGTATGACATCTGAGGCTGGCTTAGAGGCTGGCACGACATATTTTTAAATGTTTTTTGAGGGTGGGAGGCGGTTAGTGACCACTGGTGGAGTAACGGGAGGTCATCCCCGATTCCCTCCAGTGGTCATCTGGTCATTTCGGGCACATTTTTGTGCCTTATTCGTAAAAAAACATGTCCGGGTGAAAACGTCCAAGTTTTACTTTAGGACGTCCCTTCTTTTTTCGATTATGGCTCGAAGACATCCAAGTGTTAGGCATGCCCAAGTCCTGCCTTCACCACGCCCCCTTGAAATTTGGACGTCCTTGCGACGGACTGCAGTTCGAGGCGTCCAAAATCAGGTTTCGATTATACCAATTTGGACGTCTCTGGGAGATGGACATCCATGTTCCGATTTATGTCAAAAGATGGACGTCCATCTCTTTCAAAAATGAGCCTGACAGTGTTTTTACTCTCCACTTTCTAATAATTGGTTTAAAGGTAAGAATAACTCCCTCAAGTCGACCTTTGCTGCCAAGCTAAGACCCACATCATATTGCAGAACTTTAGGGAGTTCTTGTCCCCCAAATCATTTTGATCATTGGATAAATTACATAAGATACTGCCATTCTGACAAATCAGGTTAGAGAACTAATATAAATTGTTTTGGGGGGTTTTTTTTCATTGCCGGACCTGCTCTTTGGAGTGCTTTACTTCTTGAGTTAAGGTGGGTTTCAAATTATGTCTCATTCTGAAAACTGATGAAAATTCATTGTTTTAGAAAGCTGAGCATTTAGCAGCTTTCAGAATGAGACATTGTGGGGCCTTTTTACTAAGCCGCGTAAGCATCTGCGCACGCCCAATGCATGCCAAAATGGAGTTACCACCCAACTACTGCGTGGCTCTTGCAGTAATTTCATTTTTGGTGCGCGTCTGATACGCGCAGCCAAAAAATAATTTTTATTTTCGGACGCACATATCGGATGCTCATCAAGTGGCATTTGACGTGCGTAGGTCATTACTGCCCGGTTACCACATGAGACTTTACCACTAGGTCAATGGCTGGCAGTAAGGTCACAGACCCAAAATGGACGCCCGGCAATTTTCAGCAAAAATTTTTAAAAAGGTCTTTTTTATAGGCACGCTGAAGAATGGATCGGTGCACACCCAAAACCCATGCCTACACTACCACAAGCCATTTTTCAGCACACTTTAGTAAAAGGACCCCAGAGGTTTTTTGAAAACTAGGCTATAGCCCTTCTGAGAAGAGTGGCAAGAAGTGATGGCCAAACAAAAGTGGCAAGTTTTTTGTGACTTCAGTTATACTAATGATGTTGATTTATGTGTGTTATGTGTGTTATTATTTTATTGGATTTTGCTCACACCTTTTCAGTAGTAACTCAAAGTGCATTGCATTCAGGTACACTGGGTATTTCTCTTTACTTTTTTTGATTTTATGTACAATTTTTTGTTGTTGTTGTTGTCTATTATTTGATGTTTTATGTTTTTAATGTTATAAATGTTTTTACATTACCTGCCCAGATAGTTCAGACTATAATTTTTTTTTCTTAGAATAAACATCTTCTGGCTGTTTGAGATTGGAATGACTTGGTTTAAATTGTTTTTTTGACTAACAGATCTTTTGCAATTACATGGAAGAAAGCTCAGCTTAAACCCATGTCTCTACACTGCTGGGTTCCTCCATGCTCTTTAACATATTCATTGTCCTTTTGTCACTTTAATTGAAAAGCACCCTATAAATTGCTACCTGTATGCTGATGACATGCAGACAGTTGCAGTAATTGGTTCCTCTATCTTTGATCTTGCTCCTCTTAACAGCGTTTAATGGCAGTTGATAACTGGCTTCCACTTTACAGATTAACTATATTATTTGAATAAACTATAAACTATAAAATTGAATCCACAAAAGAGAAATAGTTGAAACAGATTACCTCCCCAATTTTGTGCCCTCCATTATAGGCAGCCCTCTTTCTTTCAGATACAAGATTGCTTTCTTGGGAATTAGATTTGACACACATTTTAACTTCTTCAAGCATATTTCAAATGTTATTCTGAAATCTAATTTTATTCCTTCAAAAAAAAATTCATAAACTGAAATCCCAACAGCCCCTTTGTAATATCACTGACAAAAATATTGAAAAGAATCAGACCAAGTACGAATCCTTCTAGCACATCACTAGTGACACTGCTTTCCTCAACTTGAACTCCATTACTTAGATTGTGAGCCCTCCTGGGACAGAGAAATATCCAGAGTACCTGAATGTAACTCACCTTGAGTTACTACTGAAAAAGGTGTGAGCAAAATCTAAATAAATAAATCACTACTACCCTTTTTATCTCCCATTCAACCAGTTTCTAACTCACTCCCTTGTTCACTTTGAATGGGCTGTGTCGGCATTGCTACGCGGCTCAGTAAACAAGGGGGGGGGGGGTCTGTCAGTCACTTTTGGATCCCTACTACAGGTGCTCAGTTTATTCATTAGTCACCTATGTAGAACCGTGTCAAAGGCTGTACTATGCTGAAACCAAACTGCCTCACATCCTGTAATCCACTGGATTCCAGAAACTTCAATATCCTTTCTTTAGCAGTGTCTCCATTAATTTACTCATCACAACCAAGGCAAACATAGGTGAAATTTGGAGAGGGTGGAGGGGTATGGTGTCCTCCCAAATGCGCCAGGTGCTGGTGCTGAATTAGGCTGTTAATATGACCTCTCTACTCCTTGCCCCCCCCCAAAAAAAAAAATACTCTAGAAAACTATACCTATATTACACGATTTGTCACCTTATTCATAAAAACGTCATTTGGTCAAGCATATGCGATGTTCTATATAGGATGTACCTAAAGAACATGATTCTGCTCCGATAGGCATTAACTTTTTAAGAATACCATCTTACTTGCCCTTATGTAAATCCTCCAGATGCTTTAAAACTCAATGTGATCTATCAAATTTAAACTGCCTTTTTGCAGTGGAATGCAGGAGTAGTTTAGTGGTTAAAGAAGGATGCTGAGAACTAGGGAAGTCAAGGTTCAATTCCTACTGACACTACTTGTGATCTTGGGCAAGTCACTCAATTCTCCACTATCTCAGGTACACACTTAGGGGACCCTTTTACTAAGCTGTGAGAAAAAGGGCCCTGCGGATTTCAGTGGGGCTGTTTTTCCCACGTGCCAGGGCCCTTTTTACCACAGCGAGTAAAAAAAAAGCCTCTAAAAAATGGCCATGAATTAAAAGTGCACTTACCGCATGGCCATCCGGGGAAGAGCACTTACCACCACCCACTGAGGAGGCGGAATGGGCTCCCACAGTAACTGGACAGCACACGGTGATGCCCAATTACAGCCAGATTAACGCCGTGCTATTAAATTTTAAAATATTTCCCAGCACACCGGAAATGACAAGTGCTCACACCAGAACTACCACTGACAGCCATATTCAGCCTGCAGTAGTTCCGGGATAGTGTGCAGTAAGCCCACATTGGACTTACTAACACCTTGTAAAAGGAACCCTTAAGGAGTAATATTGTAACATGCCACCTATTCTGTAAATGAAAGTAGGCATCTACTTACCATTATAGAGTACTCATGTAACTGGATATATACACACTTATATTTTTGACGCAAGCAGTTATGACAACCATAGAGCCAACTGTAAGTGCTCATGATTAATGCCAGAGATACACATATTCCCCCTAATTTTATAAAAGTCACCAAAAATTGCACGTTCAATTTGATTTCATAATGAGCCAAACTGTGCCAATAATTGGATTTTTAACAAGCAATTATTGGCACTAATTAGATTTAATTGACATTTAAATGTATAAATTTAGGCCTATATTTTCACGTGTCCCAAAAAATGGGAGGGTCATGGCCAGTTTGGGGTGGATTGGGGGTGTAGTTTTCAATTACATACCTAATTATAGAACATTGGGGCTATGCACATAAATTTAGGCCCAGGCATTAGCACCACATTTTCATTGGTAAAAATGGTGGTGCCTAAATTTATGCACTACTTCTATACATAAACATTATTCAGATTTTCAAGATTGCACATTATCTCTGTCAGCTGCTGGACACGATGTAAATAGGAACAAACATAGTTTGAAATATCTATATACAAATGCCAGAAGCCTAAGAAATAAGATGGGAGAGTTAGAATATATTGTGCTAAATGAAAAAATAGATATAATAGTCATCTCTGAGACTTGGTGGAAGGAAGATAACCAGTGGGACACTGTCAAACCAGGGTACAAATTATATCGTAGTGATAGGGTGGATCGAATTGGTGGAGGGGTAGCAATGTATATTAACAAGAGCCTTGAATCAAATAGATTGAAATTTCTGCAGGAAACAAAACACTTCTTGGAATCACTATGGATTGAAATTCCATGCGCAAAGGGGAAACGGATAGTGATAGGAATGTACTACCGTTCACCTGGCCGGGATGAACAGACAGATGTAGAAATGTTATCAGAAATTAGGGAGGCTAACAAACTGGGGAACACAATAATAATGGGTGATTTCAATTACTTTGATATTGACAGGGTAAATGTAACAACAGGGCATGCTAGAGAGGTAAAATTCCTTGATGAAATCAAGGACAGCTTTATGGAGCAGCTGGTTGAGGAGCCAACAGGAGGAGGAACAATTCTAGACCAAGTCCTTATTGGAGCACATGATCTGATGCAGGAGCTAATGGTGCTGGGGCCACTTCATAACAGTGATCATAACTTGATCAGATTTGATATAATCTCTGGAATAAGTACACACAGGAAATCCAATACATTAGCATTTAAATTTCAAACAGGAGACTATGATAAAATGAGAAGAAAATTGAAAAAAAAATTAAAGGAGCAGCTACAAAGGTCAAAAAATTTACATAAGGCTAGAATGCTGTTCAAAAATACCATCCTGGAAGCCCAGGCCAAATATATTCCGTGAATTAAAAAAGGAGGAAGGAAGACCAAATGACAACTAACATGGTTAAAAAGTGAGGTGAAGGAAGCTATTGAAGCGAAAAGAAAATCCTTCAGAATATGAAAGAAGGATCCAACGGAAAATAATAGGAAACAGCATAAGGAATGGCAAGTCAAATACAAAGCACTGATAAGGAAGGCAAAGAGAGACTTTGAAAAGAAGATTGCATTGGAGACAAAAACACATAGCAAAACCTTTTTTAGATACATTAAAATCAAGAAGCTGTCAAGGGAATCAGTTGGGCCATGGGATGACAGAGGGGTAAAGGGGGCACTCAGGAAAGGCAAGACCATAACAAGTAGATAAAATAAATTGTTTGCTTCGGTCTTCACTGAGGAAGATATGGGAGATATATCAGTGCCAGAAATGGTATTCAGTGCAAACGAGTCAGAGAAACTGAATCAAATCTCTGTAAACCTGGAAGATGATATGGGGCAATTTACAAATTGAAGAGTAGCAAATCACCTGGACAGGATGGTTTACATCTCAGAATATTGATAGAACTGAAAAATGAACTTACAGAACTATTGTTAGTAGTATGTAATTTATCTTTGCCCAATGTAATGCTGATTTTTAAAAAGGATTCCAGATGTGATCCAGGAAATGACAGAACAGTGAGCCTGACATCAGTGTTGAGCAAAATGGTAGAGACTATTATAAAGAAAAAAGTTACAGAGCATATAGATAAGCATGGATTAATGAGACAAAGCCAACATAGATTTGGTGAAGGGAAATCTTGCCTCACCAATCTATTACATTTCTTTGAAGGGGTGAACAAACAAGTGGATGAAGGTGAGCTGGTCAATATCTAGATTTCCAAAAGGCATTTAACAAAGTACCTCATGAAAGACTCCAGAGGAAACTGGAAAGTCATGGGATAGGAGGTAGTGTTTTATTGTGGATTAAAAGCTGTTTAAAAGATAGGAAACAGAGAGTAGGGTTAAATGGGCAGTATTCTCAAGTGAGAAGGGTTGATAGAGAGGTTCTGCTGGGGCCTGTTCTGGGACTGCTGCTTTTTAACATATTTATAAATTGTCCTCCTCACATGCCAGGCCACCAACCGGTCACCCTAGGGGGCACTGCAGTGGACTTTACAAATTGCATAGCTCCCTTTCCTTGGGTGCTGAGCCCCTCAACCCCCCCAACCCATTTCCCACAGGCGTACACTACCATAGCCCTAAGGGGTGAAGAGGGACTCTTGCATGTGGGTACAGTGGGTTTCGGGTGGGTTTTGAAGGGCTCCCATTACCATCACAAGTGTAAAAGTTGGGGGGGATGGGCCTAGGTCCGCCTGGCTGAAGTGCTCTGCACCCACTAAAACTGCTCCACGGACCTGCATACTGCTGTCGGGGAGCTGGGTATGACATTTGAGGTTGGCAAAAAAAACAATTTAAGTGACTTTTTTTTTAGGGTGGGAGGGGGTTGGTGACCACTGGGGGAGTAAGGGGAGGTCATCCCCTATTCCCTCCTGTCGTCATCTGAACAGTTCGGGCACCTTTTTGAGGCTTGGTCGTGAAAAAAAATGGACCATACATGGGAGTAAGTTATTATCATAGGTTCATTTTAAAAGAAAGAAAGAGGAAAAAAAGAATCAGCATCAAAAACTCCCTATCCACGGAGAAAATCTACTGATTCAAAAGAAACCTCTTCTTTCAAATGCATAGACCAAAGTGAATGAACACGCAAAAAACAGTAAATTGACGGCAAATCCACAATCCAAAAATGAATCCTAATGGTACTTTAAACTAGAACAAAGCAAGTAAGCTTACTGCATTCAGTGTCCATTACAAAAAATAAAAAAGCATAGCCAGCAAACAATGTCATAAGGTTCACTTAGCTGGAACAACCATCCATAAGTCCATTGATGTAGCTCAAACCAAGCCTCTATATGCAACACTGAACAGTGCACTGTGTAATCCCTCAAGGTATCAGCTGTATCTTTAGGAGTGACGCCGAGTCGTTCTCCCACAAACACCCAGGGCAGCAGTTTAGAAGCTCCTCAAAGGTTCAAGAAAGGATTCCCTAGGAGTTACTTTCACTCATTAGGGTTTTATTTTTAGTGTCCAAAAGCATGACGTTCCCCAATAATTATCTGAGAAAATACTTGGTTCCCACAGTTATAAGGCCATGGGCAGGCTACCTACAGGAAAAGCCTTTAAGTCTCTGGCAGTAGTTCACAGTGTGCCACCCCCCCCCCCCCCCCCCCCAATCAGTTCAAACTGTCTATCTTGAGTTCATCCATTCAGCAATAATATTAGCAGACAATTACTTAAATATCCTCAGCTCAGACCAGTAGCCCTTCAACAACCTGGGCTGGCAGATCACCTCCCACTACACAGCATATATTCACCTGTGGCCTCCCACTTTGCCTTTACTAGCAGGCATTCTTTTGGTCTGTAGTCTCCCAATCCATTACAGCAGGCTCGTTTGAGGATTCCAGAGGTACATTGTTTCCCTCCTCCAGATACTCCATGGGCCCTGCACCCTCAGAGCCATCTCTCAAGGCTTCTTTCTCTCCGAGAGCTCTAAGGAATTCCTCTCTCTGCTCACCACACCCAGGAAGAATTATATATTGTTTTCTCAGCCAGGAGTACTGGGAGTCATCCCTGCCACTCCCTCTAGGGGAAGCTGGGGAAAATGGCAGGCCTTTTATTGAGCTGCTTTCTTCCCATTCTTGGCTAGCGTTCCACTCCGGGTCTTTGGGCCTGTTTTTCTGACCCTGTCTCGCAAGGGGTTCTGGTTATTGTAGCCTTGGGAGAGTTTTCCACCTAATGGGGATCTGTGCCCTAGCCTCATCAGAACTGCTAGTTCCACTTGATGTTATTCTTCAACAAGAGTGCCTTGTTTCGTTTTTCTAAACTCTGCTTCAGGAAGAATCTCAAAATATCAATGGATTTCACACAACCTAACTGAAAGATGGTGCCATCTATTCTCGCTGTGGCCTCCCATAGCTGCCCTTTTAGTACATTGAATTGTCCTTCAGGAGGTTTCCCATTCCATCACACCTTCTTCTTCTTCAGCAGTAGAGTTAGGAGTACCTTCCTCTGTGTAATCTATAACCTCTGTACTTGAGAGAGAGCCTCCTCCCGGCTCAAGCTGGTCTGTCTTCAGCTGGGCTGAGAAAAATTCCACTTCCCTTGAGAGGAGGCATCACATACTGTTTTTTAACTCAAGAGAACTGGGCCTTATCCCCAGAGCCTCCCCACCCCCACTGGTGACCACCCAGTTTAAGTTCGACTCTACTCCAGAAGGAATTACCCTGTTGCTTTCTCAATGAAGGTATCCCAGCTCTTCCTTCCCTCCCTTGGATCTAGGGCCGAGAGCCTTTTCCTTGGAGATGGCGGATCAGGGACATTCCTAGAATTTATGCGCACTGTTACAGAATAAGGGGCATCTGCACCTAATTTAGACATGAGGATTTATACCAGGGTTTTACGGTGATGTAAATTCTCACACCTAAAGTTAGGCGCCAATCCCAGCACTAGGTGTATTCTATAAACAGTGCCTAATTTTCAGTGCCATTTATAGAAATGCGCTTAGGGCGTCATTTTTTCGGTGCTGATTTACAGCACTATTGACAGAATTTCATCCTATATGTATTTATATGTTTTTATAAAATAGCTGCTCTGAAAACTCCCACACAAAGCTATATCTTCTCCAAGGTATAGCTTTATACAGGAACTTTCAAGGAGTCTATGTTAAAATATAAGTTAAGATAGAAATGTTAAGTGATAAATCAGTAGGAACGTTTTTAATGGATACAACTCCGAGTTTCACATACACCGTGAGATCTCTGAGTTACCTTGGAAATCATACTATTTTATATTGAGAACCAGTGTGAACTGGCACATCTGTGTAGGTTCTTGACAAATAAGACACCTTCCTGCCTCAAGCCTCCAGTAATTTAGCTAACCTATTAAAAAGCAAACCAAAAGGCTTCCGCTATTTTTCTTCTCTTGTCCCCGTTAGACACTGCACATTTCTCTGGAGTAAGTACAAGAGGTACTCAGGCTAATATTTCTAATAGAGGAAATGAATCTGATCTGCAGACTTAGCTACCACACCATTTGTGCATGCAGAACTGGTCCCGTGCCCAAATAACCAAATAATGGCACAACAGTATAATTGCACAATGCATTCCTGAGTTATAGATTTCTGTTGAAAAAATCTGCTGATGATCAGATTTAAACAAATTCTGATATATGATATTTACTCAGTTTCTGTCATAATGGGATTGAAAGAGGAACAGGTAACTCAGAAAAGATGCTCCACTAAAGCAAGCCACAGGAAGTGCGAAGAAGAAGAAGGCTCTGCCTTGAAAAAAGACCATTCCTCCAAGGTAAACCAAAGGACAGAAATGCATACACTGACAGCAAATTTGAATGCAAAACTCAAGCCCTTTCAAGAGGAAACTGTATACTGTCTGCACAAAAAAATCCAAAGCAAGAAGGATAACAATGAAAACAGATGATTGAAACTAGTGCTTTTTTTGTAGGAACAAAGGTACTGGTACTCATACAGGGCAACTTTAAGGGCGGGGTCACTACCTATGACTCCACTCCTACAATAGCCATACCCCTTTTAACGGTCTTGGAGCATATTAAAAGGCATCACTGAAAATAGTTTCTCCGATTTGTTTTAAATTTACTATTTAGTAACTTTGTTGCATGCTCCCTAGTCTTTGTATTTTTGGAAAGAGTAAACAAGCAATTCACTAGTGGTTAGAGTGGTGGACTTTGGTCCTGGGGAACTGGGTTCGATTCCCACTTCAGGCACAGGCAGCTCCTTGTGACTCTGGACAAGCCACTTAACCCTCCATTGCCCCAGGTACAAATAAGTACCTGTATATAATATGTAAACCGCATTGAACCTGCCAAGAGTAGAAAAGTGCGGGGTACAAACATAAGAAAAAAAAAAATAATAAATATATATATATACCTGTTCCATTCCATTCAGTATTTTACAGACCTTTCTCTCTCCTGATCTCTCCCTGTACCCAGCATCTGCATTCTCCTCTCCCTACCTCTCTTCTACCCCAAGATCAGACATGTCTCCCCCTCTCTCTCCCTCCCTCCCTTCCACCCCATAATCTGACATTTCTACCTCTCTCTCTCTCTCTCCTTTTCCACCACCTTTGAGTCCAAATCCAGCATTTTCCCCCCTCTCTCTCTCTCTCCTCTCCCTCCCTCTTCCCATGATCTGACATCTCTCCCTCTCACCACCCTCTCCATTAGAGAGTTGCATGGGGACAGAAATTTCACCGTCCCTGCCCATCCTTGTCAGCTTCGAATACCATTTCCGGCACCGGTACCCAAATCTTCCTCGGTGAAGACCAAAGCAAAGAATTCATTTAATCTCTCCACTACGGCTTTGTCTTCCCTGATTGCCCATTTTACTCCTCAGTCATCTAGCGGTCCAACCGATTCTTTTGCCGGCTTCCTGCTTTTAATATACCTAAAAAAAACTTTTACTATGTGTTTTTGCCTCCAACACAATCTTTTTTTCGAAGTCCCTCTTAGCCTTCCTTATCAGCGCTTTGCATTTGACTTGACATTCCTTATGCCATTTCTTATTATTTTCAGTCGGTTCCTTCTTCCATTTTCTAAAGGATTTTCTTTTAGCACTAATAGCTTCCTTCACCTCACTTTTTAACCATGCCAGATGTCGTTTGGTCTTCCATCCTCCTTTTTTAATACGCAGAATATATTTGGTCTGGGCTTCCAGGATGGTTTTTTTGAACAGCATCCACACCTGATGTAAATTTTTGACCCTCGCAGCCGCTCCTCTAAGTTTTTTTTCACCGTTCTTCTCATTTTATCATAGTCTCCTTTTTTAAAGTTAAATGCTAATGTATTTGATTTCCTATGTATGCTTACTTCAAAGCTAATATCAAATCCGATCATACTATGATCACTGTTATCAAGCGGCCCCAGCACCATTACTAAGGACTAGGTCTAGAATTTTTCCTTCTCTCATCAGTTCCTGTACCAGCTACTCTATAAAGCAGTCGTTGATTTCATCAAGGAATTTTATCTCCCTAGCGTGCCCCGATGTTATATTTACCCAGTCAATATCAGGGTAATTGAAATCACCCATTATTATTGTGTAGCCCAGTTTATTTGCGTCCCTAATTTCCTTTAACATTTCTGCATCTGTCTGTTCATCCAGGCCAGGCGGACGGTAGTACACTCCTATCACTATCGTTTTCCCCTTTACACATGGAATTTCAATCCACAGTGATTCCAAGAAGTGTTTTGTTTCCTGCAGAATTTTCAATGTATTTGATTCAAGGTTCTCCTTAATATACAATTCTACCCCTACACCAATTCGATCCACCCTATCACTACGATATAATTTGTACCCCGGTATGACAGTTTCCCACTGGTTATCCTCCTTCCACCAGGTCTCAGAGATGCCTATTATATCTAATTTTTCATTTAGTGCAATATATTCTAACTCTCCCATCTTTTTTCTTAGGCTCCTGGCATTCGCATATAGACATTTCAAACTATGTTTGTTGTTCTTATTTACATCATGCTCAGTACTTGACAGTATTAATTTGCAATCTTTTGTCTGTTTTTTATTTTTATTTAAGGATACCTGATCTACTATGGTCTCTTTTGCAACCTCACTATCAGGATACCCTATCTTCCCTGTTTTGATGATATCTTTGAAAGATACCTTATCCCGAACCATGCGCTTTTGAGCGACTGTCGGCCTTCCCCCCATATCTAGTTTAAAAGCTGCTCTATCTCCTTTTTAAATGCCGATGCCAGCAGCCTGGTCCCACCCTGGTTAAGGTGGAGCCCATCCTTTCTGAATAGGCTTCCCCTTCCCAGAATGTTGTCCAGTTTCTAAGAAATCTAAAACCCTCCTCCTTGCACCATTGTCTCATCCACCCATTGAGACTCCGGAGCTCTGCCTGTCTCTTGGGCCCTGCGCGTGGAATGGGTAGCATTTCAGAAAATGCTACCCTAGAGGTTCTGGATTTGAGCTTTCTACCTAAGAGTCTAAATTTGGCTTCCAGAACCTCTCTCCTCTGCAGTGCTTTTTTTGTAGAAAAAAAGGTGCCGGTACTCATTATGGGCGGGGTCACCACATATGGCTCCACCCCTATGATAGCCACACCCACATCAACCACACCCCCCTATACCAGCCATGGCGCATATAAACAGACATCATTGAAAATATTATAGTACTATAGGAGAAAAAAATAACGTGATTTTTTTCATTATAAATAATCTCTGTAAGCTCTTACAGCTCCAGTATACCCAGTGCAAAATAAGACAGCCAATGTAAATTCTCAAATTGGACATAATTACAAACACTAAAATGAAAATAAAATGATTTTTTTCTACCTTTGTTGTCTGGTGACTGTTTTTCTTTCCATATTGGTCCCATTCTGTGATTCTGCTTTCTTTTCTTTTCGCTTAACTCTTCTGTGCCATTTGTCATTTTTGTCTCCTTTTTTCTTTGCTTTCTTCAATATTTTTCAGGCTCTCTCTCTGTCCAGATTTAATTCATTCTTACTATCCATTCTTTAATGTCCTTCATCTACCTGTGGCTTTTCATCTTTTCCTCACCCTTGTTCTCCCCATGCCCCTTCCTCTTATTCTCCAGTCTTTCTCTATTCCCCTTTTCCATCCAGCAGCTCTGCTTTCTCTCCCCATCCTTCCAATGTCTCCCCTATTTCTTTCTGCATTCTTCCATCCAGCGTCTTCCCTCTCTCTCTCCCCATCCTTCCATCTGTTTTCCCCCTCTCTCTCCCCATCCTTCCATCTGTTTTTCCCTCTCTCCCCAATCCTTCCATCTGTTTTTCCCTCTCTCTCCCCAATCCTTCCATCTGTTTTTCCCTCTCTCTCCCCATCCTTCCATCTGTTTTCCCCTCTCTCCCCAATCCTTCCCTCTGTTGTTTTCCCTTTCTCTCTCTCCCCAATCCTTCCCTGTTTTCCCTCTCTCTCTATCCCCATCCTTCCATCTGTTTTCCCCTCTCCCCAATCCTTCCATCTGTTTTCCCCTCTCTCTCCCCATCCTTCCATCTGTTTTCCCCTCTCTCTCCCCATCCTTCCATCTGTTTTTCCCTCTCTCTCCCCAATCCTTCTCTCTGTTGTTTTCCCTCTCTCTCTCTCTCTCTCCCCAATCCTTCCCTCTGTTGTTTTCCCTTTCTCTCTCTCCCCAATCCTTCACTCTGTTGTTTTCCCTCTTTCCCCAATCCTTCCCTCTGTTGGTTTCCCTCTCTCCCCAATCCTTCCCTCTGTTGGTTTCCCTCTTTCTCTCTCTCCCCCCCAATCCTTCCCTCTGTTGGTTTCCCTCTCTCTCTCTCTCCCCAATCCTTCCCTCTGTTGTTTTCCCTCTCTCTCTCTCTCCCCAATCCTTCCCTCTGTTGTTTTCTCTCTTCCAAATCCTTCCCTCTGTTGTTTTCCCTCTTTCCCCAATCCTTCCCTCTGTTGGTTTCCCTCTTTCTCTCTCTCCCCAATCCTTCCCTCTGTTGGTTTCCCTCTTTCTCTCTCTCCCCAATCCTTCTCTCTGTTGGATTCCCTCTCCCTGCCAAGTTTGGCGCGAAGACGCGACGCACGCGGCACCAGCCCCTATTTCCGGCCGCTGCTGCTTCTCCTGTTGTTGAGCAGCAGCGGCCGCTACACAAAGAAAAAGAAGATTAAAAAAAAATTGAAACCTGGCTGAAACGCGGCACCCCGGCACTGTAGACAGCCATTAGGCATTGGCTGTTGCCCCGCAACCGCTCCTCCTCTTGCCTCTACGTCACTGCCCCTGGAGGAAGACCCCGGAGGAGCGCAGTGACGTAGAGGCAAGAGGAGGAGCGGCTGCGGGGCAACAGCCAATGCCTAATGGCTGTCTACAGTGCCGGGGTGCCGCGTTTCAGCCAGGTTTCAATTTTTTAAAAAATCTTTTTCTTTGTGTAGCGGCCGCTGCTGCTCAACAGGAGAAGCAGCAGCGGCCGGAAATGGGGGCTGGCACTGCGTGCGGGACATGGACTCACGGGGCGGGGGGAGCAACAAAAAAAAAGGTGCCGGTACGCCGTACCGTTGCGTACCGGCACAAAAAAAGCACTGCTCCTCTGTATCCCTGCAAATTCCCAAAGAGGTTCTTAGATGCATCCTCAGGCCTGCTTCTTTAAACCATCTAGCCTTCATCTACATTTCCTTTCAGCCTGCCTTCTTGGTATATTTATTTAAACACTAGTAAAAGAGGCCCGTTTCTGAGCAAATGAAATGGGCGCTAGCAAGGTTTTCGTCGCCAACACCCTCCCTTCCTGGCCAACCCCTTCGTTGTTCTGTCATTGCCCCGCCCCCAACGTCATGACGTTTGACGCGAGGGCAGGGCCCGGAGCGATTTCCAACCCCCCACCCCGCCTCCCTCCCTGCCTGCCAACCCCTTCATTGTTCTGCCATAGCTCCGCCCTCGAGGGCGGGGCCCGGAGCGATTTTGGTGGCTTCACCACCACGAACCTTCGAACCTTTTTGAAGGAAGTCAGGGCTTGGCTTCACTGGCGTCAGTGTCCTCAGAATGTTGAGGGTGAGTTTTATTATAGTAGATTTTTGATTCCTCACTATCACCTCGTTCTAAGCAGAGAACATAACAACCTACATAATGAAAGCAAACAAACATAAAAATAAAAATATACTAATAAACTGTCTATTTACTATAAAATGTGCCTGGCACATCTGGCAAATAAATATAGCAGCAAGGGCTTATGTAGCCAAATATACTTATTACTAAATTTCAACATTCCTTAACAAATATAATAAGTCCTTACTCCACAAAAATTAAATAACAGCAAAAGCCTGAGTAAACAAGAGTGCTTTCAAACATTTTCTAAATTGGATCTACCCCTCACCAACTCTCTGGTCTAGAATTTGCTTTCAGAACTAAAGGGAAAATTACAAAAATGGTTGGTGACTCCATGGGAAATCAAAGTGCGCTGAAAGCTTGCCTTTTACTGCATCTTGATATCTCCCCTCCTCACCCCAAGTCTCCTACATATTTTATTCATTTATTTAATTTCTTATATAACACCTTCAAGCCAAAAAGCTATAGAAGTGGCATACGTTCAGATACAGTAGGTATTTTTCTGTCCCTTGAAAGCTCACAATCTGAGTTTGTAACTGAAGTAATGGAGAGTTAAGGGCTAGATTCTCTACACGGCACCTGAAAAATCTGCAGCAAAAAAAATATATAGGGAGTATTCTCCCTATCCGTTTTCGCATCCTGTTCAAACTTCTTCTACTAACCTATAAATGTATTCACTCTGCTGCTCCCCAGTATCTCTCCACACTCATCCTTCCCTACACCCCTTCCCGTGCACTCCGCTCCATGGATAAATCCTTCTTATCTGTTCCTTTCTCCACTACTGCCAACTCCAGACTTCGCGCCTTTTGTCTCGCTGCACCCTACGCCTGGAATAAACTTCCTGAGCCCCTACATCTTGCCCCATCCGTGGCCACCTTTAAATCTAGACTGAAAGCCCACCTCTTTAACATTGCTTTTGACTCGTAACCACTTGTAACCACTCGCCTCCACCTACCCTCCTCTCTTCCTTCCCCTTCACATTAATTGATTTGATTTGCTTACTTTATTTTTTTTTTTTTGTCTATTAGATTGTAAGCTCTTTGAGCAGGGACTGTCTTTCTTCTATGTTTGTGCAGCGCTGCGTATGCTTTGTAGCGCTATAGAAATGCTAAATAGTAGTAGTAGTAAATAGTAGTAGTAAAGTATGCCTAATTTAGGTGGGGACCAGATGTATTCTTTAACAATGTGCATAGATTTGAGAAACACCCATGAACTGCCCATTCTACGCCTAAGGTCACGCCCCCAACTATGTGATTTTAGGCCCTGTTTACTAAGGCGCGTTAGTGGTTTTGACACACCTACAATTAGTGTGCGCATTAACTGTGTAGGTGCCTATAGTGATGTTGTAGGCGCATACACAGTTAACGCGCATACATGGTTAACGCATGTTAAAGATGCTAACGCGCCTATAACACTTAGAATTTACACACATCATGCTGCAGAATACGCATAGACAGCTGTCCATGTAAATTCAAATTAATGCCAATTAGTGTTGATAATTGCTTGTTAATTGTCAATTATCAGCTCCAATTGGCTTGTTAACTAAGTTGCACGCACAAATCCAGAATAGGACCAAATTTGCATACGCAACATAAGTTGCACTATATAGAATCCAGGGTTAAATGACTTACCCAAGATCAGACAGAGTGACATTAGGATTTGAACCAAGCTTACCCTGGATCTCAGCCCACTGCTCTAACCATTAGAAAGAAAAACCCTTGCTTATGCAAAGGATTGCTTAGCATGGTGCTTGAAATTCCTGCTAAGTAAAGACAGCTAATTAATTTTGAATGTAAGTGTTCAAACCCAGAAGAAATAAAGGTGCTTGTTGACAGTGGTTTGGGAATTAAAATGAATGATTCCATGTGTTCTGTTCAGAATATTAATGACCATATAGGAAAATACTTGTGCATACTAGAAAGTTGGGGAAGTAAAAAAAATATGCCTTCAAACTTCTTGAAATTATTAGCAACGATGTCCAAAATGATACCATGCATGAAATAGCATTGTCAATGTTTCACACTGTTAATGAAAATACCATACTTGATCCTATACTTTACATATAGACCCCATATATTCTTCAGATTATAAAAACTCATTTGGTGGACTATTACAATTGCAATAACATAATGCTGTTTTAATTGTTCCTGCAATTAACAAATTCTATTAAAAAACACATCTTGAATTAATGGAAATGCTAAGGTTCACATCTGATGGTGCCTCTGTGATGTTGGGCAGATTCAGTGGTGTCACAGGGCAGCTGAAACTTATTTTTCCACACTTTAGTCGAGTAAAACTGCATTGCACACAGGGAAGACCGAGATTTCAGATATGTGGATGCTTAAGAATGTGAATCCGTGGCCCATTTGGCAGAAAGATTTTCAGATGACGAAGTCTAGAGGTAATCTCTTTTTGATTTTGCGGCAATAGCAAAGTAGACTTCATGAGGGCAAACTTCTATGTTCAAATACAGAGAATTTATTGCTGAAGATGATGTTACAGTCAAGCAATACATAACTCAAGTTTTCAGTGACAAAAATAATCAAAATAAAAATGGTTTCAACTTTTCAACATGTGGTGGCATTGGCACATCAGAATGAACAGTTGGTGGACACTGGAGGAACATTCATGGCATTGAGTGCAGACTGTGAAAGTAGATTTGGCTTTATGAACACCTTAAAACCCAAACAGAATCACTGAAAAGCAGATGTGCTAAACCCTGCAGAATTAATAGGATTGATGATGGTTGTGCATTGACTATCTGAACTAACGTGCTACTTTAATAATGAGATTGATACCTTGTGGGCTCTTTGCTGGCTATCATTGATTGGGAGGGTGGAATCACCAAGGGGAGGTTTATTTGGAGGGCATAAGAGTGGACTGTTTATGGAAAGGATGTTCAGAGACTTCTTAAACAATTAGCAAACAGGTTGTGTGTTTTTGATCAGTGCCCAACCTATTTGCATCAAAATCCACCAATAACCGTCATCAGCTGGTTGTGTAAATTAGTGATCCAAGGCTTGTCAGAAGTGACTATCCTGAAGACCTTGACAAATAGTATTGAACCCAGCCAGTCCCTAAAGGTTGCTGTAATGATTTGAACTTAAGTGTAAACTATCATCCAGTAGTTAGTTTTCCACTTGTGGCAAAATTGGAAGACTCAATTGCTGCTTCTCATCTTCGGAGTTCTATAGCTCCTTGCACCCCTCTCAGACCAGATTCAGGAGTTTACATAGCACAGTGCAATACAACTTCTTGGTGGACTTTATTAACAATAATTATCAGATCTGAACTGAAATAAAATTGTTTTAGAAAAATGTTAAAGGCCTACCTATTCAGTAAATTTATACTGTGAGTACCTGTTATAGGCAAGTGTTATTGCTGGTAGATTGTAACTGGATAATTAATCACCTTTTTTTCCTTTGATAATGTATTTTTCTTACTGTAATATCCCATTATATAGGTATTACTAGAGCAGTAGTGCTAGATTTTTCCAGAGGGCCTGGGTCTGGAAAGAGAGATTGGGAGGCCTGCCAAGGGGAGGGGTTGGCAGAGAAGTTGCAGAGATAAAGTGGTTCCCTGTGGTGAGTGACAGCAGGGGTGGAGTTGGAAAAGTAATAGGTCCATGAGGTCTTTGGTTGCCTGTACACTTGCCAGGACCCTTGGGATCATTGCAGGATCCTGGAGGGAAAGAAATAAATGCAGGCTGAGTAAAGGAGTAGTTGCTGAGGAGACAGAGCTTCAGGTGTATAAGGGGAATCCGGCCTGGAAGCAGGAACCAGAGCAGGTGAAGTCTGTTCAAGGCTGGGGTGCAACCCTCTGAGATGCATCACTGGAAGAAGGACAGCCTAAAGGGTCTGAAGGACCCTGAAGGAGTTAGATTGGTATCAGGAGTAACAGAAGCTTATGCTAGTATTCTATAACAGCATCTTGGTGCACACGTGTCATTATAGAATTGGCACTCAGCATAAGTGACTAATTAGAGGTGCCCAGTTATAGCATTGCCTCCACAGTAACTATATTTTAGATTCAGTGGCGTACCAAGGGGGGGGGGCGGTGGGGGCGGTCCGCCCCGAGTGCATGCCGCTGGGGGGTGCCGCGGCGCGCGCCTGCTGCGAGAGTTTTCTAACTTCTCTCGTTTGCTGCAGCTCCCTCTGCCCCGGAATAGGTTACTTCCTGTTCCGGGGCAGAGGGAGCTGCAGCGAACGAGCAAAGTTAGTAAACTCGCAGCAGGCGCGTGCTGCGGCACCCCCCCCCCCCCAGCGGCATGCACCCAGGGGGGGCTCTTTCGCGGGGGGGTGTCTTTCGCCGGGGGGGGGGCGTGCTGCATCGGGGGGGACGCTGCACCCGGGAGGCGGGGGGCCGCCTCGGGTGTCCGCCCCCCTAGGAACGCCACTGTTTAGATTGATTCCATTTGAGCTTCTTCTGTGCCAACCGTTGTATTCCTTTTCCACATTTTGCTTCAGATTAGAAATGGACTGTGTGCAATCTTCTCTCAATGAACAATACATTTGAATGTCATTGATTTACATATTTAATCTATGTTTCGTCCTGAAGTAAGAGACCAGGGCAATGACAGTTCAGAACCCCAGCATACAAATTGGGCCCAATATTCAGACCACAGGAGTTAGCCGGACTGACTCCCATGGTCGGTGCTGAGCTCGGATATTCAATACCAGGCAATTTCCAGTGACCGGAATTGAATATCCGGGTGGTTTTTGGCTGGTTTCAACTAAACTGACTAAGTCGATATTCGTTTGCCAAATTTAATCAATGATGTGCTTACTATTAGACGATAGACTGTTACGTAGCATGATATAACTGGTTATTCACTAAGCGCTAACCGGCAATATTCAGTGAGAGATAACTGGCAATCTTGTGCTGAATATTGCTGGAAAGCCAGTTAAATGTCATTTAACCAGACAGGAGCCATTCCTGGCCAGTTAAATGGTTTTAAATATTGGGCAGATTGTGCCTATAGGACTAGGTTCAGTAAATCACACCAAAAAATCAGTGTGGAAAAAATTATATGTTGAGCGTTATTCTATAAAGGGTATCCACAGTTTATAGTATAATGCATAAGTGCCTAATCCATGCCTAACTTAAGGTGCCTGCATTTACGCTTGCTGAAACCAGGTGTAAATGCCAGCACCTTAACTATGAAATACTATCAAAACCAGGACTATAGCTACCTATGCCAAAACTTGTATTATAGTGTCACAGCTAGCCATTCGTGAATATCATATCTATCTATATAATTCACAACCCCAACGTTCTAAATGAAGCCACCACCGGAAGTTGAGGTGTCGAGATAGCCGCTTTCCCCATCAGTGTGTGCCCCGCCCTCGCGTCACTAAGTGATGACGACGAGGGCGGAGCACTGACACTGGCCGAAACGGAGTGCCAGCACCAATGAAGACATAACCGCTCACTTACTCTGCAGCAGCGACAACACGAACAGCACTGACAGAAGAAATCCATTTTGATGGCCATGCTCCTGCTCTGCGTATGTGAGTCACCCCTCCCCCCCCCCCCAAAAAAAAACAAGGTAGCACCCGTTTCATTGCTCTGAGAAACGGGCCTTCTTTACTAGTAATTTTATAAAGTACCCTCAGATATTACCCACTCTGTTAAGCAGACAATAGTGCTGCTAGCTTGTGGTATAGCACTTCTTTCATCGGGTTACTCTTTAAAGAGTTTTTTTGTTATTTTTTGTGTAAATTGCAAAAAAAACACCCAAGTGCTATTAACATCATATCTTCCACGATGCTTTTTTTGTGTTTTAACCTGCACCTGATATTCACACATAAAAGCAAAAGTGGCAAAGTATTGTAAATTGCTGTGCACTTATCTTAGTCAAAGCAAATCTAAGGCTTTAACCAAAATACCGCACTCAAGAAGTCATGGCAACAGGAGCCCATGACCTAAGGTGCCAAAATCTGCATATAGTTTTAACAGCACAGGTCTAAAAATCTATAAAGAACATTTGTCAACAATAGAAAGGCAGTGTTGATACTATGGTCTGCTCAGAACCCAGACTGCCTCTCTGCCAAAAATGACCTTCTTCTAGAATATCCGCCAGTTGTTCAACAATCTTTTCTATTAACTTGCCTATAAATGAAATATAAGAGATAGGCATAATTACCCTACGCCCATTAACATCAGAACCAAAAAAAGAAAGTTAATATGGCATTTTCAAATTTACTTGGAAATTTCCATTGCAAAAAAAAAGTTGCAGTAGGTAATAATGGAAAAACAATTATTTAAATTCCTTTATAAACTCTGTTGGTATAACATCTGGAAACAATGAATGAAATTGCTCATCAGATTGTGGAACATGAATCAACATCATCTCATCTTCCTGTAAATTCTAACCAGTGGCATAGCTACGTGGGGCCTGGGGGGCCTGGGCTCTCATAGATTTGGCCCTGGATCCCCCTGCCGACGACCCGCCCGACCCCTTTCCCGCCGTCAACCCACCGTCGCCTGCAGGACGTCAGAAACAGAAAGAAGCCTTTTGCGAGAAGAAGAGGACCTCGGCTGGCGGGGGTTGGGGTCCCCTGCCATCAAAGGTAGGCGACGGCGGGTTGGCAGCGGGAGGGGGGGGGTCGAGTCGGCAATGGCGGGGGACGGGGTCGGCGGCACCGGGGGGGGGGCTAAAATGTGCCCCCTCACCTCGGGCTCTGGACCCCCTCCCACCAAAGTCTGGCTATGCCCGTGATCCTAATAGGTACTCATTCCTATGTCTACATTTCCCTACCCCTTGAATTTCTAGGTTGTATAACATCTTGAATTTTTTTCACTATGGGCCCTGTTTACTAAGGAGCATTAGCATTTTTAATGTGCCTACAATTAGTCCCGCGTTAACTGTGTAGGCGCCTATAATGATATTGGAGGCGCTTACACTGTTAACGCAAGTACATGGTTAATGTGCATTAAAAACACTAATGCACATATAATGCGGCTTAGTAAACAGGGCCCTAAAACAGGTAGCACAAATATTTGTCATACCAGAAGCGGCCACTATATTCTATTCCCAAGTCTGATTGTATACTGAAGGGTGCCTCAGCAGCTGAGCGATCCAAATGTCTCTCTGAATATATCTAACACAATTAAAAGACTTGTAGGGGAAAAAAATTCTTGAACTATGTCAGGGAAGAAAATAGTTGTGTAAACTCTATCATTTGCAATGCATCTAAAAAAAAGTTCATAGTCCTAACATCATTCACTTTCTGAATAGGCAAATTAAACTCACCTAGAAAAAGAACACTTAAATTCCAGGCTGACCTCCAGAATTAACTGCAACAAGTCAGGGAGAATTTGTGTTGACTCCTTAAGGGTCCTATGCAATAACAAAAGTGCCAAATTTTTCAT
Source organism: Microcaecilia unicolor (assembly GCF_901765095.1). Taxonomy (NCBI): domain Eukaryota; kingdom Metazoa; phylum Chordata; class Amphibia; order Gymnophiona; family Siphonopidae; genus Microcaecilia; species Microcaecilia unicolor. The sequence continues at coordinate 595,150,842 of NC_044031.1, forward strand.
GGCACTTAATCTAGCAGGCAAGCATTCTCTACCATTAATCCTGGGAATGGCTTCTTCCAAGGTTGATAAATCATTATACAATCATCACCATGCCTCCTCCCTTAGCTTTTTCTAAGACCAAGAAAAAATGGAAAAGCCTATAGGACACAGTTCAACCAAGGTAACAGTAGCTTTAGCATTAAGCCAGGACTCAGTTATACAGCAAATTGCTAACTCTTGCTCTAAAATCAAATCATGTACCAGTGCTGACTTGGTTCAAGCTACTCTAAGCATTAATTCAGCATGCTTTTAAACTAGCAATATTTTCTATTAAATGAGTTTTTTGTACTCAAGAAAACTTTTGTTAAAACGGAAGATTGCAAGTTTCTTACTGCAGAGCAAATTAACAAAATACATTCCCTATACAGGGATTGGTGAACACAAATTTGTTAAAATTGTCAAAATATCAATAGAGCTAATCAAAAAATAAAATAAAAAAAAAAAAAAAATATATATATATATATATATATAATAACCAACTAAATATTAAACTAAAATGAAAATAAAAAAGAATAACATAAAGATTTGCACTTGCTCACAAAAGTGCTCATTAATGGATTGCATACAGTCCATTTCTAATTTGGCTCCACCCCTTCAATGAAAGACTTGCCAGGTGATTGGACCTGTCTGTTGACAGGTTGGCATTTTCTGTCTCACAGAACTTGGAAGTGATGATTTTGGGTAGGCAGTGCTGGGCCCCAGGAGCAGAACCCAATCATTAATGGTCAGCTGACTGAGCATCAGAATGAGGAGGCTACCAAGCACGCCCTTCACATTGGCAGATAAATCAGTCCCTTGTAGGGGTTAGCATTCAGTTGCAATATTGGGTAGGTGGAGCTAAATCCTGGGCATAAAACATAGTCAGTAAAGGTCAGCTGGCTGGGCATCCTAGCAAAACAGCAAGATGTGAAGGTTTCCCGGATTGATTCCTATGTGTTTTGATTATTATATTATTTGTCTGTTAGGCTTGCCAGATAAGTAGTTGCAAAGACTCTAAGATGGGCATTTTCGATATGATGTCTAAGTCCAGCTTTGGATGTTTTGCTAAAAACATCCAAAATTCAAGTGGGGAATATAACCATTTTCAAAACAGAAAAAACATCTATCTTTTTTGTTCAAAATGACTATTTGCTAGATGTTTCTGTTCTCTGCATTTATCTTTTTAGTCCATTTTAGAAAAATAAATGTCGAAGTGAAAAACACACAAAAATCAAGCCCTCATTTCCTGTTTCCATGAGGGCGGGACCAGAGCTGAGAGAGAAGGGAAGGCTGAATCTGAGCCTGCTCGCCTTTCACTGCTGCCGGGACCAAGGTAAGATGAATTTTAAATTCTGTGCAGCAGGAAGGCGAGGACGGAGGACTGTTGTGGGAAAAGAGGTCGGGCTGGGGTTGGGACTGGTACTCAGAGGAGAGGGGGCATGGAACTTGTAGGAGAGGGGACCTGGAACTTGGAGGAGGGGGCCTGGAACTCGGAGGGGAGGCTGAAAAGGGGCAGGTGGTGTTTGGGGCGAGTTACTGGACATGGAGGGGACGTGAGAGAGGAGAAATCACTGGACATGGAGGGGAGGGCAGGGGAGAGAGGAGAATTGCTGGATATGAATGGAGGAGAGGGCAGGGGAGAGAGGAGAATTGCTGGATATGAATGGAGGGGGGAGAGGGGGAATGCACCACCTATAAAAAAAATTTTCAGCACCCCCAATCATTTTGAAAAGTTGGCTCCTATGTACAGTGGCATTTACCGGGATAGTGTCACTGAATATCCCATCTAACTGATCAAACAAAAACTGGCTATCTTGTAGGCAGTTTGGGGATAGAGTTGGCACTCACCCGGCTAAGGGCTGATATTCAGTCCTTAACTGGATAAATTAATAGCAGTCCTATCTTTGTCCAGCTTAACTTATCAGTGTTAAGGGCTGAATAGTAGCACTTAACCAAATAAGTACTGGCTGTCCACATTGTCTGGGGTTATACTGGATCAGGTGCTGAGATTTTTCTGGTTCCCCAACACAAATATGAAGAAGTGACTCTTTCTCGGTGCTCAACACCAATTTTATTACAGTGTCCCATAATAAAACAGTCTTCTCATTAGCTGCCAAGTTAGCTCTGTAGTATCCTACCCAAAGCTTCCAACAATTTGCCCATGTAGGCCCTTCCCCCAGCTATACCTTCCACAAACACAATCTTGTAGCTTCTCACGACCCTGGCAGTGCATTAATGTTTCAACAAAACACAGTCACAGATTTCTGGAGCAGATTCTCCCTGCAGTATTCAGGTCTTAACAGGTCACCCACATGAGGCCTTAATGGTTTATTCAGTCCAAAAACATCTAGAATAAGCAAGCCTTAGCACTGTTAGAGTCCCCACAATATCTTTCCATCTGAAGATATTGAAAGAACTTAGGGAAGTTCTAGCAGTTCTGCTGTCTGACCTTTTCAATCCTGGAGTGTCTTCCATCGTAGTAGAGATTATCTTATTTTTACTAGGATTAAGTTTCAATAATTTAACCCCATTTACACCTGGATTTTTCCTATAACAATGCTAATATACTGATAAGTTTCCTCTAAGGTACCAATGACTGGGAAAACTAGGCCCTGCTTTGTGGCATACAGACGCCTCACTTTTTCTCTTTTTTTTTTCTGTTCTGACTATAGATTTGTAACTGTTTTTTTCTTTTCTTTTCTATTTAATGATATTATTGTTTGTATTTGTAAACCGCTTAGCTGTATTTATGATAGGTAGTTTATCAAGAATAAAGTGATACTTGATACTTGAACATCATCGACCTAAGAGAAGCAATCATAAAATCTCTAACATCCTACAAAAGGAAGCCAATTAAACATTTAAAAAATGGCTGATAACGGAGATCACCGAGGCACGTCAACAGTGGCGTTCCTAGGGCGGCTGACACCCGAGGCAGATCGCCGATGCGCCCCCCCCCCCCCCCAGCAAAATGACACCTCCCCCCGGGTGCATTTTTACCTACTGGGGGAGGGGGGTGCCGCGTGCCTGTCGGCTTCGCGCGTTCCATGCTCCCTCTGCCCCGGAACAGGAAGTAACCTGTTCCAGGGCAGAGGGAGCACGGAACGAGCGGAGCCGACAGGCGCGTGGCACCCTCCCCCCCCAGCGGCGTGCACCCGGGGTGGAATGCATCCACCGCCCCCCTAGGAACGCCACTGCACGTCAAACAAAAGAAGCGTCAAGGGTTTACAGTACACTAATAGAGGGCTAAAGAGAATTTGTTCAGCCATAGTGAAAGAGAGAGAACTGCTGTTCAGTATTCCTGCTGTTTTCCTGTGTTTAAGAGCAGCTACATGCTGTCTTGGATACAGATTTACTAATTAAAGGGGAAAAACCCTTTTGCCCTTTATTAGTGTACTGTAAACCCCCTGACGCAGCCTTTTGAGGTGAAATGTGGCCATATCGGGTATCTGGAAACAAATCATCTCAGCTATCCATTCTTTAGTCTGCTTTTTTGTTTGGCATTTTTGTTTGCGAGCAGATTATTGCCTCTCCTGTTTGTCTGATCCCCGAGGAATACCATATTTCATCACCCATTCATAGGATAAGGAACCTTTACTTAATACTTTAGAAATCTCCCTTTTAAAAAAAAACTCTCACACTGACAGAATCTTACCTGTTATTCTCAACTCTGCCAACCTGATAGTCTTCAGGTCATGATCAACCAAGTCAAACACTGCCAGGTCAATTTGTATTAAAAATCCCTGTCTGCCTTTATTTAACTGTAATCTAAATTCTTTCAATGAGGCCATTGCCACTGTCTCAGTACTGAGTATCACTTCAAAACTTGATTGGCCAGCTATAATCACCTCTAATATCTTTGATGATAGAGGCAGATTTGTCCTACATCTGTAGTTGGAAGAAGCCCAGATTTCTGTAGTTTTCATTTTTCGGTAAAGGATGCATCATATTCTGTTTAACTAGAATAGCTACCCTGCTGAAAACTGTAGTCACACAATCTACTAACCATTTCAGTATCACCGCTGAAATTCTAGCAAACGCATAGACGGGCAAGGGTCCAGTATACAATTTCCTTTTCCAAATTGATGGGTCCTTTTACTAAGGTGCACTGAAAAATGGCCTGCGCTGGTGTAGATATGTGTATTGGACACATGGAGGTTCGTTTTTCAGCGCACCTGCAAAAAATACCTCTTTTTTTTGGCCGAAAATGGACGTGCGGCAAAATAAAAATTGGTGCGCATCCATTTTGAGCCTGAGACCTTACTGCTACCCATTGACTTAGAGGTAAGGTCTCACGCGTTAGCTGAGCGGTAATCATCAGCGCGCATACACTGCTGATTACCACCCGGTTAGCGCCATGCACCGGAAAATAAAATATATTTTCCAGCACGCACGGTGGACACGCGTAAAAAATGGAACTACCGCCCGGGCCACGTGGATTTTGCTCATACCTTTTTCAGTAGTAGCTCAAGGTGAGCAACATTCAGGTACACTGGGTATTTCCCTACTCCTGGAGGGCTCACAATCTTATTTTGTATCTGAGGCAATGTTGCGTGATATAGCCACTAACTGGGATTTTCAGCAGGAGATAACTGGTTATCTTCCACTAAATATCTGTAGTTAGGCGCTTAAACCCTATTCAACCAGCCAGGAGCAATTTCTGGCCAAATAGTTTTGAATATGAGGTGCAAGTATCTAAGCTTTTTCATCTCTACCTCTTTAAAATTAAATTGTTAATACCAGATAATCCAACAACTCACCTATTCCAACTTCTGTGTGCTGAAAATCTATGGAGTTCTCCCAGTTCTGTTTATATATATATATATATATATATATATATATATATATATATATATATATATATATATTACTGCCAATTTACTTAAGTACTGTAACAAAGTACAAGTACTTCATTACTGTCCATCTGCCTAATACTGCTTCCACTCCGCCATTTGGTCGTGGGAAGAGCCAACATTCGTAGTGCACCGGTCCCCCTGACATGCCAGGACATCAACCGGGCACCCTAGGGGGCACTGCAGTGGACTTCACAAATTGCTCCCAGCTGCATAGCTCCCTTACCTTGGGTGCTGAGCCCCCAACCCCCCCCCTAAAACCCACTCCCCATAACTGTACAACACTACCATAGCCCTAAGGGATAAGGGGGGCCACCTACATGTGGGTACAGTGGGTTTCGGGTGGGGTTTGGAGGGCTCACATATACCACCACAAGTGTAACAGTTGGAGGGGGTGGGGGTTGGCCTGGATCTGCCTGCCTGAAGTGCACTGCACCCATTAAAAACTGCTCCAGGGACCTGCATACTGCTGTGATGGAGCTGGGTATGACATTTGAGGCTGGCATAGAGGCTGGAAAAAATGTTTTTTAATTTTTTTGGGGGGGTGGGAGGGGGTTGGTGACCACTAGGGGAGTAAGGGGAGGTAATGCCCGATTCCCTCTGGTGGTCAATTGGTCAGTTCGGGCACCTTTTTTAGGCCTGGTCGTGAAAAAAAAGGGACCAAGTAAAGTCGACCAAATGCTCGTGAGGGATGTCCTTCTTTTTTCCATTATTGGCCGAGGACGCCCATCTCTTAACCATGCCCCCGTCCTGCCTTCGGTACACTGACGACATGCCCCCATGAACTTTGGTCATCCCCACGACGGAAAGCAGTTGAGGACGCAAAAAAAACAGCTTTTGATTATGCCGATTTGGGCGACCTCGGGAGAAGGACGCCCATCTCCCCATTTGTGTCAGAATATGGGCATCCTAGATAGGTGGTTAATAGTCTTTATTACAAAACATGAAAAAATAGCTAAACTTACAGCACAAAGGAGGAAGAGACTGGAGCAGCCTGACCAGATGGGGAATCTGTGGTTGCAATAGATTAATAGTGATGAGGAAATTACTTTTTTTTCACAATTACAATGTATTTCTATACTGCTGAAACCACAAGGTTCTTAGCAATTTACAACAAGTAAAAAAACAAAACAAAATAAAAAAAACAAAAACATTTCTTGATAAGAATAATACAAACCCAAATAAATAACATCAAACTAATTTAAACAAATCTCTTAAAAAGATGTGTTTTCACATTTTTCTTAAATTGTAAGAATGTAAGAATATGATCCATATTACCAAAATATTATTAAGGTTGGGGGGAAGGGAAGGGGTGTGGTTGTCTGTATTTTGATGTTGGCTTGTTATAATTTTAAAATAATAAAAGTAAATGGGGAAAAAATAGACTGCTTTTGTAACTTCCCAATAAGTCATGCTTATGCCGTTTACTTCATGAAACTCCAGTGTTATATTCCCAATATTGTCTAGTGAAAAACAAACAGAATACTCTATGTGAATGAAATAGAGATATGTGTGTGCTAATATTGCCTCAATACTATTTTATTTTCTGACAGTATAAATACAACTGCCAAACCCTACTCCACTTTCATAAGTCAATTTATACATTTTAAATTTATTTTAAAAGCATTAATTCATCTTCATCTTCTGAAAGACAGTGTTCAAGTAAATTTAATTTAAACTAAACCATTTATCTTCAAAAATGTCTCAGAAGAAATAGATCTCAATTGACACCAGAACTTGGCTGTAGCTCTACCAGTTTAATATGAATACTGGAGACTGTTATAAATCTTTATAGATTCAGCCCAACATCGGTGATGTCTCAACAATATGCCCTTTCTCAAGGGGAGAAAATGTATACTGTGCATCACAAGGAGGCCTTCCCAGCAAACCTCTTTACTTCTTTTCAATCACTCATCAAAGTTACAGTTACAGTTAGTTTATTTATAGCCCACTAAAGCCAACAATGCAATTCACAACGGATTGCAGATTAAGACGACTAGATTAAATATCTAGAACCCTGTTTACTAAGCTGCGCTAGCGTTTTTAGCTTGTGCTAAAATTAGCATGCGCTAAACTGTAGTTGCCTATATGTTTCTATGGGTGCCAGTGTTTAGTGAGTCCTAATTAATAGCATGTGCTAAAAACGCTAACGCATCCTTAGCGCTGCTTAGTAAACAGAGGGGCCCTTTTACTGAGCCGTGTAAGTGTCTATGTGCACCCAACATGCACCAAAATGGAGTTACTGCCCAGCTACCGTGTGGCTCTTGCGGTAATTTCATTTTTGGCGTGTCCAATACATGAATCCGAAAAATAATTTTTATTTTTGGATGCGCGTATTGGATGCACACCAAGTGGCATTTGACCCGCGCAGGTCATTTCTGCCCGGTTACCACACGAGACTTTACCACTAGGTCAATGGCTGGCGGTAAGGTCTCAGACCCTATATGGACGCACGGCAATTCTCATTTTGCTGTAGGTCCATTTTCGGCAAAAATATAAAAAGGCATTTTTTTTACAGGTGTGCTGAAAAATGATTATGCGTGAAAACGGAGCGCTGCCGACGTCTCCCTTCCCTTGCACTCGTTGGTTCCCTCAGTGTCCTGCCTTCTTCTGACGTCAGAAGAAGGCGGACACTGAGGGAACCAAGAGCGCGAAGGGAAGGGAGACGTCGGCAGCGCTCCGCTTTCACAGACGCTGCTGCAACTACAAGTAAAAGATTTAAAGGCCCCCAGGGCGCGCAGCGATCATCTTCACGGGGGGGGGAGAGGGGCGCACGCGCGCCAACTGTTCTTCTGCGGGGGGCGCCAACTGTTCTTCTGCGGGGGGGCGGCATAGACCCTTGGCACGGGCCTGGGTTATGGATTCTCTTTGTAGGACTTGTTGAAGAGATGTGTCTTCTGAGATTTGCGAAAGTTAGTTATTTCATCAATGGTTTTCAGGGCTGTAGGTAATGCATTCCACAACTGCGTGCTCATGTAAGAGAAGGTGGTGGTGTGTGTCAGCTTGTATTTTAGACCTTTACATTAAGAAACTAATTTAAGAATTACTTTCTTAAAACGTAGTTACAGAATAGCATTGCTTTTAACCCCTTTTCAAAAGTGTCAGTGTCAGGTCTACTTTTTAATTCATAAGAAAAGGAAGGCCATAAACTGGCAGCTTGGTATACAAACAAACAAACAAGTGAACATTTTCTTCAGAATTATCCCTCTAGGACTAGGGAAGGATAGTGATAATAAATTTCTGATGCTATAAAAGTGACCTGCTGTTCCTCTACAAACAAAAGAGATAGTTAGGAGTTAGACAGTTAGACCATATACGATTTTAAAAATCAAGCAACACAATTTAAACAAAATTCTTTCTGACCTCTATTGAAAGCCAGTGTAACAAGAAAACAGGGAGTGATTCTCTCTGATTTCTTCAAAGAATAAAATAAGCTATACAGCCACATTCTGAATTGCTTGGATTCATGAAAACGGTAACGGAGTTCAAACATGCATGGGATATGCATAGAGGAATCCTGTGCAGAAGGAATGGATCCTCAGAAGCTTAGCTGAAATTGGGTGGCGGAGCAGGTGGGGGGGAAGAGGGGGGGTGGTTGGGAAGCAAGGATAGGGGAGGGCAGACTTATACGGTCTGTACCAGAGCCGGTGATGGGAGGCGGGACTGGTGGTTGGGAGGCGGGAAATACTGCTGGGCAGACTTATATGGTCTGTGCCCTGAAAAGGACAGGTACAAATTCAATTCAAGGTAAAGTATACACATATGAGTTTGTCTTGGGCAGACTGGATGGACCATGCAGGTCTTTTTCTGCCGTCATCTACTATGTTACTATGTATATGTTACTATTTGAGCAATTGATTCGAGAGACACAGATAAACTATATTACAATAGTCCAATTAAAGATTGGACTACAAGCCAAAATCGATCTTCATGTAAATATTTCCTAACACTTCTTAATGTTCTCATGTTTACAAGAAGAGCTCTTTTCAACCAATCAAAAACGCACAATCATCCCTAAACCAGTCAAAGTGCTCCTTTTTTTTAATATCACCTCTCATTCATGTAGAAACATTTTTCTTATATATCCAGTATTTAATAAACATGTACCCACCCACCCATTAATAACTTAAAAACATAAGAATAGGCATATTCGGTCAGACCAATGGTCTATCTAGCCCAGTATCCTATTTTTCAACAGTGGCCAATCCTGGTCACAATACCTGGCTGAATCCCAAATAGTAACAAGATTCATGCTACTGATCCCAGGGCAAGCACTGGCTTCTTCGTGTCTATCTCAATAGCAGAGTATGGACATTTCTTCCAGAAACATGCCCAAACCTTTTTTTAAACCCAGATATGCTAACTGCTGTAACCACATCCTCTGGCAATGAGTTCCAGTGTTTAACTGTTCGTTGAGTGAAAAAATATTTCCTCCTATTTGTTTTAAAAGTATTACCATGTAACTTCATTCAGTGTCTCCTAGTCTTTGTACTTTTTGGAAGAGTAAAAAAACTGATTCACTTTTATCTGTTCTACACCACTCAGGATTTTGTAGAACTCTATCATATCCCCACTCGGCCATCTCTTTTCCAAGCTGAAGAGGCCTAACCTCTTTAACTTTTCCTCAAATGAGAGGAGTTCCATCTTGTTATCATTTTCTTTGCCCTTTTTTGAACCTTTTTTAATTCCACTATACCCTTTCAGAGATACGGTGGGTTCTTTTACTAAGGTGCGCTGAGAAGTGGCCTGCGCTGGTATAGACACGTGTAGTGGACGTGCACGGGTTCAATTAAACAGTAAGATTAAAGCTTGTAACTGTGATATAACTTTTTATTATTTTCTATCCCAGGTTTTCTTGTGAAATATATTTACCTTCTACACCTGAAGACTTCTAAATTATTTCTACTGATCCCAGATCATGTTAATCCAACCCTGGGTGTACACATCGCAACAATCATTGGTTAAATATTTTGTGACCTGCCCTTTGCTTGCTGTGGAAAATCATTACTACTGCTTCTGCATGATTATTTCCGAACATTATTGGCCTGAATTTACTGTTTTATGGCAGGATACTTGAAACTGGATAGAATATTATTGGGCAGCCAAAAATCTCCAAACCAAATGACTTGTACGTGGGAAACCTAACTAAATAAACATCTAATATGATAAGAAAATACTAGGGGATCATGATCAGCTGGCAATCTGAAGAAATGAGATTATTACGAGCAAACACTACAAAATACCATCTGTCAGGAACTTTTTCAGCTCTTGTGGCCCATTATGGAAGTACAAAAGCACCAAGACAATTAAATAATTGTAACCATTATGTTTATACACTACAGCTACTAGAGGAAGCATGATATAGACTGAATTGTTTGAGCAAGTTACATTCTGAATTTCCCAGCCATTTGTTTGTATAATTCATACATCGCTTCAATTTACTAGCAATTCTGTGTGTTTTTGTTAATAAATTGAGTGATCAGAAATAAATCTAAATGTAAAATATAAGGCATCACCATCCCTTGGAGGGAAGGAATTGTAATAATTGCACAACAGTGACACGCTGATTCCCGACGTAGTGGCCATGATTCCAGGACATCAAAAAGACATCAAAAGTAGTAAGCTATATTTAATTATACTTTTATAAAACCTAGTGGAAATGCATTTCCAACTCTCATCTTCTCTCCTTCTTTGGCAACTCATTGGAATCTGCACTGGGCTGAGAACCAGGGAAACTGGGTTTGAATTAGAGAGTTGTACAGGGACAGAAATCCAACCCATCTCTGCTGGAATCTAACCCCTCCCATTCGTTCCCATGGGGATTCTAACCCGTCCCCACCTGACACTGGGGGAATCTAACCTGTCCCCACCGCAAGTAATCTCCATCCCAGCAACCGGCCCGCCAAGCCCTTGCCATGCCGCTGTCACCTTGATCCAAGAAAGCCAGATTCTATAACCAGTAAAAATACTAGTAAAAGTAACATAAATCATTTTCTTCCGTTCTCTAAGACAGCAGATGTACAGATCAGCACAGAACCCAAAGCAGTCCAAATTCCAAAACAAGTCAAGTCAGAAACAACACAGTTTATACATCATTGTTCAACCACCCTTAGGATTCACCTTTGGGATTAAAAAGCAAAACCAGGTACATGTAAGAACTGGATAAGGACTGGATAAATGAATTAAAACAGAGTTAAAAGCAAATGCCCTTAATATGTAAAACTTGATACAGTATTCATATAGCAAGCAGCATGAAACAACAGATTTATTTTCTAATGAACATAATTAACTTTGTATGACAGCTAATAGTGTTCTGAACTGGACAATGTTGACACATTCAGACTGATGCTGGACCAAACTTCTGCATGAAGGAAGCCCTTCTCTAATTATTCAATACCTTTCTGTGAAAAAGTAGTACTAAAAAAGGCAAGTGCATTTTTGTAATATACCACTGCAATTCACACACACAAAAAAGGAATACATTCCCACATGCCATCTTTTTCTTTTGATGTAGGCACAGGGGGAAAAATGTTTTAAATGCTCCCAGGTTTCAACCTAATTTTTTTATTTTTGTACCCCACACTTTCCCACTCATGGCAGGCTCAATGCGGCAGACAATGGAGGGTTAGGTGACTTGCCCAGAGTCACAAGGAGCTGCCTGTGCCGGAAATCAAACTCAGTTCCTCAGTACCAAAGTCCACCACCCGAACCACTAGGCCACTCCTCTGCATGTTTAAGGTGGGATATAAATGTCACAAATAAGTAAATAGATAGAAACTCTGAATGTTGAGCACCTGATTCTCATAACATGTTGTCTGTTTTAGTGGCCCTTTAACAGGAGACAAAAATTTCTGCATGAATATAATACGTGCTGGTGTCCCTTTAACCAGCCCCTCCAAATAACACACTGATTACGATTTATAACAAATTACTACTCTACCTATGAAAAGTTATTCCATCATTATACTTGCTCTGTGTACATCCGTATGCTGCACAAGCCGACATGTTTAAAAATATAAGGGAGATTAAATAAAAATGTCACCAACAAAGAACGACAACGTGGATGCAGCAGCTCACAGGTTTGCTCGCTTTGCTTTGGGAGTACAGCAATGACAATGGCGCGAGGAAGGAGAAACAGACTCACCCTTTTACCTTCCCAAATCCATCCATCCACCTCCGCTCCAACCCTGGGTGCCCTCCTGGCACATAGCTTGAGGCAGCCTGGTGGTCTAATGGCTTCTTTGTGGCAGGAAAGATCCCCACTCTTTCCTGCCTGGTACCGCGGTGCTGACCCTTTCCTCTCTGCTTTTTTAACGTGACTGCCGAGACTGATATTCAGCCGGTGGCAGTAAGCGTTTTGCTCACCTGCCAACAGAGTTATTCACTGATATTCAAAGCCGGGACTTGTCCAGGCTTCGGCTTTGAATATCCGGTTATTTTGAGGCTGCCATCACAGTCGAAACCCAGGCCAAAGTTTCGGCCTGCCTTTCAGACATCGCTGCCTGGATGTCCAACCGGCATCTGAAACTGAACATGGCAAAGACTGAGCTCCTTGTCTTTCCACCCAAACCCTCTTCTCCTCTTCCCCCACTTTCCGTCTCTGTTGACAACGCCCTCATCCTCCCCGTCTCTTCAGCCCGCAATCTCGGAGTCATTTTTGACTCCTCCCTCTCCTTCTCTGTCCATATCCAGCAGACAGCTAAGACCTGTCGCTTCTTCCTCTATAATATTAGCAAAATTCGCCCATTCCTCTCTGAACAGACCACCCGTACCCTCGTCCACTCGCTCATTACCTCTCGTCTTGACTATTGCAACCTTCTCCTCGCTGGCCTCCCGCTTAGCCACCTATCCCCCCTTCAATCTGTCCAAAATTCCGCCGCACGTCTCATCTACCGCGTGAACCGATACTCTCATATCACCCCTCTCCTCAAGTCGCTTCACTGGCTTCCGATTCGCTATCGTATACAGTTCAAGCTTCTCCTATTGACCTTCAAGTGCACTCAATCTGCAGCCCCCCATTACCTCTCTACCCTCCTCTCCCCGTATGTTCCCACCTGTAACCTCCGCTCTCAGAACAAATCACTCCTATCTGTACCCTTCTCCACCACCGCTAACTCCAGACTCCGCCCCTTCTGCCTCGCATCACCTTATGCCTGGAACAGACTTCCCGAGCCCATACGCCATGCGCCCTCCCTGACCATTTTCAAGTCCTTACTCAAAGCCCATCTCTTCTCCCTTGCTTTTGGTGCCTAACCACCTTCTCCATTCATGATACCTACACTTACTACATAGTTTGTTACCTTTAGATTGTAAGCTCTCTTGAGCAGGGACTGTCCTTCCCCATGTTTAAACTTGTACAGCGCTGCGTAACCCTGGCAGCGCTATAGAAATGCTTAGTAGTAGTAGTACATAACTGCTAAAGTCAATATTCAGTTCTTAAGCAGCCATGGGGTAGCGCATAAAGATAGGACAGATTTTCTTGCAGACACATTTATGCTCTAAACCTGGTCACTTAAGGGCTGAATATCAACACTTAAGCGGCCAAGTGCTGACTGTGCCCCTGGAATGCCCCCAACATAGCCAGCTTTGAATTAGATGCTAACCACAAATTTAAGCAGCATTTAGCTGGTTAAGTGCCACTGAAAATTAACGGCTATCCCCGACTAAAGGATTTAACTGGTCAGCAGCCTGCTAAATCGCTCTGAATATCGTCCGGTTAATTTATTTTATTTAAAAAATGTATATTCCACAGTTCATGGCAGATTACAATTAAATCACCTGTATATAATATGTAAACCGCTTTGGCTGTACCATAGAAAGGCAATATATCAAATATATGACACATATCCATATCCATTCTGACTTTGCACTTACTGTAAAGTTCACTTAAATCAAACCTATAACTTTTTTTTATTTATCTGATAATTCTTACACAGAAGGCTGGATGTGAGAGTATAAGGACATAATAGTAATTATTAAAGTGTGATTTGGCTATAACATGTTATTTGCACCTTAACAAGTGTGAAATTACAAAAAATGTACATTATATTACTGCACTACACATGAATATTAGTTACTGTGAAATACATAATAATGAGAAGCAACGCATTCAAATGCATGCAAAACACCTCCTTACTATGTAAATCAAATATCGTGGCTTGCTAAAAGTTGGCATTATGTTCCTGGCTGGGAGCATTGGGCTGCAAAGCCCTTATACAGCAGCTTGACCCTAGCAGTAGTCCCGAAGTCTACTTCTATAGGTTACCAATGGCATTTTGATCCTGGAGCTGGCAGGGGCAGGAATGACTGGGAATTGATCCTGCCCCATATCAACTAGTAAAGGTAGATCTGATGGAGCCTACAGGAGAGTGAGGTGCTTGGAAGACAGGGGATCCCTTCGGGAAAGGATCAGACATTGGAGGGCATCAGGAGGAAGGAAAAGATGTGGGGGTCATTGGAAGGGGGATCAGATATTGGGGGAGCATTGGGGTAGAGAGACAGCTAATGCCCGTTCCCTTTAAGTTGCAGCCCAGGATCAGTTCCCGGGGAGTATGAGTAGCACAACTTTCAAGAGTGATCATAAGCTATGTGGAGGAGTGGCCTAGTGGTTAGGGTGGTGGACTTTGGTCCTGAGGAACTGAGTTAAATTCCCACTTCAGGCACAGGCAGCTCTTTGTGACTCTGGGCAAGTCACTTAACCCTCCATTGCCCCATGTGAGCTGCATTGAGCCTGCCATGAGTGGGAAAGCACAGGGTACAACTGAAACAAAACTATGGGAGTGACCAACCTGCAGTACTAAGGTACAGCATGTCACACAAGGAATTAAGGTGTGGTAAAAGCAGTGCTTCTCTTTGAGGGAGTACCGGCACCTTTTCCATTGTCTGCTAAAATTGACCCATGGTCCCCAAGTTTTAATGAAAGAGCTCAGGCCTTACACACCAATTCTGCCTTGTCATAGATTCTGTGACTGGTTGCAGGGGGCCTGACTGTTGTGAGGTGGGTCCCTCAGTGATCAACCCACCCCTGAAGGGTGGCCTGGCATTTGAGTACCGGCACCTTTTTTGATAGGAAAAGTGAACTGGGTAAAAGCCCAACTTTTAACACTCCATAATAACTACCCCTACAGTTGACAGATATATTAATAAGTGGAGCACAAGTACTTGTCTTTATATCTGTTTTTATATAGCTGCAGTACTCAAATGTGTTGTTTTTGCAGTTAAGCAGAGAAACGAAGAGGAGATTTTTATGTAAATTTCTTCACATACGGGGGGGGGGAATTTGTGTATTAATTTTTATTGCTAGAACATAAACAATGAAGTCAACAACTTAGGAATAAATCATAACATATTCCCACAGCAACATTTCTGGGTGTAATGTGAGTTTCATTTTGAAGGAAGGTGCTGGCAAGGACAGAAGAGACTGGAGATTGCTCTGGCCCAAGGATCCATTAGTCCACCAGGTACTGTCCGATAAGCCCCCGGGTTGGGGGAGGTCCCTTGGTGGGATGAGTGTCTGATCATGGGGGACCTTGAGATCGGGGAGTGGGGTAGCACTGCAGCCTTCTTAAGATGCAGTCCAGGAGCATGGGCCACACTTTGAGTAACTTGCCTGGATGGTTGATCGTCAGATCCAAGATGGCCGCAAGCTGTTAGGTTGCTGCGACTCACGCTCCCAAAAAAAAAAAATGCCGAAACGAAGAGGGAGATTAGCGGGTAGGGCTTCCCCGCTAACTCCCTCATTACCTGGTCCGATGGATCGATATTTGAGATCGCAGGGAGTTCATTGAGACGGCGGTTCGCTTCCAGAGGTGCGCGCCGGCGAAACGGAGACTTCGGCGCTCTCTGGTTTTGAAGTGACCCTTAGCCCCGCCGAATGCACTCCTCCCTCCCCAGCCGATTGGCGCCAGCTCTTTCCTCTTGGATTCGACGGGGTCCACTCCTGTAGAGGTTAGGGGCCCAGAAGAACGCCGAATCGAAGCCTCCCTTACTACAGAGGCGGGACTGGAGAACAGTTTGCCCGTGGAAACGCCGCAAACTGAGGGGAGAGAAGCAGAGGGGCAGAGTGAGGACCGAGACCAGCCTGTAAGGTTTGAACTACCTAAAGAATTTATGACTAGACCAAAAGATGTGACATTAGAAGCTTTGTGGGATTTGGTTTCCAATCTAGGACAAGTTTTCCTTAAGCAGACAAATGATCTTCAGCCTAAAGTTAAATCTCTGGAAAGTAATTTAGGGGTACAAGAGGAACAGATTAAAGACTTGAATGGGAAATTTGTTAATTTGGATCAGAGAATTATGAAGCTTGAAACGCTACAACCTACTATGGTGAAAGATTTGACGAGTCTTAGAGATAAAATGGAAACCTTTGATAATTACACTAAAATCATAACCTAAGATTTATCAACTTTCCTAGACTTCAAAATGTTACTCCTATGGATATGCTGAAACGCTATATGCGTGAAAATTTACTAATTTCCGAACAGAATTTGCCACCAATGACTATGGTTTATTATATTCCTGGGAAAGGAACCTCTCAACCCGAAGCTCCGATTGATGTCTCTCTCTTGCTTGAGACTTCTGATACCGAACTAGCAACTGCGGCTACATTGGTGGCTACAGTTGCATTATTACCAGACAAGAATTGGATCTTTCGTTTGTTTTTCCGAAATAGAGATAAACCCTTTTTGGGTTTAAAAGTTTTACTTTTTCCTGATGTCTCTAAGGAGACTCGACGACGAAGGAAACAATTCCTGCTCCTTAGGCCTGAAGTTCTACACTTGGGGGGTACATTTTTTTTAAGATACCCCTGCAAGTGTATAATAAGGCTTAAGGAGAAAAAATATGTATTTACAGAGCCGTCTCATGTATCTTCACTCATAACCTCAGTGAAAACGGATAAGCGTTAATTATAAATGTTTGCTCTACTTAACAGTATTTGTATAATTTCCTTTTTTCTTTTTTGATAAACCTTTAGATAATTTGTCTCCAGTATTTTCCTGAAATTTTGGATCATATGTATGGACTTGAGTATAGTTTTCCTGTTATTGTGAAGCTCTAGCTTCACTTTTTTTTCCTGTTTGTATTATTATTCTTTTTTTTTTTTTTTTTACAATTTTGTAAATTACTAGATACTTTTCCTGAACAAGCGGATTGTCTTGTAAAATATTGGAAAATGTTAATAAATATATAAATAAATAAATAAATAAATAAAAAACTTGCCTGGATAGTTATTCAGGCACAAGCACTGCATATTGGTGGTACCTGGATAAGATCAGGGTGCTGCTTTGCACCCAGATACTCAGCATCAGTTTCTGAGTATAGCCCAGCAAGGAATATCCAGGTACAACTTTAAGTGCTGTGGTCAGAGTTTTAAAGACACACTTACCTTGAAATTTAAATATCAGAGGGACAGTGTCATATTCATTAACTCCTTAACATACACACTAAGGTGCCCACTAACAATTTAGATGAGATTGCAGGATGCATGCTTGCACCCGTTACAATCTGTAAGTTTCTTACATAAGTACATAAGGGTTGCCATAGGTCCATCAAGTCTAGTATCCTGTTTCCAGCAGTGGCCAATCCAGGTCGCAAGTACCAGGTAAGATCCCAAAACAGTACAATACATTTTATGTTGCTTATCCTACAAATAAGCAGTGGATTTTTCCCAAGTCTAATAATGGCTTGTGGACTTTTCTTTTAGGAAGATATCCAAAACATTTTAAACCCCGCTAAGCTAACTGCTTTTACCACATTCTCTGGCAACGAATTCTAGAGTTTAATTACACATTGAGGGCATTTTTTACTAAGGTGTGCACATGTTTTTAGCATGTGCTAAAATTGTGGGCACGCTAAGCGTTAGAGACACCCATAGGAATGCATTGGCATCTCTAACGTTTAGCGCACCTACAGTTTTAGCGCACGCCAAAAAACGTGAGCGCACCTTATTAAAAGACCCCCAAGTGAAGAAATATTTTCTCCGATTTGTTTTAAATTTACTACTTTGTAGCTTCATTGTGTGCCCCCTAGTCCTAGTATTTTTGGAAAGAGTAAACAACGATTTACGTCTACCCGTTCTACTCCACTCACTATTTTATATACCTCTATCATACCTCCCCTCAGCCATCTTTTCTACAAGCTGAAGAGCCCTAGCTATTTCAGCCTTTCCTCATAGGGAAGTCATTCCATCTCCTTTATCATTTCCGTCACCCTGCTCCGTACCTTTTCTAATTCCACTATAAGTTTTTTGAGATGTGGTGACCAGAATTGCAGACAGTATTCAAGGTGTGGTTGCACCATGGAGCAATACAAACATATCCTTGTTTTTATTTTCTATTCCTTTCCTAATAATACCTTACATTCTATTTGCTTTCTATGCTGCTGCAGCCCACTGAACAAAGGGTTTCAAAGTATCGTCAATGATGACTCCTAGATCCTCTCCTGGTCGGTGACGCCTAATACAGAACCTTGCATCACATAGCTATAGTTCAGGTTCCTCTTTCCCGCATGCATCACTTTGCACATGCTCACATTAAACATCATCTGTCAGTTTGATGCCCAGTCTCGTAACGTCATCTTGCAATTTTTCACAATCCTTTTGCGATTTAACAACTTTGAATAACTTTGTGTCATCGACAAATGTAATTACCTCGTTAGTTATTCCCATATCTAGATCATTTATAAATATGTTAAAAAGTAGTGTTCCCAGCACAGACCCCTATGGAACCCCACTATCTACCCTTCTCCGTTGAGAATACTGACCATTTAAACCTACTCTCTGTTTTCTATCCTTTAACCAGTTTTTAATCCACAGTAAAACATTACATCCTATCCCATGACTTTGCAATTTTCTCTGGAGTCTTTCATGAGGCACTTTGTCAAATGCCTTTTGAAAATCCAGATACACAATATTGACTGGCTCACCTTTATCCACATGTTTGTTCACCCCTTCAAAGAAATGTAATAGATTGGTGAGGCAAGATTTCCCCTCACTAAATTCATGATGGCTTTGTCTCATTAATCCATGCTTATGTATATGCTCTGTAGGTACCTGGTCAAATGAGGTCTGTTATAATAGTTTCGTCATTAAAGACCCTTCAAAATAGTTTAGTGGCAAAAAATCCCGTTAAAATCGTTTGGAATTAAAAAAGATTGTAAGTTTTGAGATTCCGTCAAAATGGATTGTGTCATATGTGGTTGGATACATAATGGTTCCATGTCAAAATAGGTTTTTTTCAGATTAGTTTATTTCAATTGATTTATCTGATTTGTTTTGTCTAGGTTTAATTTGTGGAAGGGACTATTTTGTCTAGGTCTGTTTTGTTGTTGGTTGTTTTGTAAGGGTTTTTTTTAGGGTTTGTTTTGTTATGGTCTGTTTTGTTTTTAGTCTGTTTTGGTGGGGGGTTTTTGTTGTTTTTTTTTTTTTGTCTGGGCTATTATGTCGGGGTGCCTGCTCTGTAATTTTGTTCTTTATAATAGCCTCTACCATTTTGCCCAGCACCGACATCAGGCTCACCAGTCTGTAAGTTCCCGGATCACCTCTGGAACCCTTTTTAAAAATCGGCGTTGGCCACCCTCTATTCTTCTGATACCATGCTTGATTTTTAAGATAAATTACATATTACTAGCAATAGTTCTGCAAGTTCATTTTTCAATCCTATCAATACTCTGGGATGTATACCATCCGGTCCTGATGATTTGCCACTCTTCAATTTGTCAAATTGGCCCATTACATCTTCCAGGTTTACAAAGATTTGATTCAGTTTCTCTGACTCATCAGGACTGAATACAATTTCTGGCACCAGTATCTCTCCCACATCTTCCTCAGTAAAGACTGAAGCAAAGAATTCATTTAATCTCTCCTCTATGGCCTTGTCTTTCCTGAGCACCCCTCTTACTCCTCGGTCATCTAGCTGTCCAACTGATTCTTTTGTCGGCTTCTTGATTTTAATATACCTAAAAAAGTTTTTACTATGCGCTTTTTCCTCCAATACAATGTTCTTTTCAAAGTCTCTCTTCACCTTCCTTATCAGCGCTTTGCATTTGACTTGCCATTCTTTATGTTATGTTATTTCCTATTATTTTTGGTCAATCCTTCTTCCATGTTCTGAAGGATTTTCTTTTAGCTGTAATAGCTTCCTTCACCTCACTTTTTAACCATGCCGGCTGTCGTTTGGTCTTCCTTCCTCCTTTTTTAAAACATGGAATATATGTGGCCTGACATTCCAGGATAGTATTTTTGAACTGCATCCATGCCTGATGTAAATTTTTGACCTTTGCAGCTGCTCCTCTAATTTTTTTTGTTTTTTTCTTTTATTATTCTTCTTATTTTATCATAGTCTCCTTTTTGAAAGTTAAATGATAACATATTGGATTTCCTGTGTGAACTTACTCCAGAGCTTATATCAAATCTGATCATGTTATGATCACTGTTATCAAGTGGCCCCAGTACCATTACCTCCTACACCTCATCATTCACTTCACAATTGTTCCTCGTGTTGGCTCCTGAACCAGCTGCTCCATAAAGCAGTCCTTGATTCCATCAAGGAATTTTACCTCTCTAGCATGTCCTGATGTTAAATTTATCCAGTCAAAATCAAGGTAATTGAAATCATCCATTATTATCGTGTGCCCCAGTTTGTTAGCCTCCCTAATTTCTGATAATATTTCTACATCTGTCTCTTAATCCTGGCCAGGTGGATGGTTGTACACTCCTATCACTATCCTTTTTCCCCTTTACACATGGAATTTCAATCTATAGGGATTCTAAGATGTGTTTTGTGTCCTGTAGAATTTTTAGTCTATATGAGTCAAGGCTCTCCTTTACATACAATGCTACCTCTCCACCAATTCGATCAACCCTATCACTGTGATATAATTTGTATCTTGGTATGACAGTATCCCACTGCTTATCCTCCTTCTACCAGGTCTCAGAAATGCCTATTATATCTATTTTTAGTACAATATATTCTAATTCTCCCATTTTATTTCTTAGGCTTCTGGCATTTGCATATAGACATTTCAAACTATGTTGTTCCTATTTACATCTTGCTCAGCAGTTGACAGTGATAATGTGCAATCTTGAAAATCTGTCTGCTTTTTATTTAAAGACACCTGGTCTATTATGCTCTCTATTGCAACCTCACTATCGGGATGCCGTATCTTCCCTGCTTTGGTGATATGTTTGAAAGATACCTTATTCCGAACCATGTGCTGTTGAGCGACTGTCAGCCTTCCCCCAGATTCTAGTTTAAAAGCTGCTCTATCTCCTTTTTAAATGCCGATGCCAGCAGCCTGGTCCCACCCTGGAATAGGCTCCCCCTTCCCCAGAATATTTCCCAGTTTCTCACAAATCTAAAACCCTCCTCCCCTTCACCATTGTCTCATTCATGCATTGAGACTCCGGAGCTCTGTCTGTCTCTTGGGTCCTGTGCGTGGAACGGGGAGCATTTCTGAAAATGCTACCCTGAAGGATCTGGATTTCAGCTTTCTACCTAGGAGCCTAAATTTGGCTTCCAGAACCTCCCTCCCACATTTTCTTATGCCATTGGTTCCTACATATACCAAGACAGCCAGCTCCTCCCCAGCACCTTCTAAAATCCTATCTAGGTGACGCGTGAGGTCCACCACCTTCGCACCAGGCAGGCAAGTCACCATGCAATCCTCACGTCCACCAGTCACCCAGCTATCTACATGCCTAATAATTGAATCACCAACTACAACAGCCGTCCTAACCCTTCTCTCCCATGCATGCAGAGGGCTTTTTCTTGTATTGTCCCCTTGCTATGGAATTAGTCCTCCTGAGACATACAGGAACTCCATGAAGTGTTGATCTGTCAATTCAAGTTAAAAGCATGGCTTTTTGAATAGGCTTACACATAGGTTTATATCTTTCTAGGATGTGTTTTGTGGGTTTTAACTGCTACTGTTGTACAAACTAAGGGGCCCTTTCACTATGCAGCAGTGAGACCACTGGGGGCTTGCCAGACGACAATCTGGAACTACCACTGAGCTACCGCAGGAGCCCAGTGGTAGTTCCCACCCCTAGCGTGTGCCTAGAAAAATATGTCCTATTTTTGTAGCACCGGAACTTAACCGGCGTTAATTGGGCAGTACAACATGCTGACGCTAGCACAGGCCCCCTTTTACCGTAGCTTAGTAAAAAGACCCCTAATATCTTACATCTTAGGTTTCTTTTATTTATTTTATGTAATTATGTTTGTATATGATTATTGTTAGTGTTGACTTTATTATACCTTGCATAGGACACTTTTTGTATATTGTGAGTTTTAAATGTTAAGATGAAATAATTGAGAGGGGCAAAGCACCTTAAATATTACATTAATCATCTCTTATAATCCGCACATACCCACACAGGGTTCAAGGTGAATCACGAAAATAAAGCTAGACTATAAAACCTAGGGGTATACAATAGAACAATTATGTGCAATGTCACAGACATTCATGATTGCATCAGAACAGCAATGCAACACTAACAGTGACATGACAACTTTTTCTGCTCATAAATACTATAGTGTTTCTCCTTTGTTGTGACCTCCACTGGTTACCTGTGGAGGCTTGAATTCACTTTAAGGTTTACACAATAGTTCATAAGATCCTTTATGGATTAACTCCAGAATATTTACTCAGTTGGGTTCAAATGGCCAACAAAGACAGAGGCCTTTGAGACAGCTCACTACTTCACTATCCCACTCCTAGTAAATTGAAAAATAAAACCATTTACTCTACTAGCCTTATGTATTAGGCCCCTTTGTTATGGAATTCCCTTCTTACATAATTGAGAAAAATTCAGAGTTTCTCTGAAAACCTTTCTTTCTAACAGGCTTTATAATTAGAATGTGTTAAATTTCTTTATATTAACATGAATTAACTGAATGGTTGTTAACTAGCAAGGTCTGCCTGCTTGCTTCTTGCTATGATCCGCACTGAACTCTATGGGTAGATGCGGAATAAAAGAAGTAAGGTAAAGTTTTTAGTCACAATACTGGGACTCATATTGGGTCTCACTATTTTGACTAATAAAGACTGACCAGTGCATTATCTAGTGTACGTTTGTCTCAAGTTGGAAGACCTACCCACTACCTTATCTTTTTTATTCTTTGTGGAATTCTATAGTGGACCTTTGTTCCTCCACTTTAGTGGTCTTCCTTGCGCAACTCTGAAAAAGAAACAGAACTTTTGCTAACAAAAGTTGTACAATGTAAATTGTCATCACAGGAATTCAACCAATGTAAAAACAAATCAAACTGAGACTGTGTTCTTCCCCACACTAAAAAAAAAGTCATCTATATATCTTTACACAATGCAAATAGTATACATTGCTCCAAACACTGTGAAAGTATATATCCTGGTAAGGGTTAATAATTTGAAATAAACTAAAGCTTCAACTACCCTAAGGAAAGTTGTAGACTTTTACTATAACCTCAATGGGGTGTCTATAACTGACTTCAGTCCTGCTTTAAAAACAATGGTAGAAAAAACTCCTGGTGAAAGTTCTATCAATCCCAGGGAGAAAAAGCCACCATTGAAAAAATAAGCTAGGACTACTCTACACTCTAAATCACCAAGGAATCTGTTTATCACAGTTCCCCATCAACCTGAAAAATTACAATTCCCCCCAAAATTGATTCAATATTTAAAGAAGCTTGGCTGGGACTAAGAACAGTACTTATCTTGTCCTTCCTGTATAACCAAGTTCATATCAAAATCTGCTGCCAGAGTTTACCAACATCCTAAATCATCAAAGCTTCCCCCTAAAAAAACCTAACATGTGGCCCTCTTGTTTCTCCAAAGCTGCATCACAATATATCTAATATGGTCAGAGGCATATAGAAACTGATCCTCAAAAGAAGCCACATAAAGATAGGCTTTGAAAGAAGCCATAGAGGGTCCTATACCATGCTTTTTATTAGTAGGTAAAATTGAAGGGCAAACAAAAATAGTTTTCAAAGATATCTTTGAAAGACAACAAATTTCAACATCTCCAAGTGATGACATATCGCCACCACAGGTTCTGATTGTGGAACATTTGTATAAAGGCAAGACATGTCCACAGAGAGCATCCAATCATATGGAGGAACCCAGTAACAACATTCCAAAACATTAATCAAATCTGAAAAATCTCTCACATGAGACTGAACTTTAGGTTTGATTTTGTGCTTTTTTTCAATTGGAAGTTTATTTTTTTTTCTGAAAATGGACCAAAAAGATAAATGCATAGAGCACAAAAACATCTAGCAGATAGCCATTTTGGAAAAAAAAAAAGATAGGTGCTTTTCTGTTTTGAAAATGGCTATATTACACACTTGAATTTTGGACATATTTAGCAAAACGACCAAAGTTGAACTTAGATGTCATATCAAAAATGCCCCTCCATGTTTCACCCAACCTGTGCCCCTAATCATGCCTACCAAGTGAAAATATGCACCTTCTTGGCACTGTACATATATATATAAACCCCACAGTAATTTTATGAGTCCTTTAGTGTCCATAAAAAAGTCTTTATGAACGAAAACTCCTTTATAAATTACCCTCTAAAAGGGATTACCAAGAAGATAGCACTGATTGCTCTCTATCTCGACAGCAAGAAGTAGCAGCCTTGAATTGTGAGAGGAGAAATTTATGTAAATCATTAGAAGGAACATTTATTATCACCACAACAGGAACCTCTTAAATTGCCTGTCTAGCATGGCTAAGATACAATAAATTCTGTTTGGGGAAAGAGGAGTAGGTTAAAAAGTGTTACCGAGGTCCCTCCAATCCTATCTTTCTATGATTGTAAGTCTCCTACCCTGTCGTACTTGGTAGCCTAATCTGATGTTTTGAAATCAAGCTTATATAAGTAACTGTCAGAACGTAAAAGAGATTCCCATTTGAAATGTCAGATTTCCAAGCAAATCTATTCATTCAGCAACGAATCCTGCATCTGTTTTCAACAGATGTCTACATTTCCATTTTTTTTCTTTCAATTTATGGAGATGATATTCAACTGCAGAACAGCAAGGCAAACAGCCTATTAGGCTCTCTCCCTCTCTGAGGATTTAAAAGGTTATAAGCATTTTGGAATAGATTGAAGCTGCTAGTAGTTTCTAATGTAGCTTAAGCAAATTACATTGTAAAAGAAAGAGAAATGATAAAGAATTGCCTATGACCTTTTTTTATAGTCGGTCAAAAGAAGTACATTATCATTATTATTGTTTTATGTACAACCGATATGCAAGCCAGCCTTAGGAAAAATTCACAACTGCTCCATCCATCACGGTTAATTTCATCTATTGTACCTTTTCCTTCTCTTTCTAGTAACTCTGCCATAAATCAAAGGCATAGAAATTAGTTACCTGGCCATAGGAGAAAAATCTACAATTTCCCAGTCAAGCTCTCAAAAAGACAATGTTATTTAAATGCTCAGGGCTAGTTTGCACCTTATGTATAAGTGTTATAGGATAGATATTAATGTGGCATAGTACAAATCCTCTGAGAGAACAGAAGGACCTCCTTCAACATGTTTGAAAATTGAAAATAATATAATCAAGAGGCTGAGTCAGCACCCAGAAAGAATGTGGGTTCAGTTGGATATCATTTAGTACATCTGCCAGATTGCTGGGTGATAAATGACATATTTCACTCAGTTTAACCAGTCAGATGGAAAACCAACTCTGCACAAGTTTGAAAGGATCTTGCTACGCTAGACTTCTATTTCAGAAAGTTCAACAAAAACCAACATAAAAATTGCCAACTGGGTCAGACCAAAGGCTATTAAATCCTGCATCCTGTTTCCAACAGTGCCAATCCAGGTCACAAGATTCCGGGCGACTCCCCTAAGGATAAAAAGCAGCTTTCCCAAGGTCTACCTTAATAATGATTTATGAACTTTTCCTCCAGGAATTTCTCCAAATCCTTTTTTTTAACCCAGTTACCCTAACTACTGTTACCAGATAATCTGGCAGTGAGTATTTTCTCCTGCTTGATTTAAATGTTTTACTTTGCGACTTCATGGTGTGTCCACTAATCTTTGCAGTTTTTTTTGAAAGAGTAAATAATTGATTCATATTTACCCAGTCCACTCCACTCAAAATGTTGTAGACCTTTATCATATCTCCCCTCAGCCATCTCTTCTCAAATGTGAAGATCCCTAATCTCTGTGGCCTTTCCTCATAGGAAAATTGTTCCATCCCCTTTATAATTTTGGTAGCCGCTGTCTGTACCTTTTCTAATTGTTCTCTATCTTTTTTGAGATGTGGTGAACAGAATTGCACACAGTACTGAAGGTGAAGTCGGGACCATGAATGTAGAGGGATAATGATATCCTTTGTTTTATTCTCTATTTCTTTATTAATAATTCCTACCATTTTGTCCATGACGATACCTTCTGAAATCTTCTGCCCAGTGTGTGGCGGTGGCCAAAAAAGTAAACAGGATACTAGGAATTATTAGGAAAGGGATACAAAATAAGACCAAGAATATTATACTGCCTCTGTATCACTCCGTGGTGCAACCTCACCTTGAGTATTGTGTTTAATTCTGGTTGATGTATCTCAAAAAAGATATAGCGGAATTAGAGAAGGTTCAAAGATGAGCGATCAAAATGATAAAGAAGATGGAACATCTCCCATATGAGGAAAGGCTAATGCGGTTAGGGCTCTTGAGAATGGAAAAGAGACGGCTGAGGGAGATATGGTTGAGATCTGTAAAGTCCTGAGTGGTAGGAGGAAATATTTTTCACTCAAAGAATAAGTAAGCTCTGGAATTCGCTGCCAGAGGATGTAGTAACAGCACTCAGCGTATCTAGGTTTTAAAAAGTTTGGGAAAGTTCCTGGAGAATAAGTCTAGTCTGTTACTGAGATGGACATGAGGGAAGCCACTGCTTGCCCCAGGATTGTCTGCAGGAGAACCATCTTTATACAAAGTTGGAAAAGTGCATCTTTGAACAGGTGGAGCTACCCTTTATAGGTTATATTATTTCGGATCAGGATCTTAAGATGGATCCAGCCAAGCTATCTGCTATTCTTGTTTGGGCTTGCCCCCCAATGGCGTAATGCTGTACAATATTTCTTAGGCTTTACAAATTTTTATCACCAATTTATCCACACTACTCCTCTGTAGTGGCTTCACTCACCGACCTTACCCGGAGGGAGGCTAACACCGAGGAGTGGCCGAAGGAAGTGGTTCAAGCCTTCGAGCATCTGAAGAATGCTTTTACCTCAGCATCTATACTCCAGCACCCTAATCCTGAGAAGTCTTTCTATGTAGAGGTAGACACTTCCTCCATTGGGGCCGGTGCTTTTCTCTCTCAGGCCAACAATGTTGGGAAGATTTTGCCTTGAGCCTTCTCTAGAAAATGTTTTCCAGTGGAGAGAAACTATGCCATTGGCGACCAGGAATTATTAACCATCAAGATGGCTTTGGAGGAATGGTGTTATCTTCTCGAAGGAGTTAGACATCCTTTTACAGTGACCATCAATCACAAGAACCTACTATATTTATAAGAAGCTCAGAGGCTTAATCCCCGGCAGGCTCGATGGTCCTTGTTCTTTGCTCATTTTGATTTCCGGGTTGTCTTTCACATGGCCAAGAAGAACCTCTGGGTCGATGCCCTCTCTCATTCATTTGCACATTCTGAAGAGACTCCTGAGTTCCAGCATGTCATAGATCCTGCTAAAAGTCTTGCCACAGCATCTACACTGATTCTACCTGACTGGACGGCTGTTCCCAAGTGCTTCCGGGACATGGTACTGACATGGGGACATGATTCCAATATGATGGGATATCCCACTGTTCAGAAAACACTTTAACTCATTTCTTGGACATACTGGTGGCCAAGCCTGAAGAAGGATGTGTCCAATTTTATGGGTTCTTGTCCTGTCTTTGCCCTCCACAAGCCCTCTCACTCTTGTCCTTTCAGGTACCTGAAAAACCATGGATTTCATAACTGACCTCCCTGATTCTAATGGGTTTCCCACTATTTGGGTAGTCGATTCTCTAAGATGGCACATTTCATCCCATTACCCAGACTACTACTACTACTATTTATCATTTCTATAGCACTCAGTGTCACATTTTGAACACATTGATAGCCACTGAAGATATGGTTGAGTTTGAGTGATTTAAAAAAACTACATTTAAAAATTTATGATAAAAATTGCATGATTTATTGAGCACAGAAGTTGGAGGTTTTTGGCTGATGATTGAAAGTCCATCTGGAGAGACATTATTAAAGAAATTATGGAGCAATCCTTCTATGTCCACAGACGTATCTGAGGTCTCTTCCTCCATTTTTTGCACTTTTTATTCCATCCTCTGTTGTATTGGTTTGTCCACTGCTGTGTGATGTGGATGTGACCCTGGTTGTTGATTTTCCTATAGCAGTGTTAATAACAACTAAGCTACAAAAAGGTGCCCTAGATGATCACTGGAGGAATAAAGGAATGACCCCCCTTACTCCCCCAGTAGGAACTGACCCCCTCCAACCCCCCCCCCCCAAAGATGTGAAAGAAACAGTATATACCAACCTGCACGACAGCTTCAGATGTTATGGCTAGTCCTGTTAGAGCAGCAATCAGGTCCCTGGAGTAGCCTAGTGGTCGGTATAGTGCACTGTGGCAAAGGTTACACTTGTGGTTTAAAGTGTCAGCCCCCCTGGCCCACCAAAAACCTACTTGACATCTGCAGGCATAAGGGCCATTGTAGTGGTGTATAGTTGGGTATAGTAGGTTTTGGTGGGTGTTGGAGGGCTCTTCTTACAATATAAGGGGGTAATGGTGAGATATGTACCTGGGAGCTTTTATGTGAGATCCACTGCAATGCAACCTAGGGTGCCCCACTGCTCTGCTGGAATGTCTTTGTGGCTAGTCTACTAAGAATGCTGGCTCCTCCTACATCCCAATGGCTTGATTTTGTGCTTTTTTCATTTGGACTTTTTTTTTTCTGAAATGGACCAAAATGATAAAAGTACAGAGCACAAAAGCATCTAGCAAGTGGCTATTTTCAAAAAAATAAGACAGACATTTTGCTGTTTGCAAAAGTCGGTATATTCACCTTGGATTCTGGATGTTTTGAGCAAAATGTCCAATGTCGGACTTAGATGTCAGATCGAAAATGCCCCTCCACATGTATTCCTCTTCCTTGGAATATTCGTTGTTGAGACAAATCTATGACTACATATATTTTAGGGGTTAGTTAGCAATAGTAGTCATCAGAGGTGTTAGGATAACTGTTTTCACCAAAACATCCACAATATATATTTCTATCTTATCTTTGATCCATTGTAATAATTTATCATTATAATTGGTTTGCAATCTAGCTATGAATAAATTCCTGATAACAGAGAAGAACCTGTGTATTTTTGTTTGTTTGTTTGTTTGTTTAACTTTCCCTTCTACCATGCTTTAATGCAATAAATTAACATGAAGTAAGTGCAAATTTTAAACAGCAACTATTGGGAGGTGTGCCCAGCGTGCCTTTTGCAGGTCCCACATTAAAATGTCTATTAGTGTACAGCAGCATGATCACAATTAACACAGGTGCAATTAGTGCTTCCAATTTAGGAGGCGCTAAGTGGTTAAATTTCCCAATTATTGGTTAAAGCACGGTATGTGCAGAATACTTTCCATATCTATTCTCTGCCCAAGCCCAGCCTGGTTACTGCCCCTAACACAAAATTCCCTTAGCATGTGAATTAGCGTGCATTAATCATTAATATAATACAAAACCTGACGTATGCTAATCCACATGTTATGGGGAAATTCTATATTTATTTATTTATGTATTTATTTGTTGCATTTGTATCCCACATCTTCCCACCTATTTGCAGGCTCAATGTGGCTTACAATTTCCTTCATGACATATGCCATTTCAGAGTACAGATACAATTGGTAATACATACAGAAACATAAATGATATATGGCGCAGAAAAAATTGGTGCCAAAAAACAACACACTTACCGCTATTCTATAAACCTTGTTTGAAGTTTGGCACGGTTTATAGAATATATGTAGTGCCCATCCCAGTGCCTAAATTTAGGTGTGGTCATTTCCGCCAACTAAAACATGGTGTAAATGCCCACGCCTAACTTAGGTGCGGATCAGGCATATTCTATAACAGTGCTCATAAATTTTTGGAACTCCCATGACCCGTCCATGCCCCTCCCATAGCCACACTCCCTTTTGAGATTCACACGGTAGAATTTATGTGCACCACTTTATAGAATACGCTTAGCAAGTTGTGTGCTTAAATTCTAATTAGTGCCAATAATTGCTTGTTAGTGGCCAACTATTGGCGCCTATTGGCTTGTTAATCAGTTAAGTTGCACGTGCAATTTGGCCACATGGCCAAAATTATGCATGCAGCTTTAGTCGCCATATATAGAATTCCCCCTAACTGCCTAACGCACTTTAACAAAAGTGTTGTGGAAGGGCCATTCTCATAGCTACTGTATGTCCCCATTTCCCAGGCCTTTTCAGAACAGATTGTATTAGCCAAAATAGAAAGAGGAAGTAACTCAATGAAAAATACAGCCCCAGACTTACCTGGGGTGAAATAACCTGTGCAGGAACAGCCCCTCTCTCGCTGTCTGCAGGATCATTGGTCCAGATTTTGTTGCACCCTGATTGACTGTTGAGGAGCCAATCAGAGTAGCGCTTGTTTTGGCGGCATTTCATGGTGTCATTTTTGGAAGGAGGGTGTTTTTTTCTGCCGTTTGTGAGGAGATTTTGTTTAGTGTAATAATTTAATTTGTTGATCCATGTTTTTTCAGGGTTTGGTTGTTTCGGGAGGTGGTTGCAGGTGGGCGCGGTCATGTGTTCCAGGTGTTTGAAGTCCCGATGTTTTTAGCTCCTGTTTCAGGGGGCTCTTTATTTAGTTGTGCTATTTGTGTTGAAAGCAATGGGGCAATTCCATTTTGACAGAGAAGCAGGACTTTGTGAGTATGCTGGTTTTGTTTTAATTTCTGCTGATGGTTGGTGCAATTTTCTGAAGAAGGGGGACTTGAATTGAGTTGGGTTGTTAGGGAGGTGTATTGGACAAGGTTATCTTGGTGCTGGTTGAAGTTATTTTCTGTTGATATTTTGTGCTGACTACTGTCATGGGTCCTAGAAAGTGATGTGGAAAGGAAAAAAAGGCCAGGGCTGTCAAAAAGGAGATTGACCGAGGTGGAGAGGAATAAGAAGTCTGGGGATGTTAAAAGGAGAGCAGCTAAATGTGTTACTGTGGGAAAGAGACAGAGTATTAGTACAGCTTCAACAAAGGCTAATAGAAAAAATAGGGTGGTGGAAAGTAGTGGGGAAAAAGAATAGAACTGTTGGTAAGGATTTATTGTTGGAAGTGGCTCAGAGTCATCATGAGAACAGAGGTGGAAAATTCTGCTCTGGTGTTACTGGTTCTTCTAAAAGGTAGAGGTGGCCATCAAGGCATGAATCCAGAGAATCTGAAGTTTCTGAGGAGTCAGCTGAACATTCCGAGGGTGAGGATGTTGTTTCTTCTAGGATAAGAAAGAATAATAGGAGTGGGATTGGAGTAAGAAAGGGGGGAAGGGATTTGTACAAGTGCTTAAAGGATAAAAAATGTATGCGTATTTTGCCTCGTGTGGTAAAGAGTTTGGATAGGGAAGAACACAAGTGTAGAGACATTTGTAGAACTCCAGTTGATGTTTGGGAGTCTTCTGAATCTTTAGATTCATCTGAAACATCTGAGTCCTCTTCTGAGAGTGATTTCAATGTTTTGGGAACTGTTAATGCTGAGGTAATTTCTAGGGTTAACGATAATGGTAGTGTTGAGCAATCTTGGAAAAAAGGAGAACATACTTTTAGTGCTTTGGCTCCATTAGGGACTCATGTTTCTTAGAAGGTAAAAAGAAAAAAATTGAAGGATAAATTTGTTGATTTGTTTGCACTTTTAATTAAGGAACAGGATTATGAATTGAGGAAAAATGAGGATGGAAAAGATGAGGTTAAGAAGAAGAAGTTCAAAGTACCTAAGTCTATTCATAATTGGCTGTAGGGTTTTAATATTTATGCAGTGGTTTTAGGGGAAGCAAAGCCTGAGCTGTATTCTTCATTGTTGAGGTATTCTGATATGTTTTTGCATGCTTATAAAACATACGGAAGTTGATCATTTTTAAACTATGATTCATTTTAGGAAGCGTTTGGCTAAAGATAAGTCGGATGCATGGGGATTTAGAGATATGGACATCTGACTTACAGAATGACTCCATTTCGGCCTTGGTCCTTTTGAGGTTATGGGCAGCAGGCTGGGATCTCAGGATTTGCAAGTGTAGCAGCAAACTGAACAGGAAGTAATTTTGGAGGATCCTTGCAAGGAGGGTCTCTGCGCCTGGTTCCATCTTGTATGGATCAACTGTTGGAGGATGGGGAGTCGAGGTGGGAATGCATGTTTCCATTTCAATTCCAGGCAATGTTCCCGTCAAGTCTGTAAATTCAAACACAGACGTTGCATTTGTGGAGCAAGTCATCCAGCCTTCCAATGTCAGTTTAAAGGAAGTGCAGTTTCCAAAAGCATTGGACTCAGAGCTATGCCCTCAGGAGGTATCTCGCAAGGCTCCATCCCCAATTAATGTACTTTGGAGATATGGTTAAAAGAATATCCAAAGAAAGATGATGCTATTATGTTGTTAGATGGTTTTAAGGATGGCTTTAGGATTCTCTTGGCACAGTTTTAGTTCACAAGTCCTATAATGCTCCATCTGTGTTGTTACATAGTGAAGTGGCTGTGGAGAAGTTGTATAAGGAGTTGGAATTGTGTAGGATTGCAGGTCCTTTTTCTCCCCCTCCCCCCTTTTTTTTCTAATTTGATAGTTTCCCATTTGGGTGTGGTGCCTAAAAAAAAGAAAAAGGAAAATTTCGGTAGATTCACAATCTTCCATACCTTTTTGGAGCGGGTGTTAATGTGTTTATTGATCTTGATGATTGTTTGGTTTGATATGCAATGCTGGATCAAGCTGTGTCATTGCTTCAGTGTTATGAAAGGAGTGCTTTAATGGCAAAAGTGGACATAGAGTCTGTTTTTAGACTGTTACCAGCTCATCTGTATTTATTTCCTTTGCTGAGATTTAAGTTTCAGTCTGTTTTTCTTTGATAAAGATATGTTGATGGGATATTCTATTTCTTGTTCTCATTTTGAAGTGTTTTCCACTTTTATTCATTGGGTGGTGGAACAGGTGTCAGGTGATATTATTATTATTATACATTATTTGGTTGACTTTCTTTTTGTTGGTCCTGCTAGTTCTAATGTTTGTAAGCATTTGGTGCAAACATTTGAGAGGATGGCAAATCAGTTTGGAATTCCCTTGGCGAGAGAGAAATCCAAGGGGCCATGTATGACTCTTGTCTTTTGGGGAGTGGAGTTAGATTCAGTGCAAATGCAGTGTAGATTGCCAAGGGAAGTTGACTTTGAAGCAGGTTCAGTCATTGATTGGTCTGTTCAATTTTGCATGTAGAGTAATTCCAATAGGGAAGGTATTCATTAGAAGTTTTTGTCTTTTGATGAGAGGAATTCTTAAAGGACATTATTATATTCAGATCCCAGCTCATGTGAAGGGAGATTTATTGTTGTGGAAGAGGTTTTTTTTTGTTGCACAGTTTAATGATGTGACTTTGTGGCAGACACTGGAGATTTGTACATTCTGATTTACAATTATTTTCAGATGCTTCTGGTGGGGTTGGTATTGGGATTTATTTTGCTGGATATTGGTGTGCAGAGCGTTGGACTTCTTCATGGTTTGAGCAGGGTTGGACTAGAAATATAGCCTTTCTGGAATTATTTCCTATTTGGATTGAATTAATGTTATGAGGTGAGTGGATGAAAAATAGATGATTAGTCATTAGATCTGATAATATGGCAGTTGTATTTGCTCTTAACCATCAGTTTGTACATTGTAAATGGACATTGTCTGTTTTGCATATGATAATTTTAAGATTTTGACTGCAGGCATAGCACAGTGGTTAGCACAACACCCTCTGATGTTGCCAACCAAGGTTCGATTCCCCCTGGTACTCTTTGTGTGTAATGGCAACTCAGGCAACCCTGCCTAGTTATCAATAATCAACATTTATTTATTTATGTATTTATTTATTTATTTATAGCATTTGTATCCCACATTTTCCCACCAATTTGCAGGCTCAATGTGGTTTACATTTGCCGTAATGGCGGTTGCCATTCCGGGTAACAGAATTACAAATGGTATTGCAATATGGTGCATACATACATGTGGTTTTTTTTTTGGGGGGGGGGGGTTCCACCAGGTACTTGTGACCTGACTTGGCCACTGTTGGAAACAGGATACTTGGCTAGATGGACGATTGATCTGACCTAGTATGGCTACTCTTATGTTTTTATAAATGTTTTCTTGAAGGCTTTTCATATTCCTGGATGTACTAATGCTTTGGCTTATGCATTATCTTGCTCTCAGTGGTTTCTGGCGTCTTGCTCCAGATACAGAAAGAATTGCGACAAGAATGCAAGAGGAATTGTGGATAGCTTTCCTGAATTAGTGGAGCAGTTATTATCCAACTCCTTGTCATTTAATACAATGAAAGTTTATTCAGTGGTTTGAAAAAATGTTTTGAATGACAGTGGATCCTTATGATTTTACCATAGATGTTCCTATTCCTGATGGTTTGAATTTATTTTGAAAGTGTTGGAGTGCTGGTCAAAGTCTGTTTGTTATGATGGCTTTGGCAAGTGATGGTTTTTATTGTAAGTGTTATGGATTTAAAGATCCTTCAAATTCATTTTTTGTGAAGAAGTTGTTGAGGGGCCTGTTTAACTTTTTTCACAGGTGGCAGTGAAAAGATACGTATGCCTATTAGTCATGACATTCTTGTTTCTTTATTTGCGGTTCTTCCTGAAATTTGTTTTTTTGACTATGAGTTGACATTATTTCAGACTGCCTTTTCATGGGCCTTTTATGGTACATTTAAGGATAGCGAGTTAGTCGCAAATTCAAGGACAGATATGTCTATGAAGGGTTTCTTGTTGGGTGATGTTCAAGTTCTAACTGATAAAGTTATTTCTATTAGGAAATCTAAGACAGATCAGTTGGGAAAATGGATTGTAGTGATTTTAAGGAGGGTAAAAGGTTTAGGGGGTCTTTTACTAAAGCTTAGCTCGAGTTATCTGCAGCAGACCCCCTTAGTTACTTGTCCAGTCCTTTGCAGAGTCAGAGGGATGGGGGGAATTATTGGTTTAGTCAAGCTGATTTGAGTCCTTTGACAAGTTGTCAGTTTAATGTTGTTTTTTGGAACCCACTCTTTTAGAATTGCAGCAGCTTCCTTTGCGGCTGCTCAAGGGTTATCAGTCGATGCTATTAAAAAGATTGGTAGATGGCGTTCGTCTTGTTATAAGTGTTATGTGCTGTGAAGAGCAAAGAAACTACAAGCCCCAGAAGGCAGTGCAGCACCAGAGAGATTCAGAACCAAGGAACTACAAAGCCCAGAAGGCAGGGCAACGTCAGAGAAGCCAGGAGCTAAGAAACTATAAGCCCCAGAAGGCAGTGCAGCACCAGCAGACAGATCAGGTGAAGGGAGAAGAATCTATGCAAGGGAGGGAGGAGCCGGGGTGTGATTGGGAGATGGAATCAGATGGGGGAAGGGAGGAGCCCCTAGACCGGGAGGAAGGGGAGGAGAGAATGGAACTGGAGGAGGAGAAAGGAGGGGAGAATGAGGAGGAAATGGAAGTGCTGGTGGAGGGCTCTTAAAGTGAGTTATGAACTGAACTGGAGAGAGTGAATGAAGCCTTGGTGAATTGACCCGGTGGGTGGATGTCAGGTGGTTTTGTGCTGACAAATGAGGGAGGTGGGTCATTAGGTCTAAGAGTGAGAAAGTGACTTAGACCATATTGCCATTGAATTGAACTGTTTAATTTCATTTCTAAGATGAACTGTGTGTGAAGGCAATGCTAAACTAAACTGTGTTTGAAAGCAGTGCTAAACGGAATTGAGGAGGAAAACATTGCTAACTGAACTGAATTGTGAGCAGTGCTCAGTAACTGTGGGAAAGAGCAGTGCAACTAAGTACTGGATTAGAAGCAGTGCTGGGGGGGGAAACCATATTGAAAGCAGGGCCAAAGTGAACTGTGTGGAAAGCAGGCCCACGCTGAACTATATTGCAAGCAGGGCTCCAATGAACTGGGTTTAAAAGTGGAGCTACACTGAGGAGAGAGAAAGGCCTGTGAAGCCTTAAAGCAGAGTAAATGTACTCAGGAGCTAATAAAGCACTTCTGGTGATTTGCCTGTTGTCCGGAGACCCTGATTGCAGACTGTCGACTCGTGAGTGAAGGGCGTGCTTGGTAAAGAAAGGAAGAGACTGAGAAAGAGTGGCGCGGATCTGGCGGCTGAGCGTGACATATTATGGTGGCAGTGGTGGGATCGCAGTGAACCTCCACGGGAAGGAGTAGTGTCCTGGAAGGAGTGGAGTGGGTTCCGGACCAGACCAGTCGAGCAGTCGGAGCGAGGTGCAGGAGTCCTGGAGGTTTCGGAAGCCCGTCGTGTGGGCCAACGCTGACAAAGGCGTATTACTCGCCTACCCAGGTAAAGGGTACCTAGGGAGGAGGCGAGGGAGGATACAGTAATTGGAGAAGCACAGTTTCTGTGCAGTGGAAAAGAGTTTGTGAGATACCGCACTTGGGTGGTTGTTTTTTTTTTGTCTTTTTGCAGGTGCGGGGAATCCGGTGAAGGATATGGATCCCAAAGAGCTGTTTGCGTTTATGACGCATCAATTTCAGAAACAGCAAGAGATGGCTCATCAGCTGTTGGAGGAGTCGTTGGCGGCTTCCCGGGCACAGCAGCAACCTCTCTTGGACTTATTTCAGGAGTTGCTTCGAGGTGGAGGACGGTTGTCTGACAGGGGGCCGGATGGAAGAGTGGAGCGAGCAGAAGGAGCGGTGGGAGTAGGAGGACTTCCCGGAGTGAACTGGCTGCCGTGGGGTAAGCTGACTGAGTCGGACAATATTGAAGATTACTTAGGGGCATTTGAAAGGGTGGCGGTGGCTGCAGGGTGGCCCCGGGAACAATGGACAATTCGATTAGCCCCTGCGCTGTCTGGTGAGGCCTTGGCCGCCTTTAGGGCTTTGCCTACACTGGAGGTGGCGGACTATACCAAATTGAAAGAAGCTATTCTGGACAGGTATGGAGTGAGCCGCCACACATATAGAAGGCGATTCAGAGAATTACGCTGGGTGGAGAGTGAAACACCCTGGGCGTTGGCTCAAAAGCTTTTGGATTTAGCAGGAAAGTGGTTAGAGCCTGAAAAGAGAACTATGAATCAGGTAATGCAAGAGCTTGTGCTGGAACAATTTTTGGAGGCACTACCTGAAAAGTTTCGGGTGGATTTGATAAAGAAGGGGTGTATGTCACTTGAGGAGGCCATTAAAAGCATGGAATGCTTCCTGGAGGCCCAGCGGTGTGAAGGGGGAGGGGGACGAATGGGGGAGAAAGTGGCAAGAGTAACAGGGGCCAGACCTTCAGTGAATGAGGAGAGAATGTGTTACCGGTGTGGAAGGAAAGGACATCTGAGGAGGGACTGTTTTGCTAAACTAGGGTTCACCTCGTACTCCCAAGGGCCAGTGGTGAAACAATTGAGGCAAGCAGTGGAGATATGTGGGGTCTGGGTCAATGCTCTGCTAGATTCAGGGGCGGATCAGACCATGCTGTCTCGGGCCCTGTGGGAAAGAATAAAGGGAAAGAGAGGAGTATGTAATGATAATAGGGGCCGGGAGGTTAGCATTCAGTGTGTTCACGGGGCTACCACTACATATCCCCTTAAGCGAGTTGGTATAAAAGGTCCTTCAGGGTCACACTGGGTATGGGTGGCAATATTACCCCGGCTACCTCAGGAACTAATTTTGGGGAGGGATTGGCCCCCATTTGTGCACTGTTTAAGAGAAAAGGAAGGGTTGGTCGTTACTCGGGGGCAGAGGAAAGAGCAAGAAGGAGTAGAGCAGAACTTGTCACATATTTTTCCCTTTCATTTGGAGGTACTAGGGGCACCTGGGAAGACGCGGGAGTCAGGGCAAGTAAAAAAATTAACGCAGAGGCACAGGACTCAGACAATGAAAGGGATTGAGCAGGGAGGGGAGTTTCCGGAGGATCCTGAGGAGTTGTTGAGCAGGTTCCCTTATTTTAGCAGGGAACAGGAGTCAGATCTCACATTGAAATATGCCTGGGAACGGGCGAGGGAGCCGGTGGGGGGCACACAGGGACCCAAGTTTGTGATAGAGAAGGGTTTACTGTTTCGGGTGATGCCAGCTGAGGGCAGTGAGGAGGAGATTAAACAACTTATTGTACCTAGGGGATTCCGGAAGTTGGTGTTACAGTTAGCGCATGACCATCCTCTGGGAGGACATAAAGGGATCCAGAATACAGTGAAACAGTTACTAGGGCGGTTTTACTGGCCTGGGGTATATAAAGAGGTAGAGGAATACTGTAAATCCTGTGTGGTATGTCAGAAGCTGACAGAGAAAGGGCCAAGGCCTGCTCCATTGCACCCTCTTCCCCGAATTGAGAATCCGTGTGGGAGGTTGGCAATGGATATTATCGGTCCCCTACTTAAATCCAGGAGAGGGTTTTCTTATATTCTGGTGATTGTTGATATGGCTACCCGTTTCCCCTGGGCCATACCCTTGCGAAATATCTCGGCAAAGGTGATTGCTGCGGAGCTGATTCGGCTCTTTTGTGAGGTTGGCTTTCCTAGGGAGGTGTTAACTGATAGAGGCACCAATTTTCTTTCTCGCTCTCTGGTACAGGTTTGGGAGGCTTTTGGTATTAAACACATTTGTACTTCAGCCTATCACCCTCAAACCAACGGCCTAGTGGAGAGGTTCAACAAAACTTTGAAGATGTTGTTAAGGAAGGGGTTAGGATCACGCTATGAGAACTGGGATCAACTTTTGCCTTTTGCATTGTATGTATCTAGGGAATGTGTGCAGGCTTCCCTAGGGGTATCCCCCTTTGAATTATTATATGGGAGGGCCCCAAGGGGAGTGTTGGATATTCTCCGGGAGCAGTGGGTACCGCCGGAACGGGAGGATAAGACGGTAGTAGAATATCTTCATGATTTGAAAGGGCGGTTATGGAGGTTAGGCACTTATTCCCGGGGTAATCTAGAGAAAACCCAAAGTTATCAGAAGACGCATTATGATCAGGGAGCGCAGGTCAGAGTATTTCAGGAAGGGGATAAGGTGGTGGTTAGGGTCCCGGATAATCCACATAAATTTTTAAGTAAATGGAAGGGACCCTGTACGGTGAGGAAACGGTTGGGCCCGGTCACTTATGAGGTATTGAATGAGCGAGGGAAGCCTCAGACCTATCATGCGAACTTACTCCAGCCTTAGCAGGAAATGAAAGCCTATTGGGCAAAAGGGGAGGAGGAATTGGAGGAGGACTTAGGACCGCAGATATCGGAGATCTTTATTCCTAGGGAAGTGACAGTGGGAGACAGCTTAGAGGGTCCCCAGAAGGAACAGATGCAAGCTCTGTTGCTGGAGTTTCAGGATGTTCTCACAGCGTGTCCTGGGGAGACACACTTAATAGTACATGAAATTGAGACGGAGAAAGGGAGGGTGGTTCGTCAGCGACCTTATAGGTTATCCCCAGGTAAAAAGCAGGAGGTAGTTAAACAAGTGAAGGAAATGCTGGACTTTGGGGTGATCGAGGAATCCTTTAGTCCGTGGGCGAGTCCGGTGGTGCTAGTGCCTAAGAGGGATGGATCCTGGCGTTTTTGTATTGATTTTCGGCGAGTTAATGCGCTGTCTGTGCCAGACGCTTATCCTATGCCTCGTATTGAGGATTTGATAGATAGGCTGGGTTCGGCACAGTTCTTGTCTACTCTTGACTTAACTAAGGGGTACTGGCAAATTCCCTTATCGAGGAAGGCCCGGCCTAAGACCGCTTTTTGCACCCCGCTTGGGTTGTTTCAATTCAAGCGAATGCCATTTGGCTTAAATTCAGCTGCGGCTTCTTGCCAACGCCTGCTGGACAGAGTATTGAGATCACACCAGGAATATGCTGCTGCATATTTGGATGATGTTATCATTCATAGTCCAGATTGGGAGACCCATGTAGTCCAGGTTAGGGGGGTATTGCAATCTTTTCGGGAAGCAGGTCTCACCCTTAACCCTCAAAAATGCCATTTTGCCCAGCGAGAGGTAAAATACTTGGGCTATCGGGTAGGAAATGGTCAGGTTAAGCCATTGTGTGATAAGGTGAAAAGTATTCAGGAGTTTCCCCTTCCTACAAATAAGAAAGCGCTAAGAAGTTTTTTGGGATTGATAGGTTATTACAGAAGATTTATACCTCACTTCGCCTCTCGAGCCGCCCCCTTGACAGATATGTTGAAGGGTAGTAGACCGAATCAGCTCCAGTGGCAGGAGGACTCGGAACGGGTATTTGCGGGGATGCGGTCAGCATTATGCCAGGAGCCTCTACTTAAAGCAGTGGACTTTGAGAAACCTTTTGTATTGCATACTGATGCATCTGGGGTAGGATTAGGTGCGGTGTTATCACAAGTGCATGAGGGAGAGGAGCACCCGATTATGTACTTGAGCAGGAAGCTTCTCCCTCATGAAACTAGATATGCCACGATTGAAAGGGAATGCCTGGCAGTTAAGTGGGCGATACAAGCCTGTGAGTTCTATCTTGAGGGGCGTCCCTTTAAGCTGGTCACGGATCATGCCCCCTTAAAGTGGCTGGGTCAGATGAAGAACCATAATGCTAGATTGATGAGGTGGTACTTGGCGTTGCAACCATTTCAGTTTCAGGTGGAACATCAAGCAGGGAAATTAATGCAGCATGTTGATGTTCTGTCTAGGATTGCTAGTCCGGTAGTAAAGGAAGGAAAAAACAAACGGACTAGCAATCGTTTGACTGGGGGGGTATGTGAAGAGCAAAGAAACTACAAGCCCCAGAAGGCAGTGCAGCACCAGAGAGATTCAGAACCAAGGAACTACAAAGCCCAGAAGGCAGGGCAACGTCAGAGAAGCCAGGAGCTAAGAAACTATAAGCCCCAGAAGGCAGTGCAGCACCAGCAGACAGATCAGGTGAAGGGAGAAGAATCTATGCAAGGGAGGGAGGAGCCGGGGTGTGATTGGGAGATGGAATCAGATGGGGGAAGGGAGGAGCCCCTAGACCGGGAGGAAGGGGAGGAGAGAATGGAACTGGAGGAGGAGAAAGGAGGGGAGAATGAGGAGGAAATGGAAGTGCTGGTGGAGGGCTCTTAAAGTGAGTTATGAACTGAACTGGAGAGAGTGAATGAAGCCTTGGTGAATTGACCCGGTGGGTGGATGTCAGGTGGTTTTGTGCTGACAAATGAGGGAGGTGGGTCATTAGGTCTAAGAGTGAGAAAGTGACTTAGACCATATTGCCATTGAATTGAACTGTTTAATTTCATTTCTAAGATGAACTGTGTGTGAAGGCAATGCTAAACTAAACTGTGTTTGAAAGCAGTGCTAAACGGAATTGAGGAGGAAAACATTGCTAACTGAACTGAATTGTGAGCAGTGCTCAGTAACTGTGGGAAAGAGCAGTGCAACTAAGTACTAGATTAGAAGCAGTGCTGGGGGGGGGAAACCATATTGAAAGCAGGGCCAAAGTGAACTGTGTGGAAAGCAGGCCCACGCTGAACTATATTGCAAGCAGGGCTCCAATGAACTGGGTTTAAAAGTGGAGCTACACTGAGGAGAGAGAAAGGCCTGTGAAGCCTTAAAGCAGAGTAAATGTACTCAGGAGCTAATAAAGCACTTCTGGTGATTTGCCTGTTGTCCGGAGACCCTGATTGCAGACTGTCGACTCGTGAGTGAAGGGCGTGCTTGGTAAAGAAAGGAAGAGACTGAGAAAGAGTGGCGCGAATCTGGCGGCTGAGCGTGACAGTGCGCTAGCATTTTTGTGTTAATTCTTTATTAACAACTTTAGTTTTGATTCCAGTGCTGTGGAGTGAAGAGATAGTCATTTGGATTTGTGGTCATTCCCATGTATTTTTGGCTCAGAAGCATTTCGAGAAGTCATCAAAAGGAATGCATTTGGGACTGGTACCTTTGGGATTCTGGATCTATTGCTTAGAAGTGTGGGGAATGTTTTGGGACCAGTTGTTGCCTTCTTTGTTGCAGGCTAGATGATGGTTGTCTGAACCAAAAATTTTGTTATTGCATTTGGGTGGTAACGATTTGTGTATTGTTAAAGGAGTGTACCTCATTAGACAGATGAAAAAGGGTGCATTGGATATTTATGATTTGTTCCTGGAATTTGCATTGTTTGGTCTTATGTTATACCAAGGAGAGTTTGGACAGTTGTGCATAACATAAAGGCCATTGAACGTTTAAGGAAGAAAGTGAATTCTGAAATGGCTAAGTTGGTATTAATGGGTGGTTTGTGGCGCACCATGAGTTGATAACTGTCAATTGTCCTTTTTCGATCTGATGGGGTCCATCTCTCTGACATTGGAATGAATATACTTTTGAGTGATTTTTAGGATATATTGGAAGATGTGTAAGAGTAGGAGGGCCACAGCTGGGTGTGGGAGCTGAAGACAAGCGAGTCGCTGCCTTCGCTTTTGGAGGTAAAATGGAATGCCCTGGTAAATTCCAGCCTAATAAGTTAATGTGACAATTTTGTGCATGGATAATACAACTTCTCTTGCATCACAGCTTGGGAATGAGTATGTGCCATATGAATAATTTATGAAGGGGTCTTGGTTGGCCATTCTTACTTGAATCATTTGACCTAGTATGTTACTGTCTAATCAAGTGGGTGGAAGAAATGACAATTGTATATGTGAATGGCTGGACAGGGTGGGAATTGGTTAAACATTTTGTAAATGTTTTCAAAAATTATTAATAAAGCTGCAGCCCCTGTTATTCCAATTTCTGGTAATTTGTATTATTTATGGGCAAGAGAAGAGTCTGTGAATTGCACATGTTGTACGTGATTATACCATGTAATTGTGTTTTAGTTATTTTACGGTCATGAATCACTTGGAGTTTTATTCATAATTGATGATATGTAAATTTGATAATAAAATAAAAATGCCAATGTCATAAATTAACTGGAATCTTCAAAGGAACAACTGAAATAAAATCATGGTGTAACTAAAGAAATCAAATTGGAGGTGGCTTCCCTTGGAGTACTGTTCTCTTTATTTCAAAAGTGTGAATGATTTGTCAGAAAAGACTTCTTTGTTAAAAGGCACCATGCCGTGTACAAGACAAAGTGAAAGTCATTGTGCTTTGATGATGCAAATAATGTGAGTTGGAAATCCAACCTGAGAAATTTTGTGATTCTAGATGGAATGGACAGTGATGATGCAGTGAAATTTACAGAAACATTTCTGCCATATCTATTCCAGGATAGAAAAATGTCTGATGTACTCAAATGTAATTCACTTTGCACTGTTACTGAAAAGGTGTGAGCTTAAATCCAAATAAGTTTATTAGAAGCAATTTTTCAGCAGTCTGCTTTAGAACAAAGTGCATGGCTACTTTTAGCCAGTATATTTTGCTACAGGTACAAAGTACAAGCAAGCTTGCACCTTTTTTGTGCAGATAGATTTTTTAATGTCAACTAATGCATGTAGACTTGAAAATTTAATCTATGGGGTTTATTCAATAAGTAATTTTTATTTTTTAGGGGGGAGGGGAATTCTATAAAGTGTCATCTAGAGGTAGGTACCACTTATACACATCATAGCTTCTATAAGAAGGCATGGCTGCATATGGGTATGCCAATTCCAACTTTACATTAGTATTCTATAATGGAATTCCCTTGGCGAGAGAAAAGTCCAAGGGGCCATGTATGACTCTTGTCTTTTGGGGAGTGGAGTTAGATTCAGTGCAAATGCAGTGTAGATTGCCAAGGGAAGTTGACTTTGAAGCAGGTTCAATCATTGATTGGTCTGTTCAATTTTGCATGTAGAGTAATTCCAATAGGGAAGGTATTCATTAGAAGTTTTTGTCTTTTGATGAGAGGAATTCTTACATTATTATATTCAGATCCCAGCTCATGTGAAGGGAGATTTATTGTTGTGGAAGATGCCTTTATAGAATTGAGCCAGTTTCTTCGATTGCGCAGAATTTGTTCTGATTTTGAGGATTTCAATGCACAAGCAGACACTTTAAGCAAAAGATTCCTCAACGAGGTTATCCAACAAGGTGCATCCAAGATGGATACAGAAAAGCACTGTCAGAGGATAGAACCACTTTACTACAACCAGTCAACCACCGGGAGATGCCAGACATCGTTTGCATGCTCAGGTATTCCCATCTTGCGAGGGACATACAGAAAACCCTTAGACACCATTGGCACATTTTGAATGGTCTTGAGTGTTTTAAAGAGAAGTGACTCATGGTGGCATACTCGAAGGATGAGAATCTCAAAGAACATCTAGTGCCTTCTGTATTGCCAGAATTTGAAGACCATCAGACCAATCAAGGTCACCGCTGCTGTGGAAAGTGTAGTGTGTGTAGTCATTCGATGGACATATCCACTTTTATACATCCAAAGACCTCAAGAAAATATCATCTGAACCACACCTCGGATTGCAACACTTCATGTGTTATTTATCTCATTCAATGTCCATGCCCCATGCTATACATAGGGAAGACCATCAGAGCAATCAAGACTACAATAATAGAACACAGAAGTTGCATTAATAGGAAAATTGAAAGTGCACCTTTGGTGAGCCATTGGATAACGGCAAACCACAGCATTTCAGATCTAATGTTCTTGGTTCTCAAAGTTATTGAAACCTAACAAAAGAAGAGGTAATATGGACAGCCTGCTGTTGAGAGAAGAACCGAGACTGATCTTCGAAATGGACACATTAGCACCTACGGGTCTCAACAATGATATAGATTTTACAGCTTTTTTATGAAGGGCTCAGGCTCTCCCTCATGGTATTCCGATTTGAATATTCTGTTTATTTTTTATTATTTTTTTTATTTTGTATACTCAAGCAAC
Organism: Microcaecilia unicolor; assembly: GCF_901765095.1. Taxonomy (NCBI): domain Eukaryota; kingdom Metazoa; phylum Chordata; class Amphibia; order Gymnophiona; family Siphonopidae; genus Microcaecilia; species Microcaecilia unicolor. The sequence continues at coordinate 595,195,686 of NC_044031.1, forward strand.
CATTTGCATATATTTTTGTGTTATTATTATTTATTCAATATCTGTGGTCATACAGAGGTACAATTCTTATGCAGATATATTCCTTCTTATTTGGACTTTTGGCATGACTGACTCATATTCACATTCATAATAAGAATGAGTTTATATTTGTCACTGAACAGAGATTGTGCACTGGTCTAGCTTTTTACTCACTTATGTAAGTCTGCATTACCTATCTGCGATATACCCTTTCTCATATAGATCTGTCTTACCGAACATCCCGATGTCTGCTTCGCACATTCTTCATACCGTCCTGATCTCATGTACTCAGATCCGTTCAACTTTAGATCACTTATATCTCTCACATCGCATAATGTTCTCAGCGGTTCTTTAGATATATATGTTTTTCGGGTTGCACTACAAGTATGGTAACAAATGCACTCGTGATGTTTTGAAACTTTTAATCAGTGCTTTTTTTGTAGAAAAAAAGGTGCCGGTACTCATTGTGGGCGGGGTCACCACATATGGCACTGCCCCTATTATAGCCACACCCACATTAGCCACACCCCTTATACCAGCCATGGCTCATATAAACAGACATCACTGAAAATATTATACTAGTATAGGAGAAAAAATAATGTGATTTTTTTTCATTATAAATAATTTCTGTAAGTTGTTACAGCTCCAGTATACCCAGTGCAAAATAAGACAAATTCCAAACACTAAAATGAAAATAAAATAAAATGATTTTTTCTACCTTTGTTGTCTGGTGACTTTGTTTTTCTAGAATCAACTAAACAAATATGTTTGGTGGTGTGGAGATAAGAACAAATTCTAAATCCAAAAACTTCCACTCAGTACAAAATTACAAAATTACAATAGTGTATGGGGAAAAGCCTCAAAGAGCTCCCAGATCAAATATCAATCTGTCGGAGCTAGAACAGACCAACTGGTCTTCTCTTCATCATAGGCAAAAACCCCTTTTAAGCAGCCCCAGAAACATTTTTTCTGGGACCGCAGTAAATTTTCTAAGTTTTTTATTTTTTTGAAGATAAGAATTTTTTAGAGAAAAAGCATGTTAATTTCTGTAACATACTTAAATATAATGCAATGCACTTAGCTTTATTGCTTGGTATTCAGTATTACTACTGCTTCATGCTGCGCTGTTCCCTGTTGGGTTACCCTGAGCCGACGTTGGCCAGCATTTCGCTGCTTCTTCAAGGTCTCGGGTAATTACTAGGGGATACAAATACAAAAATTAATATAATGCAGCATAAACAGTTTAACAAAAAATTCTTACTGTAAAACCTTCAGCGCAGTACTTGGAACTCGTTACACAGCGTTTCAGATACAGCATGTCTGACCTCGGGAGACTTTACCCCGCTGGTATAAATAAAGTGTCTGACGTCAGACGCTAACAAATGATTGTCCAATCAGGGATTCAGGAAAATGCTCTTATTGGATGTTTTAAAAGAAATAGCACCAATCCAATCGTGAATTTAGACCTCGCGGTTCTAAAGAGTGCAATTTAAAAATCCAACGTTGTTCAGCTTGTAGTAATTGTCTTTGGTGATCACCTCCTCGCATAGATTTTAAAATTTCTTGTAGGACAAAACATTTTAAATCATTGAAATCATGCATTAGATCAATACAATGTTTGACCAAAGGTAGACCTATTTTATGAGAACTTATGGCGCTTTTATGTTCAATTATGCGCACATGTAAAGGCCTGGAAGTTTGTCCTACATATAGTTTCTTGTATGGGCAGAGTAGACAATATATTACTGAACTCGATCTGCATGTGGTGTTTATCTTGAGTTCATATGTCTTATGATTCACTGGGTTAACGAAAGTGGAAATCTCCAGCATAATGGAGCATACTGAACAACTGTTGCATTTAATGTGACCAGTCCAAAAAGGCGAAGGAACTCTACTCGATGGTACAGCTGGACTAAGGAGCTCTTTTAAATTTTTGTTTCTACTGTATGCTAGTCGGAGCTGGGCATCTAAGAACTGTGGATGGGTTTGGATAAGTTTCCAATGTTTCCTCAATATTGCAGAAATTCGAGGCGATGTAGAATTAAACTGTGTAACATAAGTAAAAGTCTGTTGATCATTTTCTTCTCTAACCTCTGAAGTATTCGCATTTAAAAGATGTACTCTATGATTGTAGCGTGCTCTTCTGTATGCATACTTAATACCGATTTGGGGTAACCTCGAACTTTCAATTTATTAAACAGCATTCTGGATTGATTTTTAAAATCTGAATCATCTGAGCATATCCGACGATATCTCAAAAATTGAGATAAAGGTAAACTATTTTTAGGGCAATCGGATGACTGCTCTCATAGTCCAAAAACGTGTTTTTATCCGTAATCTTATGAAACACAGTCGTAGCAAAACTGTTGCCTTCATTTCTGATTAGTACATCTAAAAACGTTATTTCTGTTGTATGTATGTGTGAAGTAAATTTGATACGTGGATGATACGTGTTCAATTCGATTATAAATGAATTCAACTCTTGAACATTCCCAGTCCTTAGCATGAAAATGTCATCTATGAACCTGGTCCATACACCGATGTTCTTGTAATATCTAGATGGATACACAAATCTTTCCTCAAAGGCTCGCATAAAGAGATTTGCAATGGAGGGAGCCATCGTTGCACCCATCGCAACTCCTGAGATTTGTTGGTAAATCTTGTCTTCAAAAAGGAAAAAATTATTTTTCATAGCAATTTTCACTAAAGACACTAAGAAAGTGGTGGATACTCTAACGTCTAACCTTGATTGCAGATAATGTTGAATCACCTCTAGAGCTTCCTCTTGTGGTATTACAGTGTATAAAGATACCACATCTAGTGTGACCATTATCGAGGTACACGCTAAATTATCTTTAGCTGTTAATAGACATAAAAAATGAGTAGTATCTTTGAGATAAGATTTACCTTGAACCACTAGAGGTTGCAAAAAGCAATCAACGAAAATAGATAGTGGTTCTAAAATAGACCCTCTACTGGAAATGATCGGTCTTCCTGGGGGGTCTATAGTAGATTTGTGAATTTTAGGAAATGTGTACAGAACTGGTATCTTAGGTGACTGTGCATTCAGAAAATGAAACTCTTTCTGAGTAATCATACCATTGGCGTAAGCTCCACTGGTCAATCCAAAAATGAATTCTTTCAACCTTGGAGTTGGATCTATTGTTAGTGGTCTGTAGTCTGTAACCTTCTGCAGTTGTCTATTTGCTTCCAATTCATATTGTACTCTATCTTGAATTATGATGGCACCCCCTTTATCGGCTCTTCTTATTACAATGTTGTTATTAGCTTGTAAGGATTCTATAGCTTTAAATTCATCTCTTGTTAGATTTTTATTATTTATATATCTAGCTTTTTCTAATTTTTCAAAATCTTTAAGGACAAGGAGACGAAAAGATGCCACTAATGTATCTAAAGGGCCTGGGGGGGACCATCATGATTTAAGCTTGACCATAGATACATCTGTGGAAGTTTCTCTCGCATCAGCAAAGAATAATTTTAAATTCAATTTTCTTATGAATTTCTCTAACTCTATCCGAATTTGAAATAAATCACATCTGCTAGAAGGCACAAAAGAAATTCCTTTGGAGAGTAACCTCAACTCTTCAGGGGTGGGACTGTACGCAGCTAAATTCATTATAACAGAATCATTCATTGTTGGCGAGAGCGTGTAGCCGGACGGGTTTGTGGTAGGGTTTGATCTTGATAATCCCCTCCCATTCTGGCGCGCCTCGATCTGCCTCCCCGCGCTCTTCCTCTTCTGCCTCTGCCTCTCGCCAACAATGAATGATTCTGTTATAATGAATTTATCTGCGTACAATCCCACCCCGGATAGAGTTAGAGAAATTCATAAGAAAATTGAATTTAAAACTATTCTTTGCTGATGCGAGAGAAACTTCCACAGATGTATCTATGGTCAAGCTTAAATCACGATGGTCCCCCCCAGGCCCTTTAGATCAGGTGGATTGCCTACCTTGTCACTCAATATTAAAATTAGCACATGGCTATTTACTGCCTGAGCCCTTACTGCCACCTATTTAGAAGGCGGTAAGGGCTCTCGCTCTACTCATGCAGTAATCAGTCAACGCACAGCAATGTGACTGTGCTGCTGATTACTGCCAGGAACACCCTCTGAGGTAGAAAATAGAAAATTATTTTCTACTGCGGGAAACTGCGCATGTCAACTTTGGAACTACCACTGGGCACCCACACTAACCCAGCAGTACAGTCAATTTGGCATGTACTACCCGCGATGTAGTCCTACTCCCAGTGGTGATCCTAGGTCAACTGTCACCCGGGGCGGATCATCGCTGCGCACCCCCCCCCCCCCCCGCCACTGGGTACAGCTGCATCCATCCTCCCTGGGGACAGCACAACACCCCCCAGGTGCATCAACACCCCCCCAGCGTATCACCCAAGCATTCTTACCTGATGGGAGCAGCCGTGTGGCTGTCGGCTCCGCTGGTTCCCTGCTCCCTCTGCCCCGGTACAGGGGAGCAGGGAACCAGCGGAGCCTACAGCCACGCGGCTGCTTTCTGCACCCCTCCAGCAGTGTGCACCTGGGGCAGACCGCCCCACCCTCGGTATGCCACTGCCTACTCCAGCTTAGCAAAAGGGCCCCAACTTACGTTGCACATAGATGCAAGAGGACATTCAGATGGGCATCTCATCCAATTATGCACACATTCTAATGTTTAACACGTGCTTATTTTTAGCACACACTAAAAACGCTAGTGCACCTTTGTAAAAGGACTCCAGTGTAAGGTATGCACTGATGTGCTGTATTTAGGTATGCACATTTATGCTTGCTATAGATGCCTAAATGTTGGCATATAAATGGCAAGTTACACTAGTATTCTATAATAGAATCTGGGCACCCGGATCCTGCCCAACATTTTGGTGCCTAACGTTTGCGCACTTTATAGAATGGCTCCCGTTGTGCTAAACGTCATAACCCACATTATTCCTTCAAGAGAAAAAAGTGTCAGCAGGCACCACACTATAAAAATGCTAAGAGTATAATCCTCAGGCTTCTGCACCTTCAGCACCGAATATCCCCTTCCTCCAAAATGATAGCTTCTCATTCCCCTGCCTATCCTGGTTTAACTCCTTGCTTTATGTATTTATTTGTGTGTGTGTTTCATTTAGTATTTGTTATGCTGCTGTTAAAAATCAAATATCATAGCGGTGTACGTACTGTAGATTGCAAAATCAGCCAAACAAAAGGAACATAAACTGCTACTACTTATCATTGAACATTGACAAACCCTTTTACCTCAAACCCAACTTGATTGAATCTTATCTTCCCTATCCCACTATAACATTTTGTACTATTCCCATACCGGACTTGGCGAATGCCTTCACGGTATTATGTAAGCCACATTGAGCCTGCAAATGTGTGGGGAAATGTGGGATACAAATGTAACAAATAAATAAAATAAATTTCTACAGTGCTACTAGACATACACAGCGCTGTACACTGGACATGAAGAGACAGTCCCTGCTCGACAGAGCTTACAATCTAATTAGGACAGACAAACAGAACAAATAAGGGATAAAGGAATTACTAAGGTGGGAATGATAAAACATGGGTACTGAACAAGTGAGTAAGGATTAGGAGTTAAAGGCAGCATAAAAAAGGTGGGCTTTTAGCCTAGATTTGAAGACGGCCAGAGATGGAGCTTGACGTACCGGCTCAGGAAGTCTATTCCAGGCATATGGCGCAGCAAGCTAAAAGGAATGGAGTCTGGAGTTGGCAGTGGAGGAGAAGGGTAGAGATAAGAAAGATTTACCTGAAGAACGGAGTTCCTGGGGAGGAGCGTAGGGAGAGATAAGAGTGGAGAGGTACTGAGGAGCTGCAGAGTGAATACACTTGTAAGACAGTAAGAGGAATTTGAACTCTATCTGGAAATGGATAGAGAGCCAATGAAGTGACTTGAGAAGAGGGCTAATATGAGCATAGCAACACTAGTGGAGTATAAGTCATACAGCATATGGGCTTTGTCGCATTTACCACACCAGAATCCCTAGTGCGGCTTTATAAAAGGAGCCGTTTGTTTTGCAAAAGATTCTCAAAGATCCTCACTTATTGATACCCGTCTGGCATTTCATAAGGATCTTCTCTTTCAGCTATGTAATTTAATATATTCTTACTGCCTCTATGTAAGTTACTTTGATGCCTTGATTTACAATTCAGAATTTATGCAGATGATATACAGTTTTTTTTTTTCCCAGTATTAGTAAAAGTTTGGATTTTTTTTTACATCTTTGTTTGCAGTCCATTACCAAGGGATGAAAGCAAACCATCTGAAGTTAAATATGTCTAAAACTCAGATTTTGTCCCTATCAGGATATCCTTACACTGCCGATTAAAATGATAAAGGGATGGGACGACTTCCCTATGAGGAAAGGCTAAAGTGGCTAGGGATCTTCAGCTTGGAGAAAAGACGCTGGAGATATGATAGCGGTCTATAAAATAATGAGTGGAATGACATGGGTAGATGTGAATCGCTTGTTTACTCTTTCCAAAAATACTAGGACTAGCGGGCACACAATGAAGCTACAAAGTAGTAAATTTAAAACAAACCAGAGAAAATGTTTCTTCACTCAATGTGTAATTAAACTCTGGAATTCGCTGCCAGAGAATGTGGTTAAAGCAGTTAGCTTAGTGGGGTTTAAAAAAGGTTTGGATACCTTCCTAAAAGTCCATAAGCCATTATTAAGATGAACTTGGAGAAAATCCATTGCTTATTTCTAGGATAAGCAACATAAAATGTATTGTACTGTTTTGGAATCTTGCCAGGTACCTGTAACCTGGAATGCCCACTGTTCGAAACAGGATGCTAGGCTTGATGGACCTTCGGTCTGTCCCAATATACCAATGCTTATGTTCTTACGATATTCCACCTACTTTTGTTATTGATATAGTAATTCAAAGTATAACTCTCCATTTCGACTACTATAATAGTTTGCTGATGGGTATACCAAAATGTTTTTTGAAAGCATTACAAGTTGTACAGAATGCTACTGCATGTGTATTACCTGACAGGATCTGGTGCCTGAGCTGGAACATGTAATGGGAGCTGGGACTTTTGCTGAAACAAGGATTAGTAAGAAACAAGGTTGCATCCAGCATAAACCCACAGTTGCACTATAGGGCTGTAATATACAGTGATCTATCAAGGCTACCAATAGCAGTATGGCTGCACTATTAAAAAGGCTGGGCTGGCCTGTATGTATAGTTAAGTATCTGTTGGGCTTAAGTTTTTATACACCTCTGAGATAGTGAGAGATTATTGCACCGCTATGCTACTGGAGTGTGTTCAACACATTCCCAGAGGATTCTATACTATAATTTATTATAAGAAACCTGAGATTCAAAAATAGTTCTCTCATTAGTTCAGCATGCACATTTTATGTGTCTCCAGGGTTTATATTTATAGTCTACAAAGCTAGTAGGACATTTTTAAACATGAATATATTAGATCCATTGTGAACCTGCAAAGGGAGAAAATGTTGAATGTTTAACCTAGTACATGACAGCAGCTAATGGCCCATTCATTCTGTTTAGCAGTCTTCCTCACTGTGTGTGCTTTCCATTACTTCTGGTTTATAAGCAAATAGAGTTCCATTACATAAACCAACACCAATTCCTTCCTATGTCTTTTACATTACCTCTTAACCCTTTTCCTACCACTGCCCTCGACCTCTGTCCAAATGGGAGGCATTAATGTTGATGTTCTTAGGAGGGTATATAAGTTATTAAGTGTTGCCATACTGGGACAGAACAAAGGTCCATCAAGCCCAGTATCCTGTTTCCACAACAGTGGCCAATCCAGGTTACAAGTACCTGGCAAGATCCCAAAACAGTACAATACATTTTATGCTGCTTATCCTAGAAATAAGCAGTGGATTTTCCCAAGTCCATTTTAATAATGGCTTATGGACTTTTCTTTTAGGAAGCTAACTAAACCTTTTTTAAACCCTGTTAATCTAACTGCTTTTACCATATTCTCTGGCAATGAATTCCAGAGTCTAATTACACATTGAGTGAAGAAATGTTTTCTCTAATTTGATTTAAATGTACTACTTTGTAGCTTCATTGATTCATTCATGGCCTCCATACAGGCCAGTCCAGCCTTTTTAGTAGTGCAGCCATACTGCTATTGGTAGCCTTGGTAAATCACTTTAAGACAAAATTGTGAGAAACGACTGGTAATTATGGCAGAGGTCTGCACCCTGATGAAGCTGGTAACTTAAAGCCTATTGAAACATGGCCTGTGTTGGTGGCGGATCTGGAAATGCAAGCTGAAGTCAAAAGCTAACTTGAACATTTGCTTATTTTAAGTTTATTTATAGAAAAAGAAAAAAGAAAAGAATACACTTATAGGGAGGTTCAACTGGACTGGTGAGGAGGCAGGTGAGGTATGAGAAGAATGCTCATATGAAACGAGTCGCTGCTGAGGTCAGTTGATGAATTATAACTATTTATGAGCGTTGAGTGTTTCTGTTATTAGTAGCCTTGGTAGCATTTGTTTAAACGGACCTTCAATAGGCCCTTGTAGGTTTATTACAGAAGCCTTGTTATAAAAGAAGGCCCAATATGGTTGAAAGTACATGCACTAAACCCTATACCTACTTTTAGCTGGATTGAGTGAGGGCAGTTTTCAGTCAGCCAATTTACCTGGACAAATGACTTACAAAATCGAACTTATATAATACTGCTAATGAAGTCTAAATCATGCCTGCCTGAAAACTGGCCTCCAATTGAAAAGCATTTGCCCTTGAATGACTATAAAATGCACTTATCTCATTTTGTTTGGAGAGATGCACAGTAGAAACAGAAAGCTAACCTTGTGAAAACAATGAAAGAAATTTGACTGTTTGATTTTATATATAGGTTTAAAACACACAAAGAAGTCATTTAGATGGAAATTGAAAAGCAAATGACACTTAAACATATCCACTTTTTATATATCCTTTCAAAGTAGGATGGCTGCGTTGATCTGATGGAAGGGACATGACTTTAGACAACAAGTCCAATAAAAGGGATCACCTACAACTTGTTTGTTGAGTTTTTCTTTTTATACATTTATTTGAACAAGGGCAATAACAGAAGCTGTATAGGATTACTTTACTATTTCATGCTGAAAAATATTGGTTCCTTTTTAGTGGGCTAATTCAAACACAAACTTACTTTTCTTCATCTTGTGTTGGAATTCATCACCCACTCAAGATCAGTTCTTCATGGTGTAATAGTCTGGATATAGGTTGACAATTTTCTGCTTTGTCCTTCTACTCAGCCTCAGAATATATATGACTTCAGATTGTTTGTATTTATTTATCATTCAGACTTGATTTCTTGCTTTTCCATTCTCATAACCTCAAAGCAAGATACAAATAAAGGGGCCCTTTTACTGAGCTGCACTAGAAAGTGGCCTGCGGTATGACTAGAATGTGGGTGTCACATGTGCTAGGCCACTTTTAGTATCGCTATAAAATGTCTGCATGTCCTGTTTGCTCATTAATGGCTATGCACTAATTTCCCAATTGTGTGGCCATTAGCGCAGGGGTCCTTACCAACACCTATTTTCTAGGTGGTAAGGGCTAATCGATTAGCGCTTGGCGATACAGCTGTGCTAAATGATTAACACTAGGCCCCAAGAGATATTCAAACATACTGAAGTTTTCTAATAGCCTCCACCCAATCTGTGTGTTTGAACAGCCTTATTTCAAAGTTCTTTTGGTAGCTACATGTTCAGCACATTTAGACCTTTGCTTCAAATTTATTTCATACAACAGAAACGCCGTGATTCTTCATCCAGTAGTATTCAAACCAGTTCAATTACCGGTTGGCTCTGTTTTAAATTATGGACCTTGTTAAGGCAATTTTTTCTAAACAACCAACTGCCCTGAAGGTCAGTTTTGTAAGCCTAAAGAATAAATATGAGCCTAAAGCATAATGATACATTTGTTTACACATAAGTACATAAGTATCTTTTCACCCAAGATATAGGTGCAAAACTAGCAACTAGCCACAGTCTCTCCCACTGTCTCTGACACTGTTTAATATTTCGATGCAACCTTTAGCATAATGTTTACAGTCTTACATCTATGCAGTTCATAGTACCATTTTGCCCCACACTGGGACGGACCAGAAGTCCATCAAGCCCAGCATCCTGTTTCCAACAGTGGCCAATTCAGGTCACAAATACCTGGCAAGATCCCAAAAAAGTTCAATACATTTTATGCTGCTTATCCCAGAAATAAGCAGTGGATTTTCCCAAAGTCAATTTAATAATGGTCTATGGACGTTTTCTTTAGGAAGTCATCCAGACCCTTTTAAAACCCCACTAAGCTAACTGCCTTTACCACATTCTCCGGCAATGAATTCCAGAGTTTAATTACACATTAAGTGAAGAAACCTTTTCTCCAATTCGTATTAAATTTACTACTTTGTAGCTTCATCGCATGCCCCCTAGTCCTAGTATTTTTGGAAAGCGTAAACAGACGCTTCACATCTACCCGTTCAACTCCACTCATTATTTTATTGACCTCTATCATATCTCCCCTCAGCCGCCTTTTCTCCAAGTTGAAGAGCCCTAGCCACTTTAGCCTTTCCTCACAGGGAAGTCGTCCCATCCCCTTTATCATTTTTGTCGCCCTTCTCTGCACCTTTTCTAATTCCACTATATCTTTTTTGAGATGCGGCGATCAGAATTGAACACAATATTCGAGGTTTGCTCGCACAGTGGAGCGATACAAAGGCATTATAACATCCTCATTTTTGTTTTCCATTCCTTTCCTAATAATACCTAACATTCTTTGCTTTCTTAGCCGCCGCAGCACACTGAGCAGAGGATGTCAACGTATTATCAACAGCGACACTGTGATCCCTTTCTTTGTTGGTGACTCCTAACGTGGAACCGTGCATTACATAGCTATAGTTCAGGTTCATCTTTCCCACATGTATCACTTTGCACTTGCTCACATTAAATGTCATCTGCCATTTAGACGCCCAGTCTCCCAGTCTCGTAAGGTCCTCTTGTAATTTTTCACAATCCTCTCGCGATTTAATAACTTTGAATAATTTTATGTCGTCAGCAAATTTAATTACCTCATTAGTTACCCCTGTCTCTAGATCATTTATAAATATGTTAAAAAGCAGCGGTCCCAGCACAGACCCCTGAGGAACCCCACTATCTACCCTTCTCCATTGAGAATACTGATCAGGAATTTGATCACTGTACTTATTTTATTCTTGCCTTTTCTGCACTAAATTCCTTCATTCTGTCTGTTATTTCTTTGAGCTCACATAAACAAACAAGGTGACTTTAAGTCTTTTGCAGTTAACTTTCTTTGAGGAAAGACTGTGAAGGTTGAGAAATCTGTTTCTCCTTAGAAGAAGAGGTCGTTCTCCCTTTGTTTGCCTTTGCTGAGGTAAAATGATTGCCTATAACATTTGTGTACAATTTATTAATATAGCTGTACTCATATGTTTTTCAATGAAAGAAAACTCCAGCCTGGAGGATGCTTCGAGCTTTCATGTCCATTTTTATTAGCTTAGTGACATTTTTTGGACCTTTTCTAACATTTATATATTCTTTTTGAGGTTCAGCTGCAAAGGACATTATAAAAGGAAAGGATAACAGTTTTGTTCTTTGCTTCTATCTCACCTTCTATCCCAGTTTAATGCATGCCAACATGTGTCTCCTCCAGCAGCTTCTCATTCACTCTGCCCATTACAGGCCTGATTCATGAAAGCTTTTCTCACATTTTGTATCCAAGTGGAAAGAAATTGAATCAGGCTCTCAGTGTAAGCACTGAATATAGAACATGGCACTTTCACCGAAACTGTAGCAATCAAAGGAAACTGGGGGCACAAAAATGGTATTGAGTTTCCATAGAATATGAGATAATCACAAGAAGTGAGAAAGATAATTGAATTGATGGCTTCTGCAACAATAGGGATTCAGCAAATGCTACAAGAATCCGAATAGCTCAGAAGAAATGGCCAATGCACTACACATTCCCCCACACTCGGTCATGCCCCAGACTCTAAGCCAAGGTCTACATTCAGCAAAGATGGCCCATCTGACATGAAGGTTTCTTAACTTAATGTGTTCATAATCTGATGTGTCCTCATGCACATTTGCACATAGCAGGTCATCTAGATAGGGGAAACAAACAATCTAAAACTATGCAAATATGTTATAAAAGACTTGCAAGCACTATATTAAGACTCTTGCTTACCTCAAAGTCCATGTTGAGCTCTCTGATACCAAAGCCCTGTCCAGAGAGCCTGGAGAGCACATCTGGGGTCATTCCAGGGGGGACATCATGTGGAAAGAACAAAGTCTGCACCAGTAGTCATATGTTATCAAGCATGCAGTCTGATTCGCAAGGTCTCAACCTAGGAAACATGTCAACAGGCACATGGACCCATAAATTCCAGCTTGCTTCACATGGCATCCAAGCAGATTTTTGCATTAAGAGAAGATGGCTTTTGTCCCTGATGCCAGGCATCATGTAGGCATGCTTCCTTCCATAGGATTCCACAAGCCCAACTGGAGCTTGTTTTACCCACCCACTGCCCAAGTACAAGTGGTATTTGCAACACTGCTGGAAGGATTAGACCATGCAAGTTGAGGTAAGTTATATTTATTCTTGATGTTGTAGATTAGACACTGTCAAAAGCTAACACTGAAGAAGCTGCTGAGAGATGAATCATGCATAGTGCACCTAGAAGGTAGGTGAAGCAACCCCCTTTTACGAGGCATGGGGGAAAAGATGATAAAGCAACAGAACCAGTGGATCCATGTTCAGTGCCTATGGGATGCTTAAATCTAGACTGCATCCTTTCCAATTTCACCTTATATCCAGTGGGTTCTGTGTAGAATTTCTTTTTTAAATTACATATAGGTATGACCATTTTAAGAGCCAAGTACAGCAAAAATTACATTCAGCTGGCCTAGGGCCATGCAACCTGATTTTCATTTTGTTTTCTGGAGAGGTTTATTTTTTATCATTCAGCATTAAGGGAAACTGGGATAAAAAAAGATCAGCATGGACCAAATAAATAATATCAGGTCAATGATTATTGTAGTTGTCTGGTCTTGCTGCATCTGAATAAGTGGAACTGGTGTTTCAGCCATTGTGTTGTGGCTTTCTTCAGGGTATGTTGTGAGGTCTGCAGTTTGTCTTTATATATAGTGGGCCTCAAACTTGATTGGCTGGAGTTTGAGGTGATTTCAGCAGGAAATGGAGGTGGGAAAGTTCACAAATTTGAATTTTGGCAGAAACGTCCATTGGTCAGAACTTTAAATTCCTGCTGGAATGAGGTTGAACATTCATCGAGACAGTTCTGATTCTTGAGGAGGAAAAATTTCTGTAGATCATACTTTAAAACTTTGGGAGGGGGCAGAAGAAGGCATTTGTCCTTGGCACCAGTTCTTTTTGCCCAAAATGTCTTTTGGATGAGGGATTACCATTCTTTGTTTAGTTACCTTCAATATAGTCAAAGAACTCATCCTGAAGATCCAACTGTGCGTGATTCCATAAGTATGCACATATCTCCCATAACGTGTACTTTATAACTGAGCGAACACATAGGTGGGACTCATCCTTATCTCCGGTATATAGGCATGAGCACACCTAACTGCATATGCACATATATAATGCTTCAATATGCTTCAAGGTTTTAGTCCAGAGTATTTCTCACATTCCTTGGTGATTCTTCCATCCAACTTTCATAGACCTGGCATTGTTGCTTGCTTGAACATCCTTCTGTTAGAGAAATTCAATTTTAGTGAGTTTTTGATTCATCCTTTATGTTCCAAGCAATTAAAGGTCTATCTTTTATAAAAGACAAATGTCTTCCTTCCTGCTGTGCTTTGAAAACTTTATGATTTGCAAAGCATTATGCCAATGATAAATACGTATGGTTATCTCTATTTTATTTGAATTAGTCTTCAAGTTTCAAATTTATTCAGAAACTTAATACTATGATCATCAAAGTAAATGACTGGGCAGCTTACAATCTAAAAGTAACATAGTGGATAAAGTGCCAATTCCATGTTTTTATATTAATGCAAGGTCAGTATGTAACAAGGTTGAGATAATTAGGGATTGGTTAGATATTACTCAACTTGGATTTGTACATTTAACTGAAACTTGGCTTAAGGTAAAAAAAATGATCCTTTAATTTTAGACTTATTTCCATTAGGCTACAAGATTGTTCATAAACCACGATTAGAGAAGGAGGCTTAGCACTCCTATATAAAAACTTTTTAAAAGTTTCTCTAGAAGATTCTTTTCAAATACCAGGGTTAGAAATAATGTCTTGTGAAATTTTGAATACTTCTTTACAACAGAAGTTAGGCATTATATTAATCTACCGTGCTCCTGGTGTTTGATCTACTTTTAGAGATACTCTTTATGAATTTTATCCACCTTAGTAGTAAAGTATGAATTTTCCTTGATATTGGGGGATATTAATTTGCCTTAACATCCCAGGAAGATAGGAGAGTTCAGGAGTTTATGGATTTTATAGAAGCATGGGACTTTATGTTTTGTAATGCATCACAACCACTTGTTAAAGGTCATCAACTTGATTTTATAGCTTTTATAGGCAGTAATTCTAATATGATAACTGTAAGTGATCTAAGATGGACACCAAAGATTTGGTCAGATCATTTTTTATTAGAATTTATATTAAATTGGAGAAGTATTAATAAAGTGTTACTTAAACCTATTCTCAAAAACTCCTCCCTGGGATCTACATTATCAAGTAGTTATAGACCTATTGCCAATATTCCAATATTTGCAAAGGTTATGGAATGTTTGGTAGCAAGACAGTTGGAGGATTATTTGGGTCAACATACTACTACATACACAATCTGGGTTTAGACAAGGTTTTAGTACAGAAACATTGTTGAATTTGATATTGGAACAAGCTAGAGTTTTGTCTCAAGGCTATCACGTTATTATATTGCAGTTTGACTTATCTGCATTTGATTTGGTAAATCATGACGTCTTATTGGATGTTTTGGGAGACTTGGGAATTACGGGAAACGTAATCCAGTAGTTTAAGGGCTTTTTGGAAAATAAAATGTATAGGGTTTCTAAAGAAGAAATAATATCTCAACCCTGGAGGCCCATAGTAGGGATGCCACTGGGTTCCCCCCACCCCCAGTTTTGTTTAATGTTTTGATGATGATACAGGGTAAAATTTTTGATTTCTCAATAAACAGTGTTTATGTGTATGCAGATGATATAACAATCTTGTTTCCATTCAAGATAGCGTTAATGAAATTTCTACCTATTTTGGAGACTATGGAACAATGGTCTAAAATCTTGTGTTTTTCTCCTCCTACTAGGCTTCTTTACAATTCAACTTTGAATATTCGAGGATCAAATTTTTCTCTTCATTAAGGATATTAGGGATTTATTTGGATATTTATTTATTGCATTTGTATCCCACATTATCCCACCTCTTTGCAGGCTCAATGTGCCTTACATTGATACCTATTTGAACATGGAGTTTCAAATCTCTAAATTAGTTAAGAAAGTGTTTTTCAGGCTAAGACAGCTCCAATGCATTAAATGTCAAATGAGTAAATTAAATTTTCAGGTAGTGGTCCAGGCACTGGTGCTGTCTCAGCTTGATTATTGTTATTCACTTTGGGCCCTGTTTACTAAGTTATGCTAGCATTTTTAGCATGCCCTAATGCTAGAGACACCCATAGGAATATATGGATGTCTCTAGAGTTAGCGAACACTAAAATCGTTAGCACCTACAGTGTGGCTTAGTAAACAGGGCCCTTTATATTGGATGTTCTCATTCGTCATTAAAATGGTTACAGATGTTGCAGAATGTGGCTACAAAATTGATTTGTGGACAATCTAAACTTGAGCACATTACTCCTCTGTTGCGATCTTTGCATTGGCTTCCCATTGAAGCAAGATGTAAATTTAAGCTTTGTGTCATTATCCACACAATGTTTTATGCTTTATTTCAATTTATTTAGTTGAAATAATTATGGTGGAAAGATCAGGTCATTCACTAAGATCAAATAATTATGAATTATGAAACGACTTACATCTCACATTTTTAACAAATGGAAATTGCAGCAAATAGAAATGGGAGTAGGGTTGTGAGAAGATGTTTTATCATGCCAGAAGGGATAGGGTCCTGAGGAGCAGTTATGGGATAGCTGATTCTCAGAGGGAAGGTTGAATCGGGAAAGGGTATCTTGGAATGTACCTATGTATTATACTGGACCCAAAGAGGGAAGATTCAAGGCAGCTAGCAACCCCTAATCCAGGGCAAGGATCTTCTATTGAAAATTGGTAGCCAAAGATGATGTGGAAGGTGAGGAGCACTTTGGACCAGATTCTATATATGGCGCCTAAAGAATCCACATGGAAAAAATTTCCAACTAAGTGTATTCTATAAGCGTAGTCTAGATTTAGGTGCGGTATATAGAATACACTTGCGCCTAAAACTATGCACCTCCAGTTACACCAACAAAAATGTAGTGTAAATCCCGGCATATAGATTTACACACACTGGACCATATTTTATAACTATGCATGTAAATTTCAGAACGCCCATTTCCCTGCTTATAACCACTCCCCTTTTTGCCTGTGCGCATTATAAGTTAAGCACACTGCTTTACAAAATACACTTAGTGAGTTGTGCATGTAAATTCTAATTATTGTCAATTAGTGCTCATTATTGCTTGTTAAGTGCTAATATCAATGCTAATTAGCTTGTTAAGCCAGTTAAATTACATGCATTGTTATAGAATGCACCTGGATTTTGGCACAGATCTCTAGGCATGCTATATAGAATCCAGGGGTTTGTGTCTGTGTGGTGTCAGGAGGAAATTAGAGTTTTAAGTAGCATGTACAGGGTTGCTGTTTAGGTGCCCTAGAGATCTTAGTAGTATAGTAGTGCTTTTTAGTGCCTACGAGCGCTGATTTGTAAGCAGCAGCATGACATTTATAGGCTGTGATCTCTGCTGGAGTTCGAAGACATCTCCGCCTGCATTCTGTTTGCCAGAGTTGGTGTTTTTGTCAACACAGGTTCACATAAAACCATAGTTCTTTAAAAATAATGGGGTGAGAGGAGGGGATCAAGGAGGATAGAGATAAAGTATCAAGGGCTGAGGACAGGCAAGTATGCCAGGCAGCCAGTCTGTTGTCCAAAGAGAGACTGGAAAATGAAGGGAGTTCTAAATTAGATGCCTGGAGTAAGGAATGCGCTGCAATCAGGGGCGTAGCCAGACTTCGGCGGGAGAGGGGTCCAGAGCCCAAGGTGAGGGGGCATATTTTAGTCCCACCACCACCTTTGACCCCCCCTGGCGCTGCCGCCCCTCCCCCATCCCTTTCGACTCCCCCTCCCACCGTCACCAACCCTCCCCCACCACTACCAGGTACCTTTGCTGGCGGGGATCCCCAACCACCACCAGCCAAAGTCCCCTTCAGTGCTGGTCTCCAAGTCCGGCGCGTTCGCTGATCTGGATTCTGTTTCTGTAAGTCCTGACGTCCAGGAATGCCCAAGAAATGCCCATTTCCCCATCTATAACCATGCCCCTTTTGAACTGCATGCATTCATTTTGAACTGCACAGTTTAGAATTTAGGTGCAGTTCATTACAGAATGCACTTATAGTGAGTTGTGTGCGTAAATTGTAATTATTGCCAATTAGTGCTCATTATTACTTGTTAAGTGTTGCTAAAAATGCTGATTGGCTTGTTAAGCCAATTAAGTTATGCACCTAGTTATAGAATACACCTGGATTTCGGCGCGTATCTCTTGGCACTATATAGAATCCAGGGGATAGTGGATAACTGGTTATATCACGGGAGTGGAGTAGTGACCTAGTGATTAGGGTGGTGGACTTTAGTCCTAGGGAACTGAGGAACTGAGTTCAATTCCTACTTCAGGCACAGGCAGCTCCTTGTGACTCTGGGCAAGTCACTTATCCCTCCATTGCCCCATGTAAGCCACATTGAGCCTGCCATGAGTGGGAAAGCGCGGGGTACAAATGTAACAAAAAATAAAAAAAAATTTAAAAATGATATATCTGGCTATCTGTGAATATTCAGCTCTTGACCAACCAAGTTAAGTGGCTAACCAAAAAGCTCTAAATATTAACTTAGCTAGTTAAGTTTATAGTGGCCAAACCCCCAGATATTCAATGTCAGCCACTGGAAATGGCCCGACATTGACTATCCTGGCTCAGTGCCGACCGTGGGACCTAGCCGGCCTACCTCCCATGTGCTGAATATTGGTTCCATTGAGTCTACTAATTCTCTTCATTCTAATCAAACGGGGATCTGACCAAATCACAATACCAAAACAGTACTTCGGTTATTGGAAAAGTAATGGAAGCGATGCTGAAGGAAAGGATAGTGAATTTCCTGGAAGCCAATAAGTTGTAAGATCCCAGACAACATGGTTTTACCAAAGGGAAATCGTGCCAAACAAATCTCATTGAGTTTTTTGATTGGGTGACAGGAGAATTGAATCAGGGACGAGCTATAGATGTAATCTACTTAGATTTCAGCAAAGCTTTTGACACAGTTCCCCACAGGAGGCTTTTAAATAAACTGGATGGGCTGAAGATAGGACCTAAAGTGGTGAACTGGATTAGGAACTGGTTGACGGACAGACGCCAGAGTGTGGTGGTGAATGGAGTTAGCTTGGAGGAGGGAAAGGTGAGTAGTGGAGTGCCTCAAGGATCGGTGCTGGGGCCGATTCTGTTCAATATATTTGTGAGTGACCTTGTCGAAGGGTTAGAAGGTAAAGTTTGCCTATTTGCGGATGATACTAAGATCTGTAACAGAGTGGACACCCTGGAGGGAGTGGAAAACATGAAAAAGGATCTGAAGAAGCTAGAACAATGGTCTAAGGTCTGGCAATTAAAATTCAATGCCAAGAAATGCAAAGTGATGCACTTAGGGAATAGAAATCCACGGGAGACGTATGTGTTAGGTGGCGAGAGTCTAATAGGTACGGACGGGGAGAGGGATCTTGGGGTGATAGTATCTGAGGATTTGAAGGCGACGAAACAGTGTGACAAGGCGGTGGCTGTATCTAGAAGGTTGTTGGGCTGTATAGAGAGAGGTGTGACCAGCAGAAGAAAGGGAGTGTTGATGCCCCTGTATAAGTCGTTGGTGAGGCCCCATCTGGAGTATTGTGTTCAGTTTTGGAGGCTGTATCTTGCTAAGGATGTAAAAAGAATCGAAGCGGTGCAAAGAAAAGCTACGAGAATGGTATGGGATTTGCGTTACAAGACGCATGAGGAGAGACTTGCTGACCTGAACATGTATACTGTGGAGGAAAGGAGAAACAGGGGTGATATGATACAGACGTTCAAATAATTGAAAGGTATTAATCCGCAAACGAACCTTTTCCGGAGATGGGAAGGCGGTAGAACGAGAGGGCATGAAATGAGATTGAAGGGGGGCAGACTCAAGAAGAATGTCAGGAAGTATTTTTTCATGGAGAGGGTGGTGGATGCTTGGAATGCCCTCCCGCGGGAGGTGGTGGAGATGAAAACGGTAACAGAATTCAAACATGCGTGGGATAAACATAAAGGAATCCTGTTCAGAAGAAATGGATCCTCAGGAGCTTAACCGAGATTGGATAGCAGAACCGGTAGTGGGAGGCGGGGCTGGAGGTTGGGAGGCGGGGATAGTGCGGGGCAGACTTATACGGTCTGTGCCAGAGCCAGTGGTGGGAGACAGGGACAGTGCTGGGCAGACTTATACGGTCTGTGCCAGAGCCGGTGGTTGGGAGGCGGGGCAGACTTATACGGTCTGTGCCCTGAAGAGCATAGGTACAAATCAAAGTAGGGTATACACAAAAAGTAGCACACATGAGTTGTCTTGTTGGGCAGACTGGATGGACCGTGCAGGTCTTTTTCTGCCGTCATCTACTATGTTACTATGTATGTAAGTACTGAGGGTATGCTTACCAATGTTCAGGCCACACTAATTAATGCCAAACTTGTCACCCTTATATCATTAGATTTATCGGCAATGTTTGATTTAGTGGACCATCATCTGCTAGTAACACATTTAGAAGGGATAGATATAACTGGCCAGCCTCTTCAGTGGTTTTCCTCATATCTTCTGGATAGGATATACTAGGTACTTTGGCAAACTGATTTTTCCCTATCATGCAGAGATACGCAAGTTTCTCTCCTTGCACCCATGTTATTTAATATTTTGACTCCTCTTGCTACATTGGTACAGTCCTTAGATTTGATACCATATATCTATGCAGATGATGCCCAAATTCTGGCCACTCTCAACACGTATGACAATCAGGCCCTATCTGTTACAATCTAAATTTACCATGATTGTGGATTGACTGTAGACTAATAAGATACAATTTTTCTATGCAAAAGACAAAGGTTCAGGGAGATGGGCGTCCTTCTCTCAGGGTCGCCCAAATTGGCATAATCGAAAGCTGATTTTCGGCGTCCTCAACTGCTTTTCATCGTGGGGACGACCAAAGTTCACGGGGGCATGTTGGCACTGTAGCGAAGGCAGGACTGGGGCGTGATTAAGAGATGGGTGTCGTCGGCCGATAATGGAAAAAAGAAGGGCGTCCCTGACAAGCACTTGGCTGACTTTACTTGGTCCATTTTTTCTTGCGACTAAGCCTCAAAAAGGTGCCCGAACTGACCAGATGACCACCGGAGGGAATCGGGGATGACCTCCCCTTACTCCCCCAGTGGTCACCAACCCCCTCCCACCCTAAAAAATCTTCAAAAAAATTATTTGACAGCCTCAAATGTCATACCCAGCTCCATGACAGCAGTATGCAGGTCCCTGGAGCAGTTTTACTGGGTACAGTGCACTTCAGGCAGGCGGACCCAGGCCCATTCCCCCTACCTGTTACACTTCTGGTGGTAAATGTGAGCCCTCCAAAACCCACCCGAAACCCACTGTACCCACATGTAGGTGCCCCCCTTCACCCCTTAGGGATATGGTAGTGGTGTACAGTTGTGTGGAGTGGGTTTTGGGGGGGGGGGGGTTGAGGAGCTCAGCTCCTAAGGTAAGGGAGCTATGCACCTGGGAGCAATTTGTGAAGTCCACTGCAGTGCCCCCTAGGGTGCCCAGTTGATGTCCTGCAATGTCAGGGGGACCAGTGCACTACGAATTCTGGCTCCTCCCATGACCAAAGAGTTTGGATTTCGTCGTTTTTGAGACGGGCATGCTCAGTTTCCATTATGGCCGAAAACTGGGGACGACCATCTCTAAGGTCGACCATCTCAACATTTAGGTTGACCATCTCTAAGGTTGACCTAAATGTTGAGATTTGGCCGTCCCTGACCGTATTATCGAAATGAAAGATGGATGCCCATCTTTTTTCGATTATACAGGTTTCCCTGCCCCTTTGCGGGGCCATCTTGCGAGGACGCCCTCATGAAAACTTGGGCGCCCTGTTTGATTATGCCCCTCAATGTGTTTAAACGTTTCCTTTATTTTGTAGTTCCTTTCACATTGATGTAATTTCTTGTTAATTGTAAGTCACTTTGATGGGTCTCCATAAAGCAGATAATCAAATAATGTGAACCTTGAACCTTATTTGTGCCTACTTCTGAAAATACATGCATATGCATTCAAAACAGCCCAGAAAATTTGTGTATGCCAAACAGCAAGAGTTAATGTGAGTACACCCATTTCCTAGAGTAATTTTCAAAGCAGAAGTATGCATGCACTTTCACCTTGAAAATATGTTGAAGTGCACAAGTATAGGAATCGTTTTTTTATATCTGTGCATAGTTATAAAATTACCACTGAATGGGGGGGGGGGGGGATCTTAAATGAATCACTCCAAAGACGGTGAAAAGCAGAGTTAATCTGGTCCTGTCTTAGAAGAAGACACCGCTACGGCAGATTTTACATATTTTTGTAAGGGAGAAAAATGGAGGCTGCCTATTAAACAGGCCACTGGATTTGCAAAGGAAAACATGAAGAACATGAAACATTTAAATCAGAAAAATAAATAGAATGTGATAAAACCAATATGCACCATGTCAATTTAATTCTGCTAGGCTAGGAGCCCTAGCAAAAGAAAGCTCATCTCATGGCTAGAACAGAATTCTTATCCTTATCTTTGCAGAACAGAGCTATACTGAGTTACTATTTTATAAAAAGTGTTTTTACAGGCAGCCATTAATAATTCATATTCCATCCCAGATAGTAAATGTTTTGTTTAGAGACTTTTTTCCCCCTAAGCAGCCACATTATTCTGGCTCCAAGTATCCTTTGAATGCTGGCCTTGAAGATGCACCGGGCTTGTCTTTCTTTTGTCATTCAAGGCTGACACTGCTGTGACAGATGCTGGCATCTGGTATCACTCTGGCACCTTCGGATAAGGTAATCTTCCACTTTCCAAATTGCTCACAACACTTTTCTCTCTCTTATCCTCATAACCCCCCTCCTACCCAAATGATGCTGTGTGCTAATGATTCTTATAGTGATGTATAGTTTGCTTCAATGCTGTTTTCTTCTGCTATATATCCTGCGTGACCGTGTTCTGAAAGCAGGAAGCTCCTAATGGCTGCTTTGGAAGCAGGAGTCGGCCAGACCATTTACGGTCCTCTGCATGAAAACTATCTCCCAAGGGAAGAATACCAGACAATCTCTTATAGTCTAGCTGGGAAAAAAATTGAACAAGTGATCATAGAGCATATACTTGCCTCAGGAGGATACAATATTATCATAACATTGTGAATCTTTCTTGTCAAGGCATCAGTCTCTTCCCATTCAATCCATGTTGACAATCATGTTGGTTCAAATTAATGTTGTTGTTTTATTTTTCCACTCTTGCCTATCAGATTAACATTTTCATTAGTAAAAGAACAAAACAATAGAAAGTTATCTTTTTTTTAATGTAAAGGTTATATTTCCCCCCCCCCCCCCCCCCCCCCCCACACACACCCCATGGCTACAACTTTAAAAAGATTGGCGTATCTTTTTTTCAGGACTACATTATTGTTAAGTATTACAATAATAATAAGACATCAGTTGATCCTTAATAGAATAGTAACTCACTGCCGGAGGATATGGTAACTGCGGTTAGTGTATCTGGGTTTAAAAAAGGTTCCTGAAGGAAAAGTCTATAGTCTGTTATTGAGATGGACATGGCGGAAGCTACTGCTTGCCCTGGGATTGGTAGCTTAGAATGTTGATACTAACTGGCATTCTGTCAGGTACTTGCCAAGCCTCTTAAGACTTGTTAACTGTAAAGTCTCAATATCATGAAGTATAACCTTGGCACACCAGAACACACCGGAAGTCTCTTTCTTTTCTGAAGTTTATTTTATTGAATAAATACAGATAATTTACTCATAGTCAGATGTTCAGAAGTGTTGCCCCAGGGCACAGAGACTCCGTAATTCTGAGAGCTGTATCAGTGGTTGGAGGTAGAAATCTGAAGAGAGGTAGCTTTATTGCAGAGGTGAGAAAATAGTTGAATAGGTTGAAGTGGCTCAGAGCTGGGTGACTGGAGAGCGCAATATCTCATTAGGAGGATATATTCAAGGTAAAAAACCAAGTTCGTTCCAGGGAGTTTTAGCAGGACAAGTGCTGTCTGAAGCAAGATGGAGAATGCCTCATGGCGAGGGGGAGGGAGAGGCTAAGAAGGGCTCACACAGGCCCAGGGAGGAGGGGGGGAATAGACCAATGGGGACAGAGTCTGCCATCGGGTAGCAAGGGGTGGTCCTAGAAGATAGCCTTCGATTGGAGAGAAAGGTCGTACCTGGTGTGAGAGTGCAGGTGAAAGGGGATCCGGGAAGGCACAAAGAAAGGGGGTGCAGGCAGCCGGGGAACCCCAACGGGGCAGATTTCATGTGCACAACACCCACATTCAGAAAGCTGGTCTACCGGAGGCAGAGAGGTTGGCCGGGTTAAGGAAGAAGAGGAGGAATTACCAGTCCCAGAATCCTTCTCTTCCCCACCCGGCTGTGCAAGAGTTAGGGGAGGAGATAGAAGATTGGGAAATGGTCTCGGAGGAAGGTGATGAGGGCCAGCTGGAGAGTTTGGGGGTGGGGGAAGTTGGAGAGGAGGATAAAATGGAGGTTACTGAAGGACTAGGGGAGGAACAGATGGAGATTGGAGCCCTGGCTC
The DNA here is from genome assembly GCF_901765095.1 of Microcaecilia unicolor. Lineage (NCBI taxonomy): Eukaryota > Metazoa > Chordata > Amphibia > Gymnophiona > Siphonopidae > Microcaecilia > Microcaecilia unicolor. Next base: position 595,219,858 of record NC_044031.1, read on the forward strand.
AAACCCAAAAAGCTGCTGTAAGAGGGTGGCTAGCTGTACCTTGGAGAGACTGGTGGAAGACCGGAGGAGAGAGGCTAAGGCACTGGGGGAAATCTCTACTAAAGAGGAAACAGGTGCAGCCTGTGGAAGAGAAAGAGAGCTGGGCACAATTGAATCCCCAGCCTGAACCAGGTGGGAATAAAGCTGTGTAACCGTGCTATAAGAAGGTGCAAGAAAGACTGTGTAAACTATTTCATACTAAAAAGGTCTGGGCTGCAACCTACCAAGATATTGGGTTTTTCCCTCTGATAATGTACTGTTCCCTAAGTGAAGTAATCTGAGCTAAAGTGAAGTGAAGTTATATGGACTGTTTTTGAACCTGAGTTTGAAATTATATGGACTGTTTTTGAACCTGAATTTGACTGTGTTGAACCTGAATTGTGCTCTGGGCTGCTAGCCTAAACAACCTGGAGTGAAGGGTGTTTTGTTGATTTGAAGCAAGAAAATAAAAGCTCTTATAAACATTGGGCTTTGAATGTGCCTCTGTGAAAAGAACGGAGGGAGGAGGAAGTCCTGGGAGTTCACAGGGCCTGGAGCCAAGGCTCAGCGGAGCCAGATTGCAGTGGAGTGAAGGCAACAGTCGTGTGGAGGAAGAGGCAGCTATGCAGGGTTGAGCCTGGCTGGGTCCTGGATGGGTGACCCAGCTACACTGGCTGACTTCTCAGGACAGAGATAGTAAGAATGACCAGGAAATGATAGCAAGTAGACAAAGGAGCCAAGCTTGGCTGAGAAAGAGATGAGGTCTGGGCAGCCGCACAACCAGTGGTAACAGTTCTTATACAGACAGACAAGTGTGGCTTCATTGCCTGTGAACTACATTACACACAATGCATTGCTCACGTATCTTTGCAGTGGGAACTGCAGCGATGAAGATCCTTAGAAGTGAGAATGACAATAAAGGCATTAAACACATTTTAGGGTCACATTATAAACTAGTACAAGGCTGTCAGAGGACAGAACAGTACTTGTGACCTGAATTAGCCACTGTTGGAAACCAGGATACTGGGCTAGATGGACTATTAGTCTGACCCAGTATGGCTATTTTTATGTTCTTATGTAACAGATAGCTGTATCATTTATATTCAAAGACACATAAAATGTATTGGCTACCATGAAAAGAAGTTTATCTGTAAATTTTCAGTGCAATTATATAGGGGACAATTCTACAACTAGGCACCTCCATTTCAGTACCTCAAGGCTAGTGTAACCTAGTAGCAATCTGGCAGATTGTCAGCATTATTTAACCAGCCAGAAACTGCTCTTGGCCTCTTAAATAGTGCTTGGCCTGCTAAGCGCTAATAATCAGCATGAGATAGCTGGTTATCTCCGCTAAATATCAGCACATAGGGCCAAATTCAGTAATCAGTCATAGTCCTCTGTACACTCTTGGGTCTGTGAGTTCCATAGACTACGTCTGCCAGACGGTAAAAACTGTCATAGCACTGACATCCAGTGGCCTCCAGATAGGCCCGCACGGTGTTGAGACTCTCCAGCGCTCTTGCAAAGATTCTTTTTTTATTGCGCCTGAAAAATCAGCACTGATTAAAGACACGCTTAGCGTGATTCTTTAAAGAGTGTGCACAACTTAATTGAACAAGTTAATCAGTGCTGATAATTGGGAGATAACAATCAGTTATCAGCACTAATTGGCAATAATTAAGATTTAGGCGCATATTTGATTCTATAATGGGTTGCACCAATCCTATTGCACATAACGACTCATTTTCCTCCAAAGTCGCTATGCTCACATTAGCCCTCTCCTTAAGTCACTTCATTGGCTCCCATCCATTTCCGCATTCAATTCAAACTTCTCTTACTGACCTATAAGTGCATTCACTCTGCTGCTCCCCAGTACCTCTCCACTCTTGTCTCTCCCTACGCCCCCTCCCCCGAGTACTCCTCTCTGTAGATAAATCTCTCTTGTCTGTCTCCTTCTCCTGTATTGCTAATTCCAGACTCCGTTCCTTTTATCTTGCTGCACCTCATACCTGGAATAGACTTCCCGAGCCTGTACGTCTAGCCCCGTCTTTGGCCGTTTTCAAGTCCAGGCTAAAAGCCCACCTCTTTGACACTGCTTTTGACTCCTAACCACTAGTCACTTGCCCTGTACCCCACCTCTTTAATTCCCTTACCTCTTAGTTGTGCTGTCTGTTTACCTGTCTTATTTAGATTGTGAGCTCTTTGAGCAGGGACTGTCTTTTCGTGTATGGTGTACAGTGCTGCGTATGCCTTGTAGCGCTATAGAAGTGATAAGTAGTAGTAGTAGGCACATTGATACAGACTCACAGCTAAGTGGGCTGTTTTCTTAGGCACCACTATTTAGGCCTGCTTATAGTAGGCCTAATTGCAGCCACCTACAGTTAGGCACACCTTAGTGCTAAATACGAATCTATAATGGAAGCGTACTTAAGGTGCTATTTATAGAATTTACCCCTTAGCGGGTAGCAGCTAAGATAGGCCACCTAAACAGCAGGTAGTTACAGCGCTGAATATTAACTTGGCCAGTTAAGTTTAAGCTGGCCAAAAAAAAAAAATGGATATTCAACGCCAGTCACCAGATATGGCCCAGGATTGAATATCTAGGCTCAGCGCCGATCACGGCTGAATATCAGCTGGAGTGTGCCTAACATTTAAGCACCTACAGTTACACAAGCCATAGACCTGGCCTAACTGTGGCCATGTAAATGTATTCTGTAAGTTATAGGTATAACTGGGAGTCCAGCCCATGCTGCATCATATGTACACCCTCCCCCCCCCCCCCCCACGCGTTTACTAAAGAATAGTAAGATCTGGACATAGTGCATCCTAACACAGGACTTTCCCATATGCTAACCCTAGATTCTATGTATGGCACCCAGATTTGTGCATCCAAATTTGTGTGTGCGCCCAAGATGTGAGCGCAAATTAATTAACGAGCCCTTAATTATCGGTAATTGGTTTTGGCACACTATTTATTTATTTGCTACATTTGTATCCCACATTTTCCCACCTTTTGCAGGCTCAATGTGGCTTACATAGTACCGTAAATGGCGTTAGCCAATTCCGGAATGAACAAGGTGATGGGTATATGTATGGTAAAGACCATTGGGGGGAACTTAGAGAGGGAGAGGAAGGATTAAGATATGTCCAGTTACGGTCTTTGGTTACATTATGTCGCTGGTATCCCATGCCAGTCAGGATTTCAGGATATCCAAAATGAAGTATGCATGAAAGATCTGCATATAACAGCGGCAGTGTATTGTCATGCTCAGCCGCCAGATCCGCACCACTCTTTCTCAGTCTCTTCCTTTCTTTACCAAGCACGCCCTTCACTCCCGAGTCGACAGTCTGCAATCAGGGTCTCCGGACAACAGGCAAATCACCAGAAGTGCTTTATTATCTCCTGAGTACATTTACTCTGCTTTAAGGCTTCACAGGCCTTTCCCTCTCCTCAGTGTAGCTCCACTTTTAAACACAGTTCATTTGAGCCCTGCTTGCAATACAGTTCAGCTTGGGCCTGCTTTCCACACAGTTCACTTTGGCCCTGCTTTCAATATGGTTTTCTCCAGCACTGCTTCTAATCCAGTACTTAGTAGCACTGCTCTTTCCCACAGCTAATGAGCACTGCTCACAATTCAGTTCAGTTAGCAATGTTTTCCTCCTCAATTCAGTTTTAGCACTGCTTTCAAACACAGTTTAGTTTAGCATTGCCTTCAAACACAGTTCATCTTAGAAATGAAATTAAACAGTTCAATTCAATGGCAATATGGTCTAAGTCACTTTCTCACTCTTAGACCTAATGACCCACCTCCCTCATTTGTCAGCACAAAACCACCTGACATCCACCCACCGGGTCAATTTACCAAGGCTTCATTCACTCTCCAGTTCAGTTCATAACTCACTTTAAGAGCCCTCCACCAGCACTTCCATTTCCTCCTCATTCTCCCCTCCTTTCTCCTCCTCCAGTTCCATTCTCTCCTCCCCTTCCTCCCGGTCTAGGGGCTCCTCCCTTCCCCCATCTGATTCCATCTCCCAATCACACCCCGGCTTCTCCCTCCCTTGCATAGATTCTTCTCCCTTCACCTGATCTGTCTGCTGGTGCTGCACTGCCTTCTGGGGCTTGTAGTTTCTGAGCTCCTGGCTTCTCTGACGTTGCCCTGCCTTCTGGGCTTTGTAGTTCCTTGGTTCTGAATCTCTCTGGTGCTGCACTCCCTTCTGGGGCTTGTAGTTTCTTTGCTCTTCACAGTATGCAAATCAAGATAATGCACAATACAGTTTGCACTCACTATTCTATAAGGCATGGAACCTTACTGTACTAGTGCATAACTCAAAAGGGGTTTTGGCCATGGGCATTTCGAAAACTTGCACACATAGGGCCACGTATCTTGAAGCAGAAAGACCAGCTTCTGGAAGACTGGCAAAATAATACAAATCCACAATGGAAACGAAAACAGTCGGGAAAAGCTGAGGAGGTAGAAGATGCTCTTCTTCGGTGGTTCTCTCATGTCAGGAGCAGACAGTTTCCTGTCAGTGGTCCACTGCTTATAGAGAAAGCTAATCAGCTAGCTGAAAGTCTTGGACTAACTGGATTCAAAGCCACTGTTGGATGGTTGGAAAGATGGAAGGAGAGGAACATAAAATTCAAGAAACAGGCTATTGACATCCCAGCCTGTGTGACTGAAGAGGAGTTTCATCACTACGTAGCTGTTGATTACGATCTACAAACAGCTGACGACAGCACTGATGTCCAGATATATGCCTACACGCAGGCAATGGCTGATGATGAAACAGATGATGAAATGAGCAGCGAGGCACAAGCTGAGAAAATTCAACAACCTCCTGTCACTTTTGCAAGAGCGCTGGAGAGTCTCAACACCGTGCGGGCCTATCTGGAGGCCACTGGATGTCAGTGCTATGACAGTTTTTACCGTCTGGCAGACGTAGTCTATGGAACTCACAGACCCAAGAGTGTACAGAGGACTATGACTGATTACTTCAAGTAAGCCTAACGTTAGTTAACGGAGACTGTATACTGTACGTATAATAAACAGTACTGTACATATGTTTATCAGATGTCAAGCTTCTTTGTGTCACAAATGCTTAAGTGCACGCTCCGGTTAACTGCATGTATTTCTTTGGTCCCAGACCCCTGCACAAGCGGATTGCACTGTATATATATATATATATATATATATATATATATATATATACACACACTTTGTTCTATGTAATCAGAACGCCTTGTCAGTTCTGTTTTTGCTATATTGTGAGCCACACATTGAACTTGAATCCTATTTGGGATAATGTGGGACATAAATGTCATAAATAAATAAATAACCTGCAAATAGGTGGGAAAATGTGGGATACAAAGGCAATAAATAAATAAGTGTGTCAGCTGAATATCTGCCAGGACCTGCAGAACCTTGAGCAGCTTCCATGTGTTAGGTATTGGGATTTTTGTTTCACAAGCGTTTGTGCTTGTGATTTTTTTTTTTATTATCACAATGAAAAATAAAGTGGAAAAAAAAAAGAGATGCTAGGTAAATGAAATACTGCAGCCTTGATAGCTTTGTACTAATGAACAGCCTTGATTTAAGGAAGAGATTATTCTGAGCTCGGCATTGTATGTGAGGGAATAAATAGACCTCAGTCCTCAGAGAAGTAGAAAATCTTTAAGGCTTGCAAATCACAGTTGGAACAAAACATGCCCAGGACACAGGACCCTAAGGGGCCCTTTTACTAAGCCGATTAAGTGTGTACACGTGCCCAACGCACGCCAAAATGGAGTTACCGCCTGGCTACCACGTGGCTCTTCTGGTAATTCAATTTTTGGATATAACAAAAGAGAGGGAACAAAGTACAAACTAAAGTCCAAACAAAAAAAACAGCACCACGGGCCTTTAAAAATGGAACACAGTTCTTTAATGAATGAGCCTTGACAAAAAGACCCGACACGGGCCGTGTTTCGGTGACTAGCACCTGCGTCAGGGGTCTACATAGAATACAAAACATAGAAATAATATATTTAAAAACATTTTTTTTAAATATAATGAGTAAAACCAAAGATTAATATTTAGACTCATCAAGCATACATATATAAGCCTATATAAACACCTAAAGCATTTAATATTTTAACATTGCATTTAATATTTTAACATTCTCATATATTATTATATAGTAATTTGAAAATAAATGGATAATTAATCAAAACAAAAATGGTAACTCACCACAGTGATGACGTGGAAAACTTGGAGAATAACTCGAATATATTCCTCTACAATATATTATTCCTTACTTTTGGACAAAAAAAATTTTCATATATTAATATTATATGTTTAAAACGCTTATTTTAATTATTTATAATATATTTTATAAAAAGGTCATATTATATAATACTGGCTATAACTAAATTTCATATTCATAAAAGCTTAAACTAACAGGTCAAAAATAATTTTTTAAAACATTTTAAAATATACAATAAATTTCAAACATTACACTGATAATATCATAAACCTTCAAAAACATTCAAATCAGCACAGAAATGAATAAATATATACATCTTCAAATATAAAAAAGCCAAAACTATAATATCTAGTGGCATTACTTGATCTTAATTTTTAAAAAACAACATTTTGTCACTATATGTGTATGTGTATACACATACACACACATATATATATATATATATATATATATATATATACACACATACACATACATACATACACACACACACACACACACACACATATACATATGTATGTGCGTGTGTGCATGTACACACACATATATATTGTAGCATTAACAGGGCTTCTATTATCTTTTGGAGCTCTGGGTATATTTGTTTCGTTATCTGCCAATTACAATTAATTATGTACATTTTATTTGTAACTGCTAATGGTATTTTAGCTAGTGACAAAATACCTTTAAAATTTGCATTTATTTTGTTATCTGCCAATCACAATTAATTATACAAATGGCATCTTGAATAGTGACAAAGGGTTAACAGGGCTTTTGTTCACATACATATGTTTCTCACATCAGCATTCATTTAATAAAATGTCTTCAATATTTCTTTTAGAACATAGCAAAAATGATTTTCATAAGCAATAAAATACTGACTTTCATTTTAACTCAAGTGTCAAAAGAAAAAAATCTGTATACCTCAGACTGTATTGCCAAACAGAAGGGTTTCAATAAGTATAACAAACCATAATGCCACAGACATTACCAAGAGGATTGTGCAATTGATAAAAGTTGTCAAATCATGAGGCAGCAAATACTATAGTGCCTAACTTAGAAACTTCCTACAATTTATTGTCATGACAAAAACTTACCCCCACGTCTCATGTAGTAAAAGCTACAAAGCACCAAGGCACTTTCACTTTCTGTATCAAAATGGATGAAAAGCTGTGCTCTCAAAAGGCTCTGCTTTTAATACCACGTCACACAGGGTGGAAACATTTTTTAATTAACTTAAGTGAAAACACCTGATCTTCACAAAGCATTAACCTTTATCCTATCAAATGAATTTAGGTGGTTACTGGGTCTAAAAGCCTGCCAGATATGCAGGAACCATTTACTAGGTCCTAAAGCCTACATTGTTAAAATATCCATTTATTTAAAATATATATAAAATGACAGGATATTGAGTAATTATCAAAACAATTGACTAACTATATTGCAATTTTAATCTATTTAGCAAATCTATAAATTGTGTCTTCAATTAACTGTTCATATGCCAATTTTTTATCTACTCTTAAATTGAATATTTATCAAATATTAAATGACCAAATTTAAAAAGATTTTCTGAACAAATATGAACTTACCATACCCCAGTTTTTATCTATTTACTGTCTATTAATTATATTTTAAATTTAACTGTTCATATACTATTTTATTAGGTCATTAAAAAAGCTTATAAATGCTAAAATTGAGCTTAAACAGCACTTCATTCTTATAATTGTATGTTTATATTGTACCATTATTATCTACCTTATGAGTCTATAAATTGCATTTATAATTAATTATTTAATTCTAAATATACACAGTGCTTTTTTTGTAGAAAAAAAGGTGCCGGTACTCATTGTGGGCGGGGTCACCACATATGGCTCCACCCCTATGATAGCCACACCCACATTGGCCACACCCCTTATAGCAGCCATGGCGCATATAAACAGACATCATTGAAAATATACTAGTATAGGCGAAAAAAATACCATGATTTTTTTCATTATAAATAATTTCTGTAAGCTGCTACAGCTCCAGTATACCCAGTGCAAAATAAGACAACAGATGTAAACACTAAAATGAAAATAAAATGATTTTTTCTACCTTTGTTGTCTGGTGACTTTGTTTTTCTATCCATATTGGTCCCAGCCTCTGATTCTGCTGCTCTCTATCTGTTCTCTTAACTCCATTTCTAGAGCTTCCTTTCCATTTATTTCTTTCCTTTCCTCTTCTTCATTTCTTGCCCTACATCCATAAGTAAAAGCTGGATCCTCCTTTGCGGAATTGACTGGAGGAGGTACAACATGGATCCAGCTTTTGCCTATTTTCTCCATCCAAGTGCAGTTTTTCTCCTCTTTCCTTTCCCTCATCTCCATCCATGTGCATCTTCTTTTTTTCTTTCCTCCGCTCCATCCATGTCCAGCATTTCTCCTCTCTCTTCCCTCCCCTGTATCCATATAAAGAAATAATTCTCTCTCCCCTCTCCTCCATCCAAGTGCATTTCTCCTCTCTCCCCGCCAACCCCTCCATCCATCCATGTCCAGCAATTCTCTATCTCCTGCTCTCCTCTCCATCCATGTCCAGCAGGTCTCCTCTCTCCCCTGCTCTCCCCTCCCATGTCCAGCGATTCTCCTCTGTCCTCCCCTCCCATCCATGACCAGCCATTCTCCTCTGTCCCCTGTCCTCCCCTGCCATCCGTGACCAGCCATTCTTCTCTGCCCCCTGTCCTCCCCTGCCATCTGTGACCAGCCATTCTTCTGTGCTCCGTCCTCCCCTGCCATTCGTGACCAGCCATTCTACTGTGCTCCGTCCTCCCCTGCCATCCGTGACCACCCATTCTTCTGTGCTCCGTCCTCCTCTGCCATCCGTGACCAGCCATTCTTCTCTGCCCCCTGTCCTCCCCTGCCATCCGTGACCAGCCATTCTTCTCTGCCCCCTGTCCTCCCCTGCTATCTGTGACCAGCCATTCTTCTCTGCTCCGTCCTCCCCTGCCATCCGCGACCCATTCTTTGCCCCCTGTCCTCCCCTGCCATCCGTGACCAGCCATTCTTCTGTGCTCCGTCCTCCCCTGCCATCCGTGACCAGCCATTCTTCTGTGCTCCGTCCTCCCCTGCCATCCGTGACCAGCTATTCTTCTCTGCTCCGTCCTCCCCTGCCATCCGTGACCAACCATTCTTCTCTGCTCCGTCCTCCCCTGCCATCCGTGACCAACCATTCTTCTCTGCCCCCTGTCCTCCCCTGCCATCCGTGACCAACCATTCTTCTCTGCTCCGTCCTCCCCTGCCATCCGTGACCAGCCATTCTTCTGTGCTCCGTCCTCCCCTGCCATCCGTGACCAGCCATTCTTCTCTGCCCCCTGTCCTCCCCTGCCATCCGTGACCAACCATTCTTCTCTGCTCCGTCCTCCCCTGCCATCCGTGACCAGCCATTCTTCTGTGCTCCGTCCTCCCCTGCCATCCGTGACCAGCTATTCTTCTCTGCCCCCTGTCCTCCCCTGCCATCTGTGACCAGCCATTCTTCTCTGCTCCGTCCTCCCCTGCCATCCGCGACCCATTCTTCTCTGCCCCCTGTCCTCCCCTGCCATCTGTGACCAGCCATTCTTCTCTGCTCCGTCCTCCCCTGCCATCCGCAATCCATTCTCTGCCCCCTGTCCTCCCCTGCCATCTGTGACCAGCCATTCTTCTCTGCTCCGTCCTCCCCTGCCATTCGTGACCAGCCATTCTACTGTGCTCCGTCCTCCCCTGCCATCCGTGACCACCCATTCTTCTGTGCTCCGTCCTCCTCTGCCATCCGTGACCAGCCATTCTTCTCTGCCCCCTGTCCTCCCCTGCCATCCGTGACCAGCCATTCTTCTCTGCCCCCTGTCCTCCCCTGCTATCTGTGACCAGCCATTCTTCTCTGCTCCGTCCTCCCCTGCCATCCGCGACCCATTCTTTGCCCCCTGTCCTCCCCTGCCATCCGTGACCAGCCATTCTTCTGTGCTCCGTCCTCCCCTGCCATCCGTGACCAGCCATTCTTCTGTGCTCCGTCCTCCCCTGCCATCCGTGACCAGCTATTCTTCTCTGCCCCCTGTCCTCCCCTGCCATCCGTGACCAACCATTCTTCTCTGCTCCGTCCTCCCCTGCCATCCGTGACCAGCCATTCTTCTGTGCTCCGTCCTCCCCTGCCATCCGTGACCAGCTATTCTTCTCTGCCCCCTGTCCTCCCCTGCCATCTGTGACCAGCCATTCTTCTCTGCTCCGTCCTCCCCTGCCATCCGCGACCCATTCTTCTCTGCCCCCTGTCCTCCCCTGCCATCTGTGACCAGCCATTCTTCTCTGCTCCGTCCTCCCCTGCCATCCGTGACCAGCCATTCTTCTGTGCTCCGTCCTCCCCTGCCATCCGCGACCCATTCTTCTCTGCCCCCTGTCCTCCCCTGCCATCCGTGACCAGCCATTCTTCTGTGCTCCGTCCTCCCCTGCCATCTGTGACCAGCCATTCTTCTCTGCTCCGTCCTCCCCAGCCATCTGCGACCCATTCTTCTCTGCCCCCTGTCCTCCCCTGCCATCTGTGACCAGCCATTCTTCTCTGCCCCCGTCCTCCCCTGCCATCCATGTCCACTGATTATCCTCTCTCTCCCCTCCCCTCTCCTTCATGTCCAGCAATTTTCTCTTCCCTGCCCTCCCCTTCTTCTCCAGCATCAGACCCTCAGCCCCAAACCTCAGCGTCTGTCCTTGGTCCCTTTTTCTCCCAGCCACAGAGTCAGACTCTTCTCCCTAAATCAGCTCCCTTCTCCCAGCCCCAGCAAAATACCCTTCTCTCTCCTAAACCCCTAGCGCCCAGCATGTGCCCTGTTCTCCCATCCCCAGGGTCTGCCATTCATCCAACCCCCACATCAGACCTTCTCCCCACCCGACGTCGAGATCCAGCGCCCCAGCTGCCCACCCTCTGTGCTTCCCGACAGCCCTGCTTTCCGGTCCAAACCTCCCCCCCCCCCCCCCCCCCCGCCGCGACGCGTTTCAATCTTTTATTTATTTTTTTTACTTGCAGTCACAGCGCCGGTGTTGTTGAGAGGACCAGGCTCGCCTCCTCATGCTTTCCTTCCCTTCGCTGTTCCGATTCGCTGCCTCTCAGTGTCCCGCCTTCCTGTGACGTGTTTCCTGTTTCCGCGAAGGCGGGACACTGAGAAGCAGCCAGCGAATCGGAACAGCGAAGGGAAGGAAAGCATGAGGAGGCGAGCCTGGTCCTCTCAACAACGCCGGCGCTGTGACTGCAAGTAAAAAAAATAAATAAAAGATTGAAACGCGTCGCGGGGGGGGGGGGGGGTTGGATCGGAAAGCAGGGCTGTCGGGAAGCAAAGAGGGCGGGCAGCTGGGGCAGGGGCGCTGGATCTCGACGGGCGGCAGGAACGCAAATCAGGAACCCTAGGGAAAAAAGGTGCCGGTACGCCGTACCGGCGCGTACCGGCACAAAAAAAGCACTGTAAATACATGACATCAAACAATCAAAAATATATGCTTTAAACCAAGCATATCATACATCCATTAGTCACATATATAAATGTTCCTTAAAATAAACTGCAATGTTTAAAAAGAAAGAAAACAACATATTGTCTAAATATTCATTGAAAAACAGACAAGTCTATTTCTAGATTAAGTCCTGCAGGAGTTACTGTATTAAATTCAAAAATAGTTCTTTGTTCTCGTTGTAACAAAAGCAGATCAAGGTCACCACCACGCCACGGCTTTTTATCCACTTGATAGACAAAAAACCGGAGATCAGACGGGGAATGCGATTGTTCCTTATAATGTTGCACAAGTGGGGCAGTGAGATTACCCCGATTGATATTACTCCTATGCTCAATTATGTACATAATTAATTGTAATTGACAGATAACGAAACAAATATACCCAGAGCTCCAAAAGATAATAGAAGCCCTGTTAATGCTACAATATATATGTGTGTGTACATGCACACACGCACATACATATGTATATGTGTATGTGTGTGTGTGTGTGTGTATGTATGTATGTGTATGTGTGTATATATATATATATATATATATATATGTGTGTATGTGTGTGTGTATGTGTATACACATACACATATAGTGACAAAATGTTGTTTTTTTAAAATTAAGATCAAGTAATGCCACTAGATATTATAGTTTTGGCTTTTTTATATTTGAAGATGTATATATTTATTCATTTCTGTGCTGATTTGAATGTTTTTGAAGGTTTATGATATTATCAGTGTAATGTTTGAAATTTATTGTATATTTTAAAATGTTTTAAAAAATTATTTTTGACCTGTTAGTTTAAGCTTTTATGAATATGAAATTTAGTTATAGCCAGTATTATATAATATGACCTTTTTATAAAATATATTATAAATAATTAAAATAAGCGTTTTAAACATATAATATTAATATATGAAAATTTTTTTTGTCCAAAAGTAAGGAATAATATATTGTAGAGGAATATATTCGAGTTATTCCCCAAGTTTTCCACGTCATCACTGTGGTGAGTTACCATTTTTGTTTTGATTAATTATCCATTTATTTTCAAATTACTATATAATAATATATGAGAATGTTAAAATATTAAATGCAATGTTAAAATATTAAATGCTTTAGGTGTTTATATAGGCTTATATATGTATGCTTGATGAGTCTAAATATTAATCTTTGGTTTTACTCATTATATTTAAAAAAAATGTTTTTAAATATATTATTTCTATGTTTTGTATTCTATGTAGACCCCTGACGCAGGTGCTAGTCACCGAAACACGGCCCGTGTCGGGTCTTTTTGTCAAGGCTCATTCATTAAAGAACTGTGTTCCATTTTTAAAGGCCCGTGGTGCTGTTTTTTTTGTTTGGTAATTTAATTTTTGCCACACGTCCGATTGGTACATCTGAAAAATAATTTTTATTTTCGGACGCGCGTATCAGACACGCACCAAGTGGCATTTGACATACGTAGGTCATTACTGCCCAGTTACCGCGAGAGACTTTACCACTAGGTCGATGGCTGGTGGTAAGGTGTCAGACCCCAAATGGACGTGCACCAATTTTGATTTTGCCGCACGTCCATTTTTGGCAACAATTTTTAAAAGGCCTTTTTTTACAGGCGCGCTGAAAAATGGATTGATGCGCACCCAAAACCCACGCCTACACTACCAGAAGCCATTTTTCAGTGCTCCTTTGTAAAAGGACCCCTTAAAGGCTTAGGTTGCAATAGATATACGATGTCTCACTTTTCACTTTGACCGTGAATAAATGCCTTGAACAAGGCATTGAATACTATAAGAGAATGTATGACCTGCCAAACACGCTTTTGAATGCGATAATTACTTCAGGTTTCTCTTTTACTCTGTTGTAATTTCATAGCTTATGATGACTACACCAAATTAAGGGGCCCTTTTTCTAAGGCGCACCGAAAAGTGGCCTGTGCTAGTGTAGGCGCATGTTTTGGACATGCACAGGTCAATTTTTCAGCGCACCTGGAAAAAAGACTTTTTTTGGTGGCCAAAAATTTGGTGCAGCAAAATTAAAACCAGCGCGTGTCCATTTTCAGCCTGAGACCTTACCACCACCCATTGACTTAGCGGCAAGGTTTCATTCGCTAATCAGGCAGTAAGCGGACAGCGCGCATAAACTGCTGATTACTGCTGGGTAAGTGCCACACAGAAGAAAATATTTTCTACCGTGTGTTTTGGGCGCACGTCAAAAATGGAATTACCGCCCTGAGCATGCGTTAGCCAAGCGATAGTTCCAATTTGGAGCACGTTGGACACACATAGGTGCCTTCGCACCTTAGTATAAGGGCCCTCAAGCTATTTTATCCAATGTGACTGCTGAGGCTAAAACCCTGAAAGCAGAGGCAGAGGTTTGGCTGCCATGATTTAACTTGCACAGTCCTGTATTCCATTGCATAGACTTCCAAAAGCTGATGATCAAATATTGAGGAATATCTTTCAGAGTTTTCCTTCAGCACAGCCATTCAGCTGTAAGTAATGGCTTTTCTGACATTGCAGGAAGTCATTCCAGGTCAAGATCCATGAAGTGGTGCTCATGCTGCCAGATTTCTGTTGGCCACACTAAGGCTGTCAATTTATTTTTTATGTGCTATTTCGCTGCTGTTCAAAAATAATTAAACCAATTTGCAAATGCCAAACTTGCCACCCTTAATTCTTTTTTGCATTTGTTTTGTTTACTTGCCTGTTCTTGCATCAACGCAAGCTTCACGGTGTTTTGAACAGCTAATGGAAACAAATTTCAGTGAGCCTGCCCTGACCTGGCCTGGCCAGTCTCTTCCACAAGATGCTAAAACCATAAAGCTTTGGTCTTAAACTCAAGGAGCCATGAAGTCTTTTTTTATTCTTGCCCAGTCCAGGTGGCAAAAGTTTAGTCTCCTCTGATGATCTGACCATAGTGGTCAAGGTTGTGTGTTCTACCTAAGGGGCATATTGTCCTCAGTATGAAGCTCCATGGAGGGAAGGAAAAACAAGACATTAAACATCAACAATGGTACAGTCCTAAAAAATAAGATACAGTGTGCATGCCAGAGTCTTAATTAAGATATGTATAGTTTGAAATTTTCACCCAGCGTCTTGTAAGAATTTTCACAGTCCCTGTGTGCTCCTCCTCCATCTCCTCCTGAAAGCTGCTCTTGCTATGAAAAAAAGATGCAGTTTTCATCATTGTTCCTTTCCTGTTAATAAAAGAAGAATCATTATGAGCTTTAGTTCAAGGAAAGTGTACTTGATTTTAATTTCCAAATGAAAATGTATCCTTATTTTAATGACAATGAAGATAACTCTACTCAATTTCACTTGTTCAGTACCCATGTCTGTTTTAATCATTCCCACAATAAGTAATTCCCTAACCCCTTATTTATCCTGTTTGTCTGTCATGCTGATGTGTGAAAGAAGTTACAAATGCTACAAAATACAGCAGCAAGGCTTATATTTTCAGTGTAGAAATCTGAAAGGGTTACTCTGCTGTTTATAAGATCACTCACGTCTGCCAGTGGAGGCCAGAACAATCTTTAATTATGTACCTTGATTCTTTCTATTATTCATGGTGATTTGCCAGAATATGTGAATATGTTAATTTTATTACCTAATCAATACAGATTGGTTACAGCTAGTATCCTAGTTCTACATATGTTAAATATAAAAGCATTTTTTCAAACACATTTCAATTTATGGCAGCCAAATGGTAGAATCAGTTATATTCCTGGGAATGCCCAGCCTGTTAATTTTGACATGCATCAAATTTCTAACTGGGAATTTTGTAAGGTATATGAAATGATGTAATAGTAATGGTCTGTCTTGAATAGATTGTGAGCTCTGTTGAGCAGGGAGTCTCATGTGTGTTTAGTGTACAGTGCTGTGTACATCTAGTAGTGCTACAGAAATGATAAACAGTTGTAGTAGTAGTAAAACTGGTGTCCTGAGGGCAGAGGCAGGAGACAGACTGGGGTCCTTTTACTAAGCTGCGCTAAAAAGTGGCCGGCGATAGTTTTAGCATGTGGGTTTCCTGCGCACTCCCGCACCTTTTTAATGTGGCTATAAAATGGTTGAATTTCTATTTCTGCCATTAATGGCCACACATTAATTTCCAAATTAGAGCACAGCCATTACTGTTTGAGCCCTTACGATCACCTATTTAGTATGTGGTAAGAGCTCATGCGCTACTTGTGCTGTAATCAGGCAGCATGCGGCAACATGCCACCAGGAATGCCTACTCCCCACTCCACCCCCACTAGAAAATAAAAATTATTAGGCGGTAAGAGCAAAGACTGTGTGGTACAGCAACAGCCTGGCGGTATGTCCCAACCCTAGCATGCCATCATATCCAGCGCTACAAAAATATATTTATTTTTGTAGCACCAGTGTTCCTGGCAATAATCGGGCAGTGCCACTCACTGGGTTAATGCGGGAGCCCTTACCACCACCTCAATGGGTAGTGGTAAGGGTTCCCCCAGAAATGGCCGCATGGCAAGTGCTTTACTTGCCACATGGCCATTTCCTGCAAGAAAGGGAGACTTCCTTTTTACCCACTGTGGTAAAAGGGGGCCTCGGCGAACGTGAAAAAAACGTGCAGCTGCAAGCACAGGCCCCCTTTTGCCTTAGCTTGGTAAAAGGGGCCCCTAGTGCCTCCTCTTGAGGAGGTTAAAATGAACCTAGCTTAACTGTACAAGTGTCAGCACATGGTAAGAACTTCACACTAAGGACTCCTTTTACCAAGCAGCGTAAAAGGGGCCCTGAGGTGGCATCCCAAGGCCCCCTTTTACCGCTGCCTTGTAAAAAGTTTTTTTTAACAAAAAGGAAATGGCCATGTGGTAATACTTCATAAAAACTTTAAAAAAAATTTCCTACTGAGATATGAGAGGTTATTATTATTAGACTAAAAAAATGTAACAATGCATTACAACACAACAATATGCCCATAGGGCAGCACTACTGTTCCTGTATACATACAATTTACTTCACAAAGACCCAGGGGTACAAAGTAATTTTCCTGGAAAAATAGGCTTATTAAAAATGTTTATATAAGTGCACTAAGGGGCCCTTTTATTAAGCAATGTTAAGCACCAATGGACGCTTAGGGGGAGATTCTATATATGGCACCTAAAAGGCCCTGAAATTAGTGCTGACTAAGGGGTCCTTTTACTAAAATGCGTAGGCACCTACGCATGCCCAATGCGCACTCAATACGCACCAAATTGGAGTTACCGCCCGGTTACCGCATGGCCCTTGCAGTAATTTCAATTTTGGTGCGTGTCCGCTACGCACGTCTGAATTTTTTTAAAATTTTTGGACACGCATAGCAGACACGCGCCAAGTGGCATCTGATGTGCGTAGGCCATTACCACCCAAATTCTTTACCACTGTCTATTATTATTATTATTATTATTAGCATTTGTATAGCGCTACCAGACGCACGCAGTGCTGATCACCTGATACAAAGAGACAGTCCCTGCTTAAAAGAGCTTACAATCTAAGTAATACAGACAAACAAGACAGTTACGGGTGAGGGAAGTAATGGGTGAGAAGAGAGGAATGAACAAGGGGAGGGCAATTGTGGCTAGGAGCTAAAAAACAGCAGTGAAAAGGTGGGTTTTCAGCATAGATTTGAAAACAGGTAGAGATGGAGCTAGACGTGTAGGTCCAGGAAGTCTATTCCAGGCATAAGGTGCCGTGAGAGAAAAGGAGCGAAGCCTGGAGTTAGCAGTGGAGGAGAAGGAGGACGACAAGAGAGATTTGTCAAGCGAGCGGAGTTCACGGGGAGGAATGTAGGGAGAGATGAGAGCGGAGAGGTAATGGGGGGCTGCAGAGTGGATGCATTTAAAGGTCAGTACGAGAAGTTTAACCTGAATGTGGAAGCGGACAGGAAGCCAGTGAAGTGACTTGAGGAGCGGGCTAGTATGGGTATAACGATTCTGGCGGAAAACAAGCCGTGCCGCAGAATTTTGTACAGATTGGAGAGGAGAGAGATGGCTAAGCGGAAGACCCAAAATGGACATGCAGCAATTTTGATTTTGCCACTCGTCCATTTTCGGCAAAAAAAGGCCTTTTTTACAATTATGGAATGCACTTCCAAACGCTACGAAAAGAATGCATGACCTAACAAACTTCTGGAAATCGTTAAAAACCTACCTGTTCACAAAGGCATACCAGAAAGAACCAACCTAAACTCCTGAACTCTACAAAACAATCGAAACACCTACAAGAACTGGACAAAATTGAACTCTCTCTCCTCTCTCTCCTGATTACTTAAAATACTCTATCATCTATGAACATTAACACTAAACCACTCTGTATTTCTCCTACCGGAATTGGCGATCGCCACCACGGTACTATGTAAGCCACATTGAGCCTGCAAATAGGTGGGAAAATGTGGGATACAAATGTAACAAATAAATAAATATATAGAATATACTTAGTTGATATATCAGCACCTAAAACTATGTGCATCCATTTACACCAACAAAAACCTGGCGTAAATCCCTGCATGTATATTTAGGTGCACTTGGCCATATTCTATAACTATGCACATAAATTTCAGAATGCCCACAAAATGCCTATTTCCCCACTTATAACCATGTCCCTTTACCTGCGCGCATTAGAAATTAGGCGCACTGTGTTACAGAACACACCTTTTACTAAGGCACACTGAAAAATGGCCTGCGGTAGTGTAGGCATGGGTTTTGGGTGCACGCAGAATCATTTTTCAGCACACCTGTAAAAAAGGCCTTTTTTAAAATTTTTGCCGAAAATGGACGTGCAGCAAAATGAAAATGGCTGCACGTCCATTTTGGGTCTTAGACTTTACCACCAGCCATTAACCTAGTGGTAAGGTCTCACATGGTAACTGGGTGGTAATGGTCAATGCGCGTAAAATGCCAATTACCGCCTGTGCGCCAGAAAATAGAAATATTTTCCAGTGCGCTTAGTGGACATGCATCAAAAATGAAATTACCACAAGGGCCATGCGGTAGCTGGACAGTAACTCAAAATTGATGCACGTTGGGTGCGCGTAGGCACCTTTTCAGCTTAGTAAAATGGCCCCTCAGTGAGTTGTGCGCCTAAATTCTGATTTGCGCCAATTAGAGCTCATTATTGCTTAGGTGCTGATATCACTGCTGATTACCTTGTTAAGCCAATTAAGTTATTCACAGTTTTATAGAATCCGTTTGGATTTCAGCTCGGATCTCTTGGCACACTATATAGAATCCGGGGGTTAACGTGGAAAAAAGGCCTAGCACAGGATGTAGTAAAGTGTCCTGTGTGAGTTGTGCCATAATTGAGCAGTAATGGTGTGGTAATTTTTTTTTTTTTTGCCTGGGGACGTGCCATGGGCAGAGAATGGGTATGGAATCATCAACTGGTTAGTGCACCAACATCACCTCATGCTGGTTTATGGGTAAATAACATAGAAGCCCTTAGCACCCCCTAAACAGGAGGCTGTAAGTTCATCCAAGTTATTTTTTTTTTCAGTTGCCACGTGCTAATGCTTTAAGTCTGAAATAAAAATAGAAAAACAGCAATTTCATGGATACAGTTGAAATAGGCTTAGCAGTTGGAAAACTCCCATGTTATCATTTGCTAAGTCCATTTTCTACCACAGCCTTGTAAAAGGACCCCTATATTTCTTTCAGATGGACTCATGATGATAATGGTGGTGGAGGTACTAAAATCATCCATCTATTGGTTGTATTGTTTTTGATTTTGACATTTTGAATAATTCACATTTTTTTACACTAAAATAGTATGACATTTGAAGCAGGATATATGAGTGTGCCACATATCTGGTGGGAAGGGGGTGATGTATAAAAATGAAAGCCAATAATCAAGGAGCTGTTGGATTGGTCTGGTTTATTCTACAAAATTCTGAGACGTTACTCTAATTACCTTGTAAAGCCTCATAAATAGCAGAACAGGAGTTTGGGTTAGTTTATTTAATGTATTTGATAGACTGGCTCTTGAAAATCAAAGTAGTGTAAATAAAATCAAATTATACACACAAGAACTGCTCAGTCCTATCATTAATGACATGGAGTTATTGAGCAAGCATAGAATTACATTTTAACACAAATATTTAATAGAATTATATACTGCCCTAAAGCACATTCATATTCATGGCAGATTTGTATGTGAATTGCAAATGTTCTCACTGATGGATACTTCAGTTTTTCAACTTGGGAAGCATATTTTCTGGCACATTCAGCTAAAAATAAATAATACGACACAAATTGGTGTCTCATATACTGGCAGCAGTGTATTTCTATGATTTATTGTACTTATGTAATTTACATTCTTCCTAATGTCTGTATTTCTAGTTTGTTGACAGCACGTCAAATGGAAAAAAACACAGATCTATTAAGGCGTCTGCTAAGTCTTACGATTAAAAAAGTTGCAAAAAAAGTAACTCTTGAATATCCCTTCTTACTGCAGTAGAAACAGTGAAATATGTATAAAAATATAGCATACAATGGTAAATGAGGTCCATAAGGCCCATGTAGGAAGGATGAGCATTTGGTAGTACACATTTCAGTTTCTCAAAAAAAATTAGTATGTGCAAAAATGATTCAATGCAAGAGACAAAATCCAAAATATAGAACAGGAAAAGTTCTCTACGATGACGAATCACAGAAGGCAAAAGTAGAGACTAATAGACGATTCACCACTGGAGACGTGAGTCCAACAGTCTTTATTATATCAAAGATAACGACCCGACACAGGCCGTGTTTCGACGCTAAAAAAGCGTCTGCATCAGGGGTCAATAAATACACCAAGTAGTGAATGCAAAATGAGGAGTCCTACTTGTATGTGTGTTGTCAACTCACTAATCACATAGCACTAAACAGAAAATGCTGGACGCTTTTTTAGCGTCGAAACACGGCCTGTGTCGGGTCGTTATCTTTGATATAATAAAGACTGTTGGACTCAATGCAAGAGAAACAGGAAGCCTATATGGTTCTCCAAACAAGTGGCTGAAAAAATAAGGGCAAAAGAAGCTGCATTCAAGAAATACAGAACGCAACAAGAGGATCACGGAAAAGATTATTGAAATAAACTCAAAGAAACAAAGAGGAAAATACAGATAGTGAAAGCGCAGGCAGAAGAAAAAATGGCTAAAGATGTAAAGAGATGCGACAAGAGCTTTGTCAGATATATTGGGGAAAGGAGAAAAGCTAGGAATGGAATTGGTAGACTGTTAATGCTGAGAACAGCTATGTGGAAAGTGATGAAGATAAAGCAAACTTGCTAAACAAATACGTCTCTTCGGTGTTCATGGAAGAAAATCCTGGAGAAGGACTGTGGTCTGTTGTCAAAGGTGTATCTGGGAATGGAGTGGATATTACACCGTTCATGGAAGAAAGCATTAAAAACCCATTTATTCAAGCAAGCCTACCCTAAAGACCCTGATTAAACTTATGAACCGATCTACCTAACGAACACCGAAGAAGCAACGACAACGACGTTGTCCCAGACTACATCTCCCACATCACCCCCCACATCACCTATCCCTACCAACCCATCCATTCTTCCACTTCTTCATCCAATCACTACCCCATATCATCTATATTTACCGACCCATCTAAGCTATTCCTATGCTACATTTAATTTTCCTACCTATCTAACAAAATTCTGTATAACCTAATACTATGTAAGCCGCATTGAACCTGCTTTTAGTGGGAAAGCGTGGGATACAAATGTATTAAATAAATAAAATAAACAACTGGAAAATCTGAAAGTGGACAAAGCTATGGGGCCGGATGGGATACATCCCAGGATGCTGAGTGAACTCAAAGAAATCCTGGCAGGACCTCTTAAAGATTTATTTAATAGATCTTTAGAGACAAGAGAGGTTCTTCAAGATTGATGATGAAGAGATATAATCCATCTTCACAAAAGCGGGGACAGGGAAGCAGTAGGAAACTTCAGGTCAATAAGCCTCACGTCTGTGGTAGGAAAAATAATGGAGTCGCTGCTGAAGGAAAAGATACTTAACTTTCTAGAATCCAACAGGTTGCAGGATCTGAGACAACATAGCTTTACCAAAGGAAAATCCTGCCAAACAAATCTGATTGATTTCTTTGACTAAGTGAGCAAAGAACTGGATGAAGGACATGTGTTTCATGTAATCTATTTGGATTTCAGCAAAGCCTTTGACACTGTCCCTCATAGAAGACTTATGAATAAGCTAAGAGGAGAGGAGTGGCCTAGTGGTTAGGGTGGTGGACTTTGGTCCTGGGGAACTGAGGAACTGAGTTCGATCCTCACTTCAGGCACAGGCAGCTCCTTGTGATTCTGGGCAAGTCACTTAACCCTCCATTGCCCCAGGTACAAATAAGTACCTGTATACAATATGTAAGCCACACTGAGCCTGCCATGAGTGGGAAAGTGTGGGGTACAAATGTAACAAAAAAAAACAAAGAGGGATGAACTTAGGACCCAAAGTGGTGAACTGAATTGGAAACTGGTTGACCGACAGAGGGTGGAAGTAAATCGAATCCTCTTGGAAGAAAAGAATTTGAGTTGTGGAGTGCCTTTCAGAGATAGTTACCGGGTCAGTTTCTGTATAATATATTTGTGAGAGACATTGCTGAAGGGTTAGAAGGAAAGGTTTGCTATTTTGTGGATGACACAAAGATAGCCAATAGAGTGGATACTCTGGAGGTAGTAGAAACCATGAGAAGAGATCTCCAGAAATTAAGGTCTGGCAGTTAAAATTTAATCCTAATAACTAGCACAGTTTAAATATAATCAAAATATCAAAAATACAAAACCCAAAATAAGAACTCAAAAATGAAGTGAATGTCTCAAAGCACGTAATGGGTAAATTTCTACATATCATATTTTATTATGAAACTAATATAAATAAATAAATAAATGCTTCAGATGTGGCTTCCACAATGAACAACATAACTCACACATTGGATTTGTAAATTATCAAACTCCCCCATCCTCCAAAACTCAATAATACTTATCTGAAACTTGGCAGAATGCCAATGATCCCAATGTCACTGATGTTACCAATCCAGAATCCAGTCCACAAAAATAGAAGTTCCAGAGAGTCCTCTCACATGAATTCAAGTTCCTTTACTGCCCTAAGGAAGTGCTGTGAAGGCTATGCCATGGATAAGTGAAGCAACTGTGGAATATCTTGTTGGATAAATGATGTGTGAGCGTGCATTTGGATATTGTGGCCAACAGTTTGGATTTTTGCCAACGGATCGGTTTGACTTTGGACATTAAAGGAGGGCAATTCTATCAAAGAGCACCTAACTCTTCACCACAGAATCTAGAAGGTGCCTATTTGGAATCAGGGGCATAGCCAGACCTCAATTTTTTGGGGGGAGGGGGTACTGATTCCAAAGTGTGAGGAGGGGTACATTTTGCCCTGCCTCCCCACTGCAACCCCACATACCTGGGCTAGCAGGAGTCTCCAGGCCTCACCAGCAGAAGCCTTCCTCCCAAAGGCAGTCACTCACTCAGATGTTTGGGGAGGCTTAAGTGGGGTGGGGCTAATTCCGGTGGGATGGGGTATGGCAGGACAAATTTAAATCTTTGGGGTTGCAGAACCTGTAGCTTTGGGGACACTTTTGGACATAGCAGAGAAGGGCCCCTTCACTGTGTTACTCTGGTGCAGCTGCACCAGCTGCCTCCCCCCACCCCCCCCCCCATACCTCTGTTATTGATGGTAATATGGACACTGAACACACTCCAGTGACTTGAGTGCCACAAAAGTCAAAATAAAGCACCAAAATAGAAAACTTTAAACAGAATAATATTTGCAGCATTCAGGAAATATAAGCCAGTACTTTAATACTCCTAGTTAGCTCTAGCTTCCCAATCTAGCATCTTCTTTTTGGCCAAGTGAACGGTGTTGTTCAACAGCACTGGACAGAAATCCAATGGTTACTGGCAGTGTTAAAATCATTTACCCTTCAATGCTCTAGTAGGTTGCCAAATGGCCTCCAGGTTTCAGATCTGCTTTCCTTTATTTTTGAGTTACCAAACACGTTTGGATTATGTATTATCTGTATTAGCTTCACCTTATGGTTAGAGCAGCAGGTAGAGAACGAGGGGAGCCTGACTTTAAATCCAACTGCTGCTCCTTGAGATCTTAGAAAAGTCACTTAACCCTCCATTGCCTCAGGTACAAACTTTGATTGTAAGCCCTCCAGGGGCAGGAAAATACTTAGGGCCAGATGCACTAAACCTAATGAGCCAGCAACGTGGTTTTTAAACTAGTTCTAGTCAGTTTAGTGAGCAAGTAATAAAACGAGACATGCATAAAAGGGTTCTGGGAAAGGAAATGAAGCGTGGCTAAAGGAAGCGTCTTGCAGAAGCATTTTAAACAGGATCAAGGTAAACAAAAAAAAGGCTGTAGATGGCTATAATACACGCAGCTTATCTGCGTGTATGAAGCCATCTGTGGCATGTGCAGAGCAGCCACGTTTAACGCATAGCTGCTCAGCTGACCGACTGGCTCCCCCCAGGAAGGAAATCGCTTGCAAATGAGCTAACAGTGAACAGCTTAATTGCATGCGATTTCTTTCACGCATGCCCGTTTTTTTCAGAATTGCTAAGCAGCAACCAGGGATCGTAAGGGAGGGGCTTTTACCATGGAGTTAGTGCATCTGGGCCTTAGTGTACCTTTATGTAACTCATTTTGAGCTACTACTGAGAATGTTATGAGCTACATCCAAATCCAAATTCTAATATTAGGCATATTGAAAATAATACAAACCCATAAGAAAGTCACTCCGGACCTATAAAGCAAATCTACTGTACCATAAGATCATAAGAATAGCCATACTGGATCAGACAAATGGTCCATCTAGCGAGTATCCTATTTCCAACAGTGGCCAATCCAGGTCACAAGTACCTGGCAGAGACCTAATTAGTAGCAACATTCCATGCTACTAATCTCAGGGCAAGCAGTCTCAATAGCAGACTATGGACATTCCCTCCAGGAATTTGTCCATAATTGCACTAACATCCAGGAGTCAGCCAGCAAGAACTTACCTATTAAAATGCAGCATTGTACACATTGCAGTAGAACATCAATACATCTTTTGGGAAAACTGAAAAAGCGAAATTAGTATGGATCCATCTTATCCAGATGTGGAGTGCTAACAGAACACCTGTTTTTTTTCCACATACAGAAACAGACATGCCCTCACCAAGTAAAGTGAGTAACCACAAATGAAAAATAGAAATATGTAGACAAAAATTTAACTGAAACCCCAAGATACCAGACTAAGCATGCAGTGCAACACCAGAGAAATAAAAACTGTGTTGCATGTCCCTCTGTACTGTGCAAAATGTAAAGATAACAGATGTAAATTTTAAAAACTGACACATTCCCAGTATGACAAGGCTTATCTCATATGGCTGTTGATGTAGATCCTTCACCATGTTGGTAGGGTCTCTCTATACAGCTTCCAGCCTGCTTATATTCTATTGGAAGTATGGCCTTCACACTTAAATGCAATATTCTTGTTCAGGTCTCATTAATGACCTCATATATGCATTATCACTTCTTTTATTCTGATGCTGATACATTGAATCTTAATTTCCGAACAGTGGATCACTCCTCTAGACTTTTTAGATCACTTCAAGAATGTCCACTCTTGCAAATATTGTCAAAAATGCAAACGTTTCCTTCTAATCCTTTCACAATATTGCTAACAGATAGCAAACACAACTGGCTCCAAGACTAGTTTCTGAAAACACTATACTAGTCATCTTTCTTTCTATCCATTTACTACCAACCCTTTTGCCTATCAGTCAACCCATTTCTAACCCATTACACATCCATTGTAGCACATCCTATAGCTACTCGGCTTATTTTTATGAGTTGGGGCAGTGTTAAAAGCTTTGCTGAAATCCAAGTACAGCATACTCAGTGTCCATCCTTAATCTAATCGCTTTTTCACACTATCAAATAAATTGATCAGATTAACAAAGTTTCCCTCTGGTAAAACTATGCTGCCTCTTATTCTGAGTGCCATTGGATTCTAGGCACTTTAGTATATTTCCCTTCAATAGAGACTACATTATTTTTCTACCACTAAGGTAAGCCTAATGAGTCTGTAGATTCTAACATCTTTCATTACAGAAGGAGTAACAGAGAGGCGATCTGCTCTTCTCCATTTCCAGAGGACCATTCTCATCTCCAAAGATTTATTGAGTAGATCCTACAGTGGACTCACTGGAGCTTCTCTGAGCTCTCTTAATACCCCAACAGCTTTGTCCACTTACAATCTTGCTATTTCTGTAGAAAATCTTTGTCAATGGAACAGCATCTATCTGCAGACAGTCAATGATCCTTCACCAATTCCTTCTTCAGTGAAAACTGAACCTATGTATTTGTTTAGCACTTTAGCTTTTCTTCCTTGGCATCCTTTACACAAGCCTTCATTTCTCCTTTCGGCCTTTCTTCGTTTGACATCTTTTATACTTTCTGGAATGCTAATCTTTTTGCCTTTACTGCGTTAGTCATCTCCTTGGAAAAACATACCAATGGAAAAGGAAAGAACATCTATGGATAACAAGTGAAGACAAAAGGGGAAGGGACTTGAGTTTTTGCTTAGCCATATGGAGCTTCAGAAGGTCAAAAGGAAAGAATACAAGCTGAAGTGGAGTAGCAGTACAAGGATGGCATAACCTGCAAAAATCGGCAACAGTTACAACCTAAGATCAGTGGGGGAGGGGACATAGGGGGACATATGTTGCAGACTATGGTCTCACTAGATTTGGGAACTACTTAAAAATTTGATATGAAGGGTTTGGGGTATTGGTTTAAGTACTGGACTTGAAGGAACCTATGAGGAAAAGGATAATGCCTGTTATGGCCTCTATCGCCTCAGTGACCTGCATTATAATGGAATTGAAGCATGCTTGGGACCTATGGAGGACAGTGGCAAGAACAGGATTGGGAGGTTAGATAACAGGCATGGGGGAAGTGCAGGAATTTGTATGCTCATCTACCCAATATGTTAGAGAATGAGACAATGGACAATCTGTTCTCATCTACTATGTCACTGCTTCTCAACCCTGTTTTTTCAAGGTTACCACAATGAATATGCATGAAATAGATCTGCATACAATGAACCACTAAAGAGAGGATTAAGAGGTGCTGTGTTATTATGTAAATTCAAATGTAATTCATTTAAAACAGCTAAGGTATAGTGGGTGGGAGGTGGGGATAGTGCTGGGCAGACTTATACGGTCTGTGCCAGAGCCGGTGGTGGGAGGCGGGGCTGGTGTTTGGGAGGTGGGGATAGTACTGGGCGGACTTATACGGTCTGTGCCCTGAAAAAGACAGGTACAAATCAAGGTAAGGTATACACAAAAACTAGCACATATGAGTTTATCTTGTTGGGCAGACTGGATGGACCGTGCAGGTCTTTTTCTGCCGTCATCTACTATGTTACTATCCTGCTTATAATCGAAAGAGAAAAACGCCTATATTGTGACCCAAATCGGGAGATAGACGTTTATCTCCCAAAAACGAATAAAGCGGTATAATCAAAAGCCGAATTTGGACGTTTTCAACTGCACTCCGTCGTGGATGCGGACAACGTTGATGGGGGCGTGTTGAAGGCGTGGTGAAGGCGGAACTGGGGCGTGGTTATCTGCCGATCAGAGATGGGCGCCTTTCGCCGATAATGGAAAAAAAATATGCGTTTTTAGCGAGAATTTAGGGCACTTTTCCTGGACCCTGTTTTTCCACGAATAAGGCCCCCAAAAGTGCCCTAAATGACCAGATGACCACTGGAGGGAATCAGGGATGACCTCCCCTGACTCCCCCAGTGGTCACGAACCCCCTCCCACCACAAAATATGCCGTTTCACAACTTTTTATTTTCACCCTCAAATGTCATACCCACCTCCCTGGCAGCAGTATGCAGGTCACTGGAGCAGTGGACTTCAGGCAGGTGGACCCAGGCTCATCCCCCCCCCCCACCTGTTACACTTGTGCTGGTAAATGGGAGCCCTCCAAACGGCCCCCCAAACCCACTGTACCCACGTGTAGGTGCCCCCCTTCACCCCCCCTTAGGGCTATAGTAATGGTGTAGACTTGTGGGCAGTGGGTTTTGAGGGGGATTTTGGGGGCTCAACACCCAAGGGAAGGGTGCTATGCACCTGGGAGCTGTTTTACCTTTTTTTTTTTTTTTTTTTTGTAAACCTGCCCCCTAGGGTGCCCGGTTGGTGTCCTGGCATGTGAGGTGGACCGGTGCAGTACGAATCCTGGCCCCTCCCACGAATAAATGTCTTGGAGTTATTCGTTTTTGAGCTGGGCGTTTTCGGTTTCCATTATCGCTGAAAAACAAAAACGCCCAGCTCAAAAAAAGATAAACGTCCATGTTTTTTCGAAAATACGATTCGGTCCGCCCCTTCACGGACCCGTTCTCGGAGATAAACGCCCATGGAGATAGGCGTTTCTGTTCGATTATGCCCCTCCAAGTAAGACAAACTCAGCACAAAGAGACAAGTATGGACCAATGTTCTTTAAAACTGCTACAACCTGCTGTCACTTCATAATAACTCTCCATGAAGTCTCCTTGTTCTTTCACCACTTCAAGAGTCAAGACGGTTTAGTGAGCTAAATGGCAATTTTCTTCATCAGTCTGCAGGAAGTGCAATGACTGTTATCTAATGTGGAGCAGTCAAGCCTTAAATTGCAATAGCTATACATGGCAGTGATCTATTAGAATTTTAAATTACTGGGAAAAAATGTGTGTCATGGATGGCAGAAGTGCAGAGATTATTTTAAAATAGTTTACTTTGAAATGCAAACTGATGCATGACAAATGATTTTCTTTTCCAGAATCCTTTTTTCGTGTGTGTCAGATTCTACTGCAAGCAATTGCTTAATTGATTCAGAAAATGTTTCATGATAAAATTGCTCTGTGAATCTGTTACAAGCTATCAGTTCTTTTTTCAAATATACTTTTCATTGAAAAAAAAAAATAAAAGGTAACAGATATGTTGTTAAATGCTGTTGAGTCAGAGTCGAACTCTGGATAGTTGCCCTGAATTGTGTTCTGTCTTCAGTCAGGCAGCTATTATTGTATCAGTCTATCACATTGCTGGACTTCCTCTTTTATGCTGATCTTCAACCTTGCCAAGCATAATGTTTTCTTTCTAAGGATCTCTCTCTTCACATGATGTATCTCAAATATGAAAGTCAAACTCTTGTCATTAGAGCTTCCAAGTATACTTAAGCTTGATCTCCAATACTAATTGATTTGCTCTTCAGGCAGTTCATGGTATATCAGTATTCTTCTCCAGCACCATAATTTAAAGGCATAATTCTGTCTTGCTTCTTCACCAAACAAACAATTGGGGTGAGGCACCTTAAGCATTCAGATAAGGGTAAATAATATTATCTAGGTCCTCAATGTGAAACGTGTGACTGCTATGATACAGGCACTTCCAGTAACTATTAAAGATTTTTAGAGGAAAAGGCCTCGAGAAACCCCATGACACAACTGATTCTCTTTTATGATTTCAGATTGTCCAGTGATCCTGAAGCAGAAATCAAAATGCTGGCTATCGTTGATCACGGTCACAAATGCTCAAAGAGAACACAGAGATCTCATTAAGCTAAGTTTGTTTAACATTACTATTTAACATTACTATTTAGCTCTTAGACAACAGAGTTTAGAGGTTTTTCTGGCCAATGATGAGGAAGTCCAACCCCAAGTGACCTTTACGTTGTGTCATGGGGTTTCTCGAGGCCTTTTCCTCTAAAAATCTTTAATAGTTACTGGAAGTGCCTGTATCATAGCAGTCACACGTTTCTCATTGAGGACCTAGATAATATTGCTTCTTCACCATCCAGCTTTACATCCATATGATATTATTGGCAATACCATGACTTGGACAAGCTGGATCTTTGTATGTGTGACCCCCCCCCCCCTGCTTTAGGGCAGTGGAAAGGAGGATTTTCAGAGAGGGATTGCCAGCCTGGTGGGTGGACTTGGGAGGAATCAGCCCATATTAATAAAAGGAGTGAGTTTGAGGAGAACGTAGTCTTTGGTTGCCCACCTTCGTGGAGACTCAAACACAAGGGAGAAGTTTTGGACTTAAGGGGAAGGACTTCTGTGGCACATAATGGATGAAGCCCCTGTCATGGGACAGAGGGTGTATGTGGGGAGTTCCCGACTTGGGAACAAGAAGGAGTGCACCGGGCGAAAGACACCCTGGGTAGGAGAAGTGGGAGTGGGAGAGCCTCACTTACATACATAAGCATCGCCATGCTGGGACAGACCAAGGGTCCATCGAGCCCAGCACCCTGTCACCGACAGTGGCCAAAAGAACAAGCAATTTGTCTCGCCCATCCTAGAAATAGTGTATTATTCTCTCGTCTATTCAGTAACATTTTATGGCCTTTTCCTCCAGGAAGCCGTCCAACCTTTTTTTGAAGTCCGCTAAGTTAACCGCCTTAACCACTTTTTCCGGCAGCGAATTCCAGAGTTTAACTAAGCGTTGAGTGAAGAAAAATTTCCTCTGATTCGTTTTAAATTTACCACACTGCAGCTTCATCACATGCCCCCTTGTCCTAGTGTTTTTGGAAAGTGTAAACAGATGCTCCACAGCTACCCGTTCCATTCCACTCATTATCTTATAGACCTCTATCATATCTCCCCTCAGCCGTCTATTACTTTTGTTACTTCTCCATTAAGAATAAAAGTATTAATTTTACCAGTTGTCAGTATCTTTGTCTTATTCTTGTCAGGAAGTATGTTTTCACGGAGAGAGTGGTGGATACTTGGAATGCCCTCCCGAGGGAGGTGGTGGAGATGAAAACAGTAATGGAATTCAAAAATGCATGGGATAAAGATAAAGGATTCCTGTTCTGAAGGAATGGATCCTCAGAAGCTTAGCGGAGATTGGTTGGCAGAGCCGGTGGTGGGAGGCAGGGCTAGTGGTTGGGAGGCGGGGCTAGTGCTGGGCAGACTTCTACGGTCTGTGCCCTGAAAATGGCAGATACAAATCAAGGTCAGGTATGCACATAAAGTAGCACATATGAGTTTATCTTGTTGGGCAGACTGGATGGACCGTACAGGTCTTTCTCTGCCATCATCTACTATGTTACTATGTTAAGGTGCAGGCTCATTTTGAGACTATGTTCCTAAGGGGTCCTTTTACTAAGGTGCGCTGAAAATGGCCTGCGCTAGTGTAGGCGCATGTTTTGGAAGCCCACAGATCCATTTTTCAGCGCACCTGCAAAAAAGGCCTCTTTTTTTGCCGAAAACGGACATGCGGCAAAATAAAAATTGGCACGCATCCATTTTGGGTCTGAGACCTTACCACCACTCATTGACTTAGCAGTAAGGTCTCATGCATTAACTGGGCAGTAATGGTCAACGTGCGTGAAATGCTGATTACCACCCGGTTAGTGCTGTGCGCCAGAAAATAAAATATATTTTCTGGTGTGCGTAGTGGACGCACGTAAAAAATGAAATTACCACCTGGGCCATGCGGTAGCTGGGCAATAGTTCAAAATTGACATGCATAGGACACACATAGGAGCCTACGCAGCTTAGTAAAAGGGCCCCTTAATCTTGATAATCAGATCATCTTCGCTTTTATCCAGTAACACGGTATCATCAGCTTAGTGAAAGTTGCTGGAGTCTTCCACCAATTTTTGTACCTCAGGCTTCTTCACATAGTCCTACGTTTCTGAGGATATGTTCTGCGTATAAATTGTGACAACCAGAAAACACCACAAAAGACCTGATTATTAAAGATCTTCCGGACCTCAGTGGAGAAACTCAGCTGTTGTATTTTTCTTGTCCCATCGAGAATTATTCTCCCTTATCGTCACTGGTCCATATATTATCTTTTTCAATTTTTATAACATAGCACCGTCTTTGCAACCGCATGGGAGTGGATTCCACAAGGGAGCTACTAATAAAGTGAATGGGTTCCTGACGAAGGAGGGCTTCTCTGAAACGGTGCTCTATAGAACCGGTTGGCTCCTCTTGAAAAGGAAATCTGGAAGATACTTAGACCATAGGCGTAGTTTGACTGTTTCATTTGGGGGGGGGGGGGGGCAAAGGATGGGTGGAGCATATTAGCATATTCATTTGCATATATACATATGCAAATGAATATGCTAATATGGAGGAAGGAATTGAAATTTACAGGCAAAATATCACAGATGCACATTTCAAAAAGCTGACATATTTCAATTAATAAATTCTGAATAAAATACTTTTATCTACCTTTGTTGTCTGATCATTTAGTTTTTCTATTCGCTTTGGTCCCAGTGTCTTCTGTTTTATGCAGGGTCTTCTTTCCAGTAGGCTTCCCTCTGCTCCCCACCCTCCCAGTCCCATCCATCTCTTGCTCCTTCCCTCTGCTCACCACCCCTCCCAGTCCCATCCATCTTCTGTTCCTTCCCTCTGCTCACCATCCCTCCGTCCCATCCATCTTCTGCTCCTTCCCTCTGCTGTGCCTGACCTCTCCCAATCCCATCCATCTCCTGGTCCATCCCTCTGCTCCCCACCCCTCCCAGTCCCATCCATCTTCCATCTGCTCCCCACCCCTCCCAGTTCCATCCATCTTCCTTCTGCTGCCCCCCCGCGAGGTCCAAGATCGTGACTCCGTCTACCCCCCTCTCTTCCTCCCTCCCTCCCTCCGGCACAGGCAGCAGTCTTTTTCAGCGTTCCTGGCAGCGGTAGCGATGTACACGCTGCCTTTGGTCTGCCCCGGAAGCCTTCTCTTCAAGTTCCTGTTCCCACCTATGCAGGAACAGGAACTTGAAGAGAAGGCTTCGGGGCAGAGCCGAAGGCAGCGTGCACATCGCTACCACTACCAGGAATGCTGAAAAAGACTGCTGCCTGCGCCGGAGGGAGGGAGGAAGAGAGGGGGCTAGACGGACACGCTCCTCTCCGACCGATTGGCTTCCCTGCCCTCTCTGTCTGCGTCCCGCCTGAAAGGAAATGACGTCAGAGGAAGGCGGGATGCAGACAGAGAGGGCAGGGAAGCCAAGCGAACTGAGAGGAGCGTGTGCCTGCTTGTTTTTTTTTTTTTTAAACTACTGGCGCGGCGGCGCCTCATCGTCGTTTGGGGGGGCATTGCCCCCCCTCGCCCCCCCAGTCTACGCCTATGGCTTAGACATAAGTGCACCTATTAATATTAGACATTACCTGTGTTTGATTGCATTTGAAAATGCAGGGTTGCACAGACTTATTCAGTGAAGACTGGCGTAATCATTTAAACAGCTGTATTGTGGACAGTGTATGTTTTAAATGTTAAAATTATTAGCTCACAATATTGAGTTAAGCACCTTTTTCAGCATACAGGGAGTCCTATGATGGTGTGGATTTGAGTGACCTGTAAGAAATATAGGGTTCACTCTGGAGAGGACTGAGCATCATGATCAAGCGATTTGCCTCATCTACTGTTCATAACTCACACTGAGGTCTCCTATTCATAAAAATTTAAATAAAAATTAATTAAATGTATTAGTTCAGCATACATGCAACCCTGGTTAGGGTGAAACAAGATGTTGTTGGGCATTTCACTTATGATTTTATCTTTTTATATGTGTGGAATAAATTGGACGTTTTGGCTTTTTCCTGTGATCTGCTCCTTTATAGTTCTGCTATATAAGTAGTTAGACATATGTTAAGAAAAGTTCTACCTGGCCATGTTTTCTGGGCATATGGGGAAAACCAGGATAAGGGACTGGGAATAAGGCCTAGCTATGACCACAATAATATTTTCAGCTTAGAGTTAAATAAAATAATTCATTTGCACAATGGACATTGACTTGAAAACGCTGAAAGGTTACAAATTTGCCAATAAGCTGATGGCAGAGGAAAAACGTTTGCAATGAATGCAAACCAAAAACAGCTGCAAAAGAAGGATGAGGAACACTTTTGAAGAGTATAATGAACCTAAAAAAAGAGTCTTTTTCATCAAGTAGGTACAAAGGTTTGGGTTCCGCTATAAAATCTATAATACAAGTAGGGAAAACATGCATTTTGCATAGCTCATGGAATTCATTCCAACCCTTCTGCATATAAATACATGTGTAGGGGAAAACAGGGGTGTTCAGGATTGTATGTATGTCTGCACACATGTGTTTATGTGTTAGTATGCAAGTGTGCTTTCAGTGTGTCTGCAATCAGGAGAGGAGACGAAAGGGGAAAGCAATTTGAGAAGTGAGATGCTTAGATCACTATGGGCCCCTTTTAATAAGCTGTGGTTAGAGAATGACATGGGAATGGGGACCCGCAGTAACCACGGGGAAGGGGACAGAGCTTGCGGGGATTGGGGTGGGGACAGATTCCAGAGATAGGGAAAGAGCCCATGAGGATGGGGACAAACTTTGTCCCTGTGTCATTTTCTACTTTGAAGCCTGTCAATGAACTGGACTGTTATTTATGTTTGAGTGATCAGACAACGATATATTGATTTTTTTCTGGAAAAAACAAGCAAACATGCTGGCCACAACTATCACAATTTGCATGGGACTCCTGTATATTCCTGCTACCAGCACATTTTCTATTGCAGGAAGGACTGTGGAAGACGGGAGAGCTATACTGAATCCTGAAATTGTTAATGACTTCTTATTCATCCACAGATTAAAAAATCATAACAGTGCTTCATTGGGCATATTTCTGCCCTCTAGTGCATACAGAACGGGTTGTATTTTGTACCCCTGGACATTTTAACAGGGTGGATTAGGATTCCTTAGGGTAGTAGAAATCAGCTATTGCAGTGGCGTTCCTAGGGGCGCTGACACCCGGGGCGGATCACCGATGCACCCCCCCCCCCGGTGCAACACCCCCCCTGTGCAGCACGACCCCCCCCCCCCCGGCGAAAGCACACCCTCTACCCCAGCGAAAGAACCCCCTCCCCCCAGGTGCACGCTGCTGGGGGGGGGGGGGGGGGGGTGCCGCACGCCGGTCAGCGTAGTTCGTTTCCATGCTCCCTCTGCCCTGGAACAGGTTACTTCTTGTTCCAGGACAGAGGGAGCATGGAAACAAACGACGCTGACCGGCGCGTGGCACCCCCCCGGCGGCGTGCACCCGGGGCGGACTGCCCCCACCGCCCCCCCCCCCTTGGTACGCCACTGAGCTATTGTTGGGGTTAGAAGGTAAAGGGTGGTGGTGA
Source organism: Microcaecilia unicolor (assembly GCF_901765095.1). Taxonomy (NCBI): domain Eukaryota; kingdom Metazoa; phylum Chordata; class Amphibia; order Gymnophiona; family Siphonopidae; genus Microcaecilia; species Microcaecilia unicolor. The sequence goes on from NC_044031.1 coordinate 595,254,750, forward strand.
GGAGGGGTATTATAGCTGCTCACTGTTATTGTTTTCTATTTGTAATTTATACACAGAAGTTGCACAGCATATTGTTCCTTTTTACACTTTAATAAAAAGATTTAACTATAAAATCATAATTGTTTGAGGCTTTTGCAGATGAGGACAGAGTCCAAGCGTATGGAGCGGGGACAGGGCGGGGATGGGGACAGGGTCCGTGGGGATGGGGAGTGGATGGAGGCAGAATCCACAGGGACGGGATGGGGCGGGGACAGGGACAAACTTTATTCCCGTGTCATTCTCTAGCTGTGGTTAAAGGAGGCCTGTGCTGGCTTCAATGCGTGTTTTTGATGTGCACTGATGTCCCTTTTTACCACAGCAGGTAAAAGGCTGTCTTTTTAAAAAAAAAGAAATGACTGTGCTGTAAGTGAACCACTTGCTACGCAGCCATTTCGGAGGGCAGCACTTACCACCACCTGTTGAGGTGGCAGTAAGGGCTCTCACGCTAACCCAGCGGTAACCAGGCTACCTATGGCCGGGTAAACAGCACTACAAAAATAAAAAATATTTTTGTAGTGCCATAAATGGTACACACTGGGGGTGGAAACTACTGATGAGCTGCTGCAGTAGCCTGGCAGTAGTTCCAGCTTAGTGAGCAATAAGTAAAAGACCTCTTTAGTGTACGTATACTGCAGCTGTTGGATCTGCTTCTCCCATAGGAATGTATTATGGCTTTTTTTTTTTTTTTTGAGAGGGTTCATTTATCTTCTGTCTCCCACTAGATGCAGAAACTTCATTCTACAGCACAACAATTTTCTCCAGATCACCTCCTTGCTTCCTGTGACTAGAGCTGCCTTCCAGTGCTCTGCCCCCACTCCCCTCCCATTGGCTGGTCACTACCTACAATCTTTGCTGCTAATTAGAATGGAAGTTGTCACAGGAGGCTTAAGGGGATTGGTCCCCTAGACTTGGGGATTGGTGAATGTCCATTGCACTAACATATTCCTATCTAACTCTCCGTTGCATGTACCTTAACCCTTCCTATGACTAGCTCTTATTATAAATTACCTTGGCGATTGCTGTTGAAAGGTGGTCAAGAACATTTTAATAAACTAAACTATGTAATATAGAGCATTTAGCATACTGATTACTTTGATTAACATAAAACAGCAAAAATGTTCTTGCACCCCTTAAAGAAAAGACAGGCAATGAAGTAATTATTCTGTGCCAAAAATATCTATTTATATATATATAGGAAAGGATCGATCAAATTTAACTCAATCCAACTTCATGCTTGTTTGCAAGGAATCAGCTGATATGCAAAGAAACTACTACCGGCTCAGATGCTAGAAAAATAACTATAACGGTACTTGCATTGTCACTGTTATAGGCATGAATAAACATGTCAATAAAGCTTATCAGAAAGCTTTTGATAAAGGGCCTCATGAGAGACTCCTGAGAAAATTAAGGTGTCATGGGATAGGAGGCAATGTTCTGTGGTGGATTAGGAACTGGTTATATAGTAACATAGTAACATAGTAGATGACGGCAGAAAAAGACCTGCACGGTCCATCCAGTCTGCCCAACAAGATAACTCATATTTGCTGCTTTTTGTGTATACCCTACTTTGATTTGTACCTTTGCTCTTCAGGGCACAGACCGTAAAAGTCTGCCCCGCACTATCCCCGCCTCCCAACCACCAGCCCCACCTCCCAATCACCGGCTCTGGCACAGGCACAGACCGTATAAGTCTGCCCAGCACTATCCTCACCTCCCCAGCCCTGCCTCCCAACCCCGGCTCTGGCACAGACCGTACAAGTCTGTCCAGCACTATCCCCGCCTCCCAACCACCAGTCCCGCTTCCCACCACCGGCTCTGGCACAGACCGTATAAGTCTGCCCAGCCCTATCCTCGCCTCCCAACCACCAGCCCTGCCTCCCGATCTTGACTAAGCTCCTGAGGATCCATTCCATCGGCACAGGATTCCTTTATGCTTATCCCACGCATGTTTGAATTCCGTTACCGTTTTCATTTCCACCACCTCCCGCGGGAGGGCATTCCAAGCATCCACTACTCTCTCCGTGACATTTTTCTTGAGTCTGCCCCCCTTCAATCTCATTTCATGTCCTCTCGTTCTACCACCTTCCCATCTCCGGAAAAGATTCGTTTGCGGATTAATACCTTTCAAATATTTGAACGTCTGTATCATATCACCCCTGTTTCTCCTTTCCTCCAGAGTATACATGTTTAGTTCAGCAAGTCTCTCCTCATACGTCTTGTAACGCAAATACCATACCATTCTCGTAGCTTTTCTTTGCACCGCTTCAATTCTTTTTACATCCTTAACAAGATACGGCCTCCAAAACTGAACACAATACTCCAGGTGGGGCCTCACCAACGACTTATACAGGGGCATCAACACCCCCTTTCTTCTGCTGGTCACACCTCTCTTTATACAGCCTAACAACCTTCTAGCTACTGCCACCGCCTTGTCACACTGTTTCGTCGCCTTCAAATCCTCAGATACTATCACCCCAAGATCCCTCTCTCCGCCCGTACCTAACAGACTCTCCCCGCCTAACACATATGTCTCCCGTGGATTTCTACTTCCTAAGTGCATCACTTTGCATTTCTTCGCATTGGACAGAAAACAGAGGGTAGGCTAAATGGCCATTTTTCTCAATAGAGGAGGGTGAAAAGTGGAGTGCTGCAGGGATCTGTACCGGGAAATTGAAACAATGACTGAGGTGATTAAATTTGTAGATGACACAAAACCAATCAAAACTGTCAAATTGCATGTGGATTCAGTGGCGTAGCTAGGTGGGGCGCCAGGGGAGCAGCTGCTCCCCCAAACGGAGTTCTGCCGGTGCCTATTTTTTTTTCTCATCGTATTGCATGTTGGCGCCGGCGGAAGTCCACTTTTGCGCCGCTTTCACTCCCCCACCCCCCCGCCGTCAACCTGGCTCTGCTTCTGTGTGGATTGTTTAAAACTGCAGGAAGACCTTAGGAAACTGGAAGGGATGCAAAATAAGACCAAAAATATTACGTTATCTCTGTATCGCTCCATGGTGGAACCACACCTTGAGTATTGTGTTCAATTCCGGTTGCCATAGCTCAAAAAAGAAATAGTGGAATTAGAAATGGTTCAATGAAGAGCGACCAAAATGATAGACAGGATGGAACTCCTCTCATATGAGGAACGGCTAAATTGGTTAGGGCCCTTCAGCTTACAAAAGTGATGGCTGATGGTGGATATGATTGAGGTCTACAAAATACTGAGTGGAGTAGAATGGGTAAAAATGAATCAATTTTTCACTCATTCAAAAAGTACAGAGAACGGAGGACACTCAATGAAAATAGCATGGAAATTATTTTAAAACAAATAGTAGGAAATAGTTTTTCACTCAAAGAATAGTTAAGCTCTGGAACTCATTGCAGGAGGATGTGGTAATGACAGTTAGTGTACCTGGGTTTAAAAAAGGTTTGGACAAGTTCCTGGAGGAAAAATCCATAGTCTGTTATTGAGATAGACATGGGAGAAGCCACTGCTTGCCCTGGGATTGGTAACATTGAATGGTGCTACTAATTGAGTTTCTGCCAGGTACTTGTGACCTGGATTGGCCACTGCTGAAAGCAGGATACTGGGCTAGATGGACTGTTGGTCTGACCCAGTATGGCTATTCAGTGGCGTAGGAAGGGGGGGGCGGTGGGGCGGTCCGCCCCTGGTGCACGCCGCTGGGGGGTGTTGGCTCCGCTGGTTCAATGCTCTCTCTGCCCCGGAACAGGTTACTTCCTGTTCCAGGGCAGAGAGAGCAGGAAACCAGCGGAGCCGACGCAGCTCCCAGCGACGTGTACTCGGGGCGGAGCGGCCCTCCCGCCCACCCCCTTTGGTAAGAATGCACTCCGGAGGGGGGGGGGGGGGGGTGCACACTCCGGGGTGTGCACGCGCCAAGGGGGGGTGCGCCATGCTGCACCCCGGGTGTCAGCCACCCTTGCTACGGCACTGTGGCTATTCTCATGTTCTTATGTTATCATGGTTTCATGAATATCATATATTGACAGCACTTTAAAATGTTCTAAAAGGATAAAGACAGATGTGTAATGTACTGTATACGGAGGCCCATTGTTAAAAGGATGAATATTTCAATCATAGGGTGATGCATTAATGAGGAGGAGGAGGAGGTGCCACTGCTGGGTATATCTGAAGCTGAAAGCTGCCAGACAGGTACCAGATCTGGGTCTTCGGGACCAAGAAAGAAAAAAAATGAGGAAGAAGTTAAAAGCAGTACTAAAGAAGGGGACAGAAGAGGAGGTGACATCATGGGGAAAATATGGCACAGGTATACAAGGTTGGTCTATTGATTTATCTCTCTCTCTCTGGATAAGAGTGCATGAGGAAGGAGTACGATACATCAGTGTTATCTGTACGCTTCTTTTTGATGATGTTAGAGGGGTTTCTTTCTGACTGAGTTGAACAGTATGGGGTTGGGGTATGGCACTATCTTTGTGATTGATGGAATTACTTGGACAACTTGACATGCCTGTGTATCAAGCTGAATAAATAAAATGAAAAAAAAAAACTAAGGGAAGATGACAGCAAAGAAAGGAGAGATCTGGTGGCTAACAGAGACTCAGTGAGTAAGGACTGTGGGAGGGGGTGCAAGAGAGTAAGAGACTGAATGACTGGCGAAGAAAGCATGGACTCTGGGTATATCTTCTCTCTCTCTCCTGTCTTCCAGCATATACATGTTGAGGTTCATAAGCTTGCCCCTATATTTTTTGTGTTCAAGACCGCTTACCAATTTTGTAGCTACCCTCTGGACCGACTCCATCCTATTTATATCTTTCCGTAGGTGCGGTCTCCAGACAACCAAACAGCAGCAGCGATCCAAGGAAGGACAAACACAGCAAGAGTTTATCCAAATGTCAGCTTTAATGGAAACAGGATCAAACCTGGCCAAGTTTCATAAAAATCTTCATCAGGGGTCACATAGGTTTCCACAGTACATTCACATATTCAATGCAGTACCTGCATAGAAAAAGCTCTGGTCCAATTCCAAACGTCAGTAACCACCAACTCCTTTTTGGAACTGGACCAGAGCTTTTTCTATGCAGGTATTGCAGTACATGCACTGAATCTGTAAATGTATTGTGGAAACAAGTGACCCCTGATGAAGATTTTTCTGAAACTTGGCCAGGTTGGGTCCTGTTTCCATTAAAGTTGGATCACTGCTGCTGTGTTGTCTGTTCTGCTTCTGCAGTAGACTGTCTCCTGTTTGTTTCTGTTTTACTTTCATAACAGGCCTTTCCACCTTGAGCCTATTGTTATGGGCAGTTTATAATTGAATATCCAGACTTTGGAACTGTGTAAGCCAAGCTAGCTGCTGGCCTGGTGAGCACAGATGAGGAGCTGTTCCTAAAGATCTTCCTGCTGAGAGCTCTGGCCTTGTCCATTAAGGATCTTAAAGTAGCTAAACCCCAGTGGCAATGCTGCCTTGAGAAATCTCACTATACCCAGGAAATCATGAAGTGGCTGAAAACACCCAAACTTCCCCAAGAAAATTAGAGTATACCTGAATGGGGTGAAGAAAATAACCCAGAGAACTTGAGTGCCTAGATGGAGGATGAATCCCTTAAGTTTGTACAGACAAGTCCAAGATATAGATAGGAAGTCCATACCCGAGCAAGGCACACAGGCAGGCCTTCCCTATTTTGAAATAAAATGGGACCTACTCTACAAGGTAGTGAAGAAAAGCATTGAGAGGGAAGTGGTAACTATAACTCCAACCTTATTGTCAACAAGTACTTCAGTTGACATAGCCACTTGCTAGGGGGCCATTTCAGAGAGGAAAAGACCTGCGAGCAAATACTGACCCAGGTCCATTGGTTGGGGTTATCCAAGCAACTACATGCTGGGGCCACAGAAGTGAATAAAATGCTTAAGCTCAAAGGAAGAGAGAAAGCAACTAGTTATCTTCCATTGTACCAGTTCCTAAGGTAGATGCTACTGCCAGAAGGTTAATGAAATTTCCAAGCTTGGAGCATATCTGATGCCTCAAGTTTATGAGCTGTTTGAGAGTCTAGGAAGAGCCCAGTTTATTTCCACATTGGACTTAACTAAAGGATATTGGCAAGGACCCCTTACTCTAGCCACCAAGGAGAATACAGCCTTCTCCACACCTCAAGGGCTGTGCTAGTTCACCACACTGCTCTTTGGGCATCATGGGGATCCTGCTATATTTTTGTATCTCTTAAGATCCGAGTCCCTCATGGTTGTTATGAAGCGGTGTAAGTCAACGACACTGATCTACAGTACTGACTGAGAGACCCCTCACTTGACTCAAGTACAAGAAGTCATGAAAAGACTGAAAAGCTAGTTTGATAGCACATCCAAGAAATGTTTAGGTTTACTGAATTTGATATACCACATCTCAACTGCTGCAGCAAAATGGTTCACAAAGTCATAAAAATACAGAAAAGACAAACTTATTTTAAAACAGGGAAATAAAGAAAGTGCAAACAACAAAGATTTGGGGAAGTTATAGTATAATCCAAGCCAAAAGCTAACAATAGCAAATGTGTTTTAAAGATGTGATTTAAACTTACTAAACAATGTTTCTTCTCTGAGAAGTACTGGGAGAGAATTCCACAGATGAGGTTCAAGAAAAAAAAAAGCAGAAGACAAAAGGATCAGTACCTAAGCTATGCTACAGGGAATGGGCAAGTTTAGTCACAGACCAAATGACAAACGACGGTCGGTATGGTTAAAAACTGAGGTGAAGGAAGCTATTAGAGCTAAAAGAAAATCCTTCAGAAAATGGAAGAAGGATCTGACTGAAAATAATGAGAAACAGCATATGGAATGGCAAGTCAAATGCAAAGGGCTGATAAGGAAGGCAAAGAGGGACTTTGAAAAGATTGAATTAGAGAGAAAAACACATAGTAAAAGTTTTGGGGGGTATATTAAAAGTAAGAAGACGGCAAAAGAATCAGTTGGACAGCTGGATAAAAGGGGCACTCAGGGAAGACAAAGCTATAGCGGAGAGATTAAATGAATTCTTGCTTCATTCTTCACTGAGGAAGATTTGGGAGAGATACCGGATGGTATTCAAAGCTGACGAGCCAGAGAAACAATGAAATCTCTACAAACCTGGAGGATGTAATGGCGCAATTTGACAAATTGAAGAGAAGAAAATTGCCTGACCCATAGTAACATAGTAGTTGACAGCAGATAAAGATCTGTACGGTCCATCCAGTCTGATGATATTTATCCCAGAGTACTGATAGACTTGAAAAATGAACTTGTAGAACTATTGTTAGTAATATGTAATTTATCTTTAAAATCAAGAATGGTACCGGAAGATTGGAGGGAGGCCAATGTAATGCTGATTTTTTAAAAAGGTTCTAGAGGTGATCCGTGAAATTATAGATCGGTGAGCCTGATGTCGGTGCCAGACTATTATAAAGAACAAAATTACAGAGCATATTCAAAAGCAGGGATTAATGAGCCAAAGTCAACATGGATTTAGTGAAGGGAAATCTTGCCTCATCAATCTATTACATTTCTTTGAAGGGGTGAACAAACATGTGGATAAAGGTGAGCCAGTTGATATTGTGTATCTGGATTTTCAAAAGGCATTTGACAAAGTACCTCATGAAAGACTGCAGAGGAAATTGGAGAGTCATGGGATAGGAGGTAGTGTTCTATTGTGGATTAAAAACTGGTTAAAAGAAAGAAATGGTTAAACGGTCAGTATTTTCAATGGAGTTCTGTGCTGGGACCGCTGCTTTTTAACATATTTATAAATGATCTAGAGATGGGAGTAACTAGTGAGGTAATTAAATTTGTGGATAACACAAAGTTTTTCAAAGTTGTTAAATCACAAGAGGATTGGGAAAAATTACAAGAGGACCTTATGAGACTGGGAGATTGGGCACCCAAATGGCAGATGATGTTTTATTTATTTGTTGCATTTGTATCCCACATTTTCCCAACTATTTTAATGTGAGCAAGTGCAAAGTGATGCATGTGGGAAAGAGGACCCAAATTATAGCATTAGGAGTCACCAGGAAAGGGATTTAGGTGTCATTGTTGATGATACATTGAAACCCTCTGCTCAGTGTGTGGTGGCAGCTCAGAAAGAAAGTAGAATGTTAGGTATTATTAGGAAAGGAATGGAAAACAAAAATGAGGATGTATCACTCCATGGTGCGACTGAACCTCGAATATTGTGTGCAATTCTGGTCACCGCAACTCAAAGAAACATAAAGTGGAATTAGAAAAAGTACAGAGAAGGGCGACAAAATTGATAAAGGGGATGGGACGACTTCCCTAGGAGGAAAGACTAAAGCAGCTGGGCTCTTCAGCTTGTAGAAAAGATGGCTGAGGGGAGATATGATAGAGGTCTATAAAATAATGAGTGGAGTGGAATGGGTAGATGTGAATCACTTGTTTACTCTTTCCGAAAATACTAGGACTAGTGGGCACACAATGAAGCTACAGAGTAGTAAATTTAAAAGAAATCATAGAAAATATTTCTCCACTCAACGTGTAATTAAACTCTGGAATTCATTGCAAGAGAAAAGCAGTTAGCTAAGCAGGGTTTAAAAAAAGGTTTGGATAGCTTCCCAAAAGAAAAGTCTGTAAGCCATTATTAAAGTGGACTTGGGGAAAATCCACTGCTTATTTCTAGGACTGTATTGTACTGTTTTGGATCTTGTTAGGTACTTGTAACCTGGATTGGCCACTGTTGGAAATAGGAAGCTGGGCTTGATGGACCTTAAGTCTGTCCCAGTATTGCAATACTTATATGGAAAGGCGATTCAATTGACCAAGTTCCTGATTCTTTCACAAAGACACATGTGAGAGCTTTTATGGATTTAGTCAGCTACTACTGATGCTACATACTAAATTTTGCAAAAAAGGCAAAACTGCTTACATGCCCCTTACAGAATGAAGTGCCTGAAAAAACTGCTTGGTCAGCTGAGCTGGAAGACTCTTTCCAGATATGGAAAGATGCTTGAAGTTCAGAGCCCGTTTTGATAAGCCCTGGCTTTAGGTAACTTCTTAAACATACTGATGCCTCAGAAGCAGGCCTGGGAGCAGTCCTAGCCTAGGCAACAAATAGCAAGGAACATTTGGTAGCCTTCATAAGCTGTAAGTTACTCCCACAGTGATCAAAAAAAGGAGTATTGCAGTACTACCTGCTGGGATGCAGAGTAATCTTGATTAAAAAAAACATCAATCCCCCCTCCCCCCAAATAGCTGCCCAGACACAGAGTCAAATGGCTGAATAATGTGATTGTTCTTGAGCCTTTAGTTCTTTCCTGGACAGAAAAGGGGAAAGGGACAGGCACTTGATATACCACCTTTCTGTGGTTTTTATGGAGTGGAGGAGTAGCCTAGTGGTTAGTGCAGTGGACTTTGATCCTGGGGAACTGAGTTCAATTCCCCCTTCAGCTCCTTGTGACTCTGGGCAAGTCACTTAACCCTCCATTGCCCCTGGTACAAAATAAGTACCTGAATATATGTAAACTTTGAATGCAGTGGCGTACCAAGGGGGGCGGTCTGCCCCGAGTGCACTCCGCTGGGGCGGGGTGCCGCGCGCCGGTCAGCTTCCTTCGTTTCCATGCTCCCTCTGCCCTGGAGCATGGAAACGAAGGATGCTGACCGGCGCGTGGCACCCCCCCAGCGTCGTGCACTCGGGGGGGGGGGGGGGGGGGGGCACATCGGCGATCCGCCCCAGGTGTCAGCCCCCCTAGGAACGCCACTGAATGTAGTTGCAAAAACCTCAGAAAGGTGGTATATATCAAGTCCCATTTCCCTTTACATTCACAGTGGTTTACATAGTATATACAGATACTTATTTGTACCTGGGGCAATGGAGTGTTACGTGATGCATTGGGAATTGAACTTAGTTTCCCCAGGATCAAAGTCCACTGTACTAACCACTAGACTACTCCTCCACTTGAAAGGACCACTGAAATGCAGATTACATTTCCTAGGAGGTAGCTCCAACACAGGCAGGCACTCAACTGGAAAAAGTTGAGCTGAGGGTTAGAATATAAGACAGTTCTGGTCCTCAAACACATTCCCCCACCAGGTCACTTTAACAGAGACAGAAATGGGGAATTGAACCACAAGAGCATGGTCCAGTCAGGGGAGATAAAAACTCAGAGCTGGAGAAAGTCAGAGAATGCTCAAAGCAGGAAGAAGCAGCCCACCAGACAGGGCTGATGCAAGGGTACAACACGCCCTAGGCAAACCTTTAGGCTTATATCCCCCCAGTCAACTTTCAAACCCCTAATCTTCTCCCCCTAAGACATCATACTTTTAAATATTAAACTTTGTTGTGTATATATACGCATCACACACACAGAAATAACAAGGGCAATTTCCAAAAGTCATTTACTAAGTTAAATGGGCTATTTGAAAATTGCTCACCCTTCCTGCGGGTAAAAGTGTACACTGATGTTTCTTTGAATTTGCGTGGCTGACAGGATCTGTTTTGCTTTTACTGCAGCTGCTTTTTGCTGTCCCCTAGACGCTGCTGCTCTATGGCTGCTAATGATCCCATTCCCTACCTAAGTTGAAGGGAAGGGAGCCATAGCAGTCACAAATTGAAGGCTGCTGAAAAGAGGTGGGTCTTAAGCCCTGCCTTGAGGCTAGGAGAGTTCCAGCCAAAGATTCTTTGGGAGAGTGTTCCAAAGAAAAGGAGCCAGTCAGAAGAAGGAAAACGACAGCTAGACACTGAAGGAAAATGTAGATGACGATCTTTGAGTGAATGAAGGACATGGGATGGGGTATAGGAGATGATGAGAGTGGAGAGATAAGGTGGGACATTAGTGCATAGGACCTTATGAGTCAAGAAAGGATTTTAAATTGTATTCTGGAAGCCAAGTGTGGTGTTTAAGGAGTAGCATGTGATCGTACAGACTGGAGGGGCAGAGAATTCTGAAGGCTGTGTTTTAGACTGACTGTAAGCAATGCAGGAGAATCTGGGGGAGTCCAGCGTAGCCCACATTACAGTAGAGGGCGACTGAAACTGTGGTCTTCGGTTTTTGATGAAACCGAATCTGTGGTTAGTGCCACTGAATACTACCGCAGACCACAGTTAACTGCCGATATTCAGCACTTAACCATCTAAATTAAGAGGCCCTATCAGACCGCATAAAAGTCAGTCCTATCTACATGCAGTGTCACTTAGGTGGTTAAAGGCTCAATATCGCACTCAATATCGCCCGGACATATCCCAACACTGAATATCTGTGAATAACGCCAGTGGTGGTGGCTAAAAGAACATTCACTACCGCCAGATTAATATCTATCCCTAAGTATTTAAACTCAGATATTAGACTAAATACTAAAAACTGAAACTTAATGCAGAGAAAACTCAATGTCTTGTACTTACATCACAATATAATACTAATAACTTCACCATTATATCCACACCAAACGTTACCCTTCCCATTTCAGATTCCATGAAAATTCTCGGATCAACCATTGATCAGAATCTTACACTGGAAAGTCATGTAAAGAATACAACAAGGAAGATGTTTCACTCAATGTGGAAACTTAAGAGAATTAAACCTTTCTTCCCCGGGGGAATTTTTTGTAATCTGGTACAATCAATGGTACCAAGTCATTTAGACTATTGCTGGCTGTAAAGAACAAATCATCAGAAAACTACAAACTGCCCAAAACACTGCAGCAAGACTTATATTTGGAAAAACAAAATACGAAAGTGTTAAGCCCCTAAGAGAAAACTTACACTGGCTTCCTCTTAAAGAACGTATAACTTTCAAAATATGTACTCTGGTGCACAAAATAATTCATGGTGATGCCCCAACCTACATGTTAGACCTTATTGACCTGCCACCCAGGAATGCTAAAAGATCAGCACGCACATTCCTAAATTTTCACTTTCCTAGTTGTAAAGGTCTAAAATATAGATTAATACATGCATCTAGCTTTTCATACTTGAGTTTGCAAATGTAGAACGCTCTACCACTTGACCTGAAAATAATTCACAATCTAATTAACTTTTGTAAGTCACTGAAAACATATCTCTTTAACATGACATACCATAATGACTCCTAATTGGAACCGTAATTCACCATCATTTAATAATCGGATTATTTTCTCCCTTTATCGTATTTTTAAATTTCATTATGTAATCCACGTTCAATATGTGATACCAATTGTATGTCATCCATGTTAAATATGTGTTACCTGACTGTTCATTATATCATCCATGTTCTATAAGTATTACCAATTGTATCTGTATTCTGAAATGGCATAAGTCATGGCGGAAAATTGTAAACCACATTGAGCCTGCAAATAGGTGGGAAAATATGGGATACAAATGCAACAAACAAACAAATAAATAGAGTACCAGGGAAGAAAAAAGTGATGGAGGAAGAAGGTGGGCAGTGATCCAGCACAACTGTTTTGGAGAGATTGAGCAAGATGATTAGCCTTGAGTCCAACATTCAAAAAAAAAAAAAAAAACCTGGGCTCCTAAATTTGTGCTCTATTTTCAGCCGATCTTAGCAGCCTAAGGGCCCTATTTACTAAGCCACACTGTAGGCACGCTAACGATAGAGACACCCATTATATTCCTATGGGTGTCTCTAGCATCAGCACATGCTAAAACTTTTGCATGCTTACAGCGTGGCTTAGTAAACAGGGCCCTAAGTTTCCAGTTGAAAATTCATTTTAATTTAGGAGCTTAGCAGTTATGCTTATAATTTTTGTCTTATTTGCCTAGATTTGCGACCTATTTGCCTAGATTTATGAGCCTAGTGCTGAAAATTAGTACTATTTTTCACCACCCTAAGGGGTCCTTTTACAAAGGCACACTGAAAAATGGCTTGTGGTAGTGTAAGCGCGGGTTTTGGGTGCGCGCCGATTCATTCTTTAGTGTGCCTGTAAAAAAAGGTCTCTTTTTTTTGCCGAAAATGGATATGCGGCAAAATTAAAATTGCCACACGGCCATTTTGGGTCCGAGACCTTACCAACAGCCATTGACCCAGCGGTAAAGAATCCGGGCGGTAATGCCCTACACGCGTCCGTTACGTGCGCCAGGAAATAAAAAATATTTCTCAGACGCGCATAGTGGATACGCACCAAAATTTTAATTACCATAAGGGCCACATGGTTTCTGGGCAGTAACTCCAATTTGGCACATGTTCAGCGCACATAGGCGCCTATGCGGCTTAGTAAAAGGGCCCCTTAATCTCTTTCTGTGGCCATCTACTTTTTATGCTTCTAAATTTAGGAGTTTAGTGAAATTCTGAGTATAAATTTAGGCACTCAGCCCTGGTAAAATTTCAAAGAGGCCAATTTAGGAGCATAACTCTCACAGCTAGGAACATAAATCCTTTGAACATCAGGCCCTCTGTGCCTACTTTTAGGCGCACCTACTTGGGGCAACTTTATAAAAGTCTGAGCATGAAAAATGCCATACTTCATGGTCAAGTCCCTTATAAAATTACCCTTTTTGGTGGGTAAGTCATCATATCCCTATGGAAATACGCAGTACTTACATGGGATTGATTAGTTAAAATCCTCTCTCTCAAATCCAGAGGGCAAGAGTCATGGCACGATAGGAATCTACACAAAAATTAAGATTTACTCAGATTTGAAAATTCTCACTGCTAATCTATAATGACATGCATATATAAGATCTATACCTTATTATGGTGCTTTTTATAAATCCTTGAACACTCATTTATTTAGAAAATATATTTTTTTAGGGAAAATTTAATATTTTATGCCTGCCTGTTATTTTACTTGTCTTGTAAATGATAATGGTCTTAGATTTTTTTTTTGTTGTAACTTCATCAGATATTCTATTTTTACTGGATGTACTTAATTTCTTGATGTAAGTCGCACTGAACTCTGTTGGGGAATTATAGCGACTAATAAGAAATAAAGTAAAGTAACAGAAGAAAAGCATGTCACAAGGCAATATGAAAAATCAATGAGGAATAACAAGATTTTATACATGGAATAAAATTAGTAATTCCAATTAACTTATACAATTTATAAACTTTACTAGTAAAAAAGGCCCGTTTCTGACACAAATGAAACGGGCGCTAGCAAGGTTTTCCTCATTTTGCTGTTGCCTGTGAGGTGCAATGCCCCCCTCCCGGCGCCATCCCACCCAGGCGATGCAGCCGGCCGCAGCCATCCGACCCACCGTGCCCATCGCACCCACCTTTGCGTTGGTTTGGCGGCGTGGGACCCAGAACCCCGCCACCACAAGTCCTGTGTGCTGACTACGGCGTCATCTTTGGCGTTGGTAGCTGTGCAGGGCAGAGTTCTGTACGTCCGACGTCATGCACGTGCAGGACGTCAGACGCACAGAAGCCCTGCCTCCACAGGCTAGGAATGCCAAAGATGACGCCGTAGTGAGCAGACAGGGCTTGTGCTGGCGGGGTTTCGGGTCCCCCGCCGGCAAAGCAACGCGAAGGTGGGTGTCTCAGGAGGGGGTTGTTGCGGGGGGGGGGGGGGGTGTTGGAGGTCCTTGTTTTCAGCTGCAGCTTTGGGGGGGGGGTGTACGAATCTGTGGGCGGGGCTTGTATTTTTTGAGGTTTGGTGCGCGGGGAGGGGGGTGGTGTTTGATGTGGGAACAGCTTGAATGTTTTGAGGTTTGGTGCGCGGGGGGGGGGGGGGGGGGGGGGTGTTGGTGTTGGATGTGGGAACAGTGGTCTCTGGAGTCATTTGCACTCCGGAGGTTTGGAGGTGCGTCCCCTTTCCGCGGGTGGGTTGGAAGGGGGAGGAGTAGGGAAACACGCCCTGCGTGGGTGCGAACCGTTTGTTTAGTTGAGTTTTTTTTACCTGCCCTCGACGTCATGACGTTTGACGCGAGGGCGGGGCACGGGTCAGTGGGGTGGCTTCACCACCATGAATCCACGAACCGTTCTGGGAGACTGACTGACTTCAGTGACGTCAGTGTCCTCAGAACGTTGAGGTTGCGTTTTATTATAGTAGATGATTCAAGTTATTTTTATAAAAGTCCTTAATCAGATAAACCATATTGAACATATGCCAGCAGGAATAGTTTTATTTACAGATAATTTCACAGGCACTTATCTAGGGTGGGCTGCACATTAAATGCAATATTAATTGTATTACTTATGCAGTCTTAAACAAGGTGGATTTGGATAGGCTGGAGTGGGCTTCAACAGCAATTCCAGTAGTTGGAACCTAAGGACAGGGTGAGGCAGACTTCTATGGTCTATGTCCCAGAAATGTCAAAGAGAAACAATGATCAAGTATTTTATATCACATTCATTGTTGGTTTAATCATGACTTGATAATGAGTGTGACTGTTGGGCAGACAGGATGGGACTGTTCAGGTCTTTATCTGCTGTCATTTACTATGTTAAGCATTCCATATGTATGGTGCCTTGAAAATAATTGTAAAGGAATGCTATTTTAATATGCCTGCATATAAGTTAAAGATGTGGGGGAACAGTGTGATATCACTGTATCAAAAGATGAAATCTTTTTACTACATGATACTTTATAACATATCACACAGAACAACAACTTTTCATTATTCTTCATTGCTAATAAAGGCAGATTGCCTCCCCCAGACAGAACTCAATGATTATCTTAAGAAAGATGCAAGTTGGACTACCAGAATACCATATTACACCTTTCCATATTCTTCACTAATCCTAGTGTTTTGGTTGGTTCAGCACACAATTGAGGTCAATCAATGTCAACCTCAATGTCTTAATTTACAGTAAAATCCAGAGAATGAAAAGGCACCCTACTCCAACCTTGAATAACACCAGCAACCTTCTAGGTCCATGATGGGACTGTTAACTGAGTAAGCATGCCAATAAACTTATTATATTATTCTCCAAGTTTATTTTAAGAGTGGACAAAGCCACACTGACAAAAGCAGTGTTTTAATAAATGAATATTCAAACAGAAACAAACAGAGCATAGATGTGCATAGATACAGTTGTGTTACCAGGAGTTTCTGTGCTCTGTTATTCCAGCTTCTCCAATCCTATTGATTAAAAAGGTTCAATTTTTTTTTGCACCCTTTGTATTCAGAAATATGACAACTAAATTTGTATCCTTGGAAGAATTTTCTTTTGCTTCTCTAATACAGCTCAGATCTTAGCAAATCTGTGAGAAAGCAGTCAAGTAAAAATCATTATAAGACTTACAACTTGATTTCTTTTCTTTGTTTTGTTTGAATTAAAAGCCATTGGTTCTTTTTGTGAATCAGTAATATTCTTAATGCTGGAAATGCTAACATGTGAAATGAAATATATAAACATACTGTATATCGATCAAAGATCAGAAATGCACAGGCAATGCATTTGTTCAACAATTCATGACACCTCATATCACACTTGATCAGCAACTTGAATGAAAGTCCACATTCATTGTATTAAAAAACCTCCCAAACATGAAAAGTAGCCTTGTCAATAGTAGAGGTCAACAATATCCTTATCATAGCTGCTTTCTGAATACTGAAAGATACAGAATGATACAAGTCAAATAATTAAATTAGAGAAAGAGCACTGCTGAAAAAATAAATTGAGTTTCTTCTGAACTTGGTTCTGCAATGGATTCCTTTGGCTTTCTAGAGTTCTGTTCTGCCATCAGGATGCAGCAAGGCTGTAAAACGCCCTGAAAATGTAGACTTTTATATCTGTGGTGAAGAAGAATGTGAAGTATGGACGCATTTGAAAGCTCCAGAACATTACTTACTAAAAATATAAAAATTAATATTTGTTTGAATTTAGAAAAATATTTTAGCTTTGTTCAGGCTATACCAAGAACACCCCAAAAGTCTCAATCTTTAGATTTCTTGTGCAGCTTGTGCCACTGTTTGTTCTTCTACCGGCTGCATGGCTTCTTGCACATACACAATAAATTCAGAGGCCTCTTCTCCCTGAGTGTAGACTGTGACAGTCTCTATTCCTTCTACTTCATCTGATGAGACCACTAGGTGGTGCTGTTCACCTAGCCCCACAGAAGCCTGCTGCAAAGCTTCCTGGATCATCACTGTGTGGTCAGCTGTCCGCTCCTCTTGTGTCACCTATTAAAAAAATAAATATAATGCGATGTTAGGCTAAATCCAACACAGAACATTGGGAAATAAACAGACGATGGAGAACAGAGAGAGAGAGAGCGAGAGAAAAAAAGCCTTATCATCAAGTGAAGCTAACTGAAAGAAAAATCTAGGTGCCTGCCATTGGAAGAAACCATAAACTATCAGAAGCATAGCTGTGAATTGTGCTAGGTTCTACTTGTTACATGAAGATAAATCACTTTGCTGTATTTCTTGAATATGCTATCTAGAAAATAAAATCAAGTTCCAGAAGTGCTCTTTATAGAATGGCGCTTAGTGCCAAAAGTTTCCGGTGCCCATATTTGAGCACCATTTATAGAATTCAGTCCAAAAGTATAAATCTATCTGTTGCTTTTCAGCTCCTATATGGATAATGTTGGGTTGAAAATCCATCTAATTGCTCTGAAGTTAAGATGGAATGAAGGCAACCTGAAATTATTAATAAAGCAGCAATAGTCAGCTGCTATATGAATAGAATATGCATTTTGTTTAGACCTGCAGAAAAGGGAGCCTAAATTAAAGATTGCAATGGCAGTGATCAGTCACAAATATTCAGTGCTGCTGTATATATATACACACTAGCATTGAACATGTATGACTATTTAAATGCCATGATACTATTTATTTACAACAATGGGCACAGAAAAGGAAAAATCAAAATACCCCCCCAAAAAAAAACCCTAATCTGCAGTGTATTAAAGAAGTGAGAAAAAAAATACACCAGAAATATAGCAAAAGATTTTTTTTATGTATATGGCTAAAAAGACCTCAGTGGTCTATCACAAATCTGACCTCTTCAATACACTACCTCCATCAGTCATAAAAAAAAACTCCATATAAATCAATGTCCCATTGCACGGATTAGGCCATTGTTACCGTTTTTGTCAGGAATGTGGGTGTGGGTGTCTCCCCATGCCTATGTATCCTACAGCTGGGTGAGAGATGTCAAAGCTGCGAATCCTTCTGGTCACCTCCGCTGGAAAAAATACAGTTTCCAGATGTCAAGGTGGGAGACCTAGGTTTAGAGATATCTATCTGTGTGGTAGTGATGCTAGCTGTTGTAGGGCCCTCACTGATGGTGGTGGCTGCACATCACCCTATGACTCATGTTCATAATTTGGGGGGGGGGGGGGAGGGAAGTGTACACATAGGTGGAAGCTTCCATAAGGAGGGGAGGGTTGGGGGCCCACTATAATCTGGAGATCTCAGGGGCCCATAGCTTGGGCCTTGTGGGATGTTTCACAGATTAAACATTGTTACATGATCTGGCTGTGCTATTTGGTACTGTAGATAATTCATTTCATTCATTTAAATATTTATATACCGCTTAGACCTAAGCGATTTACAGTTTCATTTTGCAGGTATTAGGACTGTCTCTAGTGGGCTCACAATCTAGTACAATGTGCTACTGTTGTATTTGGGGCAATGGAGGGTTAAGTGACTTGCCCAGGGTCACATGGAGCTGCAAAGGGAACTGAACCTGGTTCCCCAGGATCTCAACCCACTGCTGACCATCACCAATCAGGCAGCAGAAGGAATTGAACCCCGTTCCCCAGGTCCACAACCCACTACACTAACCCTTAGGTCCTTGCAGATATAAATAAATTCCCGAAACAGAGGCCATGGTGGCGCTCCTACTACACATACACCCTTGATACCCCCTGCCAAACCCCCAATTCTATCCCTCCTGATATCCAATTCCCCACCCTGACACTCCTCCAATCCAGTTCTCCCCCCCCCCATAAGTACATAAGTAGTGCCATACTGGGAAAGACCAAAGGTCCATCTAGCCCAGCATCCTGTCACCGACAGTGGCCAATCCAGGTCAAGGGCACCTGGCACGCTCCCCAAACGTAAAAACATTCCAGACAAGTTATACCTAAAAATGCGGAATTTTTCCAAGTCCATTTAATAGCGGTCTATGGACTTGTCCTTTAGGAATCTATCTAACCCCTTTTTAAACTCTGTCAAGCTAACCGCCCGTACCACGTTCTCCGGCAACGAATTCCAGAGTCTAATTACACATTGGGTGAAGAAAAGTTTTCTCCGATTCGTTTTAAATTTACCACACTGTAGCTTCAACTCATGCTCTCTAGTCCTAGTATTTTTGGATAGCGTGAACAGTCGCTTCACATCCACCCGATCCATTCCACTCATTATTTTATACACTTCTATCATATCTCCCCTCAGCCGTCTCTTCTCCAAGCTGAAAAGCCCTAGCCTTCTCAGCCTCTCTTCATAGGAAAGTCGTCCCATCCCCACTATCATTTTCGTCGCCCTTCGCTGTACCTTTTCCAATTCTACTATATCTTTTTTGAGATACGGAGACCAGTACTGAACACAATACTCCAGGTGCGGTCGCACCATGGAGCGATACAACGGCATTATAACATCCGCACACCTGGACTCCATACCCTTCCTAATAACACCCAACATTCTATTCGCTTTCCTAGCCGCAGCAGCACACTGAGCAGAAGGTTTCAGCGTATCATCGACGACGACACCCAGATCCCTTTCTTGATCCGTAACTCCTAACCCCCCAATTAGTAAAGGTCCATAGCCATCTCCCTGACCCAAAGGCCCACCCACATATCCATCTGAACCCTCCCCACTTCCTCAGCCTCCCCCCCCCCCCCATCATCCAGGGCCTTACCCAGTGGTGATAGTTGATGGTATGGAGGACCAGGGCAGCAGCAGTTCCCAATCTGGTCATGACTGCCTGGTTCTAGCTCTCAAAATGATCACCATGATGCCTAGTGATATCTTGCAGTATTACTGCTGGTAGTCTGCCTTTCATGTTAGGAGATTGACACTTTATATGGAAGGCTGAACAGTAGTGGTGATCATAGCAGTAATTTTGAAAAATGGAGCTGGACAAGTTGAAGCAACAACGATCACTTCCAGGTAAAGACTGGGGGTGATGGAGGGTTTGGATAATAACATGTGGGTGGGAATTTGGGGATTTTAAGCATTGAATGGAAATCCCTTTTCTGATATGTGGTTTAGTTACCCAATAAGAAAACAGATTTTTTGAGCGATACCCTTTGATTGGTAATTTTTGAGTCCTGACATCACTTTATTAGCCACAGTGCCATTTTCTTTGGGAGCACAGAGTGAAATTGGTTAGGCTGCATTGCTCTATTGTAAGTTTTTGCTTTAAAATTTCAAGTTTTTTTTTATTATAGAATGCAAATTCTTTTTAAATCTTTTCTTCTTTTTTTGGAATAGAACATTTCTCCCGAGGCAGCTTTCGGCGAAACGGGGGCCCTTGTCGGGATCTTGTTAAAGATGTGAAGAGTGCAGAAGATTCTACCTTAACCACTAGAAGACTCCTCCAAAATGAAAGGGAATTGAGAATCATCCATCAAAGTTCTATTGATGTAAAGCGTTAATGATTTAAAAGGGCAGCTTGTTTGGAAGACTGTTTTGATAGTGTATTGAAGAGGTCAGATTTATAATAGATCACTTCTTCACTAGGGGCCCTGTTTACTAAGCAACGTTACAGGCGCGTTAGCATCTTTAACATACATTAATCATGTACACGCGTTAACCGTGTACGTGCCTACAATATCCTTATAGGCACCTAAATGGTTAGTGCGTGCTAGTTGTAGGCACGTTAAAAATGCTAATGCACCTTAGTAAACAGGGCCCTAGGTCTTTCTCTGCATATATAAAAAAAAATCATCTTTTGTTATATTTTTGGTGTATTTTTTCTCACTTCCTTAATACACTGCAGATTAAGTTTTTTGTTCTTACTTTTTATTTACATACATTTACATCCAATGTTTGACTATTACTCCCCCCCCCCCCCCCCCCCCCCCAGTATTTTTAACAATGTTTTGCTATGTTTGCAATGTTCAGAATAAAACAAAGAAGAGTGGAGATGGCCAAATAAATAAATAGGATCACAGGAGTCATACCAGGATTAAAACTTTGTGACATCTATGGCGATTAGTTATTCTCTCAGAATAAACATATATTGTCCATCTAAACAAGCTTGCCCTTCTTATATTTATCCCATGTTTCTCTACTTACAAAAAACAGTTTCTACTTCCCTGTCCATCTGTACTTTTCCCCCCTCCTATGTTTTTTTAAACTGCCTCTGCTAGCCTTTCGTGACTACTATTGCTATCATTTTGTAATCCACGTATAAAGCACTCGGAGGAAAGATGATAACTGAGCAGTAAGAATAGAAATGACCGTAATAATTCCAGGTGAACATATTCTGCATATTTTTTGCAATAGGTCAGTTAAGAGGTTGTTGGGAACAAGGATTGAGATGTTAGTAAATGAACAAGCAGGAGACAGAAGAAATCTAGCACCTGAATTATTTCATGTAGCTAGGTCTCTTATCAAGAATAATTTATCATCTTGAATATCATATTTGTTTTAATTTTGTATGATTATCTGGAAACTGCCTAGTGCTGTAGGTGGTGTATACATTTTTAACATAAATAAATAAGTAAATTGAAACTATAACAGAATTCAATTCATTCCCTGGTGATCCCAAGGTTAGATTACTGTAATGCTCGTCTTCAAGGCATATATGTTTATAATCTTCAATTTGTCCAAAATTAAGATGTAAGATTACTGACAAAAACTTGTAAATATGTTTATATCACACCTCATCTCAAAAATGAACACTGGTTGCTGATAACCCACCGTATAACCTATATGCTTATACTCCTGATCTTCAAAGTGTTGCACTTTGCTGTTCAGACCAAAACCTACTTTTTGTTCCTTCATTTAAAGTGATTCATTTTGACACCATCCTTTCTAAACTTTTTGGTATTAATGGTCCAAAGCTATGGAACTCATTGCCATCCTATCTTTCACTGACATGTAGCCTTGACAAATCTAAAACAGGTTTAAAGACATTGCTTTTCCAAGATGCCTATTCCAATGCTGGCTGAACCAGGGCATATATGTACGCTGTGCTAAGACCCTGCTCTCCTTCCCTGTCACCCCCTTTGACCCACTCTGTCTCTTCTCCTCTTTGTTCCTCTTTCCTATCTAAATTGTAGCTCCTATTGTATTGTAAACTTGTGAACTGCCTAAATAGTTTCTATTGTTGGTGCTGTATATTAAATAAACCTAAACTTGAGTGCAGGTATGAGGGAAGTTTAGAAATGTTATTCTAGGTATGGAAATAAATATATATATATATACACACACACACACATATACACACACTCAGGTATCTCAGAGCCAAACAAAAGAGAAGGCAAAGCTGACTTGACAGTGATTCACCTGCCTTCCAAGACAAGAGCGTATCAAGCAACAAAGTGGTGGAAAGGTTTTGGCACCTTCTTAGGTATAACCAGGCAGTAGGCTGGGTTTGCTACAGTTCGTAACAGCAGAAAAAGAAGGCGTAATCTCTTACAGGTGGGGGAGGGGGTGAAGACAAGATCTCTTACAGGTGGAAAACTGGGCGATATCTGTAGCAAAGGGGGTGGACAGCTGAGAGATAATCTGTGCTGCAATGGTGTAGGCAGGCTGGATCTGCCTACATCTAATGTTGCAATGTATTATAGTTATTTAGCATATTTGTAATCTGCTCTCCCAGCACAACACTGAATTGCTCAGGGCAGTTTACAACTCTGGCAACTAATATACAATGATGAATGGTCAACACAAGCAGACTCCATTAACTACCTCATAGAATGGGATAAAAGATGCAAAAGCATACTAGACGAAATACTACTACTACTACAGCACCCTTATGAACTAGAACCTCACACAAGCATAAATCGATACCATGGTTCAACGATGAATTGAAAAAGCTAAAAACACACCAGGAAACTTGAACGAGCATGGAAAAAAACAAAAGATGAACATACACTTAACACCTGGAAACAAATACAAAGAAAATACAAATAAGCAATAAGACAGACCAAAAGATCATTCTATAAAACTAAAATAGGGACAGATTACAAAGACTCAAAGAAACTATACCAACTGGTGAACAAGCTCCTAGACACCAACCTGGTCACTATAACGAATACAGACATCCCATCTGCAGATGAACTTGCTAAGTATTTCAACAAAAAAATTGTAAAACTACGCAACACGCTACCTCAGGACACCACTGAGATCGAAAACTTCCTTAATGAGCTGGACCCAACCACTGGAGAATACCCGGCTGACCGGACCGGACCTGGTTAAGCTTCACCCTCCTTACTGCCGAAATCAGTTACCCAGGCGATCAGCAGGTTCTTCAACACACACTGTAAACTGGATATCTGTCCCAGCTACCTAATGAAATCCGCCCCTAACCGCTTCATAGGAGACCTCACATCCCACCTGAACTACATGCTTCAGCAAGGTCTCTTCCCTAAGGAAAATGGCAATATCTTACTCACCCCGATACCAAAAGATACCAAGAAAAAAAAACAAATGAAATCACTAAAACTTCAAACTAGGAAGCTAGAAAGAGCATGGTTAAAGTCGAAAAGTACCTTCACATTCACAGCTTGGAAACAGTCTCACCGCAAGTACAAATACGCAATCAAAAAAGCCAAAAGAACTTTCTTCTAGAAGCGTATTCTACTGGTTATAAAGGATGCCAGGAAGCTCTACCGACACCTGAACTCTCTCCTAGACACTTCCCCGATTACGTCCCCAAATGCTGCCATGCTGTCAGTGGACCAGTTGGCAAACTATTTTAGGAAGAAAATCCTATCACTCCGTGACTTGCTGCCCTTGAACGCCTCTAGCATTGATGAATTTCTCTCCAACCTAGCGCCTTCTCTTGACCATAGTCCAGCTGATCGCTTTTGGACATCCTTTGCCCAGGTCTCCACTGAGAAGGTCTCTCTTGCTGTCCGCAAATTTTCTAAAACGTACTGTAGACTGGACAGCTGCCCAAACTACCTGCTACAGTCGGCGCCGGAGTGCTTTACTGTCGACTTCACCTCATATCTGAACTTCATGCTCCAACAAGGACGCTTCCCTATAAATCACGGTAGCATTCTCCTTACGCCAATCCCTAAGGACCCGAAGGCCCTGCCTAGCACCATCTCTAACTACCGCCCTGTTGCCACTATCCCGTTACTACTCAAGTCTATGGAGAGCTTAGTCAACTCGCAGCTCACTCATTATCTGGATAAATTCTCTAGTCCCCATGCCTCCCAATCCGGGTTCCGATCTCACCACAGTACCGAATCAGTACTGGTCACTCTCCTTTCTAACTTTAAGAAGGAAATATCACTTGGGAACAACATCCTGCTGTTGCAATTTGATCTGTCCAGTGCATTCGACATGGTGGACTACAACCTCCTTCTGTCTCTGTTGTCTGAATTCGGCATTGGGATTATGTGGGATATAAATGTTCTAAATAAATAAATAAATTACCAACCAGTAGCATCGATCCCATTGGCAGTCAAACTAATGGAAAGCATGGTAACCAAACAACTTACAAATTACATAAACAAACATTCAATACTACAAGAATCACAGTCAGGCTTTTGCCCCCTCCACAGTACTGAAACAGTACTAATCACTCTCCTAGCCAAATTCAAACAGGAGATAGCAACAGGCAAAAACATCCTCCTCCTCCAATTCGATATGTCCAGTGCATTTGACATGGTAAACCATAATATATTAATAAGATTACTAGACAAACTCGGGATTGGTGGAAACATACTTAGCTGGATCAAGGGCTTCCTAACCACAAGAACATACCAAGTAAAATCAAACTCAAGCATATCACCACTGGGGAAAGTAGACTGTAGAGTACCACAAGGATCACCGCTATCACTGATACTCTTCAATCTAATGATGACTCCACTAGCAAAATCCTTATCCAACCAAGGCCTCAACCCTTCCATACAGTATATGCAGACGATGTCATAATATACATTTCATACAATACCAAACTGACAGAAATCACCAACGAAATCAAGCTCAGCTTGAACATCATGGAATCGTGGGCAAATGCATTTCAACTAAAACTCAATAAAGAAAAAACTCATTGTCTCATCCTCTCATCCCAACACAGCGCGGACAATCCCACAAGTATCAACACCATAGACTACACCCTTCCTATATCAGAAAGCCTGAAAATCCTTGGCATTACAATACACTGCAACTTAACACTAGAGAGCCAAGTGGCATCCACAACAAAGAAAATGTTCCACTCAATGAAACATTCCGCAACCTGATACAATCAATGGTTCTAAGCCACATAGACTACTGCAATGGAATTTATGCAGGATGCAAAGAACAAACCTTAAAGAAACTCCAGACTGCTCAAAACACGGCAGCTAGGCTTATATTCGGAAAAACACGATTTGAAAGCGCAAAACCCCTCTGTGAAAAACTGCACTGGCTCCCAATCAAAGAATGCATTGCCTTCAAAATCTGCACCCGGGTCCACAAGACTATCTAGGGTGAAGCCCCGGGATACATGACAGACTTGATCGACCTACCAACTAGAAACACATCAGAATCAACACGATCATATCTAAATCTGCACTACCCAAGCTGCAAGGGACTTAAATACAAATCAACTTATGCATCCAGCTTTTCCTACATAAGCACGTAACTATGAAACGTATTGCCAAAAGCCTTGAAATTGACGTACGACCACCTAAACTTCTGGAAATCACTAAAAACTAACCTGTTCAAAAAGGCATACCCCACCTATCCAACTTAAATGCCTGAACCCTGCAACACAACAAAACTAAAGTACGTAATGGACAAAATGCAACTCTTCCGATGTACACTTCCCTAATGTGGCTATGCCACGTGAACTTCATCTTACCACAACATCACTTTGTATTTGTTCTCACCGGAGTCTGCAAATGCCTTTCCGGTACTATGTAAGCCACACTGAGCCTACAGATAGGTGGGCAAATGTGGCATACAAATATAACAAATAAATAAATAAAAATAAATAAAAGCAATACTAAGTTTTTAGAATCTATTGTATAAATGGGAAATGCGCATAATAGTGCTACACATGCATAAATACAATATTTAAAATCGATATATACCCACATGAATCTAGTACTTCAGTGCAGTTTTCTTTTTACCACTTAAAAGTTTACATAAAAAGTGAAAGAAAATGGTGAGAAGCACCTGTGCACTATTAAAATACATTACTCATATCATCTAATTTTTAAGAATTAAAATGATCATTATAAAAAAACTAGTAAAAGAGGCTCGTTTCTGACAGATATGAAACGGGCGCTAGCAAGGTTCCACGCCCCCCCCTCCTACCTCTCTCTCTCTCCTCCGAGTTCCAGCCCCCCTTCCTCCCTCCCTCCCTTTCCTTTGGGTTCCAGGACCGCCCCCCTCCCCTTTGAGTTCCAGGACCGTCCCCCTCCCTCTCCTCCCCTCCGAGTTCCATGCCCCCCTCTCCTCCGAGTTCCAGACCCCTGCGCCTCCCTCCCTCTCTCTCCCCTCCGAGTGCAA
The DNA here is from genome assembly GCF_901765095.1 of Microcaecilia unicolor. Taxonomy (NCBI): domain Eukaryota; kingdom Metazoa; phylum Chordata; class Amphibia; order Gymnophiona; family Siphonopidae; genus Microcaecilia; species Microcaecilia unicolor. The sequence goes on from NC_044031.1 coordinate 595,281,254, forward strand.
GCACGACCTGTCCTCCGCCCGGTTCTGGAAATAGCTTACTGCCGCAGCTCTCTGTTATATGAGGTGTTTGTTCTTTGTTTATGTTTTTACATATATTTGTTTACGCCGTCCTAAAAGAAACCACACTTTTTAAACCTACCTGTTCGCCGACATGCATCATGATGTTTCAGCCGCCACCTCGCTGTGCCCGCCCCTTTGCTCTGGGAATAGCTTACTGCCGCAGCAGCCGCCTCATCTGGTGGAGGGATACGCGACACGTTCGCTGATTGACTGTTGCCTGTGCTGCAGCCGCGCATTTGAAAAGAGCCCCGGGGCTGAAGGCGTCCTTCGGAAAGGTAAAGTGTGTCTCGTCTTTTGCTTTCACTGATCCCAGTCACGGCATCTCGAGTTTCTTTTCACCTTTCCCCCCCCACTCTCTCACCAAACATGTTAGCCCAGTGAAGTAGTTCCAAGAGGGATGGGGGGGGGGGGGGGGGGTGCTGGGAACTCTTTTTTTTTTGTCCCCTGAAATCTGCTGACATGGTGCTTCTTAAGGGAAAGGCCTTACTACTGCCTTTTTTTAAAGCTCTTCACCCCTCCTGTAACACCACCTTTCCCTGGGTATCTGCTCCTTGGACCGGGGGGAGGGGGGAGATTCTCCCGCAATTCTCTCCTCACCTCCAACGTTCTGTGGCTGGCTGGTGCTGGCTTCCCTTCCCTCTCACTGATCCGCCCTCTGACATCATCGCCAGACCAATGGGAAGTGTGCTACGAACCCAGGCATCCACATGTAGAACATTGGAGGTACAAATTATTATATAGGATAGCTTATTTGTTTTCTTCAACTGCATTTTCTGTTTGTTCTTATTGTTCTTGTCACGTACAATACAGATGATTAACAACCTCGATTTTGAATTCTTAGCACTTCTAATGTCTGCTTTTCTTTGTCTTAAGGCACTGACTTCAAATCAATTCAGTGTTTATGTTTTTCTCTTGGTTCCTACTGAACAAAACAATTCAGACATAATTCTTCTCAAATTCTAATTTACATTCTACAACTGCTGGAATAAATGGGAATGTCAATTTTGTTTCTAATTAGTAACAACAATTTTTTAATGCCACCCAAAAGTGGATGAACAAGAAAGCAAATTTCAGGAGAATACCACACCACTGATTAACATGGAATCCTGTGGGAGAGTTGACAGCAGAAGCTGCCTCTGAGGTGGATGAACTTGTGAAAACTTGTGTATGTAACTGTGTGTGCATTGCATGAAAATGTTTCCTGGGTGAAGTAGTTTGCAAAAGGGTATTGTCTTGCTCAGAAAAGGAGAGAGAGAATTGTAGTATTTGATTTTATAAAGTGTTAACTAAAGGACTGTTAGAAACAAAAAGGGAGAACAGTTGAGAGAGTCACTCTGTATATCCATCTGGATTGTGAATCAAAGGAGGACAAAGGGGTATATTCTATAAGTAGTGCCTAAAAATCAGCAATGAAAATGTAATGTGCTTAGCGTGATTCTTTAAACAGTATGCAGAACCATGCTTAGGCATAAATTGTGCCTAACTGTAGACGCCTGCAATTAGGTCTGTTATGAGCAGGCTTAAATGCCGGCACCTACAGCTAGGTGCAGTTTGGTCATATTCTATTATCAACGTACATAACATTTGAGAACACCCCCAGAAACGCCCCTATCCATGCGCTTAAATATGTATATGCATTAGGATTTATGTTCACATCATTATAGAATATAATATGCGTGTAAATCATAATTATTGCCAATTAGTGCAGATAATTGGTTATCACTCAATTATCAGCTCTGATTGGCTCGTTACTCAATTAAGTTATGCTCGTTAAATTGGGTGCATACCCAATTTAATGCATGTAACACATAGTGCCATATATAGAATCTAGCCCAAAATGTTTAAGTCAATCCATCACATTTATATTCCACTTACTATGGCTTGGTTTAGCTTCAGGCACCTTCAGAGGATACTGGCACAATAGGGAAGTTGGAATAAGCAAACACAAATGTTGCTATAAAGGCTGAAATAGCCAAGGTGCATTTTAATAAGCAGTTGGCAGATATAAATGATTCCAATTTACACCTATCAACTGCCAGACAGGCTGTGAATATAAATAAAAAAATATATTTTGAACTGACTGTATGTGAATATCAGAAGTTTCAAAAATAACATTTGTGAATTAAAGTGGATGGCATTAAATAAAAATATAGACATATTAAGCATCTTAGAGATCAGCTGGAAGAAGGATAAACAACGGGATGCTATGATACCAGGAGCAAATGATACAAAAAATAATTCAGCAAATCAAATTGGTGGAGGGATAGTGCTACAGGTTAAGGATAGCTAAATGTCAAACAGCATAAAGGTCCTGCAGGAAACAACACTGTAGAATCCCTATGCATAGAAATTCCATATGTATTTAAGTTCCCAATAGGCAGTTCTTTCTTCTCTCCTTCATGGGCTGCTCTTATATTATTAATAAATCTGAAACTGAAGTCCATCAGTGACAATGAGGCAGAATGTCATCTTACTACAAATCCCATAGTGCTGTTGGGAACTAATAAGCACAAAATATTTCAAATAGGAGTTAAAAGGTACATGCGTATTGGTGTTATTAAAACTTGATAATACACACCTTTGTGAATACATCACAGCAGGGTACAATAATATTCTAATAAAACAGTAATAAACAGAGAGAGAGAGAGAGAGACCTTTAATATACAGGATAGCACCGAACAGTAGTGTAGCCAGAAATGGATTTCTTTTTTTTTGGGGGGGGGGGGGGGGGGAGGGGGGACGACAGTGGTTAACATAGGGGGCACTGAGCATCCCAATTCCATTGCCATAGCAGTCAATGGCAGCATTTTTGAGCCACTGACACAACCACTAAAAGCATGCTACATGATCCTACAACAACAAGAGGCGTTGATCCACAACTATGTGTAGCAGTAAGCAGATCAGCAATAATGAAGTGCTGTGCAGGTTTATTAAATCACCCAATGTGGCTACATTTTGCCCAAAGGCTGCATCAGGGGTAAAAACTAATAGATACACGGTATTATCAACATAATATAAATCATAAATAACAATAATACATATAAAACTAACTCATAATGTAAAAAGTGAAATTAAAAATAATGACATGATCCTTGCAGCCACACAAATGGTGAGCTGTGCCGGCTGAGGCAAAAATAGAGGGGTTCCAGGCTGGCCTATGCCCACTTGTGGCTATGTCCTGGTGCCAAAAATCTCTCTGTAAGCAAAGGAGGAACATATAAATAGATAAGATAGAGTAACAGGAGTTAGAAAAATAATGGGACTAATTTAAAGAAAACTGCACAAGTCAAAAAGGTGTATGAATATAATCTCAGCTAGGGTAGGAGTGGATAAGCAAGTCCTACTACATTGTGCACAGTTAGTGTTAGTCCTTGTGTGTGCGGAGCAAGCAAGTGAATTGCTTTTTCCAATAAAGGCTTGGAAGAAGAGCACAATTTATATTCAAAACATGATTACATCCTAATCAATACAGGGACAGGTAAAAATAATGATAAATCTCATACATAACATACTTTTATTTATCAATGGCATTTGATCCCCACATTATCCCAAACAAGTTAATATTTTGACTATTTATTAAAAAATAGGTTCAACAGTATTCCCATCTAAAAAAAAATGTGAACCATTCAGTAACTGGTGGCACCTCCTTTAGCAGAAATCTGTGTCCTGGGATGTATTTTGGATTTGCAACATGGAGAATCAAATAAATTAGTTTGAGTAAAAACTTTTTTTATAAGGTATGTCAGTTAAGAAAGGCGAGATCTTTTTTTTTTTTCCCCTAATGGATTTTCAAATATTAGTGTAAGTGATAGCTTTGACCCAGACAGACTACTGCAGTGTTCTACATGTAGGAATACACCAAAAATTCCTAAACAGGCTTCAACATCTGCAGAGCACTGCAGCTAAACTGATATATAAAACAAAGAAGTTTGATCGGGCCTCTCCTTTGTTGAAAGATCTGCACTGCTTGCCATTTATCTTGAATAGCACATATCTCTGAAATCTAACTGCAAGCATTTACCGTACAGCAGCTCAATAGCAGGTCTAAAGTGCTCACATCTAAATGCATAGGAACATTTATACCCGGTTACATTGGTATTCTATAAAAGGAAAATAGGTGCCTAAATTTCTTTCCAGTTAGGCACCTCTCCCCTTTATAGTCTTCTCCTCCAATTCGACATGTCGAGCGCATTCGACATGGTAAACCACAATATATTACTAAGACTCCTTGGCCACTTTGGGATTGATGGAAATGTACTTAATTGGATCAAGGGCTTTCTAAACACCAGAACATACCAAGTAAAATCAAACTCAAACATATCACCACCATGGAAAGCAGCCTGTGGAGTATCCCAAGGATCACCATTATCACCAATACTCTTCAACATAATGATGATCCCACTGGCAAAGTCCCTATCCAATCGATGCCTCAACCTGTTCATCTATGCAGATGACGTCACAATCTACATTCCCTTCAGACATGACTTAACAGAAATAACCAATGAAATTAATGACGGCCTGAACATCATGGACTCTTGGGCAAATTCATTGAAACTGAACACTGAAAAAACACACTGCCTCATCCTCTCATCTCAACATAAGTACAAACCCGCATCCATAAACACCCCAGGACACACCCTCCCTACCTCAGACAGCCTAAAAATACTCGGCGTCATACTCGACCGCAACTTTACCCTTGAGAGCCAAGTAAACTCCGTAATTAAGAAAATGTTCTATTCAATGTGGAAACTTAAACGATTAAAATCTTTCTTCCCGAGAGAAATGTTTTAAAACCTAATACAATCAATGGTCCTAAGCCATGCAGATTCCTGCAACGGAATTTATTTATTTATTGCATTTGTATCCCACGTTTTCCCACCTCTTTGCAGGCTCAACGTGGCTTACAATACATCATGGATAATGGAGATAAGAAGAGGATATACATTTGATTTTACAGAAGGATTTTGGTTTACCTGGTCATGGAATATAAGATAGTGGTATTACAGGACATGTTAACATACATTAGTAATACAAGATAGTAGTACAGCAGAAGACATTATAAGACATTAGGCGCGTTTCGAAGTTCCTGGGTATAATTGGAGATTTTTGCATACTTTGATCTTTGTGGTATATCTTTTCAAAGAGATGAGTCTTTAGTAATTTACGGAAGTTGGCCAGTTCTTTGGTCGCTTTCAAATTGCATGGTAGCACGTTCCAGAGTTGCGTGCTCAAATAAGAGAAAGTAGAGGCGTGCATTAATTTGTATTTCAGACCTTTGCAGTTGGGAAAATGAAGATTAAGGAATGTTCGAGAAGATTTTTTGCATTCCTGGGTGGCAGGTCTATTAGGTCTGACATATAGGCTGGGGCATCTCCATGGATAATTTTATGAACTAGGGTGCATACTTTGAACGTGATTCGTTCTTTGAGTGGGAGCCAGTGTAGTTTCTCTCGTAGGGGTGTCGCACTTTCATATTTTGGTTTTCCGAATATTAGTCTGGCTGCCGTGTTCTGGGCTGTTTGGAGTTTTTTGAGTATTTGTTCTTTACAGCCGGGGTAGAGTGCGTTGCAGTAGTCCAGATGACTGAGTACCAGTGATTGAACCAAATTACGGAAGACGGTCCTTGGAAAAAATGGTCTTACTCTTTTTAATTTCCACATTGAGTGAAACATCTTTTTGGTTATGTTTTTCGTATGATTCTAAAGTGTTAGGTGCCGATCAATGGTGACTCCTAGAATTTTTAGGGAGTCCGAGATTGGTAGATTTAGTTTTGGTGTGTTGATGGTGGTAAATTTGTTCATGTTGTGTTGCGAGGTAAGTACTAGGCATTGGGTTTTTTCTGCATTGAGTTTCAACTGAAATGCATCTGCCCAAGAATGCATGATATGTAGACTTTGGTTGATTTGGAATCTATGCGGGATGCAAAGAACAACTCGCAAGAAAACTCCAGACTGCCCAAAACACAGCAGCCAGGCTGATATTTGGTAAAACACGATTCGAAAGTGCTAAACCCCTCCGAGAAAAGCTGCACTGGCTCCCAATCAAAGAACGGACCATCTTCAAATTTCCCCCTGGTCCACAAAATTATCTATGGCATAGTCCCAGGCTACATGACAGACCTCAAAGAACCTACCAACCAGAAACAGAATCGGACCATCACGATCATACCTAAACCTACATTACCCAAATTGCAAAGGACTTAAATTCAAAACAACTTACGCATCCTGCTTCTCCTACATAAGCGCACAACTATGGAATGGACTCCCAAAAGCTGTGAAGTCAATCCATGACCACCTAAACTTCAGGAAATCACTAAAAACCAACCTCTTCAAAAAGGCTTACCCACTGATCCACCATAATCCCCCACACCCAGCAACACCGCATAACTAATGATCGTACAAGACAATATACAATCTTCATTCCCTTCAACCCTCATGGTGCCTGATACACACCTATCTCATTCGACCACAATATAACCTTGTATTTGTTATTAACCGACTTGGCGAACGCCTTTATGGTACTATGTAAGACAGATTGAGACTGCAAATAGGTGGGAAAATGCGGGGTACAAACGTAACAAATAAATAAAATAAAATAGTCTGCCCTCTTTGTATGCATGATGTGTGCATTTTCAGTAGTGGTAGTGGCATCAGTTTATGGAAATGAGCTTCTAGTCTGAAATGGGTTCACGGGCTCTTAAGAAGCAGCTAAGTTTCTGGCTCAGGGAAGTTTTTGATTATTAATTTTATTTTGGGTCATTTTTTATTCTACAGGTATTGTTTAAGTTTGTGTTAAATTTCAAATGATGCATTATAACCCACTGAAGATTTTGATGGATTTAATATTTGTTTATAAATACTAAATAGTAATAAAGTAAATGAAGGCAGATAAAAACTAGCATGGCCCATCCAGTCTGCCTAGAAAGGTGGCCAGGGTTGTACCTGTAACTCCATGGGAGTGGAGGAGTGGCCTAGTGGTTAGAGCACCGGTCTTGCAATCCAGAGGTGGCCAGTTCAAATCCCACTGCTGCTCCTTGTGATCTTAGGCAAGTCACCTAACCCTCCATTGCCTCAGGTACAAACTTAGATTGTGAGCCCTCCTGGGACAGAGAAATATCCAGAGTACCTGAATGTAACTCACCTTGAGCTACTACTGAAAAAGGTGTGAGCAAAATCTAAATAAATAAATAAAATGAGGGTTAACTCTCCTTTGTGTTTAGGATTGTAACTGATACCCAGTTCAATCTATCCCCTATTATGTCTGTTTTTTCTTCTTCTTTGAAAGTTATTTACGTTTTAATGTGAGCTGAAAATGCTCTGTACTTTTATTCCATCTTCATGCTGCCATATAGGGAACTTCTGTATTTATCCCATATCTTTTTGAATTTTTCAAGTGTTTTCAACCTCACCACTTCCTGTGGAAAGGCAATCCAGGCATCCACTACTGTCTCCATGAAAAAGCTAAATTATTCTTCTGAGAATAATTTAGTTTCCCTACTTTTTCCAGAAGGCATGGGAATTACTTTTGTATGAACTAAGTTTCTTATTTGCCTTTGTTGTTCAGAGAGGTTAGATTTAGCTATACCCCAGGCTATCCTGTTACGCAAGTTAACATGAATAGTACTAATCTTTAAATAATCAAGAGTATGGGAAATCATTTGACGTTAATGAAGTGAATACATAAATAATGGGCAGCACACGAACCATGAATTACATATACTTAGCAGAAAGTATAGACAGAGGTAGTACAGAATAAACGTCAAGATGCTAAAAACCATGACAGAATTGGCTATTGTCCCTAAATGTTTCCAAGTTAGGAAAAACATTCTCAAATTACTTCCTGGTAGTCACACTAATCTTACTTAATACATTTTCTCTCTTCATGAGTGACCGATTTTAATAATGTAGTACTTGATCTGCAATTTCAAATAGCAGCCCTTGCTTGACTCTCATATTAAATGCTTTGATATTTACAGGCCTATTTTAAACTTGGTAAACAGAAAGAAGGTGAACAGAAGGAACAAGAATTAGAATATATAAATTACACCTAAGAACAGGAATGTATTAAAGAAATACACTTGGAACTAAGATAATACAAAGGATTAAGCTCAATCTTGCATGCTTGGGAATAAAGTTAAGACAAATACTGAATAAGAGTCCTTTGTCTCAAAGTGAGCAAAGAAGAAGAATGGCACCCTAACCTGAAAGGATGCTTGGAAATAACTTCTACGTGCAAAGTATGTACAGTATCAACAAAGTACTCACCTGACTCCTATGTGAGGAGAAGGGAGGGCTACAACCTGGGAGGTGCTCATACACCCACCCAGACGCAGGTTTAAAAGGCCCAATTTGGCACCAGCTAGTCATCTTAGCCTCCACCCACATTATCTTACTGATTAGAAGGTGGGATAGGGAATGGATGGTGGCTGCTGTAGCTGCTGGGCAGAAGCCTAAGCTGATTCCCTATCCACTAATAGGATTTTTTTTGTGCTCTGCCCATGCTTCACAAACCAGCTCCAAGGGGAGAGATGAAGGGCCGGATACAGCACTTGCTTTGTAGCTGACCCAGTGCTCCTTCATTCTCACTGGCTCTTTCCCCCACCCATCCTATCGAGCATCTACATGGCAGCCGAGTTCCCTTTGGGCTAGGAGAATGGATAGGTGAAACAGTCAGACTTAATCACAGCATAGTGGGCCATGTTAGAGGGCAACAGCAAGCAGTATTTTGAGTCAGAGTAGGAAAAATGTTTGAAGCTAACAGTTGCAAAATGGAGGGCAAGTAGCAGCTGTTAAAGCTCAGACAAGCTTACTCACTACTCCAAGTTGGGTCACGTGCAAGAAGGGTCTGCTCTCCTCTCTCAGGGACTAGAATGGCAGCTACTGAACATATTACTCCTCATAGCAATTAAAATGTAGTTTGAAGGACAATGTCAGGGGCAAGGCTTGCATGGCTGGTTGTTATCACTACACTGGCAGCGGTAAAAGACAATGCAACTTTTACAGCATAGTCCTTAAAGCAGAATGGTTGCATTCTTGAAGGATAGCACTGATCACGTGAGCTTTGTGCACCAGCAAATGTGCGGGCTATTCCACAATAATTTTGCAATAATAGTTATGTTTAATATGTTGTGGTGTTCATGTTAAAGTTCCTACTGTATTTAATTTATGCTGCAGCTCTGAAATATCCACATGTTTCTCATAAGCAGACTGTCTGTGCCTAGTTCTTGAACTAAAGGGGCAGAAAATGAACCCCAGAAGGATGCAAGGGTTTAATTAAAGGAAAGACAAACTATGGCTCATGAGCCAGACCCAGCCTGCGGGCACCAAACATTTGAGCTACTCCCCATTGTTAATCTTTGCATATAATGTGGCCCACTGACACCTACTGGTTGAATGATCTACCAATATTATCATCCAGAGCCTTGAATTTCTGCTTATAATGACAGATGAATACCAGCATGACATAAAAGGAAGACATGTGGGGCTCAGGCTAATAACATCAGCAGAATGACTGGTATGCGACTACCTTACTTTGATTTGCTGTGGTGGTGGAGGAACTATCAATAATAACATCTACAAACATCTCCACTGACTAGCACTGGCGTCAACACCACCCAACAACATAAACAACATGGCAACAGGAATGAACTGCCCAACTGTGATGGCTTGTCTCATTTTTTCTTTATTCTAGAGAAGAATATAAAACGGTTTCTCTCTCACAGTGAAAAAAACACACAAACCAACCCCCCACTTGTACAACACAACTAATAGTCTAAAGCTCTAACAGAAGGGCAAGGTCTGACTCCAGTGTAAGGTCAAAGAACCTACAATGACCCTACACTTGTATGTAAAGCATATCCATAGAGAAGATGGGGGTCTAAAAGTAGCATGGGTCTCAGTAGCCTCTGATTTTAACAATCAGATAAGGTGGTAAGGGAGAGAAACAGTTATGTGGAAGGATTTCCATGTCCTCAGCCATCATTCATCTTGTTACTGATCTTATAGGGCCATCTTTAGACTGGTGTGGTGCGACTGCCACAGGGACCCAACTGCTGCTTTTTTCAATTTTAGTTCGATACAGCTTTTATCATTTACAGCTGCCTAAAGATGTCCTCTTCTGCAAATGTCAAATCTATAAGGGTTTCACAGTAGATGGACAACAGTACACATACCCTAGTCTTACACATACTACACATACACATTTGTTGACTGTCCCTATCATACGACTGCTGGTTTAGATGGACCTTTTGGCAGCTCCATTTTACAAGCTATAATGATCATCCACCTAAGCAGTTACAGTGGTATTTGAAAGGCACAATTTTATTAAATCAATACCCATATGGGAGTGGAGTACTGTAATGGTTAGAGCAGCAGGCTTTGATACTGACTGCAGCTTTTTCTGACCTTTGGCAAGTCATTTAACTCTCCAGTGCCCCAAGTGAGCCCTCTAGGGACAGAGAAAATACCTGCATATAATGTGTACAGCGCTGCATACATCTAGTAGCACTATACAAATGATTAGTAATAGTAGTAGTAGTAGCATGCACTAATAAAAAACTCATTACATAAAGTACTGTCAACATAAGATAAGGGGTAGTAGCACTGAGTACTAAGAAGAAGTGGCAGTACAGTATATAAAGATTAATCACCATGTGTATTATAATTACAGAAAGAATGCTACGCTGTACCTCTAGGAATTGATAACAGAGTTGAATCACTGGTTACATACAAATTCAAAGCTTTAAACCTCATTACAGTTTATATAAAAACATGAGCCAATTAGTATTTAACCACTTAGAATTAAATCTGAAATTATAATATAGTCAAACAATTCAAAAATTTCATTGCACCTCCTAAGGGGGTATGTGTGTTCAGATTACCATGGAACTGAAAATGTTGGCAAAGGAAATATTTCGCATATGCAGGCAGAATTAGCATGGAAATGGATAAGTATTCCTGAGGGTGGAAAGGTTTTCAATAGTTAAATGCAAGCTCAAAAAATGTAGAAAATATCAGCACTGAAATAATTAAATGAGAACACATAACACTGTTATCCATAGCTTCACTTTATGCTCCCATTGTCTGACGCATTTTATTTAATTGAGTCAGAAAACCAGATTATGTTAAACAACTTGTTTTTAAGGAGTCCTGGAGGTACACAGGGTAAGCCACTGGCAAAGGACAGCCTTGGACTCATATCCAGGGTTCCTGCTAAGCAGCTTTGAGCCGCACAGGAGTTTTCTGCCAGTGTTCCTGCTGGTGGGAGGATGTGTGATGCTTTGGGATTTGCCTGTTCCTTGTGACTGAAAGCACAATACCATCACATGGCTCCTAACCAGCAGGAACGGTAGCAGAGAACTGTTGTGCAGCTCAAAGCTGCTTAGGGGGAGCCCTGGTCATGTCACTGGGTTCTGCATCAAAATACCGACCACTAGACCAGGATTAGTGATCCCTGTGTATCTACCTCAACTGAGCTCAGATTTCTTTAGTATGAAGAATCCTAGAATTTAATACTTTTTAAAATCTTATTTTAAGTGCAACGACAAATCATCTAATGGTAGGTTTCTTTAAAGGCCAAGCTATCATTCTGCAGACAGCCCACGTTTGAAGAGAAAAAAATTACAGTGCACACAATACTCTCTTTCCCCATCCCCAAAATAGTTAAAATAAAGAATAGCACCTGCTAAAATTGCATAAGAATACAAGAACTATCATACTGTGTCACACTAACAATCCATCAAGCCCAGTATCCTGTTTCCAACAGTGGACAATCTAGGTCACAAATACCTGGCAATGTTCTGGAGGACCAGGGAAAGGGTATGATACATACCTGTAGCAGTTGTTCTCCGAGGACAGCAGGCTGATTGTTCTCACGACTGGGTTGACGTCCGCGGCAGCCCCCACCAACCGGAAGAAGCTTCGCGGGACGGTCGGCACGCAGGCCACGCCCACCGCGCATGCGCGGCCGCCTTCCCGCCCGTGCGCGACCGCTCCCGCCAGTTGAATGACAAGCAATAAAATATGAAACACACAACTCCAAAGGGGAGGAGGGAGGGTAGGTGAGAACAATCAGCCTGCTGTCCTCGGAGAACAACTGCTACAGGTATGTATCATACCCTTTCTCCGAGGACAAGCAGGCTGCTTGTTCTCACGACTGGGGTATCCCTAGCTCTCAGGCTCACTCAACACAATAACCCAGGTCAATTGAACCTCGCAACGGCGAGGGTACAACAGAAATTGACCTACGAAGAACAACTAACTGAGAGTGCAGCCTGACCAGAATAAATTCGGGTCCTGGAGGGTGGAGTTGGATTTACACCCCAAACAGATTCTGCAACACCGACTGCCCGAACCGACTGTCGCGTCGGGTATCCTGCTGGAGGCAGTAATGAGATGTGAATGTGTGGACAGATGACCACGTCGCAGCCTTGCAGATCTCTTCAATAGTGGCTGACTTCAAGTGGGCCACCGACGCTGCCATGGCTCTGACACTATGAGCCGTGACATGACCCTCAAGAGCCAGCCCAGCCTGGGCGTAAGTGAAGGAAATGCAATCTGCTAGCCAATTGGAGATGGTGCGTTTCCCGACAGCGACCCCTAGCCTGTTAGGGTCGAAAGAAATAAACAATTGGGCGGACTGTCTGTTGGGCTGTGTCCGCTCCAAGTAGAAGGCCAATGCTCTCTTGCAGTCCAATGTGTGCAACTGACGTTCAGCAGGGCGGGTATGCGGCCTGGGGAAGAATGTTGGCAAGACAATTGACTGGTTAAGATGGAACTCCGACACCACCTTCGGCAGGAACTTTGGGTGAGTGCGGAGCACTACTCTGTTGTGATGAAATTAGTATATGGAGCATGAGCTACTAGGGCTTGAAGCTCACTGACCCTACGAGCTGAAGTAACTGCCACCAAGAAAATGACCTTCCAGGTCAAGTACTTCAGATGGCAGGTATGCAGTGGCTCAAAAGGAGGTTTCATCAGCTGGGTGAGGACGACGTTGAGATCCCATGACACAGTAGGAGGCTTGATAGGGGGCTTTGACAAAAGCAAGCCTCTCATGAATCGAACGACTAAAGGCTCTCCAGAGATGGCTTTACCTTCCACACGATAATGGTAAGCACTAATCGCACTAAGGTGATTCCTTACTGAGTTGGTCTTGAGGCCAGACTCTGATAAGTGCAGAAGGTATTCAAGCAGGTTCTGTGCAGGGCAAGAACGAGGTTCTAGGGCCTTGCTCTCACACCAAACGACAAACCTCCTCCACTTGAAAAAGTAACTCTTTTTAGTGGAATCCTTCCTAGAGGCAAGCAAGACCCGGGAGACACCCTCAGACAGACCCAACGCAGCGAAGTCTACGCCCTCAACATCCAGGCCGTGAGAGCCAGGGATTGAAGGTTGGGGTGCAGCAACGCTCCGTCGTTCTGCGAAATGAGAGTCGGAAAACACTCCAATCTCCACGGTTCTTCGGAGGACAACTCCAGAAGAAGAGGGAACCAGATCTGACGGGGCCAAAAGGGCACTATCAGAATCATGGTGCCGCGGTCTTGCTTGAGCTTCAGTAAGGTCTTCCCCACCAAAGGTATGGGAGGATAAGCATACAGGAGGCCGGTCCCCCAATGAAGGAGAAAGGCATCTGACGCTAGCCTGCCGTGTGTCTGAAGTCTGGAACAGAACAGAGGCAGCTTGTGGTTGGTCTGAGAGGCGAAAAGATCCACCGAGGGGGTGCCCCACTCTCGGAAGATCTTGCGTACCACTCTGGAATGGAGCGACCACTCGTGCGGTTTGCATGACTCTGCTCAGTCTGTCGGCCAGACTGTTGTTTACGCCTGCCAGGTACGTGGCTTGGAGAAGCATGCCGAACCGACACGCCCAACGCCACATACCGACGGCTTCCTGACACAGGGGGCGAGATCCGGTGCCCCCCTGCTTGTTGACGTAATACATTGCAACCTGATTGTCTGTCCGAATTTGGATAATTTGGCAGGACAGCCGATCTCTGAAAGCCTTCAGTGCGTTCCAGATCGCTCGGAGCTCCAGGAGGTTGATCTGCAGATCCTTTTCCTGGAGGGACCACAGACCCTGGGTGTGAAGCCCATCGACATGGGCTCCCCACCCCAGGCGAGATGCATCCGTCGTCAGCACTTTCGTGGGCTGCGGAATTTGGAATGGACGTCCCAGGGTCAAATTGGTCCGTATGGTCCACCAGAGCAGTGAAGTGCGGCAACTGGTGGAGAGGCGGATGACATCCTCTAGATTCCCGGTGGCTTGGAACCACTGGGAAGCTAGGGTCCATTGAGCAGATCTCATGTGAAGACGAGCCATGGGAGTCACATGAACTGTGGAGGCCATATGACCCAGAAGTCTCAACATCTGCCGAGCTGTGATCTGCTGAGACGCTCTGGTCTGCGAAGCCAGGGCCAAGAGATTGGTGGCCCTCGCTTCGGGAAGGTAGGCCTGAGCCGTCTGGGAATTCAGCAGCGCTCCTATGAATTCCAGAGACTGAGTTGGCTGGAGATGGGACTTTGGGTAATTTATCACAAACCCCAGCAGCTCCAGAAGTTGAATAGTGCACTGCATGGACCGGAGGGCTCCGGCCTCCGAGGTGTTCTTGACCAGCCAATCGTCGAGATATGGGAACACGTGCACTCCCAGCTTACGTAGGTAGGCCGCTACCACCACGAGGCACTTTGTAAACACTCGTGGGGCAGAGGCGAGCCCAAAGGGCAGCACACAATACTGAAAGTGCCGTGCGCCCAGGCGGAATCTGAGATACTGTCTGTGAACTGGCAGTATCGGGATGTGAGTGTATGCGTCCTTTAAATCCAGGGAACATAGCCAATCGTTTTTCTGAATCATTGGCAGAAGGGTGCCCAAGGAAAGCATCCTGAACTTTTCTTTGACCAGGAATTTGTTCAGGCCTCTCAGGTCTAGGATGGGACGCATCCCCCCTGTTTTCTTTTCCACAAGGAAGTACCTGGAATAGAATCCCTGCCCTTCCTGCCCGGGTGGTACGGGCTCGACCGCATTGGCGCTGAGAAGGGCGGAGAGTTCCTCTACAAGTACCTGCTTGTGATGGGAGCTGAAAGACTGAGCTCCCGGAGGACAATTGGAGGCAGGGAGGCCAAATTCAGGGCGTATCCGTACCGCACTATTTGGAGAACCCACTGGTCGGAGGTTATGAGAGGCCACCTTTGGTGAAAGAATTTTAACCTCCCTCCGACCGGCAGGTCGTCCGGTACGGACACTTGTAGGGCGGCTATGTTCCCATGGATCCAGTCAAAAGCCCGTCCCCGGCTTTTGCTGTGGAGGCGCAGGGGGCTGCTTAGGCGCACGCTGTTGACGGGAACGAGCGCGCTGGGGCTGTCCCTGTGCCTGACGAGGCCTTCGGCCGGCTGGTTGTACCTACGCTTCGCAAAAGAATAGGGTGCAGCCTGCCGAGCCCGGGAAAAAACGCCCGCCCGCGGGGGCGGGTGCTGAGGGCGCCCGGTGGGAGAGCTTGTCGAGAGCGGTTTCCCGCTGATGCAGTTGGTCAACCATCTGCTCGACCTTCTCGCCAAAAATATTATCCCCCCGGCAAGGGACGTCAGCCAGTCTCTGCTGGGTGCGGTTGTCCAGGTCAGAGGCACGCAGCCATGAGAGCCTGCGCATCACTATACCTTGGGCCGCAGCACGAGATGCCACGTCACAGGTGTCAAAAATCCCCCTGGACAGGAACTTTCTGCACGCCTTCAGCTGCCTGACCACCTCCTGATAAGGCCTGGACTGCTCCGGCGGGAGCTTATCGACCAGGTCCGCCAGCTGTTGCACATTGGTCCGCATGTGGATGCTCATATAGAGCAGGTAAGATTGGATGCGGGTCACGAGCATGGAGGATTGGTAGGCCTTCCTCCCAAATGAGTCCAGAGTGCGAGACTCCCGCCCCGGGGGCGCCGAGGCGGTATCCCTCGAACTCCGTGCCCTCTTGAGAGCAGAATCCACGACCGCT
The DNA here is from genome assembly GCF_901765095.1 of Microcaecilia unicolor. Classification (NCBI taxonomy): domain Eukaryota; kingdom Metazoa; phylum Chordata; class Amphibia; order Gymnophiona; family Siphonopidae; genus Microcaecilia; species Microcaecilia unicolor. The sequence goes on from NC_044031.1 coordinate 595,297,295, forward strand.
GAGTCATGGGGCAACTGGGGCCGCATGAGCTCTGGGTCAGAGTGGATCCTGTACTGGGACTCTGCTTTCTTGGGAATGGTGGGGTTAGTTAGTGGTCGCACCCAGTTCCGAAGCAGCGTCTCCTTCAGGACATTGTGCAGCGGTACCGTGGAGGACTCTCTAGGTGGTGATGGATAGTCGAGGACCTCGAGCATCTCGGCCCTCGGCTCTTCCACAGAGACCACGGGAAAGGGAATGCTTATAGACATATCCCGCACAAAGGAGGCAAAGGAGAGACTCTCAGGAGGTGAGAGCTTCCTCTCCGGTGACGGCGTGGGGTCCGAGGGAAGGCCCGTAGACTCCTCTGAGGAGAAATATCTCGGGTCCTCCTCTTCCCCCCACGAGTCCTCATCCTCGGTATCGGACATTAGCTCATGTAGCTGAGTCCGGTACCGGGCCCGGCTCGACGTCGAGGCACCAAGGTCTCGGTGTCGTCGAGCGGTGGACTCCCGCGCCGGCGGGGACGGAGCTCCCTCCATCGACGTCGACTCCACCTGCGTGGCGGTCGAGACCGGCACCGCAAGCGGCGGCGGTGTCGACAGCCCCGGCGCCGGGCTAGAGCTCGCCGGCGCCACAGTCATCGGCGCCGGGGGCGCAAGCACCCCCGACGCCGGCACAGCCTGGCGCATCAGCCCTTCCAGGATCCCCGGAAGGATGGCTCTGAGGCACTCGTCCAGGCCCGCTGCCGGGAAAGGCGGTGGGGCCGGTAAGGGTGTCTGTGCCAGAAGCTGCTGGGGGCCAGGAGACGGCACCGAGGTGCCGGAACCCCGACGCGTCGGTAACCTCCACCACCGACGGAGATCTCTCCTCTCTGCGATGACGCTTCGGCGTCGGCTCCTCTTCAGGGTGGCACCGAGGGCTCCCGGTGACGGCGCTTCTTATCTTTTTTCCGGTGCACGTCACCGGCGCCGGAGGGCAGGGAGGAGGAGGAGGTCGATCCCCCTCGGTCTCGAGGTACCGGGTCCGACAGGGTTCGGTCCCGTGGCTCACGAGTTGAGGGAGTGACCGGGGCCGACTGCCCACGCGGCCTCTCAACCCCACTCTCACCGGCGGACCGGCGGGCCAACGGGACCTGTTCTCCTGGGGTCGCTGCCATCGGTGCCGATGTCTCGGGCATCGATACCGGTACCGAAGAACCGGCCTTCGATACCGATGCCGTCGAGGTCGACGTCGAGGGGCCGGCGCAAGTTCCAAAAAGACGGTCCCGCAGAACTTGCCTCGCAACCTGAGTCCGTTTCCGGAGACCGAGACACAAAGCGCACGACTTGAGATTGTGCTCCGGCCCGAGGCACTGGAGGCACCAAGCGTGGGTGTCGGTCTGCGAGATCGGCCGGCCGCAGCGACCACACTTCTTAAAGCCACGCGGGACCTTCGAGGACATCGACGGAAAAATCGCGTCGGCGAGTCAAAGTCGGCAATGGTGGCTAAAATCACACCACGGAAAAAATCAACCGACCGAGCGGCCACTAGGCCGCAACGGGCGTCCCCGCTAGAAAAGCGAGGGAAAAAAGGGGAGCGCGTGCTCCACACGCGCAAAAAAATTCTTTTTTTTTTTTTTCTTTAAAACAATACAAATAAAAACAGAGGGACCGAACGGTCCAAGCGACGATCCGCGTAAACGCGGTCGAAAATCCGGCGGCTGAACAGAGAGAGAGGCAAACGCACCACTCTCTCAGTCGCGGAAAAAAGTAACTGGCGGGAGCGGTCGCGCACGGGGCGGGAAGGCGGCCGCGCATGCGCGGTGGGCGTGGCCTGCGTGCCGACCGTCCCGCGAAGCTTCTTCCGGTTGGTGGGGGCTGCCGCGGACGTCAACCCAGTCGTGAGAACAAGCAGCCTGCTTGTCCTCGGAGAATGATAGATACAGTGACAGTGTAGGAATCACCCTTCCACAATACTTATCAGGATTTCATGTAAGATTTTGTTTATTGCACATCATGCCTTTTACTGTGATATGCCTTCATCCTTAGCATCTCTTTTAGTTCTTTATTGTCTGGTCTGATCCCTTAGATCAGCAGATATGAATGTATTAGTAATGCCTCCCGCTTTGCGTATTTAGCTTGATAGCACTAGGCACAGAGCCTTTTGTTATACTGCACTCTCTCTGTGGAATAATCTTCCCTCTGACATCTGTTTGCTTTCTTATTTCCCTAAGTTGAAGGAAGCACTTAAAACCTGTTTTTTTTTTCAAAAGGTTTTTGTGATATCATTAATTTTAATCTTTGGTTATAACTTCACAATTTTTCTCCCTCCCATCTCAGTTATAAGTAGTGCTATAGTATTATATTGTAGTGCTATTCTTCAATCCCCTTCCCTTTTGTTTTTGTCTGACCTTTTATTTTCTATTTGATTTTAATGCCTGGATAAATGTACAAATAAATATTTATACTTAAATTATTAGACAGTTATTGCAAGTTTTAAATTATTATAATGGATGAGGTGCTATAGAGAACAAACAAGATACACATATTTATGAATTTTGGTAAACTAGTTACCCAACCATCTCTGTACTTAAATGATTAAACTGCTATCTGACCTATACTGATTGACCTTGCCCGGAATTCCAAGAAACCTTTTTGTAAGGAAAGTAAATAAAAGTAGAGGAGAAGGGTGCCGCTTTGGTTCTCAAACATATTAGTTGAAAATGTAAGGAAAAAGAGGTCAGCCTTCTAAACTACAAAAGAACACAGTAAAAGAATATATGGAAAAGCTAAGAGAAGCTGGTAGAATAGTCAGGAAAGCAAAAATGCAAATGAAAGAAAAAACAGTCCATACAGTAAAATATGGGGACAAGACATTTTTTTAGAGGGGGGACGGGGTCATCTCTTTTCCTCCCCTTCCCCCCCCCTGGCACTGCGGGTGGAAACTTCCTCCAGATATTTTTGTGACAGAAGGAAGTGCAAAAATGTCATTATAAGACTCAAAGGTGAAGGGACGAATATGTAGGCAGAATTGTTTAACAAATATTTCTGTTCTGTGCTCACAGCTGAAGGGCTGGGAGTCAGACTGCAGAGGTCAAACACAATAAGAATGGAGGGGGGGTAATCCCTAAATGATTTTCAGTGAACTGTAGTCCCTAAGGAGATGGCTAAACTAAACGTGGACAAGCGATGTGGCCTGATGGCATACATCTGAGGGTACTGAAGGAACTTAGGGAAGTCCTAGTAAGTCCACTGGCTGACCTTTTCAATGCCTCTCTAGACTCAGGCGTGGTCCTGGAGGAGAACAAATGTGGTCCCTCGCCACAAAAACAGGGAACTACAGGCCAGTAAGTTTGACTTCTGTGGTAAGTAAATTAATGGAAATGCTTTTAAAACAGAGAATAGTAAAGTTTTTGGATCCGCTGGATTACAGGACCCAAGGCAACATGGTTTTACTAGAGGCAGGTCTTGTCAGACAAATCTGATTAATTTCTTTGACTGGGTGACAAGAGAGTTGGATCGAGGGAGAGAGCTAAATGGTATATTTAGATTTTAGCAAAGCCTCTGAGATGGTTCTGCATGTATGACTAATAAATAAACTGAGTGCCCTTGGTATGGGCCCTAAAGTGACTGACTGGGTTAGGAACTGGTTGAGTGGAAGGTGACAGAGAGCAGTGGTAAATGGAGCTCATTCTGAGGAACAGGATGTTACCAGTGGTATGCCGCAAGATTAGGTTCTTGGGCTGGTTCTTTTTAGCATTTCTGTGAGCGACATTGCTGACAGGCTTTCTGGTAAGGTTTGCCTCATTTCAGATGATACCAAAATCTGCAATGGGGTAGACATCCCTGATGGGGTGAATACATGAGGGAGGACTTAGCAAAACTAGAGGAATAGTTTAGAATTTTGGCAGCTTAGATTTATGCTAAAAAATGCAGGGTAGTGCATTTAGACTGCAAAACCTGAGGAACAGTACAGTTTAGGGGGGCAAATAACTTCTGTGCATGAAAGAAGAGTGCAACTTGGGTGTGACTGCATGTGATGACCTTAAGGTGGCCAAAGAGGTAGAAAAGGCGATGGTGAAATCTAGAAGGATGCTTGTGTGCACATGGACTGGCCAATAGGAAAAAGGAGGCGACGATGCCCCTGTATAAAACTCAGGTGAGACCTCATTTAGAAAAATGTATACAATTCTAGAGACCATACCTTCAAAAAGTTATAAACAGGATGGAGTCGGTCCTGAGGGTGGCTACTAAAATGGTCAGTAGTCTTCATCTAAAGCATATGGGGGCAGACTTAAAGATCTCAACATGTATTCTTTGGAAGAAAGGCAGGAGAGGGGAGATAGGATAAAGACATTTAATACCTATGTGGCATAAATGCACAGGAGGCAAGTCTCTTTCAACTGAAAGGAAGATCTGGAACAAGGGACATAGATGAAGATAAAAGGCAGCAGATTTAGAAGTAACCTGAGCAAATACATCTTCACAGAAAGGGTAGTGAATTCATGGAACGGCTTTCCCAGGTAGAAGTGGTGGAGAAGAAAAACAGTATCTGAATTCAAGACAGCTTGGGACAAGTACATGGGATCTTTAAGGGAGTGACAGGAAAGTAGAGGGCATGAATGGGCAGACTGTCTAGGCCTACTTGGCATCCCTGGTAGTCGAGGGTGTAGTCCAGGCAGGAGCAGTGCCCACTTGCTCCTGCCCTGCCAGCTCCTAGTAAAAATGGCAGGCATGACCTCTAGCAGTAGTATCACCGGACTATTACTAGGGGTCAGCCTTCCAGGGCAAAGCAACAGTATCTCTGTGGTATTTCTGTGCTACACAAGAAAACCCAAGCATGTATGAACACAATGCTACCCTCCCACCTTACGACTATTACTGTGACTTTACCATTTAAATTACATCTTATCACAACATCACATTGTATTTGTTCACACCGGAAACGGCAAACGCCTTTCCGGTATTATGTAAGCCGCATTGAGCCTGCAAATAGGTGGGAAAATGTGGGATACAAACGCAACAAATAAGTAAATAGAAACTAAACTGCTCATCCAGAAATGGCACATTTGTACATAAACAGAAAAGACATCCAGAAATCAGGCAGAACTGATTTTGCAAAAGAACATCAGTATCATGAGGCAAAAACTAGGTCACTTTACATGAAAAATACTTTTATGTTATCAGTGTACAGATGGCTAAAACAGAGACACCAGCTCTGGCACCATGTGAGGTAGTTAACCATATCCACCTGAGAAACGTTAATGAATTCCAGTTAACCCAAAATATATAGAAACAAATAATACATGCAGTAAGTGTTTGGAAAGGATGAATGACTTGATGGAATGTCCTGGAAGTACTAGGTTACTGATAATCTTATAGCTTTCCTACATTCAGTATCTTAACTAAGCATAATGAACACAACTAGGTGAGGTGTACTCTCTGTGAAGTGCAAAGTATTTTTGTCAACAAAACAGTGCTCATGTACTGTCCTATTCTTCCTCTACTTCTGAGTGCTTGAGAATGTGGATGGATGCGCAAAACAAAATTTGTTTTTATAAAGGAAAAGACCTGATGCTGATGAGCATTTCATGTCTGCACAAGACATTTAAACTAAAAATCTGTGCGTAGATACTGGACAAGGTTCATTACAGTTCATGTACTAAAAATACACTGTAAATAGCTGCGAGAACAAAACGGTTCCTTAATTTGGCTAAATGCCAGTTTGTGTCTTCCTCACTGTTGCCACTTGCAATTACCTCTCAGGCTGGTGGCAGTACAGCTCTCTAGATCCATTAGTGCAGGAGAAAGGCCTGTTGGCAGCCTTCCAACCCAAGTGCAGCTTCTATTAACATTTCGAGATGCCAAGAGTGCATGATCTCATACACATCAACTGCTTCAAGAGGCTGCTGTGACATACATCAGATCTACAACTGCAGGTAAGCAATCTCCCAACTTATTTAACTTTGTCATGGGCAGTTATTCATACAATGTAATTTAATCTGATAGATAAGCAATATTTTCCCTCAGAAAACATTTCTCATGCCACATGTAAAAATGTTACAATGGAAATGCTGGCATTTCTCAGATACTGACAGTTTCTCACCAGAAAGATTTATTTCCAAGATCAGACTCCAGTTCCAAGGTATTACTTGTTTCAAAGAACAGTGCTGTTTCAGTTTCTCTAGATGCTAATTTTGCATCTTTGTTTAGTCTTCCTCTTTCACTGTTTGTCTATTCCTAGTTATATTTTTATTAAACAATTTCAGTTATATGATATGATATAGTACTTATATTCCACCAATTCCTGGTTAAGGGTCAAAGCAGAGTACAGAAAAACAAAAATAGTAAAATGTGCTACTACCCTTGTTGAAGAACCCAATGTTAAATCATTGGAAGATGTTTCTCTTCTAAAGTTCATAAGATTAGGGCGGAGTTGAAGCAATTATCTGTAAAATCTAATGTGATTGTATTTAAGGAGGATCTGGGCGGAGTTGAAGCAATTATCTGTAAAATCTAATGCGAGTGCATTTAAGAAGGATTTGGTTAAAGATGTGTCTGTAGATCAATATTGGAGTGCTTCTGAACCTGTGACATATGAGGAAATATCATCCTTAGGGGCCCTTTTACATCCTATGCACGTCAATTTGGAGTTACCACCCAGCTAACCGCTTGGCCCGGCAGTAATTTTATTTTTTATGCGCATCCGCTACATGCGCAGGAAAATACTTTTATTTTCCTGCACGAGGCAGAAACCGGATATAGAATTGCCCCCATAATGCCACTCTTCCACCAATTTGATCCATCCTGTTCTTTCATATAATTTGTATCAGGTATCCCATTGGCTGTCCTCCTTCCATCAGGTTGAGATGCCTATTATGTCTACTCTTCATTTACTGCCATATATTCTAACTGTTCCTATTTTTTTTTCTTTTTTAGACTTCTGGCATTTCCATACAATTTAAAGAATTTTAAAAATGTGTATTTACATTTGTTTAGCAGTTGAAGGGGGTCATTATTTTTTTCCTGTTTTTTCTTTCTCTCTTTAATATATAAAGACCGATAATAACAAACCAAGCAGTTTGTATCAAACAAAAAATCTCACTGGAGGCCAAGGTAGCAAAACAAAAGCTCTCCTATTTTGGAACATCATGCGAAGCAAGTCCCTTGAAAAAGACATCATGCTTGGAATGGTTAGTGGCAAAAGAAAAAGAGGCCACCCAAGAATTTTCTGGATAGATACTATCAAGGAAGATACTGGAATGAATATAGCGAAACTGAAAGAAGCTGTGAGAGATCGGAAAAGCATAGCGATCACTGATCCATAGAGTGACTGAGAGCTGTAAACAACTGATCAGATAAGGAAGGAACTGACAGGTTACATCTGCTTTTATCATACCTTTCTGTTGGGATATTCAAATTTTGCATTTGGCCAGTATCTACTGTGAACAATGAGCTCCTGCCAGTTTCTCCCCCAGGTTCTAGTTTGAAAGCTGCTCTATCTCCTTTTAAAGTGTTAGTGCCAGCATTCAGGCCCCACCTTAGTTAAGGTTAAACCCATCCTTTTGGAACAAGTTCCCTCTTCCCCAGAATGCTGCTCAGTTCCTAACAAATTGAAATTCCTCCTCATTGCATCAGCTCATCCACATAAAAAAAAAATCAAATGAGTGAAGTCTATAACAAACAAAACAAATCAAACATCACTAAATCAGAGCAAAGTATTTCAAAATGTTCATTGATCTGTCATAGTGCTGCAGAAAATCAAACCAAAAACACAAAAAGATGGGGGTAGACCAGTCAATCAATATGAAACTTTGACAATGAGTCGTTCTTCTGAAAGCTTCATATTGATTGATTGTTAGTAAATACCCTTAGTTGGAACCACATTGGTCTATCTCCATCTTTTTGTGTTTTCGTTTTTTGCTTAGGGGATACTTCTGCTCTTTTTGCTGGTGAAAATCAAACAAACCCAGTTTTTATAAATAGGAGGAAAAAGCCTCAGAATAATGCAGGGATCTTATAGCTTTCAACTGCCTGTTTCTATAACTGGCTTAAAATACCTCCTCAATTTTAATTATTTTCCATAGAGTGAAAGTGAAAACTTAGCTTGTCAGGTCTGCCAGTAATACCTCGATGCCTGCCACCATTTTGCCTCAATCACTGCTTCAGGGGATAAACAATTTTAAATTCAATGTGCTCTCATATTTGAATCAAAGCTTACTGGATTAAAACTGGGGAGGTTTCTTAAGCCAATGATAGAAATAGGCAAGTGAATGCTATAAGATGCCTGCAGTATTCTGAATGGGTCTTTTACAACGAGGTGGTAAGCCCAACGCCCGCTGGCGGTAGTACTGGCTGGAGAACACGCCATTTCAGGTGCTCTGCAAAATTTTTTTTTCTAGCGTGGTGCTAACCTGGCGGTAATCAGTTACTGCTGGGTTACCTTGGAAACCCTTACCACCTCAATGGGTGGCAATAAGTTCTACCTACCACACGGTAAGAGTTACCTTACCGCATGGCTTTTTTTTTTGTTACATTTGTACCTCGCGCTTTCCCACTCATGGCAGGCTCAATGCGGGGGGGAGGGGGCTTTTTTACCTGCTACTGTAAAAAGGTCCCTGGCGTGCGATAAAATCGGCCCCTGCTGCTACTGATAGGCCCTTTTTCCTGCAGCATAGTAAAAGGACCCCTGAGCTTTTTCCTCCCATTCATAAAAACTGAGTTGGTCTGATTTTCTGCAGCACTATGGCTGATCAATGAACAGTTTGAAATACTTTGCGCTGACTTAGTGAAGTTTGATTTGTTTTCATCAGCTTATTCATACATTGAGATTCTGGACATCTGTCTGATTCTTGGAACCTGTGCATGGAGGAACCATTTTTCAGAATGCTACCCTAGAGTTTTAGATTTCAACTTTATAACTAGAAGTCTAAATTTGGCTTCCAGAACCTCTCTCCCATACTTTTTGTAAAAGATATCCAGAGGCAGCGGAATGCCTTTTTATTTTTTTTTTGGGGGGGGGGGGGGCAAACTCTGCTCCCAGCCCTGCCTATGCCCCACCCCTAGCTCCAACATCTCCCCTCCCATAGTCACCCCCTCCCACGGCATCCAGCATCCTTCCTTACCTTTGAACCCCACTATAATATAAAACTATGTAGGCAAATATTAAACTGAACTCCCAAAATGCCACAGTGCAACTCCAGAGAAAGAGAGAGTGAAGCATGTTCTCTTGTACTGTACAAATATAAAGACAGCAGATGCAAATTTCAAAAACTGACATATTTCAATCACTATACTATAGGTCAGTGGTCGGCAAATTCATTAGTCAACAGAGCCAAATATCAACAACGACTGAAATTTCTTTTCAGAGCCAAATTTTTTAAACTTAAACTATATAGGTAGGTACATTGTTATTAACTTAATTAGGGTACTCCTAAGCTGGCCTTTGCTAAAAACGTCCTCTTGATAACCAACGTACCTTGTTATGCAGCAGATCTGCGTACTCACTCTCCATTTCAAATAAAAATTCTTTAAATTGGTGTTGATTAAGAGCTTTAGCTATAATGGATTTGATAATCTTAATCACCAATTCCATGACTTTGCAAATTTCTTCTGGAAATGTCTGCGCACAAAGTGCTTCTTGATGAATGATGCAATGGTAAGTATCTCGTGATTAATTTTTTCTTTCAAAATAGCAACAAACCCGTTTCTATTTTTTATTTTTCATAATTTTTATTAATTTTTATATACTTATTACAGAAGTTATCATACTGCAAAAGTGTAATACAGCCTTTAAGTAATTAATACAGAAGAAATAATAATTAAGCAAATTGTCCTAAACAAAGACAAAATATTGGCTTCCTTAGACCCCAATAATGGGGGGGGGGGGGGGGGGGGGGTAGGAATTAGTGAAGATAACACAATCATAACATATAAATGAGAAATTTTGGTTCCGTTAGTCCCATATATATCTCAACTCTATCGTTGTTTATTGTCTAGGAAAGTCTGAAGCTGATCAGGCATATAATATATATATTTAACTTGATTTAACCTGATGACACATTTACAGGGATAGGCCAGGAGGAAAAGACCTCCCAGTTCCAATACTTTTGACCTCATAGAGAGAAACTTTTTTTCGTTTTTCTTGTGTTGATTTAGTCACATCCGGATAAAGCCAAATCTTTTGGCCAGCAAAAACACGGTTAGTTGATTTAAGTAAAGACGCATTACTGCATTTAAATCCTGTTGGAATACAAAGGAAATTATCAACGTCCCCCTTTCAGGTGATTCTTCAATTGTTTGCTCCAAAATGGCTGTGACATATTGTAAATCTATAGAATTCTCTGTTCCAACTTTTTTCATCGTGCTTGGTATATAATAGATCTTATTCAAAGGGGGAAAAACTTCTTGGGGAAAATTTAAGTTTTCTTTTAGATATCTCTGGAACATATCTTTTGGAGATTCTCCCAATATTCTAGGAAAATTCAATATTCGGAGATTTAATCTCCTATTATAATTCTCTACTTGTTCCAGTTTTCTTCTGATTTCCATATTGTCTTTTACCACAGCCATTTTAAAATCCTCAGTTTGCTTTGTCCCTCTCTCTAAGGCCTCAATCTTAGAAGAAAAATCTTGTTTCGCCATATCTAGGGAGTTTTTCACTTCCTGTACATTCAAATTCAAAGTCTTTACCTCATCCGAGGATTGTCTCAGGGTTTTTTCTATTTCCAATAACTTCAGCCAGATCTTACCCAGGCTCACCTCCGTCTCTCCTGCAGCTGCAGATATCCTTACAGAGTTGGACTCCCCTCTGAGCTCTTCGGAATAACCCTTTCTGGGTTCCGAAAGAAACCCCGTCCCGCTCAAGGCAGTTGCTGGGCAAGGAGGCGTCGTAGAGAAAGGCGGGGAGAGAGAGACTTCTATTTCCTGCGGGGGGCACGCTTCACCGGTCCCTCCTGCTAAGGACTCCGCTCCGCTTCTTCGGGACAATGCGGGGAAGAAGCGTTCCAAACCTCCGCTTGCCGGTGTGGACGTCGTGGGATGAAGGGGAGTCCCCCGAGTCGTCCCTTTACGCTTGGTATGCGGCATTTTAGAAAAACAGGTAAATTATTCAAGATTCAGCAAGTGGTAGGCAGGAGCTCGCTTCGAACACCTCCGCTCACGGCGCCTCAAACCCGTTTCTTACGCCGGTCATACTTTTCGCCCCGTCTGTTGAAATTGAGACAATTTTATTGAGTGGAATATGATGTTTTCCAATGCACTCAATTACAGCATTTGCTATATCCTCTCCATGTGTTTGACCTTTGAGTGGCAATAATCCTAAAAGTTCTTCTTTAGGACCTGTAGATGAAATAAATCGTACAAAAAGTGAAACTTGCGCTGTATCATTTATGTCACAAGACTCGTCAACTGCTATTGATAAAGCTGAAACCAATTTAAGATCTTCGACTTGCTGGTTGGTTATATTCGAAGACATTTTGACTGTTCTATCTTTCACTGTTTTAGCAGACAATGGTATCTGCTTTGTTCTTAAAATCCCGAAATAGCTCTTCGGATGCATTTATAAAACAACTTTTTTATGTATTTGCCATCTGTATATGGTTTTCCTCTCTTAGCAATCTCTTGACTAACCACAAAACTTGTAATATTAACATTGTTGGAAGATTGCATCCAGTAATTAAATACAGAACTTGATTTTTCTTGACTCTTCTGAAGTTCCTCAACTGCTATCTTCCTTGCATCACCGACAGGATATTTAGTACTAAATGACACGTGTTTAGTTGTAAAGTGTCTCTCCAAATTTGATTTCTTGTTATGCGCCAATTTTTCCTGACAAATAAGACAGGTCAGAAGGCCATTTAAGTTTTGAATAAACACGAAAGTCACGGTCCATTCAACTTTAAATTCATGGTTTTCGTCTTCCGTTTTTCTATGCTTCTTCTTTGTAGCCATGTCAAACAGGGCACCTAAAAAAATGTTTCATTTTATAATAATAAAGCCACCAACACGAAATAATTACAATTCTTAAATTGTTGACAAAAATACCTGTAGGATTTGCAGCTGGTTGGAAAAATACAGGTAACTTTATGCTTCGAGTAGCTACTTTTGTCACCCGCGCACGATTTGCAGAAACGACTAGCACTAACCACTGCACGAGACTGCTGACTGACTGGCTCACTCAACTCGTGCAAGAATCGCGCGCGCCTCCCCCGTGCATACAGGCCAATTGAAACTTTGTGGCCCCTAAATGCGCAGAATGGCAGCGAGTGGAGGGGAAAGTGCCGCTGGTGGGGGAACCTTGGAGGGGAGGCAAAGCGCTTCGGACAGAGGCAGGTGGAATTGCCAACCGCAGGGGTGCGGATTTTAACTACAATTCTAGTCTTTCCTGCGGGGACACGCGCCCGGAAGTAATACATTGTAGAATACGATGCAAAGATACGACTTGACAATACGCGTTGACATTTTATCTTTCTGGAAATGTTTTCTCAATAAGTCGCTTCAGAGCACTCGCCTAAAGATAAAGACACATAAACATCAACTAAGTATGTAAAAATAGAAATAAGAAAACCAGTCATATCTACAAGTATTTTTGTTATTACACAAGCTTATATTTCTTCGTCACTATCATCGTCTGTTTTACTTATTTCCGACTCAGAACTCAGAGTTATTATTAAATCGCTTTCCAAATGATCCCTTGTTAGTTCATTATTAACATAATTATCTTCTTCTTCTTTCGCCTGATCGCACGCTTTTTTCCACACTTCACGAGAAACAGTTCCACACTCTTCAACGGAATAGATAATCCTTCCACTGCTTCATTTTGCGTGAACTTCAGCACGTTAAAAATTATCTCAAGCGCCTGACTTCGCAGCATTATCCACCCCCCACTTTCGAAGACAATATCACAAGCAGCAAAAGCGGTGCGGGTGGCAGCGAGTGCACGTGGTCTGAGTCCCGAGAGAGAATGCAATTTCACCTACACCCCCGTCTAACGCCACTTCTTCAAAATAGACTCACCCAGGCAGAAAACCGACTTCTGCGCATGGGCCACGAAGTTTCAATCGCACTGTATGTGCACGCCCGCACGTGGTATTTTGTGGACGAGCCACACTCAAGGGGCCAAAAAGCTGCATGTGGCTCGCGAGCCGCAGTTTGCCAACCACTGCTATAGGTTAACAAATACAAACAAAACAAAAAATGGAAAATATGATACCATTTTATTGGACTCAATACGTTTTTCAATTAGCTTTCAGAGGCCAAAACCTCTTTCCTCAGGTCAGGACAGTATACTGCTGTTATGGTATTCTGTTCTGACATGAAAAAGGAGGGTTTGGTCGCCAAACATTAGTCAAAAATGTATTAAAATTAGTCCAATAAAGATATCACCTTATTTCCATGTTCTGTATTTATTAACACAGCTACCACACTACTTTATCCTAACCTAAAAATAAAATTCATTTTTTACTACCTTTGTTATCTGGCCGTTTACTTTTTCTAATTGTGTTGATCCCAGTCTCTAATTGTGTTGATCCCAGTCTCTTGCTTCTTCTTTCCTCAATCTCTTCTTAACTCTCGCCAACATCTGCCCCCTCGCTCCACCCTTTTCATCAAGCATCTGCCCCCTCTCTCTCCCCCCATTTCCATCCAGCATTTGCCCCCCCCTCTCTCTCTCCTTTCCATCCAGCGTCTGTGCCCTCTCTCTCCCCCTCTTTCAATCCAGTATCTGACCCTTCTCACTTCCATCCAAAGTCTCTCCCCTCAGCATCTGGCCCCTCTCTCTCCTCAATTCCATCCACTCAGGCCCCTCTCTCTCCCTAACTCCATCCAGCATATGCATCCTCTCTTCCCCTTCCATCTGGCATCTATCCCCTCTCTCCCCCTCATCCAGTGCCTGTCCCTCCTCTCCCCCATCCATCTGGCATATGTCACTTCTCTCCCCCTCATCCAGTTTATGTCCCTCTTCTCCTTCTTTCCTTCTGATATCTGTCCCCTCTGTCCCCCTCATCCAGTGTCTGACCCTCCTCTCCCCCTATATTCAGCATCTGCCACCTCTCTCCCCCTTCCATCTGTACCCGATCTCCCCCTCATCCAGTGTCTGTCCCTCCTCTCCCCACTACATCCAGCATCTACCCCCTCCATCCAGTCTCTGACCTTTTTTCAGCCCCCCCCCAACATCCAGCATCCAACCCCTCTCCCCCTCCACTGGACACCCCCCTGCCACTGGCTCACCAAGCTCTCCCCACTCCCACCCAATACCCCCCCCCCCCCCGCCGCAGCCACCACTGCTGCTGCTTCAGCAGTGGTGGCAAAAACAAAGTAAAAGATCGTGGGGCTGCACTGTTCCCGCTCACGGCTCACTGGCACTGCCCCAGAACAGGAAATTATGTCAGAGGAAGGTGGGACTGGCAGCCGTGAGCAGGAACAGTGCGTACCCATGATCTTTTTCTCTGTTTTTGCAGCCACTGCTGAAACAGTAGCAGCAACGGCGGTGGCCATGACAGGGGGGTATTGGGTGGGAGAGCATGTTGTGCACCTCCTGCTCCCTGAAGAGTTTGGGGGGGCCACGGTACCCTTGGCTCCCCCCATTCCAACACCTACATAGGTACCCCACATGTTCCAAGACACCCAGCATCTCCCCAGCACTGTCTAAAATCTTATCTATGTGACCCAGGAGGACATCCACCTTCACACTGTGTAGGATGGTTAGCAAGCGATCTGCAAGTTCACTAGTCACCCAGCTATCCGCATGCTTAATGAATTAACGGATAGCTACTATGACCATTTTAACCCTTCCTTCCTGGCAGAAGCTCCCGGAGACATCCCTCGCTACAGAATTATTCCTACCAAACCAAGGTGATGCTCTCCTTCTAGGTGATCATTCTCATCCAGGGCAGTGCACAGGCTGTCAGACTGGAGATGGGACTTCTCTTCTGTGCCCCTGAGTCTCCTCTACATACCTCTCTGTCTGGTAAGTTCCTCCAAGTACTACTACTACTACTATTAAACATTTCTATAGCGCTACTAAACTTACGCAGCGCTGTACAAATTAACATGAAAAGACAGTCCCTGCTCAACAGAGCTTACAATCTAAATAGGACAGACGAACAGACAGCTAGGGGTGGGGAAATTGCAGTGTCCTCTTCTCTAGCCTCCAGAGATTGAAGTTCTTTTCCGAGAGCTGGGAGCTCATGTACGAGTGTGCAAATACTACAGCTCAATAACTGCAAGAAAACTGTACATGTGTTACTCAGTTCAAAAGACTGGATAGCCTCCATTTCGTAGCTGGATCGCTGTATTTTAGTATTGGTAAATTGTTTAGTTCTTTGAACTTGTTAAGGGAGTAGGAATACCTAATCTAATCTAAAGGCCCTTCAGATTTGGCTTATTTTATATTATTTTACATTTGATTCTCAATGAACAGAACATAATCTGTTATAATGAATCACTTGTTGAGGAAAATACCCTGTGGTGACAATTTCCCCTCTCCTTCTGTTAATTGGGACAAATAGCTATAAATTAAGAGAGGTGCCTGGTAGATTTGGGGGAGGGGTAGGACAATAGCAAAAGCTAGCATGATTTACACCATTTAAACAAGTTAATATCCAATTTTTTTACTTTTTAATGAAATTAAAACATTAAGCTCACAATTACAAGTCAGTTGCTGCAAAATGGGTATAAAGCCTTGGTCTTCATTCCAGTCATCCAGGTTCACCACTGGGTCATGTTTTCAGGCTCTCCCTAATGAATATGCCTGAGAGATTTGCAAACATAGGAGGCAGCAGGTATGCACAACTTTCACATGCATGCTTATTGGGGATAGCCTGAGAACCTGAACCCATTGGCAGACCTCAAGGAATGGGAGGGAAGACCAAGGGTATAAAATATTAATATAGAAACAAATATTTTCCAGAGAAAGGAAAATGGTAAAACTAGAGGGCATGAATTGAGGTTGTGGGGTGGTAGACTCAGGAGTAATGTCAGGAAATTATTTTTCATGGAGGGTAGCAGACGCCTGGTGGAATTCAAAAAGGCATGGGTTGAACACAGAGAATCTCTAGTTAGAAACTGAATGGTATAAAAAAACAAGACTTAAAGGGTTGCATATGTGTTTGCAAGTCAAGTGGTGCTTAGATAGTAACTGTGGCTGTATCAAGTAAGGCCGGTGCTGGGCTGGCTTGTAAGGTCTGAGTCCCGCATATAGCAATCTGGTTGTAGGATGGGCTGGAGAGAGCTTCAACAGAAATGTCAGTAATTTGGAACCTGAGGACAGGGCTGGACAGACTTTTATGGTCTGTGACCCGAAAATGACAAGACAGATTTGGATA
The DNA here is from genome assembly GCF_901765095.1 of Microcaecilia unicolor. Classification (NCBI taxonomy): domain Eukaryota; kingdom Metazoa; phylum Chordata; class Amphibia; order Gymnophiona; family Siphonopidae; genus Microcaecilia; species Microcaecilia unicolor. The sequence goes on from NC_044031.1 coordinate 595,313,577, forward strand.
GTCTGGAGTGGGCTTTGACAGCAACTCCAGTAGTTGGAACATAAGGACAGACTAGATAGACTTCTACGGTCTATGTTTCAGAAACACCAAAGAAAGACCATGAACAAGTATATATAATCACGTTCATTGCTGATTTAATCTTGAAATGATAATGAATATGACCATTAGGCAGACTGGATGGACCATTCAGGTCTTTATCTACCGTCACTTACTATGTTATATTAAAATGTAATAATTTACTAACATCTCTCTTACATCCCACACATCAAGTCAACAAATTTCCCAAATTTATCTGCAAAGGTTTCTTTTGCTCTCAGTACTCTCTCAGAGGAAAGAAAGGAAAAAAAAAAAAGAGAAAAGAAAAAATTGTTGGGAGCGCTTTCTTACAGGTCCATTCGGCAGAGTGGAAGAAAGAAAACTGAAGAGCTAAAGAGACTGCCACACAAGGGAAGGGCTGTGCATGACTTTACATTAAGTTTTGAGCTATGGGAGAACTTATATGCTGGACTCAATCCTGCTTTTCAATGGAAAACAGGCTTTAGACATGGAAAACCCTTTACAAAATTACCCCCAAAGCGTTGTGTGCAAAAGTTTTGGTATTCCAGATTAACTTTATGTTTTGATGAATCCCTTAGGCCCATAGTTCAAAAGCAAATGCGGGCCCTAGAGGCTATTAGTGCTGTAATAGCACCTACATTTAGCTGCACAGAATGTTCACAGGTGTCGAGCATGGAACCAACAAGCACGCCAGGCATTAACGCAGATAGCATGCAAATGAGTCAAGCTCATGTAAATCAGGTAATTTTGTATTCCTTTCTCAATGCTCAGAATACGGAGCCCGAAACAAAACGGTCTTACCGCTGCAAAAAAATGCCAGGTCAGAGCAGGCCTTAGGTTGTTGGAAGAGATGATTTATCATTATTCTCATCTTCTCTTGTGATTCTTTCTGCAAAATCTGATGGTTTTGATTGCTTTTGAAAGCAGAAGGAAGCCTCTGCAAGCCCTTAAGCGCTGGCCATGAGAAACAGCAGACCCAAGCGAAAGCACACATTGGTGTCTGTTTCCTGCATCTAAATATAAGCGTCCAAGCTAAAAGAAAATTAAAAACGCTTATATTTAGGCCACAAAAAACAATCACATTCGGGTTTTACCAGGCGCATGCGCATAGGAGCCAAGCTTACCGTGGAACTCTTCTGTGTATGCACCAGCACAATCCTCCAGCCAAATTCCCTAAAGCTCAATGCTATATTTGCATATCATTAGCATTGAACATTAGGGGGTTCTGTGTTGCTCTGGTGGTATTTTAACGGCGTGATTCAGAACAGTGCTGGAGGTTTGAGCATCGGGGCCTAAGTGAACAGAAACTGACAATACCTTTACATGTCAACGAAATGGGGCCATAAAAACTGTCAAAGTATCACTTATCAGGCTATCATATATATTTCTATCTGGTTAATATCAATAAGCAGAGTAATGGATATTCTGCAGTCCAACAAACGTAAAAACAAATACACATACTACTAATAATACAAGATTTATAATTTGGAAACATGCACCTTACCTCAGAAATCCAACCAAAATGAGAAAGGAAGATATACTGATGTATGTTTTTCAAAATATGTCTTGGTAGCAGTGGTGCCACATAAGGTTACTTCTTTGTGCAGTCATTTTTAAAAAATGCTTTACCTGGGTATTGAAAACATTTCTTATTATGCTGAAGTATAAGGTGCATTTGGCTACTTGTTGGACAAGTGGCTATGGTAAGCTGCCATTAGGAAACCAAAATGGACAGAAGACCTTGAAGAGGCAAATATAAGCCATGCTTTATATTAGTTGTCAATCTTCACTTGACAGTTATAATTATTGTAATGGGCTTCCCACATACAGCAATGAAAATAAAAGCAATCAAATAAATTAGCTTTCAGGCTTCTTTGCTGATTATGATCATTGCTTAATCTAATTAACTTCTATATAGGACAACTAAATCCTGAATACAGGAAACTAAATCCAAGGATGTCTATCTATTAATATAGAAAATGGATCTTTAAAATGTTAAAATGTTAATCAAATTATTCAAAATGAACAGAAAGGCTCTTTTTCAAAAAAAGACAGAAGAGACCTATAATGTATACTACATCAATTAAAGAGATTATTTTGCTTTCACAACTATGAATATACATAAAAATATCTAACAAAAAATGTCTAAATGGTCGTTATTTTTATACAATTTAAGTTATTGAAGCATTTACTTTGTTATTCTAATCTTTTAGGCTTCTTACACTTCAGGGTCAGAATAAAGTTCCCAGCTCATTTAAAATGACAATTATCTTTAGCCCAGCAGATTCCTTTGTTTTTTTCATCCTGACCATCCAACTTAATTAATATAAATTGCCCCTTGCAAACAATCTCACAAGTTCTATAAACTTGTATGCCAAACTACACACTTACCCCATATTCTATATAAGGTGTGGAGAGTAGCTGCAGAAGCTACTTAAGTAATGAGCCAATCATTGATAATTGGCTGATAACTAATTATCACTAATTGGCAATAACGAATTTATGCTTGCTTCTTTTTAGGAGTATTCTAAAAAGAGGTGCGCGTAGCTGAAAGGGGATGCTGTGATGGGAGGAGTGTGGGCATTTCGAGGAAGTTACTCATATTTGCGCGGATTGTTAGAGAATTCAGGGGAATATGCCTATATTTAGGCGTGGGTATTTACACCAGATTTTCAGTGGCACAAATGGCTACGCCTAAATGTAGGCATGCTCCCTGGCACTATGTGCTATTCTATGCGCTTTTTTGAATGCATCTAAATTTTAGATGCCATTTATAGAATCTGGCCCAAAGCATAAAAAGTTGTGCACTCAAGTCACAGAATATGGTCAGCTGTGTGCATAACTTTATATAATGAGCTAATAATTGATGTTAATTAGCAATCACTGGCACTAAGTAGTGTTAATTGGCACCAAGTAGCAGTTAAACAAGCAACTGACATTAGCTGGTATTCAATAACATGTGTGCTCAAAATCCATAGCGTAGGATTGCAATGGGGGTGTGGGCAGATGAGGGGCATGGGCGGATCAGGGGTGGGCCTGGCACTTGCACACAAAGTTATAGAATACATGTAGTTACACTTCTAACTGCTAAAGCTGGGTATGAGCACTTTCATCATCCTTTGAGCTGCTGTAAGTGCTTGATTCTAAAGTTAGGCACGCCACTATGGAATTAGGTTAGTATTCTGTAATGGCAGTTTCAAGTGGAACTGCCATTATAAAATTGACGTTTTCATGAGGATTCTGTATAGCGTGCCTAGCTTTCTGCGCTGAAGTCCAGGCACATTCTACAACTACGCGAGTAACTTAATTGGCTTAACAAGCCAGTCTATTTAACAGCACTTAACAAGCAATAATGAGCACTAATTGGCAATAATGAGAATTTACCTGCATAACTCGCTAAGCATATGTTATAATGAACTGTGCCTAAACATAAACAGAATATAAATTATTCCCTATCACTTTATTTTATTTGTTGTTAATTCTACTGTGAAAACTACGGCAAGAATTATACAGATGTCTTATTGGTCGTTATGTGTATTAAGAGCAAGTAGACCAGAGGGAATCAACAACACAAAGTGCAGTAAACTAAATGAACAGTGAAGTGGCCCTCAGATGTGACAAAAATTGGAGGCAAAGATGATAGAAGCCAAAGTTTTATTAAAGGACCCGACACAGCCCGTATTTCGGCGTGTTGTCAGCATCAGAGGTCAAACAATCATCTCACAGAAATAAGGCTTCCAGCAGTATTCTCACAATTGGAATCCAAAAGTTAGCACAGCCTAAACCTCTCAGCATCTGCACTGAAGAGCTTCATATCAAACTTAGCGCCAGCTCGTTGTTTGACCCCTGACACAGGTAACATGCTGAAACATGTCAGGTCCCTTTAATAAAGCTTTTGCTTCTACCATCTTTGCCTCCAACTTTTGTCTTCTCTGAGGGCCACTTCACTGTTCATTTGGTTTGCTATGTATATCGCCAATCAGTATTTTTTGGGTAGGGCCACACTAAGCCATTGGCAAACTTTGCATAACATTTGTGATCACATCTTAGAGGAATCCTGTGAAATATGCTCAGGACTCAGGAGGGTAGAGCTGCCAAATATCCAGCTTTTTTCAGAAGTTAGAGGAATTTTACAAGGCAGAAGGATGGGTAATAAGCTGGACATTTTTCTGAGTTTAAAACCTCTTATCTGCAGTTCTCTAGATTCTTCCCCCCCCCCCCACCTTCTATTTATGTGAGCCTGTTCTTCCTACTTCCATTGTAATTAGCATTACATAAGAACAGAAGATTAGCCATACTGGGTCAGACCAATGGTCCATCTAGCTCAGTATCCTGGTTCCAAACAGTGGACAAGCCAGGTCACAAGTATCTGGCAGAAACCCAATTAGTAGCAACATTCCATGCTACCAATTCTGGGGCAAGTAGTTGCTTCCCCATGTCTGTCTCAATAGCAAAACTATGGATGGACTTTCCTTCAGGAACTTGTCCAAACCTTTTTAAGCCCAGATACGCTAACTGCTGCTACCACATCCTTCGGCAAAGAGATCCAGAGATTAACTATTCGTTGAGTGAAAAAATATTTCCTCCTATTTGTTTTAAAAGTATTTCCATGTAACTTTGTTGAGTGTCCCCTAGTCTTTGTACTTTTGGAATGAGCAAGAGCTCGATTTACTTCTACTCAGGATTTTGTAGAACTCAATCATATCTCCCTTCATCCATTTCTTTTCAAAGCTGAAGAGCCCTAACCTCTTTAGCCTTTCCTCATACGAAAGGAGTTCCATCCCCTTTATCACTTTGGTCGCTCTTCTATGAACCTTTTCTAATTCTGCTATATCTTTTTTGAGATATGGCGACCAGAACTGAACGCAGTACTCAGGGTGTGGTCACACTATGTAGCGATACAGAGGCACTATAGTATTTTCGGTCTTATTCACCGTCCATTTCCTAATAATTCCTAGCATCCTGTTTGCATTTTTGGCCACTGCTGCACACTGAGCAGAAGATTTCAGAATATTATCTACAACGACACCTAGATCTTTTTGAGTGCTGGACCCCTAAGGTGGACCCTAGCATCAGATAACTGATTCGGATTATATTTTCCAATGTGCATCTCCTTGCAATTGTCCACATTAAATTTCATCTGCCATTTGGATGCCCAGTCTTCCAATTTCCTAAGCTCTTCCTGCAATATTTTGCAGTCTGCACGTGTTTTAACAAGCTTGAATAGTTTTGTGTTATCTGCAAATTTAATAACCTCACACTTGTCATTCTGATTTCCGTATCTAAATATGTTAAATAGAACCCAGTACTGCTCCCTATGGCACTCCACTGTTCATCCTCCTCCATTTGAGAAAAATGACCATTTAATTACTTTCTGTTTTCCGTCCAATAACCAATTCCTAATCCATACCAGAACCTCGCCTCCTATCCCATGACTCTAAATTTTCTCAAGAGTCTCTCATGAGGAACTTTATCAAAAGCTTTCTGAAAATCTAGATACACTACATCAACCAGCTCATTGTAATTAGCAGCATAGACTAAGTAGGATCCAGCAAACGGGAAGGCAGTAGGGACAGGGCACTGAAGGAACTGGTATTCTGGAGGAAGTTTCTGCATAAGGTATAAAATAGAAGAGAAATGAACACTCTCCAAAATACACAACACATTTCAATTGGAGAGGCAGTTTGACCCACTGCAGTAAACACACACTGACTCACTAGTGACTAAGGAACTGCATCTTTCAAACTGCCTTCCTTTCTCATTTCCTCTCTTGGTGACAGGCACATAGCACACACATACACAAAAATGCATGTGCAAGGATGCACACTTACCAGCATACACATTTACATGCAAAAACGCATTTGTCAACCCCCCTACCTGCATTTGGAAGCAGAGTGGTTGAAAAAAATTCCATGAGGCATACACTGCATGCTTTCCCCATTTGTTTGTTGCACATTTCATAGGCGTTCATCTTTTTTTCAAAACATATTTCTTTCTTTCTTCATGCACTTTTTTTTTTTTTAATCGCTACTCTTTTCTTTTCTGATTTTTTGTGGTGGTTCTTGGCCTTTCCAGTTTTGTAATATTCATTCCCCATATCAGGATGCAGTTTGGACTGGCACTACTGCTAAATGTTACGTGTGTGATCTATAGCATTTAGGCGCAATCACATACCTGCCATTGATCTGGAATGAGTGCGCCTAATTGTGCGCACATTGTTGGGCTTAAGCCAATATTCTATAATGGCATCTGTGCGCCAGATGCCAATCCAGAAGTGGGTGTTCAGTGCTTCCCACTGTGGCACCTAACACAAGGCATCTAGTTATAGAATTGCCCCCTACATTTTTTGAAACTAGACAAAAAGAAGGTTTGAAGAACTGATGACAGTTCCTCCTGCTGAAATATTTTTTAAACACCACATAAGAACATAAGAATAGCCCTACTGGGTCAGACCACGGGCCCATCTAAGCGCAATATCTTGCTTCCAACAGTGGCCAATCCAGCTCACAAGTAGAATCCCAAATAGTAGCATGATTCCATAGATTTGAAGTTGCACTCCAGTTCAATAGGTAGGAAACATTTGGGAAGAAAGTCTTTCATGTGTTTGAAATCTGTAGTTCATACTAATTTGTGCTTGGATGTCTAGATCATGTTAAAACTGCTACCCACTGACCATTTTAACTACTCATCTGAATAAAGGTATCATACCACAAATTACATTTAGGGATAGAAGACACATTTTTTCTGCTGTTAAACTGGCACAGTATTGCTGAAAACAGATGCAAATCTACATATATGCAGTAGTCACCAAAAGATCTCATTTTACCAAAAAAGGAAAGAGAAAATATTTTTTAAACATTACGAGTAATCAGCATCTGATGAGAATACACAAAAGTTTAAGCATCTGTTGGCACAATGTGAAATTATTGGCTGATGTGACAGATCAAGGATAAGAGGAGAGAAAGATAGTGACAGCTGTTATGTTGTTAGATTAGGATCAGGGAGGAGAAGATGAAAGGGGAGATGAAAACATTTGGCTGTGGAGGAGTAGCTTAGTGGTTAGTGCAGCGGACTTTGATCCTGGGGAACTGGGTCTGATTCCTGCTGCAGCTCCTTGTGACTCTGGGCAAGCCACTTAACCCTCCATTGCCCCAGGTAAAAATAAGTACCTGTATATACTATGTAAAACCGCTTTGAATGTACTTGCAAAAAAACACAGAAAGACGATATTATCAAGTCCTATTTCCCATTTGGTAGTGGCTGCAGCAAACAATCAGAGATAGGGGGAGGGAGATGTGCCAGCAGACTGAATCAGCAGGTAGGATGGCAGTGGTAAATTAGGGTTGAGGAGAGAGGAGTGTGGAAATGCCCTTTTGATGAACTGATAGTACACAAACTCGATATGATTAGGTCCCTGATTAGAGACAAATATGACCAGATAGCCATAAAATACTTGTACTGAAATACAATCCTGATAGTTTGTGTAGGTAATACATGGAGGAAAGGTGTTACTTGAAGCCCCCACCTTCCCCACAACACACACACAAATTTCATGCAGCTAAGAGCATATTTTGGTAATGAAACAGTTAGCTGTCAAAGTAAAATCTGTTGGAATCTTCAAGGAGCAAAGCTAATATCAAGTTAACAATTATGCACTGAAAGCTGAAATAAATTAATATACACATCAGCAATATTCCAGTTAGGTAAAACAGGGAATTAGTCAGGATGAATCTCCCCTGATTTTGTTTCCAAATTAAATTCTAACATTAAAAAATTATACAGATGATGTAAAGTTAGTCTAATAGGGAAGAGATTTTACACTAAAGATAGTGGAAATGAAATTCATATTTCTCATGGGAGCAAAGTCCTCACCTGTTCCACCACTGTCACAGTCCCAGGCGTCATGGCAACCACAGAGGTAACAGCAGCAGCATCACGGGTCTCAGCTCCCAGTTCAATGATTCGCTGAAGAATGTTTACTGCTGTTGGATCAAGTCTTTCACCTTAAAAAAGGAGAATGAATTAGGAGTTGGATGGAATTACTCTGCAAGGCTATATAATATATTGGGTACTTCTGCCTTCCTTTTGGAACTCAGAACACACATTTACTCACCCTCCCTACTGCAAAACCTTTTCCCGACCCTTCCTTTCTTGTTTTTCATCCACAAAAATTCCCATCAAACCTATAAATGGCAAGTGACCGACTCACCTGCAAATGCGCAGTAGAGACTTCCCTCTCTGTCCCGCCCCCGCGTCAAGACGTGATGACGGGGGGAGGGGGCGGGACAGAGAGGGAAACTGCGCGGAAGGGGAGGGAGGGAACCGCTGACGTCGCTACCGCTCCCCCCCCAAGGTAGCCGCTACCGCCCCCCCCCCCCCGCAGTCGCCACCACCCCCCCTTCACCTGGCCCGGGCCCTCTCTTCGTTATTCAACTTACAGCAGCGCCGAAACAGCAGCAAGCAGCTCAGCTTCAGCTCCCGTCGGCCTTCCTTCCCTGCCTGTGCCCCGCCTTCGCCGACGTGACGTCACATGAGGGCGAGGCACAGGCAGTGAAGGAAGGCCAACGGGAGCTGCTGCTTGCTGCTGTTTTGGCGCTGCTGTAAGTTGAATAACGAAGAGAGGGCCCGGGCCGGGTGAAGGGGGGGCGGGGGGCGACTCCGGGGTGGGGGGGCGGTAGCGGCTACCTTGGGGGGGGGGGGGGAGGGGACATGGGAGGTCTCAGAAGGAGGGGGGGCCTTGGAGCTGGGAGGGCTGGACTGAAGGGGGCCTTCCAGCTGGCTGGGAAGAAGGCACGGGGGGGGGGGCAGGGGGCCTTGGAACTGGGAGGGAGGGCAGGGGGGCCCTTACAGTTGTGAGGGAATGGGGCCCCTTACAGTTGTGAGGGAGAGCAGGGGGCCTTGGAACTGGGAGGGAGGGAAGGGGGCATTGGGAGCTGAGGGGGGGAGGGCGGGCAGGGGGCCTTGCAGCTGGGAAGGGGGGAGGACTGGAGCCTTGGAGCTGGGAGGGAGGGACAGAGGGGGCCTTGGAGCTGGCAGGGAAGGAGGATGGCAGGGGGCCTTGCAGCTGCAACGGGAGAGGGGCCTTGGGAAAAAAAACATTCCAATACGCGCCCATTTTAACGGGCTTAACGGCTAGTAATAGAATAAGTACTGTGGTGGCTGTCTGTGAAAGTCTGTTCCGGGGCGAACTGGAAATGCCTTCTTGTTAGGCAGTATCTATATCAGCTGTCAGAGTGATGACCAGAATAGTGAGGGAGATTCATAGCTGTATTGAATGCCATGCTGTTTGAATTTTTTCTCTATGGAGATTTGTAGTTGTATTGAACTTTAGCATGCAACTGCAGTCCTCTGCCTAGTCTATATTAATAAATCCCACCTTGAACGTTCTGAAGCTCACTCCAAGGCAGAGAAGCACAAAAATCCTGTAGTCTGCATAGGCTAGGACCAGTCACCCTCACTCATAGACCCGCCCTCAGCCACGCCCCATCTAATATAATAAAAGGCACCCTCAACGTTCTGAGGACAACGTTCTGAAGTCACTCAGACTCCCAGAACGGTTCGTAAGTTCGTGGTGGTGAAGCCACTGAACGACTTGCTGCCCCGCCCTCGCGTCAAACGTCATGACGTCTAGGGCGGAAAACCAACAGAAAAATGAAAGCAGGGACCGCATCAAGGAAGGGGGAGGAGTAGGGAAACACGCGGAGCGTGTTTCCCTCGTCCTCCCCCTGCCAAGGAAACGCTGGCTACCAACCGCGCCGCGCGCCTCAGGTAGCCCCGCCCCGACCGCCCGAGCACCACTCTCCCTCCCTCCCAAGTTCAGCAACGCGCGACGGCGACGTGGTGGGGGCGCTCCGCCCCAGATGTCAGCGGGTGGGGGGTGCTGCGAGTCCGCTCCCGGTGCTGTCCTGCCTTTAAAACCCAATTTGAAGCGCTGGAATAACAGGCAGCAGCGCCTCACGTCTGCCCTTCTACTAAAAATCTCTTCGACGACGTCATTGGGCCTTCCCACATTGAGTCCCGCCCTCCTCTCAGGTAACTTCCAATTACCGCGAGGGCGGGTGGGTCTCAATGTGGGAAGGCCCAATGACGTCGTGGAAGAGATTTTTAGTAGAAGGGCAGACGCGAGGCGCTGCTGCCTGTTACTCCAGTGCTTAAAATTGGGTTTTTTTTTAAGGCAGTGAGGGTGGTGGGCCTGGGCGGCAGGAGAATGGAGCTGGTAGGTGGGGAGGGACTCAGATGGGAGAAGGGTGTGGGGCTCTCAGGTGGGGGGGAGGGGGTTCTCAAATGGGAAGGAGACTGAGGTGGGAGGGGTTCATGGATGGGAGAAGCAGAAGGGGGTGGGGAGGGGGTTCTTGGATAGTTGAAGGGGACAGGTGGGGAGGGGTCTGGGGTTCTTGGATGGGAGAGACTGGGGAGGGGGTTCTCGGATGGGAGAAGGGGACTGAGGTGGGGAGGGGGTTCTTGGATACTTGAAGAGGACGAGTGGGGAGGGGACTGGGGTTTTTGGATGGGAGAGACTGGGGAGGGGGTTCTTGAATGGGAGAAGGAGACTGAGGTGGGGAGGGGGTTCAAGGATGGGGGAGGGGGTTCTTGGATGCTTGAAGGGGACGGGTGGGAAGGGCACTGGGGTTTTTGGATGGGAGACTGGGGAGGGGGTTCTCGGATTGGAGAAGGGGACGGGTGGGGAGGGGACTGGGGTTTTTGGATGGGAGAGACTGGGGAGGGGGTTCTTGAATGAGAGAAGGGGACTGAGGTGGGGAGGGGTTTCAAGGATGGGAGCGCTTCATGAAACCCCATACACACACACTCACTCTCTCATCTGGCAGCGCTTCCTGTACCCCCTGCCCCCCCCCCACACACACACACACTCCCTCACTCTGTCATCTGCCATTGCTTCCTGAACCCCCCCCCCCCCCCCACACACACACACACATACTCACTTACTTTTCATCTGGCAGCGCATCCAGAATCCCCCACACCCCTCTTCTTCCAAGCTGAACCCCTCCAACAAATCCCCCCCACCCCACACACACACTCACTCTCTCTCTTCCTCTCCTCCAGCACACCAATTGCTTAGGTGCAGTGGCAGCAATCTCAGACACCAGAGAAAGAGGGGGCCTGACACCATAGAGAGAGAGGGAGGGAGGGAGGTATCTCTGTCACACACACACACACTCTCTCTCTCACAGACAATGTGTTTCTGTCTCTCACTCTCATACACTCTATGTCTCACATTGTATCACATTCACTCTCTATGTGTCACACAGAGGCATATTTTCAAAGCACTTAGCCTTCCAAAGTTCCATAGGTTTCTATGGAACTTTGGAAGGCTAAGTGCTTTGAAAATATGCATGACAGTCACTTACATACTCGCTTGGTCTCATACACTCAGTCTCACAGACAATCTGTGCCTCACACACACTCTCATTCACGCACACACTGTATCTGTGTGAAACACACTCTCTCTCTCTCTATCACACTGTGTCTCCCATACGCAATTGCACACACTCTCATTCTCACACACACACTCTCTCACAGACACGCTCACACCCAGACTCACTCTCTCTCTCACACACACACACACACACTCACACTTTCACTCTCTCTATCACACACAGTCACTCTCACATACACTCTCCAAAACATACACATTATGAGGAAAACCTTGCTAGCGCCCGTTTCATATGTGTCAGAAACGGGCCTTTTTTACTAGTCTGTACATAAAACGCTACCTCAACATTCTGAAGACAACCTGCTGAAGCCATCTGCAAAATCCCTAAACAGTTCGTAAGTTCATGGTGGTGAAGCCATCCAACTCACCATGTCTCTGCCCCGCCCTCGAGGGCGGAACACAGAGAGTAAAGGGATCCATAAAGGCACCCCTACCAACTGGCAACCCCCTCCAACAAACGACCCAGGCAGGGGGAGTGTTTCCGTACTCCTCCCTCTGCCTAGGAATTGCTACAGACTGCTGGCAAACTCCCCAACCACATGACCACAAAAGCCACCCGCAACCCCACCCCCCACCCACAAACACATACACACACACACACAAACACATACATACACATAAACACACACACACACATACACATAAACACACACACAAATGCAAACACACACATACACATAAACACACACACAAACGCAAACACACACACACACACAAACACATAAACACACATACAAACACACACGCAAACACACACACACACAAACACACATAAACACACACACAAACGCACACACACACACACACACAAACACACGCAAACGCACACACACAAAAACACACATACAAACGCAAACGCACACACACAAAAACACACATACAAACACACACGCAAACACACACACAAACACACAAACAAACACGCAAACACACACACAAACACGCAAACACACACACACACAAACACACACACACATAAACACACACACACACAAACACACAAACGCACACACAAACGCAAACGCAAACACACACAAACGCACACACACACGCAAACGCACACAAACGTGCACACACAAATGCACAGACAAACACACACACACACACGCAAACACACACACACACACATAAACACACAAGCAAACGCACACACAAATGCACACACACAAACACACGCACAGAAACACAAACACACACAAAAACATACACACAAAAACATACACACAAACACACACACAGAAACACAAACACATACAAACACACACACAAACAAACACACACACACACACAAACACACACACAAACAAACACACAAACAGCCTCGACGGTGCACCTCTAAGTGCCCCCCCGCCGCATCGCCACAACAACCCGTGCAATGGGGCATCAGAAAGCCCCTACCCCCTTCCCTCCTCGCCGCATCACCCAACCCCTCCCCCGCTGCTTCACCAAACCCCTCCCCCCCATTGACCGCCTCGCCACCCGCGACCGCTAATACAAACTCTGTCCGGCGGCTGCTGCTGCTTCTATTCAGCAGCAGCAGCCCGTACATAAAGAAAACAAACAAAAAAACAACCTCCTAAAACGCACCTCCGTGGAGAACCATCTCACATTGGCTGACGTCTCTGCAGCCGCTCCTCCTCTCCCCTCAACGTCAGTGCCCCTGCCGGAAGACCCCGGAGAAACGCCGAGACGTCAGAGGGGAGAGGGGGAGCGCATGCTGAGACTTCAGCCAATGTGAGATGCTTCTCAACGGAGGTGCGTTTTAGGAGGACTTTTTTTTTGGTTTTCTTTATGTACGGGCTGCTGCTGCTGAATAGCAGAAGCAGCAGCCGCCGGACACAGTTTGTATTAGCGATTGCGGGTGGCGAGGGGGTTGATAAGGGGGGAGGGGCTTGGTGATGTGCCACGGTGGGGGGGGGGGTCGGGTGATGCGCAAAGGGGGGGGGGGACAAGGGGCTTTCTTTGGGTGCTGCGCCGGCTGGGGGGGAAGGGGGGTCTCGCTGGACATGGGTAGCTGGAAGGAAGCAGGGGGAGGGGAGGGGAGGGTCACTGCACATGGGTGGCTGCAGGGGGGGCAGGGAACAGGGAGATAGGGATGGGGCTCCACACACCACATGGGTGCCTGCAAGGGGGACAGGACGGACACTGCAGGGCGGGCAGGGGGACAGAAGGGTTGGTGGTCATCAGGGGGGACAGGTGGGTCAATGGACATGGCTGACCACAGGGTAGGAACAGGGAAAAAGGAGAGGAGTGTCCTCAGACATGGGTGGCTGCACAGGAGAGGAGGGTCGCTGGACATGGGTAGCTGCAGGGGGGGCAGGGGGACAGAAGGGTCGCTGGACATGGCTGACTGCAGGGGGGACAGGGGAGAGAGGAGGGACGCTGCATATGCGTGCCTGCAGGGGGACAGGAGGGATGCTGGGGGGGGGCCTGAGACCACATGGGTGGCTGCAGGGGGAGCAGGGGAGACAGGAAGGACACAGCAGGGGGAGAGGAGGGTTGATGGGCATGGGTGGCTGCAGGGGGATGCTGGACATGGGTGGCTGCAGGGGGAACACGGGGAGAGGAGGGTCGCTGCACATGCCTGGCTGCAAGGGGGCAGGGGAGAGGGAGGGGGTGAGGGGGTTCCTCACACCACACACGCAGTCACTCATTCTCTGTCTGCCACATACACTCTCACTCACACACTCACTGTCTTTGTCCCTCTCTCTCACACAGTGTCACACAGAAACACAAACACTGTCTCTCACACACTCATACACTCTGTCTGTCTCTCTCTCTCTCTCACATTCTCTGTCTGACACACACGCTCCATCTCTCATACACGCTCTTTCTGAAACATACACTCCAAGGAAAACCTTGCTAGCGCCTGTTTCATTTCTAACAGAAACGGGCCTTTTTTACTAGTATTTGAATATTTTCTTTGCATACATCATTCATTTTCATTTTATACAGAAAAGGTTTGAGTTTGACTATTTGCATGATTGTTTTCAAAGCTCTTTGTACTAGCGTATTTTTTTCTAAGGTTGCTGTTTACTTATGCATGTGATGTTTTTCTTTTCTAGTACTTAGTAAAGCACATTTAGCTTTTAATTTTGTAAAAGTCCTCTATAGCCTTTACAGTTTCTTTATGTACACGTGCCATAATAATTAAGTGACCCTCCAGCTGATTCAGCAATATTGATGAGGCATACTTTTCTGCCTTATGCTAAATAATCTCAAGAGGGTGGCCTCTGAACAGAAGGCAGTGCGCCGACAACTTACTAAATGTTGGGATATATACGTATGATTCAGTAAATGTACACTAATAAAGGAGGAGATTGTTCTCTTTTTCAGTACAATAGATGTTACAGTTAGTTTTGGGTCTGTAGGCTATAGGGCAGTTAGGTTAAATTAGGTTTTGCTTCCTAACTCTCCAGACCAGGCCTGAACTGTATTTTTAAGAGAATTAAGCTGTCAGTATTATTGATTCAAGCTTTGGTACCAAAAAGCACTGAATGTGGTGCTGGACTGTTTACTTTAAGTGAGATCATGGGACATAAGAATCATGATGCACTAGGTGATCTGGGTACAACAGAGAACATGATAACCGAAGCCCAATTATGGTCGCTCACAAAGGTGGACAGAGGGTAGGTCTGTGGAGACTCCCCCTTTGATGGGCCTATCAGAGAATGGGGTTGTGTATGCTTAAGTAGCTCAAGGTGAGTTATATTCAGGTACACTGAAGCATCGAGGTCTGATAATCTTTCCTCCGAAATGAGCCTAGGTGTCCGAGCCTCTCTACCCTAGGGGAGCCGAGGCATGACTCCTGGAACTCCTAGCTCGTTTGAGGGTGAATTCGGCTACCAAAGAGTGGTGAGGCAGCTGAGTCCTTTCAAAGCTGGAAGCTTTCTGGATATGGTACTGCGTATTCACCTTCTTAGGTGCAACCTACACTGAGAGGGGAGAGTCACAGTTTTTCGTCAGTGCATCTGTAATGATAGGATGTAATGGAACCATGACCCTTTCCATAATCCAGGAAAGACATCTCTGCTCTGGGTTCCTCCTCCATCTAAATGGGATGGCTGAAGCCACTTCCTTCACAAAACCTGTGAAAGAGAGACCCTCAGGTGGACATTTACATCCCTCTTGAGGTGGAAAGGGATCAGAAAGGACCCTATAAAACTCCACTTCTGAGAAGTAATAAGGGTCCTCTCTTCTGAGTACCACAAGCAGTCCCAATCAGACTCCTCCAGTACTTAGATTGAACAGAGTGAGTCTATGCCTGCTCTGGCTCAGTAATACCATGCCCACTCAGATCTACTCTCAAACTCTGGGGAAGCTTCCTCCCCCAATGTCGAGAGAGGTATTGCATGAATTGACGTTGACACCTGTTGGGAATACCAGCATCGAAGACCACTCCACAGGCATGGTAGGAGACTCAGGAAGAAGTTGGGGGCTGAGCCATAGCTGGCACATGCGCCCTCGATACCTGAGTGGTGTGCAGCAGTACCATCTGCGCCAGCTCCTCCCTGAGCATGGCTTGGTACCATTCATCAAAGGCAGGCATCAGCAAAGGCTGGAGAGCTGGGACAGAGAAATCCTGTGAAGGAGTCAGTGCCAAACTGGAAGCAGAAACCTGGCTGCCCACAGACTGGAGCACCAGCACCTCCAGCAAGGAGGGGGAGTGCTCCTGAAGGTGCTGGTGCTTCTCGGATACTGCCGATGTCACTGCCCTGACGCCTCCGGCACCGTGTGATGAAGAGGACCAATGCTTGTGCTTCTTGGGCTTTTCCCACTCTGAGCCTTGTGGTCCTTTGGTGCTGACAAGGATGATGTTGAACCCATACAGATCCTCCTTGTCAGGTCTGATGGTCACTGGTCCTTGGGTCGACTATGAGCACCTAACGTTGAGTGTACCTCGATACCGGTACACTCCCAGTGGTAGCTGATGTCTGGGCACCCTTCGAAGTGATGCTTCTGGTGTCGATATCAATAGATGCCCTTTAAGAAGCCAAAAAGTCTCTTCTGTTGGACCTGATGCACCCTCTGTGTCCTCAACTACATTTTCAAAAGATAGAACAGGAGTTAGGGTCATGGTTAGGTCCAAGGCACTCGAAGCATCAAGAGTACAGGCCTGTCATCAAAATCATCGGATTACATTGGGTGCACTTCTTGAAGCAACTGGGGGTCTTCTTGGACATCGAGAAAAGAATCAAAGCCAAATTAAATTCCTCAATTTTGGACTACAAAAATGGGCAGAGCTCAAATTGAGGTCGCTCAGGCCTAAGTGGGCTAACTGTGAAAAAGAAAGAAAACTTGAAGGGCCAAAAGAAGGAAAATAACAAAAAGTGAAATTAAAGACAAAAATGAGGGGAAAGTACCCGCACGAGAAGGCACTGCGAAAGCAGAGAAAAAAAAAAAGCATTTAGGGGAGATCATGAAGGCATGACCTCCCCCGTTCTACAGAAAAATAAAGACTGAGGAACCCACGCTTGTAAGGCACCCGCACATACGTGGTGGGACGCTACTACAATTTTCTTGAAACATCTATACTCAGAGTCTGCACAGAGGTCCATCGGATGATGTCACCCACATGTGAGAATACAACTAGGAATACTTGTCCTAGGATAAAAGAAACTTCAAAAGAAACGCTATGCTATGTCCGACTGAGAGCCATCAAGCACAGCATCCTATGTATGACATTAGCCATTCTGGGTTACAAGTACCCCATAAAGTAAACCACTACTACTACTACTACTACTTAACATTTCTAGAGCGCTACTAGGGTTACGCAGCGCTGTACAATTTAACAAAGAGAGACAGTCCCTGCTATGCTATGTCCGACTGAGAGCCATCAAGCACAGCATCCTATGTATGACATTAGCCATTTTGGGTTACAAGTACCCCATAAAGTAAACCACTACTACTACTACTACTACTTAACATTTCTAGAGCGCTACTAGGGTTACGCAGCGCTGTACAATTTAACAAAGAGAGACAGTCCCTGCTCAAAGAGCTTACAATCTAATAGACAAGTGAACGGTCGGTCCGATAGGGGCAGTCTGGATTCACTGAACGGTAAGGGTTAGGAGCCGAACGCAGCATTGAAGAGGTGGGCTTTAAGCAAAGACTTGAAGACGGGCAGGGAGGGGGCTTGGCGTAAGGGTTCAGGAAGGTTGTTCCAAGCATAGGGTGAGGCGAGGCAGAATGAGCGGAGCCTGGAGTTGGCGGTGGTGGAGAAGGGTACTGAGAGGAGGGATTTATCCTGTGAACGGAGGTTACGGGCGGGAACGTAAGGGGAGATGAGGGTAGAGAGGTAGTGAGGGGCAGCAGACTGAGTGCATTTGTAGGTAAGAAGGAGAAGCTTGAATTGAATGCGGTATCTGATCGGAAGCCAGTGAAGTGACCTGAGGAGAGGGGTGATATGAGTATATCGGTTCTGGCGGAATATGAGACGTGCAGCAGAGTTCTGAACAGACTGAAGGGGGGATAGATGGCTAAGTGGGAGGCCGGTGAGGAGTAAGTTGCAGTAGTCCAGGCGAGAGGTAATGAGAGCGTGGACGAGAGTTCGGGTGGTGTGTTCAGAGAGGAAAGGGCGAATTTTGCTGATGTTAAAGAGGAAGAAGCGACAGGTCTTGGCTATCTGCTGGATATGCGCAGAGAAGGAGAGAGAGGAGTCAAAGATGACTCCGAGGTTGCGGGCAGATGAGACGGGGAGGATGAGGGTGTTATCAACTGAGATAGAAAGTGGAGGAAGAGGAGAAGTGGGTTTTGGTGGAAAGACGATAAGCTCGGTCTTGGACATGTTCAGTTTCAGGTGGCGGTTGGACATCCAGGCAGCAATGTCGGATAAGCAGGCCGATACCTTTGCCTGGGTCTCCGCGGTGATGTCTGGTGTGGAGAGATACAGTTGGGTGTCATCAGCATAGAGATGATACTGGAAACCATGAGATGAGATCAGGGAGCCCAGGGAAGAGGTGTAGATTGAGAAGAGAAGGGGTCCAAGGACCGATCCCTGGGGAACACCAACAGATAAGGGGATGGGGGTGGAGGAAGATCCATGAGAGTGAACTTTGAAGGTGCGGTGGGAGAGATAGGAGGAGAACCAGGAGAGGACAGAGCCCTGGAACCCAAATGAGGACAGTGTGGCAAGAAGTAAGTCATGATTGACAGTGTCAAAAGCGGCGGATAGATCCAGGAGGATGAGGATGGAGTAGTGGCCTCTGGATTTGGCAAGGAACAGGTCATTACAGACTTTAGAAAGTGCTGTTTCTGTCGAGTGAAGAGGGCGAAAACCGGATTGAAGCGGATCAAGGATGGCATGAGAGGAGAGAAAATCAAGGCAGCGGCTGTGGACTGCGCGCTCAAGTGTCTTGGAGAGGAAGGGTAGGAGGGAGATGGGGCGGTAGTTGGAGGGACAGGTAGGGTCTAGTGATGGTTTTTTGAGGAGTGGCGTGACTACAGCATGCTTGAAGGTGTCGGGGACAGTTGCAGTGGAGAGAGAGAGGTTGAGGATATGACAGATGGAGGGGGTGATAGTAGGAGAGATGGTGTTAAGTAAGTTGGTGGGGATGGGATCAGAGGAACAAGTGGTGCATTTTGAGGAGGAAAGAAGGCGGGCGGTTTCCTCCTCGGAGATATCAGGAAAGGAGGAGAAGGAGGTCTGGGTTGGTTGGTTGAGGGAGAGGGTTGAAGGGTGAAGAGGAGGAGGTGGCTTGGTAGTGAACTCAAGGTTGATCTTTTGCACCTTGTCGCGGAAGTAGTCAGCCAGTGATTGAGGAGAGAGTGACGGGGGGGTGGGAGCGGAGGGCACTTTGAGGAGGGAGTTAAGGGTGGCGAAGAGACGACGAGGGTTAGAGCTGAGAGAATTAGTCAATTGGGTGTAATAGTCCTGTTTGGCAAGGAATAGTGAGGACTGGAAGGAGGATAGCATGAATTTGTAGTGAAGGAAATCTGAATGGGTGCGAGATTTCCTCCAGAGGCGTTCAGCAGATCGGGCGCAGGAGCGAAGGTAACGGATGCAAGGGGTCAGCCAGGGCTGGGGATTAGTACGCCTTGTGGGACGGGAGGTGGATGGTGCAAGGGTGTCCAGAGCAGAGGAGAGAGTGGCATTGTAAGCGGAGACCTATTTCTTATAGCTCATTTCCATGGATCTCCCAAGTTTACACGGCTAAACATTTTTATAATGGACTTTTCCACCAGGAATCTGTCTAAAACCTCTTAGGAACTCCACAATGTTTGTTGTCTTGACCATGGCCTCCAGTATCAGATTCTACAGCTTAATTACATGCTGCTTGAAAAAAAAAAATACTTTCTACCACTTGTTTTCTGTCTGCTTGTCACTACTTTCCTGGATGGTCGGTCCACTTGTTTTTGTGTTGACTGAAAAGTACTGCTCCCAATTTTATTATTACACTCCACTCATGATTTTATAAACTTCGATCATACCGTCTTCTCAGTCGTCCTTTCTCCATGCTGAAGAGCCCTAACCTGGTTATACTCTCTTCATAAAGTTGATCATTTTTGTCACCCGTTTTGGAACCTTTTTTGGTTTTGCTACATGCCTTTTCAGATCAGGTGACAAGAACTGCACACAATACTCAAGGTTCAGTAATACTATAGACCTATAAGGATATTCTCAGTTTTGTTCTTCATTCCTTTACAAATAATCCATAACACTGTAATTGCTTTTTTGGCAGCTGCAACACACTGGGCTGAAAACTAACATATTGTTCACAATGGCTCCAAGGTCTTTTTCTTTGGTAGTGATTCCTAACTCAGAACCCAGCAATTTCGACCTGTAGGTGAAATTATTTTTCCTTATGTGCATCACTGCACATGTCCAATTAAACTTCATTTGCTATATCTCCTAGAGTCACAAGATCCCTCTGCAAATCCTTGCAATCCTCTGCCATTTTAATGACTGAATAGTTTTGTGCCTTCTGCAAATGTAATCATAAATGTATAATACAAGCAGATTTTATGCTTTGAATAAAGTTTTTAAGGGTGAGAGCACAGATACTCTCTAGGGCAGTGTTCTTCAATGCAAGGGCAGGGGGGCTAATGGTGGCCCCCATTGTCTTTCTGTGTGTTTTTTTATTTTTGTACTCTGCCTCTCTACCTAGGTTCAGGACAGAAAGGGGAAAGTGGATGGGAGGAGCTGCATGCTTGAAGGACAAGATATTTCTCAATAGGAAAAAAGAGAATGCATTTGGAAATGCTTACAGCCTTAAGAATACCCCCCCCCCAATGAAGTTTGAAAGTGGGTTGGTGGGGATGGTTGCCATTGACAAACAGTGGTCAGCAGTGTTGTTGCCCCGCCTGGGAAGATATTTGGCAGCTTTACTTCAGCTCATTATAATCCAAAGTGGCCCCAGCTTAAAAATTAATGAAGACCACTGCCCTAAGGCATAAATCTTTACAGTGAAAAATTACAGTGCAATGAATAGCTGATTAGCATTAGTAAGCCTGGTTTTAGGTGTAGGTAATGTAGGCAACTGTCTTATATGCCAAATTGATAGGCAACAAAACACCACCATTGCCATGTTACAGTCCAAGCCGGTCTCCACTGAAACAAAAACTTGAACATAGCTCAGCACGTGCACATCAGAGATAACCTTGCTCCTCAGTGGGTGTGTGGGGCTGCTGCAGGGTCAGACTCACTAGCCCCACACTGTGTTTTATTCAAATTGTTACTGCTGTCAGCCATAGAACAGAATGACAAAAGTAGACCCCCTTGATGTCTGGATACGAGGATGGAACATAGAAAATCATGGAGAGAAGATCCAAGGACGTGCAATTCACTGCTGATGATTTCTAAATGTTGGGGAGGGAAGAGGATTTACCTCACCCTTCCAACATCTTTAGTAATTTCAGGGGGAAGGGAAGGAGACAGGCAGTGGAGCACAGCTCCACACCAAGGCACAGCCAAACTTTAAACCCAGAATGCATTACATAGAAATTCACAGAACTGGGCCAAAACAGAGCAGTGAAAAAGAACTCTGGTCATCAAGGGCCACAACAGATCTGGTTTTCAGAATCAACAAAAGATCATATTTGTACATATGTGACTTATTGTATATATGTAATAAAAGAACCATATTAATCTGTATAACTTAGTTCAAACAAACCTCTTTATAACACTTGATGATGAGCTTGCTATCACTAAGGTCTATGCTATGGAACAGTGCACATAACAGGGATGAATAGCTCCGAGAAGGAACTATGCCCAGAGCACTAAACTTGTACTCAAAACAGCTATTAAGTATATTGCCTATCTGCCATTACCATCTGTTTGGCCATCTGCATTTCTCCCTGAAATCAAAACAACTGCTTGTCAGAAATTTGTTGAGGGGAAAACAAATTCCAAAAATGCTTGACTGTAGGGTTTTGTTTGTATGTACATAAAATGTTCAATGTACAAGTCTGTTGTTATTTTTTAAATACCATGCTGTAAAAAGCTAGAGATATTCCTACTTAATGTGCTAGTATATAAACAAATAAAAAAATATCTCAATATAAATGAAATTTAACAGGGTTTCCTACAGGTCTGGCCTATTTCTTAATCTGCACATTAAGGGCCTGATTTTATAATAGGAAGCCAATGTCAGAAGTCCAAAAAGGAACCTTGAGGTAATTGTATAAAGTGGGTACTAATTTATATGCATAAATGTTTAGAATACTGGAATATATATATATATATATATATATATATATATATGTAATAAAAAATCTGCCTAAGCACTATTCTGTAAATATTTCAGCATATCTTAAATATTTCATCAGGTGGATAGGATAGATTCAACAAATCAAGTGAAAATTTAGAGGCTATAACAAACTGTAATCTATCAAACTCTAATATGGAAGACATCCCTGATGGCATGGATAGCATGAGGGGGGATCTAGCAAAGCTTGAAGAATGATCACGAATTTGGCAGATAAGATTTAATGCTATAAAATCCAAGGCTGCAAAAAACAGAAGTTGTATGTTATAGGGGATGAAGACTTCAGTGCACAAATAAAGAATGGGACTTAGGTATGATACTATCTGATGATCATAAGGCGGCCAAACAGGTAAAAAAAAGCAATGACACAAGCCATAAGGATGCTTGGGTGCATACAGAGAGGAATGGCCAGCAGGAAAGGGGAGGTTATAGTGCCTCTATATCAGGGTTCTCAATCCAGTCCTTGGGACACACCTAGCTAGTCAGATTTTCAGGATATCCACAATCAATATACATGAGAGAGATCTGCATGCACTGCCCTCATGGTATGCAAATGTATCTCATGCATATTCATTGTGGGTATCCTGAAAACCTGACTGGCTAGATATGTTCAGAGGACTGCTCTATAAAAGCCATTTAGCGTACTGTGTGCAATTCTGAAGACCACACCTTGAAAAAGACAAACAGGAATCAATCCAAAGGGCGGCTACTAAAATAGTCGGTGGTCTCTGTCAAGAAGCATATGAGGACAGACTTAAAGATCTCAATATATGTAGGCACAATTTTGGACTTCTAAATTAGGATATCTAAGGAAATGTTTTCTTATGGAAAGGATGATGGATGCATGGATCACTCTTTCAGTGGAAGTGGTGGAGATAAGGTAGTATCTGAAATTCATGAAAGCAAGGAAGAAGTACAGAGAAAATCTTAGAGGAGAAGTAGCATAGTGGTTAGTGCAGCGGACTTTGATCCTGGGAAACTGGGCTTGATTTCCACTGCAGCTCCTAGTGATTCTGGGCAAGTCACTTAACCCTCCATTGCCCCAGGTCCAAATAAGTACCTGTATATATACTATGTAAACTGCTTTGAATGTAGTTGCATAAACCATAGAAAGTCCCATTCCCTTTCCCCTTAGTTGCTGGTGAAGATGGATAGGCTTGATATGCTATATTATTTTTCAGCAGAACGCATCTTTCATGCTGCACTTCAGTTTAGCTGGTTAACTCAAATAGTTGCTTTAGTAACCAAATCTTTGGAAAAAAATGTAAGTATTCTCTTACTTCAACTTCTGCTCACCATTATCAGATGTGTATCTTAGGTTCTGTAGGGCTGTTACGGTTGCTTGAGCTCCTTGCTCACCTTCCTCTGCTTCTGTGATTTGAAGATACTGGGTAGATGATTCTTCTGTTCCTCCTGTTACCTGAAAGCAGAGACAAATTTTAATATTTTAAATCAGAAACACTATCATTAATTTTTAGTAATCATTTAGTTCGCAGTTAGAACACAAAACAAAATCATTACAAAACATCCTTTCAAGACTTTTTCCATTAAAAGAATTTTTCTTAAAGATCCTCCTGTTTAGTCACCTAAATTGAGAAACTACAATGTTAATTGCCATATATTTGCTAGCTACCTTATCTTACCATATGGTTTAAATTAGAACACACCTCCTGATTGCCATATCAAATGGTGTGAATTATATTAATAAGATCCTACTACTCACTCTCATAAACGTATATACACAAAAATTTGGACCATCAAAATAGGGGACCAGTCAGATTAGACAGTTGAATTAATTAATACCCGCTTTGACAGATTTCAGGCATGAAATAAAATAAAATATAATTTGTCCTATTTGGCTTGGCAATCAGGAGAAGAGTTTGATTTGATATTGCTTACTTTGGTCATTTTAAGAAAATATGGCACCGGGACATGACTAGGTTAGCTAATCTAAAAAAATCAGATGACTTGTATTTTGCAAATAATGGATCTTTTAGAAGAACCATTAGAGACATTATCTAATGAACCAGGGACTGAGCTATCTAGTTTACACAAATGTTTGATTAGAACAGAACTACATGGTAACACCTTGGTACAATATATTAAGCACCAAATGATTCAGCAAGCTTTGCAGATATTAAAGGAGCTGAAGGTTTTCACTGGGGATAGGTTTTTGGACAAGTGGAATTGAATTTTCAATAAATGCCATTTAGATATTATGCCTCCTGATTAGTGATTACTACTGTAGAGGCAGAGAAAGTTCCTTAAGCAGACAGAAATGTAGTTTAAATCACAGTTGCTTTCTGAAAAATTGATAAGAAAATGGGAACTGAAAGATTAGATGGAGACATTTAAAGAATCTCTGGAATGTCTGAAAATTAGAAAATATACAAAAGAGATGAGAGGGGGGGTATTCTAAGATGGCATCTTAGACGGGTCTTGAGAGTAGAGTGTTGCACGGGGACAGAAATCTTACCTGTTCCCACTGGAATCTTACCCATCCCCACCCGTCCCCACAAGAATTTAATGGCACACAAAAAAAATTCCAGTCAGCTCTCTCAGTCTCTTTCTGGGTTTGAGCAGCAGCACTGCAGGCAAGGAAGGAACAGAAGTTGGAACTTGGAACACTATGGTGCGGTCATGTAAGACTTGTCTCTGATTCACTAGAACTGTGTGCTGAGAGGTCACCACATGCATGCTCCAGTAGGTCAGGTGACATCTGATGCTTGAGCCTGTGTCAGAGCCGAGGTCTGCGCATCAGCTCAGGAGCAGAGAGGATTAATAGGAACATAGTAAGTGACAGCAGATAAAAACCTGAATAGTCCTGTAGGGCTCATTATCACTTCATAATTACATCAGCAATGAACATGATATCATATACTTGATTATGATCTTTCTTTGGTGTTTCTGGGACATAGAACATGGAAGTCTCTCCAGCCCTATCCTTATGTTCCAACTGCTGGGAGTTGTCATCAAAGTCCACTCCAGCCTATTTGTCGTCTCATTTGCGGGAAACAGGCTGCCATATATGAGACACAGACCATACAAGTCTGCCTGGTATCGGCCCTAGTTCATCACAGCCGGAGTCACCATCTAAGCATCACTCGACATATCCACACACATGCAGCCATTTAGGTTTAGTTTTTTTATAACTTCCATTTTCTAATTAGAGATCCTCTGTGTTCATCTGCATCTATGCTGTTAAAGCAAGGAGGAGGAGGAGACAGCACTCAAAGAACTTGGTACTTGGTGAAAGGCTAGCACAAGTGCAGTGTACACTTCCATAGGAAGCCCGCAGGAATTGTTTCTGTCCCCACAGGGGCCCTGCAGGAACAGCTTCCGTCCCCACAGGGAACCCTGCAGGAACAGCTTCCGTCCCTACGGGAACGCTGCAGGAACAGCTTCCATCCCCACGGGAACCCTGCAGGAACAGCTTCCATCCCCAGGGGAACCCTGCAGGAACAGCTTCCGTCCCCAGGGGAACCCTGCAGGAACAGCTTCCATCCCCACGGGAACCCTGCAGGAACAGCTTCCGTCCCCAGGGGAACCCTGCAGGAACAGCTTCCGTCCCCAGGGGAGCCCTGCAGGAACAGCTTCCGTCCCCGTGGAAACCCTGCGGGCTCCGCAGGATACCCACAAACCCCATTCCCGTGCAAGTCTCTACTTGAGAGTGTGTCTTTTATACTTCCAGAATTTGCTGTTACAACCTGTGCTAGTCATGGGGAAAAAGAGGAGGGCTTTCCCTCAACCCCTGGATGAGCATCCTCGTATTCTTCCTTGAGAATTTCTCAAGAAAGAGTTAGCTGGATGGGAACAGCTGAATGAAGTAGAACAGCAGTGGGCAAAACTGAAAGGAGCTATTTTAAAGGTGACAAACCTTAATGTTAGAAAATTATGTAAATGTAAGAGGAAAAGAAGACCGCTCTGGTTCCTGAATGTAGTAGCTGAAAAGATAAGGGAAAGAAGGTTAGCCTTCACACATTACAAAATGACTCAGAAAGAGGAGAACACGCAAAAATACCTAGAAAACCTAAGAAAAGCAGGAAAAGCTGTTGGACAAGCGAAGAGGCAAATGGAAGAAAAGATAGCAGATACGGTAAAGCTGGGGGAGAAGACATTTTTCAGATATGTGACAGGAGGAAGTGCCATAATAGCATTGTGAAGCTCAAAGCTGAGGTGGAGGAATATGTAGAACCCGATAAGGATAAAGCTGAACTGCTTAATAATTATTTCTGTTCTGTGTTCACGGATGAAAGGCCGGCGGTAGTACCGCAGAAAACAAATACAAATGGGGATGGATGTATGGTAGACCAGGACTGTGTTCGTGAGGAGCAAGCTAAACAAAAAGTAGATAAAACTACGGGGCCTGATGGGATACATCCGAGGAACTCAGAGGTTCTCACAGCTCCACTGTCTGACCTCTTCAAGACTTCCTTAGAATCTGGAGTGGTCCCAGAGGACTGGAGGAGGCTGGGAATTACAGACCTGTCAGTCTGACCTCGGTGATGATTAAACTAATGAAAACGCTTCTAAAGTGAAGGATTGTGAGGTTTCTCATTGAGTGGACTGCAGAACCCGAGGCAGCTTTACTAGAGGCAGGTTGTGTCAGAAAAATTTGATTGATTTATTTCTTTGACTGGGTGACCAAATAGTTGGACTTGTGAGGTGCACTAGATGTGGTGTACTTGGATTTTAGCAAAGCCTTTACGGTTCCGCACAGATAACTGATAAAATAAATTGAGTGCCCTCGGTATCGGATCTATAGTGACCGACTGGGTTAAAAATTGGTTAAATGGAAGGAGACAATGGGTAGTGGTAAATCTTGCTATTAAAGAAAACACATCAGCCAAATTAGATGGGAGCATGTATTTCATATATCCTGTCCTAACCTTTGAGGGAAGATTAATTAAAAGTTGTATCCTTACCTGCCCGTTTTGGTCCACTACTTTCAGCCCATGTTTGTTTTTAAGATGCCTGTTGAATTCCCATTTCGTGCCATAAACAAAGTTGCAAATGGGACACTTAATACCACCTGTAAAACATAAATCAAAATTACAGGAGATTAGAAACACAGCATCCTTGCCAAACAATTTTCTAATAAAACATTTGGTTTTATTCATTTTAACAATGCCTATTTCCTGTCAATATCTATGCATCAAGCACACAATAATTGTTTACACTATAACAATGGCATAGGCAGAAGCTATCAATGCGGGCCCCTGTTAAGACGTGTTATTTTAGCACAGGTCCCATTTTATGAAATGAGGATCTAGTTACTAATAACTGGGGTTAACAGTACAGTAACATGTGTTAACGGGCGCCCACATTGATAACTTCCCTCCCTAAATAAAATACTTGCTCCCGGATTCTATATAGGTTACCCAAATTAATGAGTTAACGAGGTGTCAGCAATTACTAATGTTAATTGCCACTCATTTGGATTTGCACGTGCATCTGACTGCACGCTATTCTATAGCACTGTGCAACTAAATTATCTCACCTGCAATCTACAAGGGGGGCATGGTCATGGAAGGAGCATGGGAGGATCAGGGATATTCCCCAAAATTAAGTGCATTGTTATAGAATACCAGGGTTACATGCACAAGTTGTGCCATCAGGATTTATACCAGGTTTCAGCAGGCATAGGTTCTCACGCTCAAAGTTGGGCACAGGAATCCATAGTAAATGGTACTCTACAAAGGGTGTTCAGCCTGGAGTGCCCTTTATAGAATAGCATGTAGTGCAGATTTTTCCCGGCAACTTAATTTGAATGCCATTTACAGAATCTGGTCCTTGATGTCTACCTAGTTTCTCAATCATATTTCGATCGAAAAGTTGACTATCATTTTTCAAAAACAAAAGAACTAAGATACCAGAACTGCCATTTAGTAGATACTTTATCATTATTATTTCAGCATTTATATAAGGCCCTGATCATCAGCACTTTATGAGTCCTTTCTCTACATACTTATAATCTAAGAGTGCGACTCATGCCTAAAGGCTTCAGCCTCCATTACAGACTCACTAAACAGGAAAACTAAGCAGCTAAAATTAGTGAGCTCTCTTTAGGATAAGGGGTGGGCAACCTTTACACACAGAGGGCAGCAAGAATGTCAGTACCATCTCTAGTAGGCCACAGCATTATCTAACATCGGAACCAGAGATACACAGAGGTCCACAGACCACCTGTGATAAGTAGAAATTTAACTAAAAATGATGGAAACAAACTCCTTGAGTGGTTATTCTGAAAATTTGTGAAATAAAGTATTTAAAATAACCAAAACTCTGATTAATGACGTTTTCTGTGTACACTTCCCATGGACTTGTGGGTTGCATAAAATTCAATGGCAGGCCTCAATTGGCTTGTGGGCTTTAGATTGCTCACCCCTGCTCTAGGAAAACTTAACTTAACCAGCTATGTTCTTTAGCAAGTAGTCTCTTAAATCTAGTTGGTAAATCCACCTAGCTAAAACAGATTTAGGATGCTCAATACTGCTGGACTCAGCTTAACTGGCTGGCACTGAATTAGTTCAGCAATAGCTGGCTATGGCTTCTAAAATACCACCCACCAATATTGGAAGCATCTCCTCTCCCTCTGGACCATTTACAAAAAACCTCCAGCAACATTCTGGTTTCCTGCCTGTTCATTCCCAACATTAGACTGCCTTTGAAAAAAAAAAAAAAACATCTTTCCTTGGGCATCTGTACCTGCCTTCTATGAAATTATGAAAAAGCTTTGTAATAAGTTATAGAAAACTGAATTTTGAACACCACAAACTATTCCTCATTTCAGTATATAATGGAACAAACAGAGGATTTATTTGAGGAAGATTACATGTCAGGGACGTCCTAAATCAGTAGTACCAGTGGGATTTGAACCGGCCACGTCTGGATTACAAGACCGTCTGGATTACAAGACCGGTGCTCTAACCACTTGGCCACAGCTCCACTTACGTGAATGTCCCTCCCTTTTGATTATGCCACTTCAGGTCTCTCTCAGCCAATCACAGACAGGGATCTCTCTCTGCCAATCACAGCGAATTTAGCTGTCTGTGAGTGGCTGAGACCCCTGTCTGTGACTGGCTGAGAGAGACCTGAAGGAGCATAATCAAAAGGGAGGGACATCCAAGTAAGTGGAACTGTGGCCAAATGATTAGAGCACTGGTCTTGTAATCCAGGGGTGGCCAGTTCAAATCCCTGATGAGCACTTCAATTTTTTTTCCACTTTTTTTAAGCCGGCCATCTGTAAACCCGGTGATCTCAACATTTGACCTAAATGTTGAGATTTAGCCAGCCCCAACCATATTATCGAAAGAATAGATGGCCGGTCATCTTTTTCGATAATACGGTTGGGCACTGCCCCTTTGCGGTGCCGGCCCCGTTTGATTATGCCCCTCTATGTTACCAATGCAAGCTTGTGCATTGTTCAAATTGAGCTTCTTTTCTTTTTTTCATTTTAGAATTATTCATGGCTTGGCGCCTCCCTAGTTTCCACCATTACCTCATTTGCCTTTTTCTCCAAAGACAAAATGTACTGTAAACCAAATGATCTTACATTTTCCATTTGCAATGAATAACAGTTTTATTCTTATTTACTCTCATATCAAGCAGTAAGAACCTGGAACTCTCTACCTCTAGCACTTAGATTGAACTCTATGAGTTTTAGAAAGCAGTTGAAAACCTATGTTTGAACAATATTTTGGAGCTTAGTTTCTTATTTAATGTAGTCTTAAGTTGTAACTGTGCTTAATTAATGTACTTCCCAAGATATGCCTGGTTTTTGTTTTATTGTAAACCACTCTGAACCATTTGATTTTTTGCAGTATATAAATTATATTGCATTATTTACATTTAATTCATAAGAACTGCTATACTGTGTTAGACCAAAGGTCTTTGAAACATTTAAGTTATGTTTTTACAGTATTATTTGTTTTCCTATGTATTTTATTTATTTATTTATTTAGATTTTGTTCACTGGATATTTCTCTGTCCCAGGAGGGCTCACAATCTAATTTTGTACCTGAAGCAATGGAGGGTTAAGTGACTTGCCCAAGATCACAAGGAGCAACAGTGGGATTTGAACCGGCTACCTCTGGATTGCAAGACCAGTGCTCTAACCACTAGGTCACTGTGTGTGTGTATATATTCTAGATAGATATAGATATATAAATCTGTTTTAAAATAAAATTGGCCAGTATAGAAATTTTGTTTTCAATATTATTAAAAAAATTATTACACATCGCTTTTTCCTTTGTTGCTCAAAGTTATTAAATCAGTCGATGTTATACATTTAATTTTTGCCCTTGATTAAGCATTTACTTTAAATATCCACGTGTTTGCAGAGATAGTTGCATTTATAAATGAGAAAAAAATTTTGTAATATTATGCAGAATTTCTCCGCCTCCACCCAGTTACTCCTTCATGTCTTCCAGCTGCCAAAAATTTCTAGAGAAAACTCTGTGGTATCAAATGTGTAAATGTTGAGGAAAAATACTGATTAGTCCAAGATTTTGTTGATAATGCTCAAATTTGTACATTATATACATTACAACTTCTTCTTTATCCACAATTGAAAGTATTGTGGGGTCCTTTGATAAAGCTGTGGTAAAAAGTGGAATACGGAAGTGTGGGCCCATCTTTTCGGCACACGCTGGCCTACTTTTTACCACAGTTGGGGGAAAAGCCATTTTTTAATGGGCCAGGAAATGGGTGTGTGCAAAAATTAAAACTAGTGCACGCCTATTTACAGCCTGAACACTTACTGACTGCCATTGATTTAGTGGTAAGGGCTCATGCCAATGTGGCCCCGCTGCCGATTGCTGCTGGGAATGCCCCTGTGGTAGAAAATAAAAAAAATATTTTCTATCACAGGATTCGGCGCGTGCCAAACTCGGAATTACTGCTGGGTGCACTCGCTACCCCAGCGGTAGTGCCAATTTGGCACGCACTACCCATACATTAGCCCTACAGTGGCTTTGTAAAAGGACCCCTAGTTAAGGTCACTTCCAGCTCTGGCCCCGTCCCCAGTTCCACTTCCTTTTTGTCTACAAATTAAGCCCTGTTCATCTGTATATAATTTGCCTTCAATTTCACCACCCATCTATTTATCCCAGCAATTTTGTTCTACCCATCTTGCCCATGTATCTATGTCCAAACTCCACTCCCCCCCCCCCCCCCTTGTTTACCTATTAAAGTGCTTCATTGTATTGTACCAACATTCTGAGTATCATATCTGTTATTTGAATGCTCTAATGCATGCCCTGGGTCATTTGTATTGTGCTGATATTGCGTTCATCATATCTATGCTATATGAATATTCTAAAACACTATCTATTAAGGGGTTTTGTTTGCATTGTACTGACATTGTAAGAATCAAATTTGTGTTATATGATGCTCCTCCATGTTGCCTATTATTATCTATCATTTCTTCCCTGACTTATAATATTGCTTTTATATGATTGTTCTACTGTTCTGTTTTAATGTGTGTATTTCTGACACTGTATCATGCTAGCTTTATTATTAGCATTCAATTTGCCTGTCTCCATATTTATCTCATTGATTGTATTTATATTTTTATTTGGTCATTATACTATTGTTATGCTTATAAGTTATGTCAAGCTGTTCCTGCTCTATACCACACCTTGATCAATTTTAAGAAATTGAGGGGCCCTTTTACAAAGCCGCGTAGGCACGTACGCGTATGTGCATCAATTCTGAACTACTGCCCAGCTACCGCGTGGACTGGGTGGCAATTTCATTTTGTACGCCTGTCCACTAAGCACGCCAGAAAATTTGCAGCATGTGGAGCTAATCAGGCGGTAATTGGCATTGTACACGCATAGACCATTACTGCCCGGTTAACACGTGAGACCTTACCGCTAGGTCAATGGGTGACAGTAAGGTCTCAGGCCCAAAATGGATGCACGCCAATTTTTATTTTGCCACACGTCCATTTTCGGCCAAAAGAAAAAAAATAAGACCTTTTCTGTAGGTACATTGAAAATGGACCTGCGCGTATCCAATACACATGTCTACACTAGCGCAGGCCATTTTACAGAGCACCATAGTAAAAGGATCCCTAAGTAAATATCTTCATAAAGGTGGTTAACAAATTCTACAAATAAATAAATAAATGTGCTTAAATAAGAACTCATTTAGGCCAACTTCTTTCTATATTAAATTAACATGACTTTAATTAACATGTTATATTGCTAAAACTGTAACCTTTATCACTGTGACTTTAATTAAGAAACAGCAAATGGAAATATGCAATCAAGATAATATATAATGTATGCCAGTTAATTGATGTTAAAGCCGAGAAAAATTAATTTAGACTCCACTCATTAAATACTTAGGTAACAGAACATGCCTTATCAACTTTTGATCCCTGTGTTGAATTTGTAGTACAATGTTAATGCAAATGAAAATTGCCTAAAGTGATTTTTTTTTTTTTTTACAGTTATTGGACAACTGGGATTAAAACAAAACTCTGTATAGGTCCTAAACAGTAACAGTGTGGTTGCAAAAGTCTACAACTCTACATACTGCTCAAAACCTAGATTTCCATGGACAATCTCTGGACATTCAAAACAAACTGTAAAGGACACAATGGGGCTCATTTTTGAAAGAGAAAAATGTCTAAAAAGTGGCACAAAGCAGCAATTTGGACGTTTTTCTCAACAAAACATCCAAATCAGCATTTTCAAAACCCAATTTTCAGACGTTTTCCTGTGCAGTTTGTCTGCAGTGCATCCAAATTTCATGGGGGCATGTTAAGGGCAGGATTTGGGTATTCATAAGACTAGGATGTTCTTCACCCATAATAAAACAAAATAAAAACGCCCAGGACTAAAACTAAGATGTTTTGAGCTAGCTGAGTTTTAACGACGAATAAGACGCAAAAAAGTGCCTCAAATGACCGGATGACCACTAGAGGAATAAAAGAATGCCCCCCCCTTAACTCCCCCAGTGGTTACTGAACATAAGAACATAATAGTAGCCATACCAGGTCAGACCAATAGTCCATCTAGCCCAGCATCCTGTTTCCAACAGTGGCCAAGCCACGTCACAAGTACCTGGCAGAAACCTAAATTGTGCCAACATTCCATGCTACAAATCCCAGGGCAAGCAGTTGCTTTCCCATGTTTGTTTCAATATCAGACTATGGACTTTTCCTCCAGGAACTTGTCCAAACATTATTTAAACCCAGATATGCTAACTGCTGTTACCATATCCTACGCCAAAGAGTTCCAGGGCTTAACTATTCGTTGAGTGAAAAAATATTTCCTCCTATTTCTTGTAAAAGTATTTCCATGTAACTTCCATGAGTGTCCCCTTTTGTCTCTGTACTTTTAGATAAGTAAAAAATCGATTTACTTCTACTCATTCTACATCACTTAGAATATTTGTAGACCTCAATCATATCTCCCCACATCTGTCTCTTTTCCAAGCTGAAGAGCCCTAACCTCCTTAGCCTTTCCTCATTAGAGAGGAGTTCTATACCCTTTATCATTTTAGTCGCTCTTCTTTGAACCTTTTCTAACTCCACTATACCTTTTTTGAGATACGGCAACCAAAACTGAATGCAATACAGAAGGTGTGGTCGCACCATGGAGTGATACAGAGGCATTACAGTATTTTTGGTCTTATTCACCATCCCTTTCCTAATAATTCCTAGCATCCTATTTGCTTTTATTGGCCGCCACCACACACTAAGCTGAAGATTTCAGCGTATTATCTACACCACCACCCAGATCTTTTTCTTGAGCACTGACCCCCCAAGGTGGACCCTAGCATCAGGTAATTATGATTTGGATTATTCTTTCCAATGTGCATCACCTTACATTTGTCCACATTAAATTTCATCTGCCTAAGGTCTTCCTGCAATATTTCACAGTCCGCACGTGTTTTAACAACCTTGAATAGTTTTGTATCATCTGCAAATTTGATCACTTCACTTTTCGTTCTGATTTCCTTATCAGTTATAAATATGTTAAATAGTACCGGTCCCAGTACAGATGCTTGTGGCACACCACCCCCCTCCATTGAGAGAAATAACCATTTAACGCCATCCTTTGTTTTCTGTCCAATAACAAATTCCTAATCCACACCAGAACCTTGCCTCTTATCCCATGACTCTTTAATTTTCTCAGGAGTCTCTCATGAGCAACTTTATCAAAAGCTTTCTGAAAATCTAAATGTACTACAGGAGTGGAGGAGTGGCCTAGTGCTTAGGGTGGTGGACTTTGGTCCTGGGGAACTTGAGGAACTGAGTTCGATTCCCACTTCAGGCAGCTCCTTGTGACTCTGGGCAAGTCACTTAACCCTCCATTGCCCCATGTAAGCCGCATTGAGCCTGCCATGAGTGGGAAAGCGCGGGGTACAAATGTAACAAAAAAAACCCGGCTCACCTTTATTCACGCCTTAAAAGAAATGAAACAAATTGGTGAGGCAAGTCTTCCCTTGGCTGAACCCATGCGGACGCTGTCCCTTTAAACCATGTTTGTCTACGTATTCTGTAATTTTATTCTTTATAATAGTTTCCACTATTTTGCCCGGCACCGACATCAGGCTTGGTTTATAATTTCCTGGATCACTCCCAGAACCCTTTTTAAAATATGGCGTCACATTGGCCACCCTCCAATCTTCAGGTAATATGGACAATTTTAACGACAAGTTGCATATTACTAAACAGCAGATCAGCAATTTTATATTTGAGTACCCTTGGATGTATGCCATCCATCCAATCCAGGTGATTTACTACTTTTTAATTTGTCAATTTGGCTCAGTACATCTTCCAGATTCACCGAGATTTCTTTCAGTGCCTCCACATCATCACCCTTGAAAACCAATTCCGGTACAGGCAGATCTCTTACATCTTCTTCTGTAAGACAGAAGCAAAGAATTCATTCAGTTTCTCCACTATGGCCTTGTCTTCCCCGACTGCCCCTTTTTCTCCTTCATGATCTAACAGTCCCACAGATTCCCTTGCAGGCTTTCTGCTTCTGATGCAGGGGCGTAGCTATGGGGGGCCCCACAAATTATGTCCGAGCCCCTGGTTTGGCTGGCGGGGGTCCCCATCTCCCAGCAGCCGAAGCCTGCCCTGCTCTTCTTGCTCCTCCTGTCCTGTGCACCCTGACGCTCTTTTACGTGTAACTGAGGAGCATCAGCATTCACAGGACAGGAGGAGCAAGAAGAGCGGGGCAGGAACGCGGCTGCGCCGGAGATGGTCCTGAAGAAGGCTTCGGCTGGCTGGGGTTGCGGACCCCCGCCAGCAAAGGTATTTGCGAGGGGAGTGTGAGGAGGTTGTGAGGAGGCGCGAGGCGGTGGCGGGGGGAGGTGAGACGAAGCAAAGCGTGGCGGCACTCAAAATGTGCCCCCAACCTCGGGCTCTGGCCCCCTCCCACCATAAGGTCTGGCTACGCCCCTGTTCTGATGTACTTGAAAAAGTTGTTACTGTGAATTTTAGCCTCTGCGGCAAGTTTCTCTTCATATTCTCTTTTACTCTTCTTTATTAATGCTTTGCATCTGACCTGCCAGTGCTTACATTGCTTCTTATTTTCTTCATTTGAGTCCTTTTGCCATTCTTTGAAGGACAATCTTTTGGCCCCTTTTACTTCACCTTTTAACCATGCTGGTAACGTTTTCTCTTCTTTCCACCTTTGCCAATACGTGGAACGCATCTGGACTGGGCTTCCAAGATGGTATTTTTGAATAACACCCAAGCCTGATTTAGTGTCCTAACCTAAGCAGCCGATCCTTTTAGTTTCTTTTTAACCATTTTCCTCATTTTATTGTAGTCGCCCTTTCGAAAATTAAATGCAGCTACAGTAGATTTCCTTTGTGGGTTCATCCCAGATAGTAGCTCAAACTTGATCATGTTATGATCACTGTTTCCCAAGGGTCCCAACACCTTCACCTCTCAAACTATGCCCTACACACAACCAAGGGCCAGATCCAAAATGGCTCCCTACTACTACTACTTATCATTTCTAAAGCGCTACTAGACGTACGCAGCGCTGTACACTTGAACATGAAGAGAGAGTCCCTGCTCGCCAGAGCTTACAATCTAATTAGGACAAACAGGACAAACAAGAGATAAGGGAATATTAAAGTGAAACCTGGATCCATGACCTCAAAGACCCCATCACCCTAGATTTATGCCCCGCAGGTTACAAAATTACCCATTGGACAAGAAATGGAAAAAGAGGAGGAGGTATAGCTGTAATTTATAGATCCCATTTCACTGTTACAACTACTGCAGAATCCATACTTCCCCATCTTGAAATTGCCTTAGTTAGAATTAACCATAGAAATTTGCATGATCACCTAAATGTTGTTCTCTTTTATAGGCCACCAGGAAATTGGCATGAATGCCAGACACATTTCATGGACTTCATATTAAATGCATGCGTCTCTAATTCCAACCTGCTTATAATAGGGAATATTAATCTTCACTTTGAAGACCTTAACTCAACAAATGTACGTGAATGCAAGGACTTTTTCCAATTATGGGATCATAACACACCCTAATATTCAACCAACCCATATGAAAGGTCACACTCTAGACATCATCTCACACAAGCTCTCCTCTGACTCAAATTTTATATTAACTGTTACAAAGTGGACACCCACACCGTGGTCTGATCACTACAAATTAAACCTTTCCCTTCAATGGCGAAAAAAAGAGATACACTATAGTCAAGAGCGACTAACCCATACCACGAGAGGCCAAACTGACCCATTAATATTTTGGCAACATTTTTACAACAATGAATGGTCAGCACAAGCAGAATCAAACCAATTCCTTTTAGAATGGGATAACAGATGTGAAAACATATTAAACAACATAGCACCTTTGAAAACTAGAACATCACGAAGGAAGAACTCAATACCTTGGTTTAATGAAGAATTGAAAAAATTAAAGACACAAGTTAGAAGATTAGAGCGAGCATGGAATAAAAAGAAAGATGACTCAACATTCAATGTTTGGAAACAACTGCAGAGAAAGTACAAGTATTCCATTAGACAAACCAAAAGAATATATTACAGAACCAAAATCGGGTCAGACTACAAGGACTCACATAAACTTTTCCAGCTTGTGAACAAATTACTAGATACTGCATCGGTTACTTCAAACAGCGCTGATGCACCATCAGCAGATAATCTGGCAAAGTACTTCAAAGAGAAAATTGTAAAGCTACGACTTACATTACCAATCAACAACATCAACTATGTCAAATTCCTCGATTGTCTAGACCCATGTCCTGATGAACATCCAGCTGACCGAACCTGGACTAATTTTGACACCCTCTTGGATGATACCATCTTTCAAGCAATTAAAAGATTTGCCAAATCCCACTGCAAACTAGACATATGTCCAAACTACCTTATAAAATTTGCCCCTCAACAATTTATATCAGATCTTACAACAAATCTAAATTTTATGCTGCAAAATGGACTCTTCCCTAGAGATTAAGGAAGTATTTTACTCACCCCCATACCTAAAGATTCAAAGAAAACCTCCAATGACCTAACTAACTATCACCCAGTAGCATCTATCCCTCTTATAACCAAACTAATGGAAGGTATGGTTACCAAACAATTAACCAATTACTTAAATTCTCTATTCTTCATGACTCTCAATCAGGATTACGGTCCAATCACAGTACTGAAACAGTACTAATTACTCTCTCAAACAAATTTAAACAAGCAATTGTGACTGGGAACAATATACTCCTCTTACAATTTGATATGTCTAGTGCATTTGACATGGTAAGCCATAAAATATTATTATATATCCTAGAATATTTCGGAATCAGAGGTAACGTTCTAAACTGGTTCAAAGGCTTCCTTACTACAAGAACTTATCAAGTGATATCTAATTCGATTATATCAGCTTCATGGAAACCCGAATGTGGTGTTCCCCAAGGATCTCCACTCTTGCCAACCCTCTTCAACCTAATGATGATACCACTGGCCAAATTGTTAGCCATTCAAGGACTTAACCCATACATATACGCAGATGATGTTACGATTTACATCCCGTTTAAACATGATTTAAAAGTTGTTACTGTGAGTTTTAGCATGTGCAGCAAGTTTTTCTTCATATTCTCCTGTAGCCTTCTTTATTAATGCTTTGCATCTGACATGCCAGTGCTTATGTTGCTTCTTATTTTCTTCATTTGGATCTTTTTTCCATTCTTTGGACAATCTTTTGGCTCTATTAGCCTCTTTCACTTCACCTTTTAACCATGCTGGTTGTCGCATTCTCTTCTTTCCACTTTGGAAAAAATGTGGAATGCATCTGGTCTGGGCTTCCAAGATGGTATTTTTGAATAACATCCACGCCTGATTTAGTGTCCTAACCTTAGCAGTCAATCCTTTTAGCTTCTTTTTAACCATTTTCCTCATTTTATTATGGTCGTCCTTTCAAAAATTAAATGCAGCTACAATAGATTTCTTTTGTGGGTTCATCCTAGATAATGGGTCAACCTTGATCATTTTATGATCACTGTTTCCCAGGGGACCCAACACTGCCACCTCTCGAACTATGCCCTGCATGCCACTGACCCCCTCCCACCACCCAAAGACGTAAAAGAAACAGTACACCCAGCCTCTATGACAGCCTCAGATGTTATAGCCAGTCCTATTAGAGGAGCAAGCAGGTCCCTGGAGTAGCCTACTAACTGGTGAAGTGCACTATGGAGAAGGGGACCCAGGCCCATAGTCCACTCTAACTGGTACACATGTGGTGGAAAGTGTCAGCCCTCCAAAGCCCACATCCCCATAAGGGAAAGGGGAAAGGAAATGGACTTGATAAATCGCCTTTCTGTGGTTTTTGCAACTACATTCAAAGTGGTTTACATATTATATGCAGGTACTTATTTTGTACCTGGGGCAATGGAGGATTAAGTGACTTGCCCAGAGTCAGAAGGAGCTGCAGTGGGAATTGAACTCAGTTCCCCAAGATCAAAGTCCGAAGCACTAACCTCTAGGCTACTCCTCCACTCTGGGAGTGGTGTGCAGTTGGGTACAGTAGGGTTTTTGGTGGGTTCACTATAAAATATAAAGAAGCAGCGGTGAGATGTGTACTTGGGAGCTTCTAGGTGCCCCACTGCTCTGTTGTGATGTCTGTGTGGCCAGTTTACTCTCCTCCTACATCCCAATGGCTTGATTTTGTGTGTTTTTCAATTGGACATTTTATTTTCTTTGAAAATGGACCAAATAGATAAATGCACAGAGCACAAAAACATCTAGCAAGTGGCCATGTTTTGCTGTTTTGAAAATGGCTATATTTGCTTTTCAGATTCTGGACGTTTTGAGCAAAACGTACAAAGTCTGACTTAGACGTCATATCGAAAATGCCCCTCATTGTCACAGAAGTGTATCTTGAAGCATTCTGATTGGCTATAATAAGTTCTAATCCACAGATCTTAAGTTCTATTTCTAAGACATTGCTTTCAAATACTGAAGTGAAGAAATGTGTAAGAGACATATGTTTTATAATTTGTTATGAATGTTGTTCTGTTACCTGCTTAGTTGTAGGTGGGCTATAAATATGGGAAGAAAATAGATAATAGGATTTATAGTGCCTTGCAAATGTCTTTACACTATCATACATTATTCACATTCTGCTGTCTAAAAGCTACAATTCAGAATGCATTAGCATATAAGTTTGTTTGGTTTTTTTTTCATACAGAGAAGGTAGGGAAACAGACTACTGTACTTATTTCTGGAAGCTATCTTGGAAGCACTGACAGTGCTCTCACATCCAAATCAGAATCACCCAAGGTACAATGTAGAGTCAGCCCACACTGAAGGGTTCCTTTTTCTATTAAACTGGCCTAAATGCTGGACAAGCACAAGTCAGTGAGATCTCTGACTCAAGAAGGGGCGACAAAAGAAAAGACTGGGAAGGATGCCTGGAGGTCCTTTCATATCTAAACTGAAAAGAGGAAGGAGAACCGGCACCTCAGGTGGACTGAGTCCCCAAGAATTACTTCTACAGTTCATTAGGCTCTACCAGACAACATAGTTAGGGTCCCAGGAACCTACGTGTAGTGCCCAGAAAGAAGAGAAATGCAAGGGAAAAACAAGACCTCTTGCCAGGTAGTTTAGAGTAGTTGTGGAGAACTAGATTTGGGAGTGAGGCAATTTGTAGGGTGGCGGGCCATTTGCAGTGGGTAGGTTTTGGGTTACTTGTGGGTAGTCTTTGAGTGTGGGGTAATTTGTAGGGGATTCATTTTTGAGGCTGGGGTAGTTTGCAAGATGATGTGGCAGTTTTGGGGACTGGGGGTAGTACGACAGATTTTGGAGGTAGGCCAGTGTACAGAGTGGTTGGGCAATTAGTTTACAGGAGGTAGTTTTAAGGAGTAGAACAGTTGCAGAGGAAATCTGACTGTGGGGACAGTATGTGGGGTAGTGTGGCAATTGCAGGGGGTAGTTCTTGGGTGTGGGGCAGTTTTGAGGGTAAGGAAGTTGGCAGGGGATAGTATTTGGAGATGGAGCAGTTGTGGGATGGTGTGGAAGATATGAGGATATTTTTGGGCTACGGGAAGTTTGGGGGGGGGGAGTGGGGAAGTTGTGAGATCTGCAAATAATAATCCTTTGGATAAAAAGTGGGGAGAGGCTGACCTTCTCCTTACTTCTTTGATTCCATTAAAAAAAAAATTGGTGTTTTTGATAAAAATAAATTTTTAAAACCGAATACAGTTCATGATCCCTGAGTGATGCCCTTCTTAAAAATGTAAGTTTTATTGAAAACTGACACTGAAAGACGCTAAAAAAGTTATGCGTTCCAGCGGCCATCTTAGATGCATTTCAATGACATCATCAGGCGTCACTTGCAGTAGGAAGCTGAGAAAACATCCATCGCACTGAAACCATTCATGTCTGGTTTAGAAATGACTATAAAACTTATTAAAAATGATACAAAAACACATAAAAAAGCAATAAAAGCCTTTTGACGTGAATTAACATTCAAATAAGGGAAATGAACAAATCAATTAAAAATATGCATAAATGATGTGTTTTAACATACAGATTAAAACAATTTTCTATATCAATTAAAAACATGCATAAATAATGTGTTTCAACATAAAATAAGAGAAAAATACATATCAGATAAAAACGTGTAAATAATGTGTTTATTTAACTTAAATAATGATTGGTAAATAAATAAATAAATAAATACTGCGGGACAATGGAGAATCTTGAGTTAAAAGTATGAGGTTTTTTTTTTCATTATTAAATACAGGCTAATGAATCAAACTCTTTATTTAAACCATGTGGATGCACTGTATTGAAACTAAAAATTAACTTCTGTTTTCACAAGAATCTTATCTACATCCCTGCCTCGCCTTGATAGTTTTGGTTTACAAATCACACAGAACCTATAATCTTCAAATCTGTCACCCAGCATTATGGAATATTCCACTAAAGGTTTTTCTAGGATTCTTATCTTGATAGCACTCTTGTGTTCTATAATTCTCTTATACAGGCGTATATTACACAGCTAGACTGACTGTTAAGAGAAATGTCTTAAAAC
Source organism: Microcaecilia unicolor (assembly GCF_901765095.1). Taxonomy (NCBI): domain Eukaryota; kingdom Metazoa; phylum Chordata; class Amphibia; order Gymnophiona; family Siphonopidae; genus Microcaecilia; species Microcaecilia unicolor. Next base: position 595,355,341 of record NC_044031.1, read on the forward strand.
GTCTTAAGAACAGTAAAACAGAAAAAAACCTCTACGACAAATCCATACAGTACCCCTGAGGCAGACGCCTTTGTGCGTCGAAACACAGACCGTGTCAGGTCCCTTGAATTATCAATAAAGCTTTTCATCATCATCTTCCGAGTTGTTCTAGCCTGTTAAAACATCTTAAAACATATGGTTTCTTACTAACTGGATGTGTGATAGATACTGTTTTGTGAGTTACTGAAAAGACTGAGCACTTCCCACAGGGGATAGTGACCAAGGGAAGTCATTCTTTCTTCTATTACACACCTATTAAAATCAGATAAAATGGAAAAAATCCTTTAGATTTTTGCCCCTCTTCTATGAAATTAAAATATCTTTATTTATGAATGCAGCATTTGTTTGTACTAAATATCAACATTTCTTCAGAATTTTCATGATGTCATTAGAAAGGTGGTTAATTCTAAAGCACAAACTACTCTTTATGCTCCTTGCCAAACTATACATATAAATTTGGACTTATTAGATTGATTATTAGACTGAAGAAGCAATAGTACTGAGACAAGTTTTTCCGTAATTTATCATGATCTTAAAAAAAAAGTTCTAAATAGTTTGGTATAGAGAGTTGAAAGTTTTTGTTTTTTTTGTGGTTATTGGCTTTTCAAATGTCCTCATTATTTTGGCTGGATTGTTTGTGGGAGTGGCAGCATGTGGATGGTTCTTTCCTTAAGATGGAGAAAAATGCCAGTTTTCCTTTTTCTTCTAGTTAGGAGATCAGGATGATAAAACACATCAGAAGTGATGACATAGATCTATATTGAGAAAACTTACCACAGTAATTGCAGGATAAAAAAAAGAGGCAGACCTTGTAAGAAGCTAACAGTCTTTTTATTGAAGTCCAAAAGCTTCCAGAGATTCAAACATCTGTGCTCTTGCCTGAGAAATGACTGCGTCAAGGACAGAGCTACTAGTTGGTGGGAAAATACAGACTTCATCACGTCTGGTCCAACAAATAAGAACATACAAGGCAGTGCTCCTTCTTCTGGGTGAAACATGGCCATGTTGGGCACACTGTGGGAACTTTTGGATTTCAATAACAACTGCTTCTTACAAGGTCTCCCTCCTGTTTTTATTCTTCACATTGGATTTAGTGGACCATTTGCCTTGTTGCTTTCTCACAGTAATTGCAGGACAGCAAATATCCTACTCCAATGGATTGGATGATGCCTTCATGGAATTGCTACTCCAATAAGTCAGAGTTTTACCAACTCTTGTGAGAACAAAGGACTCTCGTGTAATACTGTCAAAATACCTTGAACATAAAGAAAGACCTACAAGATCCTGTAGGATAAGACACCTCTGCAAACTGTTGATCAAGAAATTTGAAGAACTCTATTTTGCAACAGTATTGGAAACCATATTCTGAGATTTTTTTTTTTTTTTTTTGGGGGGGGGGGGGGGGTGCATATAACCTCATTGTTCCATCTATATTTCTCAGTAAAAATTATCTTCCAATTTCTATCTACCTTCTGTGAAAGGATTTGGACTGAGTGACTGGAACTGCAAAGTCCCCTTGAGCCTAAGAGTAAGTGCTCTCCCTCTCCCATATAATAAGCATATACACTGAAAAAATGAATGGCATGCACCTGGCAGCTTCCACAAGGAGGCCACAATTTTTACTCGGTTTCATTTTGGAGGTGGACATAAACTGCATGGGATGAAGGAGAAACATTCCTTTAATCCCTCTTATATAGCCTTGACCAAAAATGAGCATTTTTAGAACGTATGTATGCCTTTAAGCTGGTGAAAAACCCACATGGAAATTCTTACTCGTACATGTGCATACACCCAAGTCACACCCCTTGAAATCTCTTCATTGTGCAATATCCATGTGTAAATAGCAGCTGTCTGAAATAGGTATTTAGATTTGAATGATGTATATACAAGTAAATGTAGCTATTTAAGAACATAAGGATGAAGGAATTGTGGAGGGAGATACTGTTGTAATATCATGAGTGATATTTGTAGTACGTATATGCACACACACACACACATTTTATACTATACATTATATAAGATTATTATATATGCTGATGGTGCATATATAATTCTGCCTAGAATTCTGGTGACAGAGTGGAATATAAACATAAGAATAGCTACACTTGGTCAGACCAGTGGTCCATCCAGCCCAGTATACTGCTTCCAACAATGGTCAATCCAGGTCACAAATACATGGCAGAAACCAAAATGGTAGCAACATTCCACACTATCAATCACAGGGCGAGCAGTGGTCTCCCCCCCCCCTATCTATCTCAATAACAGACTATGGACTTTTCCTCCAGGAACTTGTCCAAACCTTTTTTAAACCCAAATACACTAACCACTGTTACCACATCCTCCAGCAATGTGTTCCACAGATTAGCTATTTTTTGAGTGAAAAAATATTTCTTTTAAAAGTATTTCCATGTAATTTCATTGAGTGTCCCCTGGTCTTTGTATTTTTTGAAAGAATAAAAAAAATCGATTCACTTTTACCCGTTCTACATCACTCAGGAATTTGTAGACCTAAATCATATCCCCCTCAGCCATCTCTTTTCTAAGTTGAAAAGACCTATCCTTTTTAGCTTTTCCTCAGATGGGAGGAGTTCCATTCCCTTTATCATTTTGGTCACTCTTCTTAGAACCTTTTCTAATTCCGCTATATCTTTTTTGAGATACGGCAACCAGAATTGAACGCAATATTCAAGGTGAGGTTGCACCATGGAGCGATACAGAGGCATTATAATATTCTTGCTCTTATTTACCATCCCTTTCCTAATAGTTCCTAGCATCATGTTTGCCTAATAACTCTTAGCATCTTGTTTGCTTTTTTGGCTGTTGCTGAACACTTGGCAGAAGATTTCAGCGTATTGTCTACAATGACACCTGATCTTTTTCTTGGGTGCTGACTCTTAAGGTGGACCCTAGAAGCAGGTAACTATGATTCAGATTAGTCTTCCCAATGTGCACCACTTTATTTATTATTTGTTACATTTGTATCTCACATTTTCCCACCTATTTGTAGGCTCAATGTGGCTTACATAGTACCGGAAAGGTGTTTGGAGGCTCCGGTGTAAACAAATACAAAGTGATGTTGTGGTAAGATAAAGTTCATGTGGCACGGCTACATTAGGGAATTGTACAACGGAGGAGCTGTGTTATGTCCATTACGTACTTTAGTTTTGTTGTGTTGCAGAGATCAGGCATTTATGTTGGATTGGTAGGGTATGCCTTTTTAAAGAGGTTAGTTTTTATTTTTTTCCGGAAGTTTAGGTGGTCGTACGTAGTTTTCAAGTCTTTTGGTAATGCGTTCCACAGTTGTGTGCTTATGTAGGAGAGACTGGAAGCGTAAGCTGATTTGTATTTGAGTCCTTTGCAGCTTGGGTAGTGCAGATTTAGATATGTTCGTGTTGATTCGGATGTGTTTCTAGTTGGTAGGTCGATTAAGTCTGTCATGTATCCCGGAGCTTCACCGCAGATAATTTTGTGAACCAGAGTGCAGATTTTGAAAGCAAAGCGTTCTTTGATTGGGAGCCAGTGTACTTTTTTGCGGAGGGGTTTGGTGCTTTCAAATCGTGTTTTTCCGAAGATAAGCCTAACTGCCATGTTTTGAGCGGTCTGAAGTTTCTTTAAGGTTTGTTCTTTGCATACCGCATAAATTCCATTGCAGTAGTCTACATGGCTTAGTACCATTGATTGTATCAGGTTGCGAAATGTTTCCCTCAGGAAGAATTGTTTCACGCGTTTGAGTTTCCACATCGAGTGGAACATTTTCTTTGCTGTGGATGTCACTTGGCTCTCTAGTGTTAGGTTGCGGTCCAATGTAACGCCGAGGATTTTCAGGCGCTCTGAGATAGGGAGTGTGTAATCTGGGGTGTTGATAATTGTGGGGTTGTCTGTGTTCTGTTGGGATGAGAGGATAAGAGAGTGTGTTCTTTCTTTGTTCAGTTTTCGTTGGAATGCCTTTGTCCAAGAGTCCATGATGTTCAAGCTGATCTTGATTGCATTGGTGATTTCTGTCAGTTTAGATTTGTAAGGAATGTATATTGTGACATTGTCTGCATAGATGAAGGGGTTAAGGCCTTAGTTGGATAAGGACTTGGCTAGTGGGGGTCATCATTAGGTTGAAGAGGATCGTTGATAGCGGTGATCCTTGTGGTACTCCGCAGTCTGCTTTCCATGGTGATGATATGTTTGAGTTTAATTTTACTTGATATGTTCTTGTGGTTAGGAAACCCTTGATCCAGCTAAGTATGTTTCCACCAATCCTGAACTTATCTAGTAATCTTATTAATATATTGTGGTTTACCATGTCGAATGCACTAGACATGTCGAATTGGAGGAGGATGTTTTTGCTTATTGTTATTTCCTGCTTGAATTTGGCTAGGAGAGTGAGTAGTACTGTTTCTGTGCTATGGAGGGGGCGAAAACCTGACTGTGATTCGTGTAATATCGAGAATTTGTTTATATGATCTGTAAGTTGTTTGGCTACCATCCTTTCCATCAGTTTGACTCACAATGGGATGGATGCTACTGGACGGTAGTTAGTGATTTCATTTGTTTTTTTTCTTGGTGTCTTTTGGTATTGGGGTGAGTAGGATATTGCCATTTTCCTTAGGGAAGAGACCTTACTGTAGCATGTAATTTAGGTGGGATGTGAGGTCTACTATGAAGCAGTCAGGGGCGGATTTCATTAGGTAGTTGGGGCAGGTATCTAGTTTACAGTGATTGTTGGAGAACCTGCTGATCGCCCGTGCAACTGTATTGATGGTGAGGAGGGCAAAATTTGACCAGGTTCGGTCAGCCGGGTATTCTCCAGTGGTTGGGTCCAACTCATTAAGGAAGTTTTCGATGTCAGTGTTGTCCTGAGGTAGCGTGTTGCGTAGGTTTACAATTTTTATCTGCAGATGGGATGTCTGTATTCGATGTAGTGACCAGGTTGGTGTCTAAGAGTTTGTTCATGATTTGGTATAATTTCTTTGTGTCTTTATAGTCTGTCCCTATTTTAGTTTGCATTTGTCCATATTAAATTTCATCTTCCATTTGGATGCCCAGTCTTCCAATTTCCTAAGGTCTCCCTACAATTTTTCACAGTCCACATATGTTTTGACAACTTTAAATAGTTTTGTGTCATCTGCAAATTTAATCACTTCACTTGTTGATCTGATTTCCAGATCATTTATAAATATGTTAAATAGCACCGGTCCTAGTAGAGATCCCTGTGGCACTCTACTATTCTGTAAATGGGAAGGTGGTAGAACTAGAGGACATGAAATGAGATTGAAGGGGGGGCAGACTTAAGAAAAATGTCAGGAAGTATTTTTTCATGGAGAGAATGGTGGATACTTGGAATGCCCTCCCATGGGAGGTGGTGGAGATGAAAACGGTAACAGAATTCAAAAATGTGTGGGATAAACATAAAGGAATCCTGTTCAGAAGGAATGGATCCTCGGAAGCTTAGCGGAGATTGGGTGGCAGAGCCGGTGGTGGGAGGCGGGGCTAGTGCTGGGCAGACTTCTACGGTCTGTGCCCTGAAAATGGCAGATACAAATCAAGGTCAGGTATACACATAAAGTAGCACATATGAGTTTATCTTGTTGGGCAGACTGGATGGACCGTACAGGTCTTTCTCTGCCTTCATCTATGCTACTATGTTACCCTCTGCCATTGAGAAACATTTACTACTACTACTTATCATTTCTAAAGCGCTACTAGACGTACGCAGCGCTGTACACTTGAACATGAAGACAGTCCCTGCTCGACAGAGCTTACAATCTAATTAGGACAAACAGGATTTAACCCTACCATCTGTTTTCAGTCCAATAACCAATTCCTAATCCACATGTTTCAAAAATAATGGCCTAGGTCACGTTAGAAAAATCAGAAGACCATGTAACATGTAGACACTATCTTTTAATCATGTGATTTAAAGTTACAATAAAATTATTGACAAATCAATTGGTACTATCATTTGTTCCACAAAGGCGAAAGGTTGAATCAAGCTTCACTTTGATTTGAACATTTCAACCATAGGTTTCCATGATGTGACAGGCAAATACTTTGCATTGAAGATCTATATTTTGGGTTGAACTATGCGTTTTTGAGCATGATCTCCAGATTGAAAGGAAATCCAATATACTACTCAAAATGTCTTACCTTGTTGAATAAAAGCTTCTATAGCCATTTCCCCTGTTCCTGCATTTATGCATTCTTCAGTAGGGTGCTTTTTATTATAATGCCTTTTCAAGGACCCAGCTATATTACACGAATAGTGGCAATGGGCACAATGGAAAGGCTGTAGATAAAAATATAAAAATACAGAAATTGCTTATAAAAACTCATTAAAATGTGAAGAAAAGTGTTAGCTATATTATATAAAGAGATGGCATTCATAATGAAGATACATATTGGTTAATAGAGAGCTTCCCAGATCTGTGCTCATAACCTAACATACAGATGGATTTCAGGAAATTCATAAAGAATATGTGATATAAATCTGCATATACAGGTCTCCATTGTATTTAAATTTATATTGGGCATATTCATTATATATAATTTAGAGCTATACTGAATAGTATATTTTATTATTTGGCCGAAAACGAATAATAAAAATGATTATTTGGCCACATATGAATACCGAATACAAATAATGGGCACTGAGCTTTAACATAACAAATAATAAAAGAAGCAACGTGAAATCAGGATTAGGCCTGGCTAGTACTTGGAAGGGAGACCATCTGGGAATACCCTAAGGCAAGTGAACAAATGGAAACCACAGCCTGGGAGAGGGTGTGAGAGTCCCTGTGTTAGGAATACAGTAAGACAGAAAAACCTGTAATACAAGGTACTGTATTTCAAGTGGAGTTGTTTCTCTAGAAAAGGTTTGTTAGAATCTTCTACTATTTAGTTTGCTTGTGATTAATTTGTAAGCTAAAAAGTGCTAAAACTGAACATGAGAAAAACTTGTTTATTCAGTAGAAAAGTTTTGTTCTCCTTTAATAAAATATTCCTTTAAACAATAGCAGCTTTTCTATTGTGATCATAAAGGATTGTGCGCTAGAAGGCTTAAATTAGGAGTAGGTGTGAGGAGGAGCAGTAGAAAGAGGGCAGCACGCCTTCCCAACATTAGGCAGCTAAACCATCTGAGCTCTGAGCACAAGCATTCTGCCTGCCGTTGAGATGAGGTGCAGTCACTAGGGTGACCCCTAGTGGTGACAAGGCTCAATAAGGTATGGCAATAAGATGTCATACAGTGCTTGAAATGAAGTATGAGAAAATGGAGGATGAAGGTAAATTAGTAAGCATAAAAGGACAAGAATGGGTCTGAAAAGGACAGGACAGGCCCTCAAGAAGAGGGGAGGAGCAGGAATGGAGACTGGCTTTTAAAGCGGGAGAAGAGAGAACAGCTAATCCCCCACCCCTTTTATGAAGATGGTTGGTGTAGAGGAAATGGATAGCCTAGAAGCAGGACTGCTCAAGATAAGACAATGGAATCCAAGAAAAGATACAAGAGATATAGAGGGAGTCGGAATGGCCTGAAAACACACAAATAAGTACCTGTATACAATATGTAAGCCACATTGAGCCTGCCATGAGTGGGAAAGCGCGAGGTACAAATGTAACAAAAATAAAAATAAACAACAGTAAACAATACAGTACAATATGTGGGGCCTAAGCAACCATACACAGTTCAAATAGTTCTTCATAGCAGTCAATATCAATCTTTAGAAACATCCAGCCTTTGTAGAAACATGGTCATGACCCATATCTTTTTTTAGAATTTGCACATACGTCTTTTTTTTTCCTTTGAAAACTGACTCTGAAGTACATGCAAAAATTTCCAGCTATTTATGTACATGTTTTATCCCTGTAAACTTATGCATGGACTTTTCAAACTGCAAAACTATGTGCATATTTGCCAACTACAGCCAGAGGACTGTCTCCCCTATAAGCAAGTAAAACTTATTCAGATATGTTTATGCACATATAAGATGGGAAAATTTTCACAGAGGCTAGTTCCATGCACAAATCTGTTTATCTGCAAAAATACCTCTGAACCCCTATTACATAAAAAGTTTCACAACACAAAATATGAGTGCTGTGTAACAATTTGCAAAACAGGTTACAGTCCGTAAAGAATTAGAACCTAACCTACAGAACATAATTATACAAATACACCCTATGCTATTAGGATATTTAATATGTATTACGTTGATCTTGTCAGTAGCACACTGAACCATAATGTACATTATATTTTTTCCTGTTCTGGGAGAAAATATATTCTAACATTATGAATAAGTTTACCTCCTTTCAATATCAGATTGTGATCTATTTCGCCAGAATTTATTCTGCTAAAAAATGCATTCTTGTGAATAATTTATATCTTTGATCTATTTGAATGTCTGTCATATTCCTCCTTTCTTCTTTTTGTATATTTTAAGTTCTACAGTCTAATTTCATGTTGTCTGTGATGCAGATTCTGCAATATTTTGAATATGAATGACCATCAAAATGCCACAATGATGCACTAAAGCCAAGAAATATGGCTTCACAGCTCTGTCTAGAAAAAGCTAACATATTAAAGTGGCATATACACTGAAGAGAAACCAACACTAATTTATGTTTTATCAACCAGAGAGTACTAGAATGAAACATCCTTGAGAAAGAAGCAATATTGTTTTTCAAAAGGAGGAAAAAAAAGATTTGAAAATGAGAAGGAATAAGCAAGAGAATGTTAGAAATTAAAGCACTAAGGGGTCCTTTTACTAAGCCGCGGTAAAAAGTGGCTTGCGGTAGTGTAGGCGCAGGTTTTGGGTACACGCTGAAATATTTTTCCTTGTACGTACCAAAAATGCCTTTTTTTCTCCCGAAAATGGACGTGCGACAAAATCAAAATTGCCGCACATCCATTTTGGGTGTCTGACCTTACCGCCAGCCATAGACCTAGCGGTAAGGAATCTGCACAGTAACGACCTACGCGCATCAGATGCCACTTGGCGTGCATCTGCTATGCACGGCAGAAAATAAAAGCGAATGCTACATACCTGTAGAAGGTATTCTCCGAGGACAGCAGGCTGATTGTTCTCACTGATGGGTGACGTCCACGGCAGCCCCTCCAATCGGAATCTTCCTAGCAAAGTCCTTTGCTAGCCTTCGCGCGCCCGCGCGCACCGCGCATGCGCGGCCGTCTTCCCGCCCGAAACCGGCTCGAGCCGGCCAGTCTCGTATTGTAGCAAAAGAGAAACAAGGGAAGACTCAACTCCAAAGGGGAGGCGGGCGGGTTTGTGAGAACAATCAGCCTGCTGTCCTCGGAGAATACCTTCTACAGGTATGTAGCATTCGCTTTCTCCGAGGACAAGCAGGCTGCTTGTTCTCACTGATGGGGTATCCCTAGCCCCCAGGCTCACTCAAAACAACAACCATGGTCAATTGGGCCTCGCAACGGCGAGGACATAACTGAGATTGACCTAAAAAATTTACCAACTAACTGAGAGTGCAGCCTGGAACAGAACAAACAGGGCCCTCGGGGGGTGGAGTTGGATCCTAAAGCCCAAACAGGTTCTGAAGAACTGACTGCCCGAACCGACTGTCGCGTCGGGTATCCTGCTGCAGGCAGTAATGAGATGCGAATGTGTGGACAGATGACCACGTCGCAGCTTTGCAAATTTCTTCAATGGAGGCTGACTTCAAGTGGGCTACCGACGCAGCCATGGCTCTAACATTATGAGCCGTGACATGACCCTCAAGAGCCAGCCCCGCCTGGGCGTAAGTGAAGGAAATGCAATCTGCTAGCCAATTGGATATGGTGCGTTTCCCTACAGCCACTCCCCTCCTATTGGGATCAAAAGAAACAAACAATTGGGCGGACTGTCTGTGGGGCTGTGTCCGCTCCAGATAGAAGGCCAATGCTCTCTTGCAGTCCAATGTGTGCAGCTGACGTTCAGCAGGGCAGGAATGAGGACGGGGAAAGAATGTTGGCAAGACAATTGACTGGTTCAGATGGAACTCCGACACGACCTTTGGCAAGAACTTAGGGTGAGTGCGGAGGACTACTCTGTTATGATGAAATTTGGTGTAAGGGGCCTGGGCTACCAGGGCCTGAAGCTCACTGACTCTATGAGCTGAAGTAACTGCCACCAAGAAAATGACCTTCCAGGTCAAGTACTTCAGATGGCAGGAATTCAGTGGCTCAAAAGGAGGTTTCATCAGCTGGGTGAGAACGACATTGAGATCCCATGACACTGTAGGAGGCTTGACAGGGGGCTTTGACAAAAGCAAACCTCTCATGAAGCGAACAACTAAAGGCTGTCCTGAGATCGGCTTACCTTCCACATGGTAATGGTATGCACTAACTGCGCTAAGGTGAACTCTTACAGAGTTGGTCTTGAGACCAGACTCAGACAAGTGCAGAAGGTATTCAAGCAGGGTCTGTGTAGGACAAGAGCGAGGAGCTAGGGCCTTGCTGTCACACCAGACGGCAAACCTCCTCCACAGAAAGAAGTAACTCCTCTTAGTGGAATCTTTCCTGGAAGCAAGCAAGACGCGGGAGACACCCTCTGACAGACCCAAAGAGGCAAAGTCTACGCTCTCAACATCCAGGCCGTGAGAGCCAGGGACCGGAGGCTGGGATGCAGAAGAGCCCCTTCGTCCTGCGTGATGAGGGTCGGAAAACACTCCAATCTCCACGGTTCTTCGGAGGATAACTCCAGAAGAAGAGGGAACCAGATCTGACGCGGCCAAAAAGGAGCAATCAGAATCATGGTGCCTCTGTCTTGCTTGAGTTTCAACAAAGTCTTCCCCACCAGAGGAATGGGAGGATAAGCATACAGCAGGCCCTCCCCCCAATCCAGGAGGAAGGCATCCGATGCCAGTCTGCCGGGGGCCTGAAGCCTGGAACAGAACTGAGGGACTGTGTGGTTCACTCGAGATGCGAAGAGATCCACCAAGGGGGTGCCCCACGCTTGGAAGATCTGGCGCACCACTCTGGAGTTGAGCGACCACTCGTGAGGTTGCATAATCCTGCTCAACCTGTCGGCCAGACTGTTGTTTACGCCTGCCAGATATGTGGCTTGGAGCACCATGCCGAGACGGCGAGCCCAGAGCCACATGCTGACGGCTTCCTGACACAGGGGGCGAGATCCGGTGCCCCCCTGCTTGTTGATATAGTACATGGCAACCTGGTTGTCTGTCTGAATTTGGATAATTTGATGGGACAGCCGATCTCTGAAAGCCTTTAGAGCGTTCCAGATCGCTCGCAACTCCAGGAGATTGATCTGTAGACCGCGTTCCTGGAGGGACCAACTTCCTTGGGTGTGAAGCCCATCGACATGAGCTCCCCATCCCAGGAGAGACGCATCCGTTGTCAGCACTTTTTGTGGCTGAGGAATTTGGAAAGGACGTCCCAGAGTCAAATTGGACCAGATTGTCCACCAATACAGGGATTCGAGAAAACTCGTGGACAGGTGGATCACGTCTTCTAGACCCCCAGCAGCCTGATACCACTGGGAGGCTAGGGTCCATTGAGCAGATCTCATGTGAAGACGGGCCATGGGAGTCACATGAACTGTGGAGGCCATGTGGCCCAGCAATCTCAACATCTGCCGAGCTGTGATCTGCTGGGACGCTCGCACTCGCGAGACGAGGGACAACAAGTTGTTGGCCCTCGCCTCTGGGAGATAGGCGCGAGCCGTCCGAGAATCCAGCAGAGCTCCTATGAATTCGAGCTTCTGCACTGGGAGAAGATGGGACTTTGGATAATTTATCACAAACCCCAGTAGCTCCAGGAGGCGAATAGTCATCTGCATGGACTGCAGGGCTCCTGCCTCGGATGTGTTCTTCACCAGCCAATCGTCGAGATATGGGAACACGTGCACCCCCAGCCTGCGAAGTGCCGCTGCTACCACAGCCAGGCACTTTGTGAACACCCTGGGCGCAGAGGCGAGCCCAAAGGGCAGCACACAGTACTGGAAGTGACGTGTGCCCAGTTGAAATCGCAGATACTGTCTGTGAGCTGGCAGTATCGGGATGTGTGTGTAGGCATCCTTCAAGTCCAGAGAGCATAGCCAATCGTTTTGCTGAATCATGGGGAGAAGGGTGCCCAGGGAAAGCATCCTGAACTTTTCTTTTACGAGATATTTGTTCAGGGCCCTTAGGTCTAGGATGGGACGCATCCCCCCTGTTTTCTTTTCCACAAGGAAGTACCTGGAATAGAATCCCAGCCCTTCTTGCCCGGATGGCACGGGCTCGACCGCGTTGGCGCTGAGAAGGGCGGAGAGTTCCTCTGCAAGTACCTGCTTGTGCTGGAAGCTGTAAGACTGAGCTCCCGGTGGACAATTTGGAGGTTTTGAGGCCAAATTGAGGGTGTATCCTTGCCGGACTATTTGCAGAACCCACTGATCGGAGGTTATGAGAGGCCACCTTTGGTGAAAAGCTTTCAACCTCCCCCCGACCGGCAGGTCGCCCGGCACTGACACTTTTATGTTGGCTATGCTCTGCTGGAGCCAGTCAAAAGCTCGCCCCTTGCTTTTGCTGGGGAGCCGCGGGGCCTTGCTGAGGCGCACGCTGCTGACGAGAGCGAGCGCGCTGGGGCTTAGCCTGGGCCGCAGGCTGTCGAGAAGGAGGATTGTACCTACGCTTACCAGAAGAGTAGGGAACAGTCCTCCTTCCCCCAAAAAATCTTCTACCTGTAGAGGTAGAGGCTGAAGGCTGCCGGCGGGAGAACTTGTCGAATGCGGTGTCCCGCTGGTGGAGATGCTCTACCACCTGCTCGACCTTCTCTCCAAAAATATTGTCCGCACGGCAAGGCGAGTCCGCAATCCGCTGCTGGAGTCTATTCTCCAGGTCGGAGGCACGCAGCCATGAGAGCCTGCGCATCACCACACCTTGAGCAGCGGCCCTGGACGCAACATCAAAGGTGTCATACACCCCTCTGGCCAGGAATTTTCTGCACGCCTTCAGCTGCCTGACCACCTCCTGAAAAGGCTTGGCTTGCTCAGGGGGAAGAGCATCAACCAAGCCCGCCAACTGCCGCACATTGTTCCGCATGTGTATGCTCGTGTAGAGCTGGTAAGACTGGATTTTGGCCACGAGCATAGAAGAATGGTAGGCCTTCCTCCCAAAGGAGTCTAAGGTTCTAGAGTCTTTGCCCGGGGGCGCCGAAGCATGCTCTCTAGAACTCTTAGCCTTCTTTAGGGCCAAATCCACAACTCCAGAGTCATGAGGCAACTGGGTGCGCATCAGCTCTGGGTCCCCATGGATCCGGTACTGGGACTCGATCTTCTTGGGAATGTGGGGATTACTTAGCGGCTTGGTCCAGTTCGCAAGCAATGTCTTTTTTAGGACATGGTGCAAGGGAACAGTGGACGCTTCCTTAGGTGGAGAAGGATAGTCCAGGAGCTCAAACATTTCAGCCCTGGGCTCGTCCTCCACAACCACCGGGAAGGGGATGGCCGTAGACATCTCCCGGACAAAGGAAGCGAAAGACAGACTCTCAGGAGGAGAAAGCTGTCTTTCAGGAGAGGGAGTGGGATCGGAAGGAAGACCCTCAGACTCCTCGTCAGAGAAATATCTGGGGTCTTCTTCCTCTTCCCACGAGGCCTCACCCTCGGTGTCAGACACAAGTTCACGGACCTGTGTCTGCAACCTCGCCCGGCTCGACTCAGTGGAGCCACGTCCACGATGGGGGCGTCGAGAGGTAGACTCCCTCGCCCGCATCGGCGAAGCTCCCTCCGCCGACGTAGTCGGGGAGCCTTCCTGGGAGGTGGCCGCAGTCGGCACCGCACGCGGTACCGACGTCGGGGACCTCACCCCGGGCGATGGGCCAGCCGGCACCACGCTCGACGGTACCGGAGGCGCAAGCACCGCCGGTACCGGAGGGGTAGGGCGCAACAGCTCTCCCAGAATCTCTGGGAGAACGGCCCGGAGGCTCTCGTTCAGAGCGGCTGCAGAGAAAGGCATGGAGGTCGATGCAGGCGTCGACGTCAGAACCTGTTCCGGGCGTGGAGGCTGTTCCGGGCTGTCCAGAGTGGAGCGCATTGACACCTCCTGAACAGAGGGTGAGCGGTCCTCTCGGTGCCGATGCCTGCTGGGTGCCGGCTCCCTCGGCGACCCAGAGCTCTCGGTGCCGACGCGGGGAGGAGACCGGTGTCGATGCTTCTTCGACTTCTTCCGAAGCATGTCACCGGAGCTCCCCGGCACCGACGAGGAGGACGTAGAATCCATCCGTCGCTTCCTCAGGGCCGAGGTCGAAGCAGGTCGATCCCGGGGGGGCTGTACCGCAGGAGCCCTCAGGGTAGGGGGAGACCCACCCGAAGGCTCACCGCCACCAGCAGGGGAATGGACAGCCCTCACCTGCACTCCACCCGATGCACCACCGTCCGACGACATCAGGAGACGAGGTCCCGGTACCACTGACGTCGATGCAGCTATCCGATGTCTCGGCGCCGATGCAGAGGGCCGATGCCTCGATGCACTCGATGCACTGGCGGCCAAGGATGAAGGTCTGGATGCTGATGACGTCGATGCACACGATGACCCCGGTGCCGATGCCGACGAAGAGCCCGAGAACAAAACGTTCCACTGGGCCAATCTCGCTACCTGAGTCCGCCTTTGTAACAGGGAATACAGACTACAGTTCTGAGGACGGTGCTCGGCCCCCAGACACTGAAGGCACGAAGAGTGCCTATCAGTGAGCGAGATTACCCGGGCGCACTGGGTGCACTTCTTGAAGCCGCTGGAAGGCTTCGATGTCATGGGCGGAAAAATCACGCCGGCGAAATCAAAATCCGAAATGACGAATTTGGAGCACCAAAACTTTAAGGGAGAAAAATCTCGACCGAGGCCGAAAAGAGGCCTACCCCGACGACGAAAGAAAACTTACCGGGGCAAAAACTAGAAACACGGGAAGGGGCAAACGAAACCCAAGGGGGTTTCCGGAGCACTTCCCGAACGAATTAGAACTTTTCCGAAGAAAAAAAAAAACACGTCTATTTTAAAACGGACGCGCGAGGTCGACTCTCCGGGGCTCGACACGACAAAAACACAGCCGTACCGAGTGCGGACGAAAGAAGACTGGCCGGCTCGAGCCGGTTTCGGGCGGGAAGACGGCCGCGCATGCGCGGTGCGCGCGGGCGCGTGAAGGCTAGCAAAGGACTTTGCTAGGAAGATTCCGATTGGAGGGGCTGCCGTGGACGTCACCCATCAGTGAGAACAAGCAGCCTGCTTGTCCTCGGAGAAAAATATTTTGCGGACGTGCCCCAAAAATGAAATTAGCAAAGTTCATTTTGGCACACAGGCGAGCGTAGACGCTTACGTGGCTTAGTAAAAGGGGCCCTAAGGTATCTATTTACTACACTGTATTATCATAATACCTAATTGTATGTCAGTGCAAATTGGCTGTATAACAAATTAGGCTGTGATAATGCAATTTAAATTTAAACAAATCAGCAAAACAGAACTTAAAAACAAGCTGTCAAATACAAATCATCATATTATGCAAACCAAACTGCCTATGTTAACAACGGCAAGCCATGTTATTCAGGGAGAGTTAATTACACCTCCACAAGTGTAGTTACTGTCCCCTCCCTCTCCAACTGAGAGAATCAACCAACCCCAGGGAGAGACTTAAAGAGTCCATTATGCTCAAAGAGAGAAAAAGGCTAAGTACATAAGTAATGCCATACTGGGAAAAGACCAAAGGTCTATCGAGCCCAGCATTCTATCCCCGACAGCAGCCAATCCAGGTCAAGGGCACCTGGCAAGCTACCCAAACGTACAAACATTTTATACATGTTATTCCTGAAATTGTGGATTTTTCCCCAAGTCCATTTAGTAGCAGTCTATGGACTTGTCCTTTAGGAAACCGTCCAACCCCTTTTTAAACTCTGCCAAGCCAACCACCTTCAGTACGTTCTCCGGCAACGAATTCCAGAGTTTAATTATGCATTGGGTGAAGAAATATTTTCTCCTATTTGTTTTAAATTTACTACACTGTAGTTTCTTTGCATGCCCCCTAGTATTTTTGGAAAGTGTGAACAGACGCTTCACATCTACCTGTTCCACTCCACTCATTATTTTATATACCTCTATCATGTCTCCCCTCAGCCGTATCTTCTTCAAGCTGAAAAGCCCCAGCCTCCTTAGTCGTTCTTCATAGGGAAGTCGTCCGATCCCCGCTATCATTTTTGTCGCCCTTCGCTGCACCTTTTCCAGTTCTACTATATCTTTCTTGAGATGCGGCGACCAGAATTGAACACAATACTCAAGGTGCGGTCGCACCGTGGAGTGATACAATGGCATTATGCCTTGTAGCGCTATAGAAATGCTAAATAGTAGTAGTAGTAGTATAACATCCTCACACCTGTTCTCAAAATGGTATTCAATGCTGACAAGTCAGAGAAACTCAATCAAATCTTTGCAAACCTGGAAGATGTAATGGGATAGGAGGTATTTTCTATTGTGAATTAAAAACTGGATAAAAGATAGAAAAAACATACAGTAGGGTTAAATGGTCAGTATTCTCAATGGAGAAGGGTAGATAGTGGGGTTCCCTAGGGGTCTGTGTTGCGACCGCTGCTTTTTAACATATCTATAAATGATCTAGATATGGGAACAACTAGTGAGGTAATGAAATTTGCCGATGACACAAAGTTATTAATCACAAGAGGATTGTGAATAATTGCAAGACGACCTTATGAGACTGGGAGACTGGGCACCTAAATGGCAGATGATGTTTAATGTGAGCAAGTGCAAAGTGATGCATGTGGGAAACAGGAACCCGAACTATAGTTACGTGATGCAGGTTCCAAGTTAGGAGTCACCGACCAGAAAAAGGATCTATGAGTCATCGTTGACGATACTTTGAAACCCTCTGCTCAGTGTGCTGTGGCAGCAAAGAAAGCAAATAGAATGTTAGGTATTATTAGGAAAGGAATGGAAAATAAAAACAAGGATGTTATAATGCCTTTGTATTGCTCCATGGTGCGACCGCATCTTAAATACTGTGTGCAATTCTGGTCACATCATCTCAAAAAACATATAGTGGAATTAGAAAGGGTACAGAGAAGGGCAATAAAAATGATAAAGGGGATGAGACGACTTCCCTATGAGGAAAAGTTGAAACGACTTGGGCTCTTCAGCTTGGAGAAAAAACAGCTGAGGGAAGATATGATAGAGGTATATAAAATACTGAGTGGAGTGGAATCGGTAGACATGAATCGCTTGTTTACTCTTTCCAAAAATACTAGGACTAGGGGGCACACAATAAAGATACAAAGTAGTAAATTTAAAACGAATCAGAGAAAATATTTCTTCACTCAAAGTGTAATTAAATTCCGACTAAAGAGAAACTATGGGAATGAGCACTTTTTCACGGATTATTGATTTGAATGTGTTATAAATAACCTAATTTAGGACCGGTGAGAATTGATTACCGAGACCTTGCACGAATGACAAACCACACCTACAGATAAGTTGAACTCTGGCATTAGTATAACTAAATCCAAAGATAAGTTTGATCAGTTTGAATTATTCAAGGACATTAGTTTCCAAGTACAGTGGATTGTGGATATTGGTAGGGTGGTGGACTCTAGTGCAATGATGGTGGTATATAGTGCTAAGTACAGGAGATGGCTCCCTGGGCTCTGATAAGCACTCAAATATGAGCACTATTCACTATATTTATAGAAAAAAAAAGATATATAATATTGCCTGTAAGAGGTTTCTATAGGTGTTTACTATTAATATTGGAAACCAACAAGGTATTAATATCCTAGGATAATACTAAAATTAAATTTTAACTGCCAGACCTTTAACCATTCTTCTAATTTTTGGATATCTTTTCTCATGGTTTCTATTCCTCTAAGGTATTCACTCTTGGCTATCTTCATGTCAGCCACAAAAAGGCAAACCTTTCTCTCACAAATATATTAAACAGTATATTACTAGTGATACAACTGCAATGTTCAATGATACGGGTCTTAATCATTCTCTTTTTTTCTGTCAACATAAATCAACAGGCAGGGACAGTGAATGACATAAATCACACATGTTGTAACCTATATTTCTTGGGTTACTGGATGCTTAAAGACAGCAATGGACATAGAGTGTGTTGGCAAACACTGTAAGAGCCACATATGTGATGGCCTGAACGGTTAATGGTGGTGGAACCCAATGGAATAGTAGATAATGTGGAAGGTTACCAATCAGTCCCTCAGATTATGTTCCCTGGAGTACACAAAGACCAGTTTCTTATTTCTGAAACACTCATGTCCTTCTAAGACTTGCCAGTGTGTTTGAATGGCTTTTTGTATATAATTGGCCAAGTGTGAGTATCTCAAAGTGCATACTCTATCTGGTGTTTCCTTACCTGCATGTATAGTTAATAAGGATTCCCTGTCCACTGATTTGGCTTTGATATAACCTTAGTTAATACACTGATCTGGGTAACCTCTATTTTTGTATTTTTGAGACATAAAACTGGCTTGTTTCTCAAACTCATTGTAATTTGAGTGCAGTCTGCGCAACCTTAATAATTGACAGAAAGGTACTTTTTTGAGGTTCTTGTTATGAAAATTGGTGTAATGAAGGTAAGTATTCCAATCAGTGGGTTTCTTGTAAATGGAGGTCGTAAATTGGTGTCTTTCTTAATAAGAATATCTACATAACTAATCTCAACAGTATGAAACTGCATCTTGAATGTGAGGTTACTATCCCATATTAATCCAAAGGTGGAATTGTTGGAGTTGGTCAGAATTCGCCCTCCAAAGAATAAAAATGTCAATATACTGCTTGTATGCGCACAACTATGGAATGGGCTCCCAAGAGCTGTGAAAACAATCCACGACCACTTGAACTTCAGGAAATCACTAAAATCCTACCTCTTCAAAAAGGCCTACCCCAACGACCCCACGTAACCCTCTTCACCTACCAACACAGCATGACTATGATCGAACAGGACATCACGCAATCTTCATCCATTCCGACCCTCCACTTATACCTCATACGATCACTATACAACTTTGTATTTGTTATCCACCGACTGGGCAAACACCTTTGACGGTAGATGTAAGCCACATTGAGCCTGCAAATAGGTGGGAAAATGTGGGGTACAAATGCATCAAATAAATAAATAAAAATATATATGTACTTTAAAAGATGCTCTTGAATAAATTATTTTTCAAAGGAGGCCACATATAAATTAGCAATGTCAGGGGCCATAGAGGCCACCATCGCAGTGCCTTAAGTTTGTTGATAAAAAGTACCTTGAAAACAAAAATAATTTTTAGTCAGCATTATGTGGGCAAAAGTAAGAATCAAATGGTTCGGAATTCTACAAGAATCTGTTCTGTCCTTCAAAGTTTCCTCAATATGTGTGAGTGCCGCTACTTCAGGAATGTTGGTATAAAGCAAATCAATATCACAATGAACAAATATGATATTGGACAAATCAACATAAAACTCATGGAGAAGGATGATCATGTGTATAGAGTCTCTTACATATGAATCAATTAATGAAAGAAAGGAACGCAAGAAGTGGTGAAGAAAAATAAAAAAGGTTTTGAGTAGAGAGCCATTGCCCAAGACAATGGGTCTACCTAGATGACTGCATATAAATCTATAGTTGGAATGACTGGGTGATTAACTGTTAGAAATTTTTTTTTTTAAATTTAAGAAACCCTGCTTTGGTGACAAAATCAATAGAAATAAAATAAAATAAACCATGGAAAAGAAAATAAGATGATACCTTTTTTATTGGACATAACACATTTCTTGATTAGCTTTCGAAGGTTGCCCTTCTTCATCAGATTGGAAATAAGCAAATGTTGGTAAATGACAGTATATATGAGCGAAACATCAAAGCATTTCAGTGACAGTCTATATGCATGGAGACAGGGGATGAGTGAAAACATCAAAGCATTTCAGTGACAGTCTAACAGGATGGGGGTGGATAGGTGAGAGTCAGGGAGACAGGAGAGCACTGCAATTTACAAAGCAATATAATTTTATGCTTTGTAATGGGCTAGAAAACCCAGATCTTTGTTAAGACCTGTCTGGTGGGTGTCAAAATATTTAATCATTTTGACTTCAAAGGTCTTACGTTCCTGTATTGCTTTAAAGTTCCCTTTCAGGATCCTTATCATGAAATCACTGGTAAAGTGTTCTGGTTTTGTAAAGTGCTGTCTCACAGGTGTGACATCTTTGTTTCTACTGTCATTTTTCATATGATGTCAATGTAAATTAAATCTCTTCTTTAATATCTGACTTGTTTCTCCAATGTAGCAGCCTTCATTGCACTTTTTGCACTGAATGATATATACCACATTGGAAGATGAGCATGTGAAAGATTCTTTAATGTTGAATATTTTTCCTTTGTGAATGATCGTGGGGTCCTGTGAGATATTTTGGCATAGTTTGCAGCTGGATATATTGCAAGAATGTGTGCCATTCGTTTCTTTTTGATAAATTTATTTCTATAAGTAAGATGTAGAATGAGCTGCATCTATCCCATTGATAGTCAAATTAATGGAAGGCTTGGTAACCAAACAACTTAATGATTACATAAATAAATTCACAATACTACATGAATCTCAATCAGGATTCCGCCCCTTACAGAGCACCGAAACAGTACTACTTACGCTCTTAACTAAATTCAAGCAGGAAATAGCAATGAGTAAGCATACTTCTCCTACAATTCGACATGGTCAACCACAACATATTACTAAGACTCCTAGACTACTTCGGTATCGGCGGAAACACACTCAAATGGATCAAGGGTTTCCTAACCACCAGAACTTTACTCTGTGGAAACTCAAACGTGTGAAACTATTCTTCCTGAAGGAAATATTTCGCAACCTGATACAATCAATGGTACTGAGCCATGCAGATTACTGCAATGGAATTTATGCGGGTTGCAAAGAACAAATTACAAAGAAACTTCAGACTACTCAAAACACAGCAGCCAGGCTTATATTTGGAAAAACGCGTTTTGAAAGGGCCAAACCCCTCCCCCTATGTTGGGTCGGTGGGATATGCCTTTCTGAACAGGTTTGTTTTTAGTACTTTCCGGAAATTTAGGTGGTTGTACGTTGTTTTTACTATTTTTGACAGTGCGTTTCATAATTGAGCGCTTAAATAGGAGAAGCTGGATGCATACGTTGATTTGTATTTGAGTCCTTTGCAGCTTGGGTAGTGAAGATTGAGGTATGTTCGTGCTGATCTTGTTGTATTTCTGGTTGGCAGGTCTATGAGGTCTGTCATGTATCCCGGGCATTCGCCGTAGATTATTTTATGGACCAGGGTTCAGATTTTGAAAGCAATACATTCTTTGATTGGAGTATTGTGTTCAGTACTGGTCTCCGTATCTCAAAAAAGATATAGTAGAATTGGAAAAGGTACAGCGAAGGGCGACGAAAATGATAGTGGGGATGGGACGACTTTCCTATGAAGAGAGGCTGAGAAGGCTAGGGCTTTTCAGCTTGGAGAAGAGACGGCTGAGGGGAGATATGATAGAAGTGTATAAAATAATGAGTGGAATGGATCGGGTGGATGTGAAGCGACTGTTCACGCTATCCAAAAATACTAGGACTAGAGGGCATGAGTTGAAGCTACAGTGTGGTAAATTTAAAACGAATCGGAGAAAATTTTTCTTCACCCAACGTGTAATTAGACTCTGGAATTCATTGCCGGAGAACGTGGTACGGGCGGTTAGCTTGACGGAGTTTAAAAAGGGGTTAGATAGATTCCTAAAGGACAAGTCCATAGACCGCTATTAAATGGACTGGAAAAATTCCTCATTTTTAGGTATAACTTGTCTGGAATGTTTTTACGTTTGGGGAGCGTGCCAGGTGCCCTTGACCTGGATTGGCCACTGTCGGTGACAGGATGCTGGGCTAGATGGACCTTTGGTCTTTCCCAGTATGGCACTACTTATGTACTTATGTACTTATGAGCTAGTGCAGTTTTTCTCGGAGGGGTTTGGCGCTTTCAAAATGCGTTTTTCCTAATATAAGCCTGGCTGCTGTGTTTTGAGCGGTTTGAAGTTTCTTTGTAATTTGTTCTTTGCAATCCGCATAAATTCTATTGCAGTAGTCTGCATGGCTTAGTACCATTGATTGTATCAGGTTGCAAAATATTTCCCTCAGGAAGAATAGTTTCACACATTTGAGTTTCCACATAGAGTAAAACATTTTCTTTATGGTAGATTTCGTTTGGTTCTCTAGTGAAAGGTTCCGGTCAATTATTTGACCTAAATGTTGAGATTCAGCCGGACCCAACCGTATTAGCGAAAGAAAAGATGGCCGGCCATCGTTTCCGAAAATACGATTGGCTCCGCCCACTTGCGGAGCCGGCCCCGGAGATGGCCGGCGCCGTTCGATTATGCCCCCCTAAGTATACAATGGGGGCCACTCTTACTGAATTTGTTTAAGGAATATATTATATGAATAGAAGTGATTTTTGTTTAGCATTTTTCAGTTTTGAAATTAAACAAAAACTTTTTTATTACATTTTTCTACATTTTATAATGGCTGCAGACTTCTAATTTTCTCCCCACACCACTTTATTATAAAACATATTTACAGCCTACTTTTACACACTTGCCTTCCCCTACACATAATCTATCTGGCTCAGCTTATAAAACAGATGCAGTTAATCTCTTGCTAGTTCTAGTCTGTGAAAGTATGATTTAGTATTTGGATTGTTTTCAATTTTTAAAAATTTAAAGTACAGTGCACTCCATTTAAGTGCACGTCAGATAAGCGCATGCTCTGTTTAACTGCATGCTGTACTTCGGTTCCGTTTTTGGTGCCATCAATTTCTATGGGGATAACCTTCGGTTTAGCGCACCACTGATAAGTGCAAGATTCGCTTACATGCATGGTTTAAGACCACTCCTCTGCAGGGAAGACTCTGCATAAGCGCGCACACGGAATATGGAAGCCGATTGGCGCGTGACAACCAACGAGATTTCAAATTTACCGTCCCTTTAGCTGCCATAGGCAGAATAAGCGAAAGAATGTTGTTAGAGTGTACACCAGGGTTGTCGTTGCGGCGGAACTGTAAGACTAACACTGGCTGAACAAATAGAAGTTCTTAAAAAATTAGAAAACAAAGTCAAGCATCTATTGCTAAAGAATATGGTGTCAATCCCATGCCAAAATTCACATGTCTTGAAGCAGAAAGACCAGCTTCTGGAAGACTGGCAAAACAATACAAATCCACAATGGAAACGAAAACGGGCGGGAAAAGCTGAAGAGGTAGAAGATGCTCTTCTTTGGTGGTTTTCTCGAGTCAGGAGCAGACAGTTTCCTGTCAGTGGTCCACTGCTTATGGAGAAAGCTAATCAGCTGAAATCAAAGCCACTGTTGGATGGTTGGAAAGATGGAAGGAGAGGAACAACATAGAATTCAAGATACAACATGGAGAGAAACAAGACGCTGATGACTTTGGTGCTGAAAATTGGGTTGTTTCAGTTCTTCCTACCATCTTGAATGAGTTTGCACCTCGTGACATTTTCAATGCTGACGAAAATGGTTTCTACTGGCGAGCGATTCCTGATGGAACACTTGCATTCAAACATGCCGAAACTACTGGAGGTAAAATTTTGAAGGACCGACTGACGATCCTCCTTTGCTGCAATATGGATGGGAGTGAGAAGTTGGAATCCCTCGTCATTGGAAAGAGCAAACAGCCCCGTTGCTTCAAGAAAGTTAAGCGACTTCCTGTGTCATATGAGGCTAACGCAAATTCATGGATGACTGGGGAAATTTGGAAGCAGTGGCTAAAGAAGTTAGACACTAGAATGCGGGCACAAAAGCGTCCGATTTTGTTGCTTTGTGATAATTGTGCTGCACACAGGGATGATGTCAGGCTGTCTAACGTCAAGGTGGTCTTCCTGCCACCAAACACTACCTCTCTGATCCAACCCATGGATCAGGGCATAATAGCCATTTTCAAACAACATTACCAGGCTCTTGTGCTATGTCATCTGATGAGCTTTATGGATGACCAGACTGGCAAGAATAAACGTGCTGCTGAACTGACTTGTAATCTATCACTGTTGGATTCCCTACATATGCAGAAAGAAGCCTGGAATCATGTTACACAGGCAACCATTGTGAACTGCTACAAGTGGGCAAGCTTTGTTAAGGATGTGGAGAGGGACGAAACAGATGCAGCTGTTGCAAATGCGTCAGATGAACAGGTTATTGACATTCCAGCCGCTGTTACTGAAGAGGAGTTCCATCACTATGTAGCTGTTGATTATGATCTACAAACAGCTGAAGACAGCACTGATGTTGAGATGTGCGCCTACACGCAGGCAACAACGGCTGATGATGAAACAGATAATGGAATGAGCAGCAAGGCACATGCTGGCGAAATTCAACAACCTCCTCTTGTCACTTTTGCAAGAGCACTGGAGAGTCTCAACACCGTGTGGGCCCATCTGGAAGCCACTAGATTTCAGTGCTATGACAGTTTTTACCGTCTTGCAGACATAGTCTATGGAACTCACAGACCCAATAGTGTACAGAGGACTATAACTGATTACTTCAAGTAAGCCTAACGTTAGTTAATGGAGACTGTATACTGTACGTATAATAATAAACAGTATTGTACATATGTTTATCAGATGTCAATCTTCTTTGGGTCACAACGGTTAAGTGCACACTCTCGTTAACTGCATGCATTTCTTTGGTCCCAGACCCTTGCACTTAAGCAGATTGCACTGTATTCACATTCACTTTATTTAGCAAAAAGAAGGGTTTTTTTTTTGAACCGGTATATTTTCACCAATAGAAGGGAATTTTTGATGCTGATTTCCCCCCCCCCCCCTTTTTTTTCATAAGAGTAGCCATCCTGGGTCAGACCAGTGGTCCATCTAATCCAGTATCCTGTTTTCCAAACAGTGGCCACGCCAGGTCACAAGTACCTGGCACTACAAATCCCAGGGCAAGCAGTTGCATCTCATGTCTGTCTCAATAGCAGACTAAGGTCTTTTCCACCAGGAATTTGTCCAAACCTTTTTAAAACCCAGATACGCTAACCGCTGTTACCACATCCTCCAGCAAAGAGTTCCAGAGCTTAACTATTCGTTGAGTGAAAAAATATATCCTCCTATTTCTTTTAAAAGTATTTCCATGTAACTTCCTCGAGAGTCCCCTAGTCTTTGTACTTTTGGAATGAGTGAAATATCGATTTACTTATACTCGTTCTACACCACTCAGGATTTTGTAGACCTCTATCATATCTCTCCTTATCCATCTCTTTTCCAAGCTGGAGCCCCCTAACCTTTTTAACCTTTCCTCAAATGAGAGGAGTTCCATTCCCTTTATCATTTTGGTCACTCTTCTTTGAACCTTTTCTAATTCCGCTATATCTTTCAGATACAGCGACCAGAACTGAATGCAATACTCAAGGTGCGGACGCACCATGGAGTGATACAAAGGCATTATAGTATTTTCAGTCTTCTTCACCATTCCTTTCCTAATAATTCCTAGCATCCTGTTTGATTTTTTGGCCACTGCAGCACACTGAGCAGAAGATTTCAGCATATTATCTACAACACCACCCAGATCTTTTTCTTGAGTGCTGACCCCCAAGGCAGACCCTACCATCAGGTAACTATGATTTGGATTATTGTTTTCCAATGTACATCACCTTGCATTTGTCCACATTCAATTTCATCTGCCATTTGGATGCCCAGTCTTCCAATTTCCTAAGGTCTTTCTGCAATATTTCACAGTCCGCACGTATTTTAACAACCTTGAATAGTTTTGTATCATCTACAAATTTGATCACCTCACTCGTCGTTCCGATTTCCGTATCAATTATAATATATTAAATAGAACCAATTCCTAATCCACATCACAACCTTGCTTCCTATCCCATGACTCTTTAATTTTCTCAATAGTCTCTCGTGAAGAACTTTATCAAAAGCTTTCTGAAAATCTAGATACACTACATCAACTGGCTCACCTTTATCCACGCCCAAGAATGGTAGTGGTTATTTCAATACTTTGTGTATTATTCCCCATTGGGAGATTTGAGGTTTATGTTATTTAAAGAAATATTTTCATTGTAAGAGTGAATGAGGCACACATTTCAAACTATTCTATTATAGTACTGACATTAATAGTTTATTGTCCCATAGAATCAGTTGTAGGTTTGCAAAATTAACTCTGAAACAGCAAAAAAAAAATGTAGAGTGACTGAGGAATATAATTAAGACCACACCAAAAACCGGGGGCATAGTGGCCAATAATAAGATAAAAGAGCTTAAGTTTTCAGCTGTTACTTATCTACTGGATGGAGAACAAAAAAAAAGGCAACTGAGGAGGTCTTTTTGCACTAACAAAATTTTATCTTGTGAGAGAAAGGAAGCATATGATGCCTGGAGACAAAAATAGGAAGAGCGCTCTGCACTGTAGCAGCTACACTGAAAATCCGACATACATCCCAAAAAAGCATGTTAGGTTTTTCCCCAACTTTCTATGAACACTATCCATGTTAATGCTGTCTGGTAACACCATTCATTTGTGGTGTGTGGCTCATCTACCTTGCTTGGAATTGAAGGAAAAATGAACACACCACTGGCTGTTCTATAGGCTCTATGAAGTTATTTTACTCTAATACTTAAATAATTAATGGAATATACTTGTCCCTTCTGATCTCTTAACTAGAATGTAACTGCCACAGAGCAGGGACTCCCTATTTTATCGGTAGTGTTGTATACACCTAGTAGTGCTATAGAAGTAGTAATCATATGACTTCTCTGCACAGGGAACTAATGCATAATCCATACAGTATTCGATGGCCTGCGTTAGAAGACCTATTTACAAGGCATCTGATAACGTGCATAAAAAATACTACTCTTACTCAGCAGGATTGAACAGTCTGAGCCACAATTCATCCCTAAAATTCAAGCTATATTTCTTTTATAGATTAAACTTTAAAATATTAATCTGTTGTAGCATAGACTCATTAATATTAATACAAGAAATTGTATGACTTTCCTATTTCCTTTCATTTAAAGATCCAGGCAATAGACTGGAATATTACCATTACATTCTGTTGTACAGCACCCAGAGGGAATGGTGTAAATGTATGAAGTGTTAAATATAAAGAAAATAAATAAATCTCTTCATATAGAGCATTTGACAAGTTTCCAGGCTCAGAAGTATAGTTTTTGTTTTTCACTACACACATATGTTAGGTAAAAAGCTAAATACTGAACATTTCAAAACTGAAAATGTCGAACTAGGGAAACATTTTGGAGGCAATTTTTAATAGCCTCCTCAGTTGCCAAGAGATGTTCAGAGGAGGTTTGCAGCAAACTTAGGGGTCCTTTTATCAAGCAGCAGTAAAAGGACTTCTGTTTGTTTGCTGCATGCTGAGGCCCACTTTTACGGCAGTGGTAAAAGGCTTTTTTTTTTCTTTTTAAGGAAATGGCTGTGCGTTAAGTTAAACACTACATAAGTATTGCCACATTGGGATAGACCAAAGGTCATCAAGTCCAGCGTCCTATTTCCAACAGTGGCCAATCCAGGTCACAAATACCTGGCTAGATCCCAAAAAAATTCAATAAATATTCTGCTGCTTATCCCACAAATAAGCAGTAGATTTTCCCCAAGTCCATTTTAATAATGGTCTATGGACTTTTTCTTTAGGAAGCCATTCAAATCTTTTTTAAACCTCGCTAAGCTAGCCAACTTTACCACATTACTGCAGTAGCCCGGCAGTAGTGCCGAATTGGCATGCAGCAAGCCTGTGGCCAGATTGCCACGCCTTTGTAAAAGGGCCCCTTAATAAAAAAAAAAAAAAAAAAAGTTTTGATAATTGCTTTTCTTAAATGGCATCACAAAAAAGGTTGATTCTCAAATTATAGAAAGTGGAGTTTTAATAAACTTTATAGAAAGATAAGGAACTTCTTGAAGAGGCATGTATGTCAACAAATGAATGAGATCTCATAAGTCTGATTTTGACCAATCCTTTCAGCAAATGAACAAACTAATAAATTAGTGATTTTACAGGACTCAAATACAGATTAGCAAATGGTAGCAAGTGAATTTAAGATTGACAAGTGTAGAGAATTGCATTTTTGAAACATGAGGCAAGCTATACCAAATTATTAAACAATGAAAAACCCTAGACATGTATAAAGTTAAATAGATATAATTATAACTAAAAATATGGGGTCTGAAGTATAACATTTCCAGATGCTTGTTGTGTATCTCAAGATCACAGGAAGACATTTCTGGCTAAGTGCCAGGAATGTTGTGAGTTTTGAGGTTATTTTTTGTCTGTTTTTCTTAGAAATGTATTTTAGTTATTTATTCAGTTAAATATATACTTTATGAACCTTTTCACATTCATTGATTCTAGGACTATGTCAAAGTCTGCTTACTGTTAATTTTCTTCTTCCCCTTTTCTTTAATCCTTGCTCCAGTGCTTTTTTGGTTTCTTCTCTTACTTCTGGTCTATGAATATAGTTAAGCTTTATTATTGGAAGATTTCCTTTTATATTCTTAACTAGTTCTGCAATTCTATTTGTCCGTTAGTAAAAATGCAAACAAAAAACCCAAGGAGGCAGCATTTTCTACAGAACAGAAGTTCACAAACAAAATCATTAGTATAAAATGGAGGAGTTGAAACAAAGACTTCTTTACAGAGATGGTGGCAGATACCCAGAACAGCCTATTAGAGGTAGCAGCAACAAAAAACCATGACACCACTCAAGGATACTTTGGATAGCTGAAGAAAGCAATAGTAAGGACAAGCTGGGAAGATGGCAATATAGTGAATAGGGTACTCATTAGGCAGAGGCAGCTAGGCAGACTGAATGGGCTGTGGATCAACACATTGGATTTTTAAAAACAAACTCCAAGGTTTGTGTGGACACTCAATACCGTCCCTTCAGTGTATATCCAATAAACAGCTATGTCGGCACATACACTGGGAAAACACATGAATTCTTGATACCATGTCTTATCTTGCCAGTATTTCCAGAGCATTATGAAGTTCTTTCTTACTATTTCTTACCTTGAACGAAGCATGCTGTTCCATGTGACGTAAGAGTTGTGGTCTGTGTACTGCAGTGTAGTCACACACTGTACATTTAAACTGCTTACCTAAAATTAAAGCAGATGATTTGATGTCTGATTCTGTTGAACCATAAAATTAAAGCAGATGACTTGATGTCTGATTCTGTTGAACCATACCTTGTCATCCAATTTGAATAAAGAAGCTGAAATATTTAGATACCGGAGTGGATAGGTAACCTAGTCTTTAGAATACTGGGCTGACAACCAGGCTGAGGAGTCAATACACCAAACCTTCAACTCTGACTCCTCAATTTTTCTACTGTCCGGCTCCCAACTCCTACTATGTCAACCCCTCCACCTCCCATAATGGGAAAGTTTAACGAGAAATTGGGAACAGAGATACATATGGTCAAAGTGAGTTTAAAAAAGCAGATTTTCTCTGTCTGTATTGCACTGAGAAAATAAAAGAGGTTTCTAACTGCCATTTTGCACTCACAGCAACCCTGCAGAAGAAATGCATTGATTTAATGAAGTGTTACATGGCTGAGCTTAGCAGACAGGGAGGTGGGCAGCACCTTAAATAATTATTCACTGAAGGAAAGACAGGCAGACTGATGGAGCTACATTTACACACTTTGGGGGACATTATCCATTAAAGGGGATAAAAGTAGTGTGGGTTAATAATGTAAACACACATAAGGACAATTAAAACTAATCAAGGGGTCAGCAAACTTACTTACCATAATACAAGAGGAACAAATTGACAGTGACCTTTTACTGGGAACGGTGGTCTGGGTTGTCAGTTCTCTGATAGTCAGAGATTCTGTGCTTGGCCTTTTGGCTGAACCAGAAGGTTGCCCTCTATTGGGAAAACCCCAGTAGTGTTGGTTGCAGAGTTTTGTTAAGAGCTGGTATTCTGGGCTACAGCAGGAAAAAGTATCCTGCGGGCTCCTCCTGAATACTGGAAAAGAAGAGGTTGCCTCCTATGGTCATAAAGCTCTTCTAAGAATTGGTATTCTGGACCACAGCAGGACCCCTACAGACACTTCAGGAAGATGAGAAGACCAGCAACTAAAGGTGAGACTTTTTTCTCCATTATGATACTTTTTTTTTCTTCTAATGTTTTTACACTCCCAATAATATAGAACTCAATGGCTCACTTCAAATACAATGTCCACAAACTATTATTCAGTCCAAGAGGTTTTCTTTTTTTTTTTTTAATTGCTTTTATTAATTTTTACATTTATATTATAAAATAAATACTAGAAATGTAAGAAAATACTTATAGGAAACTGATACAAAATTATTCTGGAAATTTTCCCCCTTTAGTCCACAATATATGGTCCAAGTACTAGGAAAAAGAAAAATCTTACAATACAAGAAAATTTTTTTTATCATTGGAGCGGTTGGGAGCTGACTAAAACTCGCAGCCGATTATACAGCGTAGTTAACTAGTTGATGCTTCCAAGGGAACCTTTGTCCTTTCTTTAGAGGTAATAAATTCTAGCAATTTTGGGGGATTAAAGAAAACATAATTAATCATTTCAAGAGACACAAGACACCTACAAGGAAATTTTAAGTCAAACAGTTCAGTTTTGGAGGCCGTATCTTGCTAAGGATGTAAAAAGAATTGAAACGGTGCAAAGAAAAGCTACGAGAATGGTATGGGATTTGCATTACAAGACATATGAGGAGAGACTTGCTGACCTGAACATGTACACCCTGGAGGAAAGGAGAAACAGGGGTGATATGATACAGACATTCAAATATTTGAAAGGTATTAATCCGCAAACGAACCTTTTCCGGAGATAGGAAGGCGGTAGAACTAGAGGACATGAAATGAGATTGAAGGGGGGCAGACTCAAGAAAAATGTCAGGAAGTATTTTTTCACGGAGAGAGTGGTGGATGCTTGGAATGCCCTCCCGTGGGAGGTGGTGGAGATGAAAACGGTAACGGAATTCAAACATGCATGGGATAAACATAAAGGAATCCTGTTCGGAAGGAAGGGATCCTCAGGAGCTTAGCGGAGAATGGATGGCAGAGGCGGGGCTTGTGGTTGGGAGGCGGGGTTAGTGCTGGGCAGACTTATACAGTCTGTGCCCTGAAAGAGACAGATACAAATCCACGGGCTGGTGGTTGGGAGGCGGGGCTAGTGCTGGGCAGACTTATACGGTCGGTGCCCTGAAAATGACAGATACAAATCAAGGGGCTGGCTGGTGGTTGGGAGGCAGGGCTAGTGCTGGGCAGACTTATATGGTCTGTGCCCTGAAAAAGACAGATACAAATCAAGGTAAGGTATACACAAAAAGTAGCACATATGAGTTATCTTGTTGGGCAGACTGAATGGACCGTGCGGGTCTTTTTCTGCCGTCATCTACTATGTTACTATGTTAAGTTGAGAACTCTTGGTTTATATTCCAAGAATTCTCTCCTTCTTTTTTGTGTATCCCTTGCTAGGTCAGGAAAAATTTGAATTTTGGACCCCCAAAACAGCTCATTAATATGACGAAAATAAGACCGCAAAATACTGTTTCTGTACGGCTCTAAGGCAAAAGTCACTAAGAGAGTAGTTCTTTCCGTTACGACATCTAAGGAACTTTCCAGAAAATCATTTAAATTCATATCCACCTGTGGTTGTTCATTTGGAGATCTTGAAGTCCCTGATATTTATTGGATCATAACTATGGGCAGATAGCCCTCAGCTGGAATCCACAATATTTCCCCAAAGTACTTCTTAAGCATATCTAATGCAGGTATTAAAGGTGATTTTGGAAAATTCAGAAATCTCAAATTATTTCTCCATCCTTGGTTTTCCAGATATTCCATCTTACGAGTTTGAATATCTCTCTTTTATAAGTGTAGAGGCAACACTTTGCAACTGTACAACTTCTCTTTCTAATTCCTCAGTTTTGTTTCCTTGGTCATGAACATTGTCAGACAGATTCTGATTCAATTGCTTAAGTTCTGCAACCTCTCCCCTAAGGGCGCTAGATAGTGTAGAAAGAGTTAAGTTCAAACCTTGGAGGAGTGGCCTAGTGGTTAGAAAGGTGGACTTTGGTCCTGGGGAACTGGGTTCAATTCCCACTTCAGGCACAGGCAGCTCCTTGTGACTCTCCATTGCCCCAGGTACAAATAAGTACCTGTATATAATATGTAAGCCGCATTGAGCCTGCTATCAGTGGGAAAAGTGCAGGGTACAAATGTAAATAAAAAAAAAAATAATAAAATCCCAGATCGATTCCATTGTCACCACAGCTGGTCTTATCGAACCTTCGTTCCTCCTGGATGCAGAGCCCTGAATGGGAGAAGAGGAAAGCTGAACCATCTGCATTTCCTCTGCTGCTATTCTCCCTGGGAGTAAAGGGCAGGCAGGACCTCCTCTCTCTACAAACAAGAGCTGACCCATTCCGGGTGTCCCCGTTTGTTGTAAGCCTGACGCCACAGTATTACTTCCAGGTCATGGAGGAGCTATGATCGAGGGAGGGCTCAAAGACACTCCCTCAACGCTGCGGTCTGCATCATAAGACGCGGAACCTGTCGAGGCAAGCGTCTGCAGCCCAAATTTTCCATTGTTGTTTGGCGCAAAGGGGGGGACTCCAGCCAGACTCGAGGAGGTAAGTGTCTTAGCTTTCCCCTTTCTTTTCCCCATCCTCAAGACAGGGGAAAAAACTCTTAGCATCGAACTCCTCCGAAGAAAAGTTCAAGAGCTGCAAGACACGTTACTGCTCCAGGCGCCATCTTGGAACACCGCTGAGTCCAAGAGGTTTTCAATACAATACAAATGCAGTGCAAATGTTTCTCAACATTTATCTTTGAAGCTGTTCTCATCTGCTTAACGGAGCGTGTATTTCACTGGATGCTTCATCGGGAGCTGCTTCAAAAATTTTGCAGTTTGTACCAGCACCAACTTCTCATAAGATTGTTTTGTTGTTTAGTGTAAAGGCTTGAAATACAAATTAATGCATACATCAACCTTTTCCTATACAAGCACTCAGCTCTGGAACGCGATGCCACGCAACCTGAAAACGGTCTATGAAATGACCAATTTCCGCAAACTACTGAAAACTTATCTCTTCGACAAAATATATCACAAAGATCAACACGTGTAACTGTACATTCTTCAAAACATCCAGAAACGTTCTTTATGTTCTTTAATGTCTTTTGCTCGACAATTTCATGTATTTCACCATCATGTACCCAAAACTTTCTGTAAACCAATTGTATATTCTTCACTATTTCCAGTATCCACGATGAATTGTAAGCCACATTGAGCCTGCAAAGAGATGGGATAATGTGGGATACAAATGTAATAAAATAAATAAAAAATAAATTGGTGCTGGTGCAAACTGAATTCTTTGTTGAAGCAGCTCCTGATGAAGCATCCAGTAAAACGTGCAGCTCCTTTGCGCAGATGAGAACAGCTTCAAAGATAAGTGCTGAGAAACGTTTGCACTGCATTTGAATTGCATTGAAAACCTCTTGGACTGAATAATATTTTGTGGACATTGTATTTGAACTGATTCATTGAGCTCTATATTACCGGACGTATAAAGAATTAACAGAATAAAGCGACAGAAAAAAAAGAGCCTCATAAAAGGGAAAAAGGTAAAAGCCTCATAAAGGGGAAAAAATTCTTTAAATCTTTAAATTAAATGAGGGGAGGATCTTCAGCTAAGGATGTGTCAGTTGTGAAGCTATTTGGCAATTATTGTCATAAACCAACTCAGTCACTGGTCTCTTTTCTCCTCCTATGTGGCGAGTCAATGTGAGTGGATAAGAGTGTATTTGAACTAAAATTTCACATTAGAAAATTGGCTTTTAAGTGTGGGAGAGAAATTTATAAGCCTTTTTTTGGGTCGTGGGTGCAAAACAAAGCTTTAAACATTGCTAGTCTCTCAACACCTTTGTACAGTGAAACCTGTACATAGTTCAATAAAACTATTAAATCTTTGGTTTACAGTCTTGTTCACAGAGGTCATTTTGGGGTTTTCTTAGGAGGGGGAAGAGGGTAAACCCACCCACTAATCCTTTTCTTCCCCAGGTGGAGGCACCAGACGCCAGAAACTTAAAGCCTGCTCTAGGGGGACACCAGCTAGGTCAGGCCCCCCGGACTCAGGGATGCCCACAAAGAGGCGTTACATGCGGATGGTAAATTTAAGAGAAGTTAGATTAATTACAAAAAACTAGAATATTTCTTATGTACAAAATTAGGACTAATAGACCACAACAATTTGAAGTTTGAAAAAGAAACTGAACAAAATAAGTAAATAAGTATAAAATGCTAAATGTACCATATATTATAATGTGTTACGTTTTTAATTTGAAGCTGGAGGCAGAGTTGGTACATTTTTACTAACTTCAACTCTGACTGCACAGTCCTGCTGAAAAACCAGGAAAGCCAAAGTTCTTGCTTGACAAGTTCTGAAGCTGGTGTATGGAGACCTGGATTAGAGGGGAGGGAGGGCAAAAAAGCAACAGCGAAAGTGATGAAGGTGGCTGGGGATCTTTAAAGACAATTCCCTCAATCTGACTTGACACAGCTGTGTTTCAGTGATAGGGCCTGCGTCAGGAGTCTACAGATACATATAAACATAAAAACATACAACCATATACATTATATAAAAACATACAGAAAAATAGAAAATTTTATATGTATCTGTAGACTCCCAACACAAGTCTTATCGCCGAAACATGGCCGTGTCAAGTCAGACTGAGGAATTGTCATTAAAGATCCCCAGCCACCTTTGTCGCCGTCACTGTTGTTCTTTTGCCTGTTCACTGTGTGCGAAGTGAGGACTCTAATCTGCTTGTTTGCTTCATTTTTTAGGCGGGGGTGGGGGGGGGGGGGGGGGTGGAACACACGAAGTGAGAGGGGGCAAGGATGGGAGTTGCTAGAAAGTCAAAGACCCAAAAACGAGACAGAGTGGAAGTATGGTAAAAATGTGATCAGAGGGTGTATGAGAGACAGCCAGAAGTGGTAAGAGGGCAGCATGGATAGCAGAGGTCAGAGGTTGTGAAGACAGGGAGACAGAAATTAACAGCCAGAACTGATAATGGTAGGGTAGGCAATGAAAGCAAGAGCTGTGATGTAGTGGAGGAGTAAGAATGAACCAAAAGTGTTAACTGGGGGAGGTGGGGAAAGCAAAATTACTTACCTGTAGCAGATGTTCTCTGAGGATAGCAGACCAATTATTTTCACAACTGGGTGAAGACATTTGACAGAGCCCAGTGCAGACGCTGCCCAGTGTACTGTTTCTTTATGAGGCCTTTGGCAGCACCCCACCCCACATGCATGGGTGCCATCCCGCCTGATGTGCAAAAATGGGAGAGTGGACTAATAACATCACTGGGAAAAAAACTACTACTTTGTAAGAATAATTGGCTTGATGTCCTCAGAGATCATCTGCTACAGGTAAGTAACTTTGCTTTCTCAACCTCCCCCAATTACCAAGCAGGACATAATATTCTCACAACTGGGAATCCCTAGCTAGAAGGCTCACTGAAAACACCACCACTAGGACAACAGAGACTTGCAATGGTAAGGCCTATGAAACTAATCAACCTGAAACTAAATACAAACTGGTTGTGAAGGTGCAGCCTGGAACTGAAATAACAGCTCCAAGAGGATGGAGATGAATTCTAGACACCGAACAGATTCTGCAGTACTGTCTGACCAAACCGGCTGTCACGTTGGCTATTCTGCTCAAGGCGGATTTGGCTTACTTGATGAGGAAATGTGAATGTGTAATGGAGGACCATGTTGCAGCCTTGCAAATCCCTTCAACAGAGGCTGACCTCAGGTGGACTACCGAAGCAGCCATGGCTCTGACACTGGGAGCCGTGACGAACCGTGACATGCCCCTGCAGAGTCAGCCCAGCTTGGGCATAAGCAAAAGAGATGCTTTTTTCAGCCAACTGAATAATGTGTGTTTGCCAATGGCAATCCCCATTCTGTTTGGATCAAAAGAAACAAAAAGCTGGGTGGACTGTCTATGGGCTTTAGTCCACTCCAGGTAGAAGGCTAAGATTTAGAACGAGGTTTGGAAAAGAATGTTGGCAGAATGACTGGTTAAGATGGAACGCCGACAACACCTTAAGAAGAAAACTTAGGGTGTATATGGAGAACTCTCTGTTATGATGAATTTTGTGTAAGGTGGATCCCCTACTAGGGCCTGAAATCTCACTGATCCTGTGAGCTGAATTGACCGCCACCAAAAATAAGATCTTCCAGGTCAGGTACTTCAGATGACAGGAATCAAGCAGCTCAAAAGGAGCTCTCATCAGTGACACAGTGGGAGGTCTGATAGGGGGTTTGTCAACAGCAATCTTCGCATGAAGTTTGCTGTCCACAGATGGGCTTAGCTCCCATACAGGAATGGAAAGTACTCATTGCACTGAGGTGAATCCTTAAAGAATTGGTTTTCAAACCAGACAAAGAAGTGCAGGAGGTACTCAAGCAGTTTTTGTGTAGGGCAAGAGAGAAAATCTAGAAACCAGACATCAAATCTCTTCCATTTAAAGGAGTAACTCCTCTTAGTGTAATCTTTCCTGGAAGCCAGCAAGACCTTGGAGACATCCTCTGGAAGCTGCAATGAGGCAAACTCTAGAATCTGATAATCCAGGCTGAGAGCCAGGGGCCAGAGTTTAGGATGAAGAAGAGACCCTTCGTTCTGAGTGATGAGACTTGGAAAATGCTCCAATCTTCATGATTCTTTGGTGGACAACTTCAGAAGTAGAGGGAGCCACACCTGCCTCAGTCAGAACAGAGCAATGAGGATCATGGTTCCCTTGTCTAGACTGAGTTTCAGCGAAATCTTTTCCATCAGACATTTAGGAGGATAGACACACAGAAGACCTGTTCCCCAATGAATGAGAAAGGCATCTACCATTAGCTTGCCATGAGATCTGAGTCTGTAGCAGTACTGAGGGACTTTGTTGTTGAGATGAGTGGCAAAAATATCCGAGAGGGTGCCCTACTCTCGGAAGATCTTGTGGGCAATGCCCATATTCAGAGACCTGTGGTTGAATGACCCTGCTCAGCATGTTTCTCAGACTGTTCTGTTTCTCCACCGACTGCTTCCTGACACAAGGGGTAGGATCTCATACCACCATGTTTGTTCACATAATACATGAAAACCTGTTTGTCCATTTGAATTAGGATAATTTGGTCCAGCTGCCAATCTCAGAACGCCTTTAGAGAATTCCAAATTGCCCGGAGATCCAGGAGGTTGATGTACAATGAAGTCTCCTGGGAAGACCAAACCTCTTGGGTGTGAAGCTCATCTACATGGGCCCCCCACTCAAGGATGAATGCATCCCTGGTCAAAATCTTCTGAGGTGGCTGAATTTGAAATTGTAGTCAAATTGATTGAATTGTCCACCAAAGAAGCAAATGAGTCAATCGAAGAGTGATGTGGATGATGTCTGCTAGGTTCTCTCTGGCCTGAGACCACTGGGAAGATAGGGTCCACTTGGCGTCCCTCTAATGGAGACATGCCATGGGTGTCACGTGAACTGTGGAGGCCATATGGCCTAACAGCCTCAACATCTGCAGAGCTGCAACTTGCTGGCTGCTTCAGTCCTGAGTGACGATAGTAGTGAGAGCATCCGCCCGCGCATGTGGCAGGTAGGCCACAGCTTGCACTATGTCTAGCAAGGCACTAATAAAATCTAATTGCTTTACTGGTTGGAGGTGGAACTTGGGGTAGTAGATTGTAAGCTCTGTCGAGCAGGGACTGTCTATTCATGTTCAAGTGTACAGCGCTGCGTACGTCTAGTAGAGCTATACAAATGACAAGTAGTAGATCATGAACCCTAGCAGCTCCAACACCTAAACAGTCCTCTGCATTGACTCCTAAACACCATCCTTTGATGTGCTCTTTATCAACCAATCATCCATGTAGGCAAACACATGAACCCCAGTCTGTGCAGCGATGCTGCAATTACCACTAGACATTTGGTAAAGACCCTGGGAGCTGACACGAGGCCAAATGGTACTGGCAATGGTGTTTCTCCACATGAAATTTGAGATACTTCCTATGATTGGGAAGTATCTGGGTGTGGGTATAGGCATCATTTAAGTCCAGAGAACATAGCCAATAGTTTGCCTGAATCACGGGGAGAAGGGTGCCTAGGGAATACATCCTGAACTTTTCTTTGATCAGATACTTGTTCAGGCCCCTGAAATCTAGGATAAGATGTATTAACCTGCTTTCTTGGACACAAGTGCCTAGAACAGAATCCATTCCTTTCCTCCCATAGTGGAATGGGTTCGACTGCACTGGCCTTCAAAAGTGTGGAGAGTTCCTCTGCAAGCACACCCTTGTGCATAGGGCTGAGAAGATGCTCTTGGCGGGCAATTTGGAAGATCGTTTTTGCCAATGGAGTGCTTAATTGAGGTGGACAATTTGGAGAGCCAACTGGTTAGAGGTTACAAGGATCACCTTTCGTGGAAAAAACTTCAGCCTTCCACTCTGGTCATCTGAAACAACTAATGGGATGGTGAGTGTGCTTTTCTGGAGGCAGTCAAAAGCTCATACCTTGTTTTGACTGGGGAGTCGTTTGGGCCTTCTGGGTGTGCTGCTGATGAGGGCGAGAGCATTGTGGCTGAGCCTGTTGGGAAGAACAGGAAGGAGTAAACCTATACCTCAGAATAGTAGGTACTCTTTTTAGTACATACATACCGCAAGTACATAAGTATTGCCAAACTGGGACAGACCGAAGGTCCACCAAGCCCAGCAACCTGTTTCCAACAGTGGCCTATCCAGGTCACAAGTACCTGGCATGATCCCCAAAAAGTACAATACATTTTA
Organism: Microcaecilia unicolor; assembly: GCF_901765095.1. Taxonomy (NCBI): domain Eukaryota; kingdom Metazoa; phylum Chordata; class Amphibia; order Gymnophiona; family Siphonopidae; genus Microcaecilia; species Microcaecilia unicolor. The sequence goes on from NC_044031.1 coordinate 595,394,214, forward strand.
TGCTGCCTATCCTAGAAATAAGCAGTGGATTTTCCCCAAGTCCATTTTAATAATGGTCTATGGACTTTTCCTTTAGGAAGCTATTCAAATCTTTTTTAAACCATGCTAAGCTAGCTGCTTTTACTACATTGTCTGGCAAAGAATTCCAGAGTTTAATTACAAGTTGAGTGAAGAAAAAGTTTCTCCTCGTTGTTTTAAATTTACTATTTTGTAAGAGGGTCACACAGTATATGCAGTTCTGGAGACAGCATCTTCAAAAGCATATAAACCAAATGGAGTCGGTCTAGACGGCAGATACTAAAATGGTCAAGGGTATATATAATAAAGTGTATGTAGACAGATTTAAGAATTAAATATGTGCACCCTATCCTTATTCTCATACTTCTTCTATCCCATTTACTCCTTGTTCATTTGTCCTATCACTTACCCCCTTTGTTGATTCTGTTATTATTGATTGTATTCTCTAGTTACTATGTAAGCCGCATTGAGCCTGTGATGAGCGGGAAAGCGCGGGGTACAAATGTAATAAATAAATAAAATCTGAACAGAGAGATATGATGGACATTTAAATATCTCCAAGCTATAGGTGCACAGAAGGTAATGACAAAGAAGCTCTGGGACAAGGAGTCATGGGATGAGGGTAAAGGGGATAAACTATGGAGTATTTCTTTACAGAAAGAGTGGCATATGTGTAGAACAGCTTTTCAGTGAAGGCAGTGGAGACAAGGTCAGTATCTGAATTCAAGTAAGCATGGGAGAAGCATAGGGAATCTGAGGGATAAGAGACTACAGAAATGTACAAGCTGGTGTGGCTGGGCAACCTGGACAGGCTGTATAGTCTTTACATACTTCCATTTTCTATGTTTTAGTAAGAGTTGTTTATTACCCTTATGAGATTTTGATATTTTTATCTGAAATGATGAATCTGGAAAGGAATCCTGAATTTGTTACTCATTTATCTCATTACGATACATGAAGGCCTATAAATCAAGATAAACCTCCTAGAAGAGAATTCATAAGGTAACTAAAGCAGGTTCCAATAAGGTATCCACTTTGAGCTAAGGTTGAATTAAGGTAGGGGTTCTCAAACCAGTCTTCGGGACACATCTAAGCCAGTTAGGTTTTCAGGATACTAACAATGAATATTCATTAGATAGATCTGCATACAACTGAGATAATGCATGCAAATTCATTTCAAACATATTCATTATGGATATCTTGAAAACCTGACTGGCTAGGTGTGTCTCGAAGACTGGGTTGAGAACCCCTGAACTAAGATACACCCAGATCTCACTGAATGATATGAATTTGCATGAACTACCTCCTTTGTCTGCAAATTCATTGTGGATATCCTGAAAAACTGACTGGTTGGGTGTGTCCCACGGATTCAGAACCCCTGCTCTAAGAGTAATTTTTTTTAAAGGATAATTAGTGCATTTCAATCAATAGTACTCAATTTAAAACATAATCTGAATGTATCAATATGCAATGATTGATCTTCCAGAAGAGGAGAATTAAAAGATCTTCAAAGGGTTGCAAATTGTATATCACAATAATTTAAACCAAGAATTAACCATATGAGCTTGGATCAGAGAAGCAATTACCTTCAGCAGTGTGCAGGAGCTTATGGCTTTTCAAGGTGCCTTTTGATTTGAACTTTTTACCACACATATCACACAGGTGTGTTTTTTCTGTGCTGTGGCGATTCATATGGGCTTTTAAGTTACTTTTACTGCGAGTTGCATACTCACACTGGCAACACTTGAAAGGCTTCACTCCTGTAAAGCAGAACAAAGAGAAAATTACTTGCACTCAACCTACATACATACATGGGCTGCTGCTGGTAGTAGTAGAAGCGATTCATGCAGCAAATTAGATCCTGTTCACATCATTATGTTAAACATCATGCAGGATATTACAGTCATTCCCTCAGCTACAAGCTAGGAAATGTCATATACATCTTTGGTCCTTGAGGAATTCTGCACAGATGCACAAAGCAATTTGTACAGAACTTTCCCCTGAAAGCTTGACCACAGCAATATAAAGAGCTTGGAGGATGAAAATGAGGTTCAGCTGTCTTTGCACAAATAGCTGGGCTTCACAAAGACACAGGGGAAGGTGGAGTAAAGGTAGCTATCTCTGTGTGAAGTGCCTGTAGGTGCAACAACCAAAAGATCCAGCTCTTTAAGCAGCAACAAGAAGTAAAACCAAGTCGGCAGCTCTGGACATGAAGTCAGATTCCATCAGTCAGTAGGGAAAGACCGACTAAAGAAGAGCCAACTCTCAGACTCAACATGAAGAGAACAGGACAAGGAAGTAGTTAAGGAACAGGTAGAAGAGTTTCTAGCGTGTATAGGAAAACATGCAGGAGAATAGGCTCAGTCTGCAAGCTGCATGTCTTGCTTGTGGTCCAAGACTATTTAGTAAAGATTAGAGATTGGTAGGGTGGTGGGGCAGGGACAGTATAAAATGGAGGCCTTGCTGGGGAATGGTGGGAGACAGAATGCGTGAGCTGCGGAGGAGCGGGTAGAGAGGTGGCAGAAAGAGAAATAGGAAAGGGATGAGTAGTTCATATGTTATTGAAGTTGGTAGAGGAATACTGGGGAGAAGGTAAAAGTTAACTTCATTTACAGTAGACATTTGAGACTAAGTCATTCATGGCCCAAATATTTAATATTTGATGGATTGCTAGCTTGGCATAAATTATCTCCATTTCCAGTAGTTAATATAATAAATGGATAGAGGACAAACTGTAAACTATAAAGCATATTCAAAGTCATTCATCATGTCTTTTCATGCCTTGAATCACAAAACACTTAGTAATGTTGTATATGATTTAGGAAGTAAGAAACTAGTTTCCTGTCTATCACAAAGGTAAACATATGCATATTTCTGTAATAAATTAATAAGTACATAAGAATTATGCCTGGATCCAAAGTGATAAATGACTCCAAATTATTAGCTGTCATTCTAACTTCCAAACAGCTATTTCCCTTGGATATGGATCTGAGATTTGATTAATTATCTTTCCAAATCTGAGTTCAGGGAGAGCTGAGTTACAGTTAGGTACAGTTGGTAGTTCCCTGTACATAGACATACAATCTAAGCATCCATCTGAGTAAATAATAAAGAAAGATACCAGACCAGCCTGTATAGTCTGCCTGGTTGAAATTATTGCATTTTGGCTAGATAAGAATATATACCAAGGGTGTCCAACCACAGCCCCCACCAGGTTGGGTTTTCAGGATTTCCCTAATGAATATGCACGAGATCTACTTGCATACAACGGGGGCAGCAGGATCTCATGCATATTCATTGGGGAGATCCTGGAAACCAGATTGGATTGCAGATCTTCAGGACCGAAGTTGGACAACCCTGATATATACCCATATACAATATAACACCAGTTCTCAGCTCTCCTACATCCTTCAATGTTTTCTACTTGATCATTCAATCCTTTCCCTATTACTATCCTCCATATTAGTCCCAATCATGCCTAGAGTATTTACAGTCCTGACCTCCAATGGTAGATCATAGAAGGCCTTCACACTTTCTTTTTGATACTTATAATACCAACTTTTAAACCATCATCTAATCAAATACCCAATTCTCCCTTTCAAGTGTTAGCATCAAAAGTCGTAGTCATCAAAACCAGCAAGGATATTGTCCAGAAATATCTGACTGCCCTATAATATAAGTACATAAGTATTGTCATATTGGGATGGACCAAAAGTCCATCAAGCCCAGCAACCTGCTTCCAACAGTGGCCAAACCAGGTCACAAGTACCTGGCAAGATCCCAAAAAAGTACATTTTATTCTGCTTATCCTAGAAATAAGCAGTGGATTTTCCCAAGTCCATTTTAATAATGGTCTATGGACTTTTCCTTTAGGAAGTCATTCAAACTTTTTCTAAACCCCGCTAAGCTAACTGTTTTTACCACATTATCTGGCAACGAATTCAGGAGTATAATTACACATTGAATGAAGAAAAATTTTCTCTGATTCGTTTTAAATTACTTTGTAGCTTCATTGCGTGCCCCCTAGGCCTAGTATTTTTAGAAACAGTAAACAAACGATTCACGTATACCCGTTCCACTCCACTCATTATTTTTTAGACCTCTATCATATCTCCCTTCAGCCGTCTTTTCTCCAAGCTGAAGAGCCCTACCTGCTTTAGCCTTTCCTCATAGGGAAGTCGTTCCATCCCCTTTCTCATTTTCATTGCCCTTCTGTGTACCTTTTCTAATTCCGCTATATCTTTTTTGAGATGTGGTGACCAGAATTGCACACAGTATTCGAGGTGTGGTCGCACCACGGAGCAATATAAAAGCATTATAATGTCCTAATTTTTGTTTTCCATTCCTTTCCTACTAATATCTAACATTCTATTTGCTTTCTTAGCCACCTAGATCCCTTTCCTGCTTCTCAGTCCTCTGATTCTGCTTCATCTATTATGTCGGGTTCTGTGCATTTACTCTTATTTCTGATGAGTCAGAAAGAGTGTGGAGGTAATTTGAGTGTCATGGTGGTTAATCCAAGGAAGCCTAGTAGGGGAGGGATAGTTAGAAGGAAGGCCCAGGGAGAGGAAGTGACGTCACGAGATCGAATGGCTGCCTAGTCTTTTAGCTCCTGCACTTCCCCAAGCTCTAATTGCTTTATCCACTGCCATCGGGGCTTTTTTAGGGCTTGCATTGCAGCGGTTGGTATCGTGGTGAGATTGTGGAAGTGAAATGAGCAAGACAGCTGCTTTCCAGCGTAAAGAGAGTGAGCGGTGTTCGGTGCGCCAGAAGGTAAAGGGCTCTTCGCGCCACGTGTCGCCCGAGGCGGGTGGTTCCTCAGGGTCCGATTCAGCCTCCCCTCATGCTGAATCTGGTAGGCTGCTTTCAGTGAAGAAACCGGGGGTGTCAAAGGAGTTGGCAAAATGTTTAGAAGAGATTAAAGTGGACATTAAAGCATCCAAGATGGAAATTTTGTAACACATGGAAGCGATATGCCTGGATATTAAAGAGCTGGGGGGCATGGTGGAGTCCCTTGAGGAGCGGGCAGAATTGGTGGACACTCGCATTGCGCAGATCAGTGACCTGACGGAGGAATTACAGTTTAAACTTGATGATGTTGAGAACCGGGGAAGAATTAAACTCCGCTTTCGGGGGGTAACTGAGAACGGTGGAATGGAAGATGTTGTCACTATTGTGAGATCAATTTGTCGGTCCATTCTGGGGGAAGATTCGGAGGTATTGGATGTACAAATGGATCGGGCTCACAGAGTGCTGGGCAAATACCAGGAGAACAAGCCGAGGGACATAATTGTCTGCTTCTCTTCATATGCAGTTAAAGAAAAGATTTGGCTGAAGGCCCGACAGTCACCACTAGTGGATTACAATGAGGCTCGGGTATCAGTGTATCAGGACCTTTCACTTTTTACTTTGACCCAGCGTAGGGCAATGAAGCTGGTTTTTGGACATTTTGGTGAAAAATAATATTGCTTACAGATGGGCTTTTCCATTTGCTCTGTGCTTCAGTTACAAGGGACGGCAGCTGAGGTTTCGGAAGGTGATGGAGGCATGGAAATTTCTGCACGAGGAGGGCCTGGTTGACTCTTCGGCTCTTCCGTCCGATTTGGCGCCATCAACAAAAGCTAAGCTGATGAAGTGGAAGCGGGTTACCCACAAGACTAAGAAATAAAAAGACTAAATCGGACTTGATGTACCTGTGTTGCTTTAAATCAGGCAGAGTTTTTCATATTAAACGGGGGCAAGCTGTGTTGCTATGTAATGGAGTGCTTGATAGCTGGGAGGGAATTTTGTTAGTGATTGGGTTCCTGATGGTAGGTGGGGGGAAAAAGAAAAAAAAAGTTTAAGTGATGTAAGGCTTGTTGGAGGGGAGTGTGTGTGGGGGGGATTGGGGGGTTGTTCGACTCGGGGTGTGTTTCCTTTCTGTATCCCATTCAGGGCCATTTGGCGCTTTCTGGTGGGGTCTTTGCATGAGAGGGGGTTTGGGAGGGGGGAGTTGGGGTGGGGGAGGGGGTGGAGAGGAGGGAGGGGGAGGGTGGTTGAGATTGTGGGGGGAGAGAGTTGGGAGGGTTTTTTTTTGGGGGGGGGGGGGTCTGTCAGGGGTAGTGTGGTTTATGAGGGAGGTGCTTCAGGGGGGCTGCTTGGTCAAGAAGTGTTTGATCTGTACAGGCTTGGCAGAGGTTTGACATGACAGCCTATATGTCAGATCTGATAGACTTACCACCCAGGAATGCTAAAAAATCATCCCGCACATTCCTTAATCTTCACTTCCCCAACTGTAAAGGTCTAAAATACAAACTAACGCATGCGCCAACCTTTTCCTACCTGAGCACACAATTCTGGAACGCGCTGCTGCGCAAAAACAACCTATGAACTGACTAACTTCCGCAAACTACTGAAGACCCATCTCTTTAACAAAGCATACCACAAAGATCAACAAATGTGAACTCCTATACATATATCTAGAACTATCTTACAATATTTGCTTGTTAAACTACTATCATGTTCTATCAATATCATGTTACCCAAGATCCTCCTGTAATACTAAATGTATATTTTCTTATGTATTTCCACCATTCATGATATACTGTAAGCCACATTGAGCCTGCAAAGAGGTGGGAAAATGTGGAATACAAATGCAACAAATAAATAAATAAATAAATAAATAAATAAATTTATCTTATAATGTGAAAGGCCTGAACTCTCCACAAAGCATCAGAAGCTGTTTAAAGAACCAACACATTTTCATCCACAGGTGGTGTTTCTCCAGGAGACCCATTTGAGAAGAGACCATGAAAAATTCTTGAGTCACCCTCACTATCCTAATGTATTCTGTGCATCTGCAATAGACGGCTCTAAGAAAAGGGGTGTGGCCATATTGTTACATTCCTCTTTACAATTTCAGGTGGTAAAGGTGAGGAGAGATAGAGAGGGGCGATTTTTACTTCTGAGTGTGATAATGGCAGAGGAAGCTGTAACATTAGCTTCGATCTATGCTCCCAATGAAGGGCAGAAAGCGTTTCTGACTACACTGGGGGGTCATTTTAATTCCTGTCCTCAGGGGAAATTTATAGTGGGGGGGGGGGGGAGGGGACTTCAATGCTATGTATAATCCTGTGCTGGATAGGTCGGGTTTGCCTTCGGGGGGTGATGTTTTGCTTTCCCAAGCACTGAGTAGGTTTATTAGAGACTTAGGGATCTCGGATGTGTGGCGAGCTTCTCACCCAGGGGCTAGGGATTATTCGTTTTATTCTCATTCTCATGCAACGTATTCCCGTATTGATTATATTTTCGTGGATGTAACACTGACTTACGCTGGATGGTCTTCTGAAATTGGTGTAGCCACCTTGTCGGATCACGCTCTGGTCTGGGTCAGTCTTCCATCGTTAGGGGGAGAGGAGAGAGAGAGGAAGTGGTCGCTGAATACTAGTCTCTTAAAGGAGAGGAAATTTTAGCTGGCTACAGAAAGCTTTTTCAAGAGAACTTGGAGATCAATGTGGGTTCAGGACCCTCCCTGGGGATTGTTTGGGATGCTCTCAAGGCGGTTTCTAGGGGATTCTTCCTTCAGAAAGCTAGTTTTAGGGCTAGACAGCAAAAAGCAGAGGTTGCCAAATGTTTAAACCAATTGAATTTGTTGTCAGTAAAACATAAATCCTCTCATTCTGTGACCACATTGAGGGAAATACAGGCGTTACGCTTGAAATTGGACCAGGTATACTCGGATCAGTTAAAGTTCTTTCAAGACCAGCAGAGGCACTCTCACTTTGTGTTTAGTAACAAACCGAGTAGGATGTTGGTGCTTAAGTTGAATAAACATTAACTCATAGGATGTGGAAAAATCTTTTCAAACAATCTGTTTACACAATACACTTTTTCCCACTGAAATGAAAATGATACGATGAATGGTATTGCCTATATCTTAAACAATCCACCATCAGAAGAAGGAGGAAAAAGAGCCTCACAGAGCTCCTAGAGCAGGATAACGTCTATCAGAGCTTAAACGGATGCAAAGCTATCCTCTGGTTCATCATAGGCTCAGAAAAAACCTCCAAAAAACTTGTTAGTTTTGCACCTCAAACCAGCAAAATTTATTGAAACAACACTTATCTTTCACGCTGGAGATTAGATCTCGTCCCCTTCTGCCACACCAAGCCAACGATGGCCAGCATTTAAAAAAAAACTGCTTCAGGGTCTTGGTGGCGCAAGTTTGGGACAATCTATCTCAAAGTTGCAGTGCTCACGAATAAGGCGCTTAAGTTGAGACAGTCAAGAGCTGACAAAACTATTTTGAAAGTGAGGGACGGGTTGGGGGGGGGGGTGGTGACCAATTCAAAACAGATAAGGGAGAAATTTCAATCATTTTATCGAACACTGTACACGTCGGAAACTGTGACTAATAACAATAGGGCACAAGAATTTCTGTCGGCCTGTTCTTTCCCCACAATTTCACCTGGTCAGAGGGAGGCACTAGATGACAGGGTCTCTGTGGAAGAGGTTGCCAAGGTGATCAAGGCCCTTCCAGCCAGAAAGTCGCCTGGTCTGGATGGATTACCAAATGAATTTTACAAGGCACCCATTTTGACGGAAATCATAAATGAGATTCTTGAGGGAGATTAATTTCCTTCATCTATGATGGAAGCCTGGATAGCTGTCATACCCAAATCTGGTAAGGACATGACTGAGTGTGCCTCATATCGTCCCATCTCCATATTAAATTCTGATATAAAAATCTTAGCAAAGGTGCTGGCTAATCGTTTGGCAAAAGTTATGCCTGACTTAATCCATCCAGACCAAACGGGCTTTATTCCTGATAGACAGGCAATGGATAATATTCGTAGAATGATTAATTTGCTACATATCGCCCAGAAAATTAATCTTCCTGTTTGTTTATTGGTGTTTAATGCCGAAAAGGCCTTTGATAGAGTACATTGGCCTTTTATGTTCCAAGTGTTGGACCGATTTGGAATTGGCTCAGGATTCATAAGGTGGATTCGGGCGCTGTATGCATCGCCTAGTGCCTGTGTTAGGGCCAATGGTGGTAATTCCTCAATGTTCTCCTTGTCTCGTGGGATTAGACAGGGATGCCCTCTTTCGCCTTTGCTCTTTGCATTGGTTATGGAACCTCTTGCCATGTACATCAGGTCTGACCCTAATATATCAGGAATTCAGGTGGGCCCTAGAGACTATAAGTTGGCGCTCTTGCGGATGATGTGCTTCTCTCCTTGACAAAACCATTAATACCACTTCCCAATCTGATGAAAGGATTGTCGTTATTTTCAGCGGTTTCAGGTTTTAAATTAAATGTGAGTAAATCAGAGGCCCTAGCGGTTGAAATTCCCTGTCCGGTGTTGGAATCGCTCCAGCAATCTTTTTCATTTAGGTGGGTAACGGGAGGAATAACTTCCCTAGGGGTTACAATCACCCCTCAATTTTCAGATTTGTTCTTGGCCAATTATCCACAGCTTTTGAAGGCGGTTTATAGAGACCTAGAGAGGTGGGATACCATGAAATTGTCTTGGTTGGGTAGAATAGCGGTTTTAAAGATGAACGTTCTGCCACGCTTGATGTACTTGTTTCAAATTCTTCCTATTCGGGTTTCAAGGGGCTTTTTGTCAGGTGTGCAGGATAAATTGATCCATTTTGTTTGGGCTAATAAGCACCCACGTTTGCCTAGGTCTCTATTATACAAGGATAGGAAGAGAGGGAGTTTGGGTGTACCAAATGTTTTGTGGTACTACAAGGCGGCTCAGGCGTGAGAGGCTTTCGAGGGGTTTCAGGATCAGCCTCATAAATTATGGCTGAAGTTGGAACAGGCTAGGGTTGGTTCTTGTCCATTTAGTGCCTTGATGTGGATCCCCAGTAAACATCGGTTGTTACGTAAAGATCTGTCCTTCGATTCTTTCCACATTCACTTATTGGGATGGGTTGTTTCTTCGACCTGATGCGGTGTTATTTAAGCTCTCGCCAATAGCGTATAACCCACTATTTCACCCGGGTGTTTCTTCAGAGATCTTTCGCAGATGGTGGTCCTTAGGTCTGGTTTCTTGGGGTCAGTTCTTTGAAGAGGGCAGTGTGCTTTCTTTTGACTCTTTGAAAAATGAGACGTTTGCTTATTGCCAGTTGAGACACTTTCTTACCTCAAGGGAGATCCAGGTCACTATAATGCGGGAAGAATCATTTATTGAGGACCTTTGTGTGGATTCCAAGACTACCAGGGGTCTTATTACATGTCTTTACTCCTTTTTAAGGGGACAAATAGGTCCTAGTTATGCCCATAGGGAGAAGTGGCAACAGGAGCTGGGGGTGACAACTGGTGAGGGTGACTGGTCCTTTTTTGAGAATAACTGGTCAAAAATTTCTATTTCAGTCTCTTATCAAGAAAATGTAGTTAAGGTGCTTTATCGGTGGTATTTGACTCTGGAGTTTCACCACTGTGTTGGCGTGGCTGTGGACAGCGTGGGACGATGGGTCACATTTGATTGTCTCTGTTGTTATGTCCTTTAGATTGTAAGCTCTTTTGAGCAGGGACTGTCTCTCTTCATGTTTGACTGTACAGCGCTGCGTAAGTCTGGTAGCGCTTTAGAAATGTTGAGTAGTAGTAGTAGTAGTATTTGGTGGACCTGTAATAAAATCAGGGCCTACTGGGAAGCAATACAACATAGATTGCAACGGTGGATCCTAAGGCTGGTCAAGTGGTCCCCAGAGTATTTTCTATTTAAAAAAAAAAAAAGCCAGGACTAACAAAATCGCAAGCGTTGTTAACCAGACAAGTAATGGTGGCGGTGAGAGTTGCAGTGGCAGCTTGTTGGAAACCACCTACAGTCCTATCATTGACAAGATGGTTCAACAAATTATGGTATATATGTGAAATGGAGAGGCTTCGGGCAGTGAGAGGCCATACGGAGGCGAAGTGGGGGGCAATCTGGGAGCCCTTTCTGAAGCACTGTGAATGTTAAGGGGGGGGGGGAGAGGGTGGAGGTTGGGGGAGGGTAGGGACTTGGATAAACTAGAGTGGGTCAGGGGGGCTAGGATACTTTATCGTAAAATCTTAAAAACTTGGGAGTCATAGTTTGAACATTTGTTAGACTTGGATTCTCTGTAGGGATTATATTATTATTGATTCGATAAGGCATTACGGTCATGTTGTAATAATTTTGGGTTTTCATTATTGCTGAAATGTACCATGTTCTTCTTTAGATTTTGTTTTCACTGTATAGGAATCCTTGAAGTTTCAATAAAGACTCTTTTCAAATTAAAAAAAAGAAGGAAGGCCCAGGGCTAGTTTAGTCAGTGAAGGGGAGCACTGCTTAATCCAAGCTATGCAGTAGCCTGGGGGGGTGGGGGGGGGGGGTGGCTGGTTGAAGGAAAAACCTCATAGCTATTCTAAAGGGGCTCGAAGAAAGAAGTACTTAATAACCTAATACCACAGAAAGGTGTTTACCTTGGGATATAAACGCTGGCCTAGATTTGGGCTAGTTATAGGCCTGGACTGGAGGCAAGGGAAAGGACAGCAAGTGAGGCTTAACTTCCATTTAAACTGTGTGTTAAGATGAATATTGTGCTGCTTTCAGCTGCTTGGCTCACCTTTCTAGGAATTCTGGTGCTAATCTGTCTCAAAACGAATTACAGATTAGCACCAGAATCTCTAGAAGGATGAGCCAGGCAGCTGAAAGCAGCACAAAATTTTGTTAGTTGATTCATTTTTAAGCAGTTGGAGTTTCGTAATGCAGCCTTATAGCTTAGAGCTATGTTGGAACAGGAAAGGCAGAAAACGTGTGACTTATAACAAGACTTAGGAGCCAAGTTATTCTAAGACTGCAGGAAGCAACCAGAGACTGATTGTTTATAACCTTATGAAGGAGAATATTTACTGTGATGTTTATTTGAGATTTATTAAAGAACCTCCCAATACAATACAAAAGAATTCACAGCCATAAACACACCAAACCTGAACCTTCAAATCTCTGAAACGCTAAAAATCCTTGGAATCACTATCGACCGCCACCTAACGCCTGAAACTCACGCTAACAACACAACAAAAAAGATGTTCTACAGCATGTGGAAACTGAAAAGGATAAGACCATACTTCCCAAGATCCGTCTTTCGCAGCCTAGTGCAATCCCTCGTGCTCAGCCACTTGGATTACTGCAACTCACTATACGCGGGTTGCAAAGAACAAATACTGAGGAAACTTCAGACAGCCCAGAATACAGCAGCCAGACTCATCTTTGGAAAGCCAAAATATGAAAGTGCACAACCATTACGAGAGAAACTGCACTGGCTCCCACTCAAAGAACACGTCACTTTTAAAATATGCACATTAGTCCACAAAATCATTCACGGCAAAGCCCCAGCCTACATGTACGAGTTGATAGACTTACCAACTAGAAACGCCAAAAGATCATCCCGAACCTTCCTTAACCTCCACTTCCCCAATTGCAAGGGCGTGAAATACAAAGCGCTACACGCGTCAACCTTTTCTCACATGAGCACGCAGTTTTGGAATACACTGCCGCGCAACTTAAGAACAATCAACGAGCAAGATTCCTTCCGCAGGTTATTGAAGACCCATCTTTTCGAAAAAATTTACGGAAAGAAACAAAACACATAAAGGCCACACTTAATGTTCACTAGTGCATCATACATTCACCCCTGAATTCTCATTCCCGTAATATCACATCTCTCATACCTTTACTCACAGAAAGATATATACCATATGTCCTCATGCCTTTTTATCGCCCTCCTAGCTCCCAGTGCTTCCTCCCAAAGTTTCAATGTTTATGTTCCACTGTTACATTCCCTAACGATACCTCAACTGTTTCGCATAACTCTGCACAATGTAATCCATAACCAATCTGTAACAAAATGTATTTCTAACATTTAACTCTTATTGTAAGCCACACTGAACCCGCAAAAATGTGGGAAATGTGGGATACAAATGCAATAAATAAATAAAACCTACATCTTACTGAGTTGACCTTGCCATTTGCTTCATAAGAACAGGTTCAAACGTAGTGGAGGCTTCCTGTAATTGGGGGGGGGGGGGGGGGGGGGGACCCTGTCCCTGCAGCCAGAGAGGGCAGGACAGGACAATATTCATTAGGGATATCCTGAAAAACTGACCCACTAGCAGCCCTCAAGAACTGGAAGGATTGGGAGTGAAGGCCAAGGGCAAACACAGATCAAACAAAAGTTACTACAAAATCACTTCAATTAAGTTATAAAGCATTACCTTCATGAGCCCAGATATGACGTTGGAGGTCTGATCCATTCTTCATAAAATAGAATTCACAATAAGGGCATTTCACTGCTCTCTTTCCTATGAGCCCTTTAAGCTGAACCCTCCTGCCAAGAACCTCAGAGATAGTGCTCATTGAGACCTCTAAAAAGTGATGGAAAATAAAAAGATAAGTTTGTCTCACAAAAGAGCATATAAACAGACTATGCGGTTGAATCATTAAAAACATTAACCACATAAAAACCAGGCTGACCTCCATGAACAATGCACCCACAACATACTTTCTCTAGGAGCAGACAGGATAAATACAGAATAAAATAAACATTGTGAATGTGGCTGTCATCTTTCTCATACACAAAGTAAAGGTTAGGTATATCCTCCTGTAGATCACTGGCAAGATGATGTACACAGGCAAAGTCTTCTCTGTACACATCACATAATACTGCAAGCAAACATTTTCCTATGCACATTACCACATAATGCCATAATCACATAGACATCAATGAAAAGCTGGGAGACTGAAAATATTCTATTTGCATCCATGCTGTCAATCAGAACCATGCTTTCATGGTGTGCAAATGATACATTTTAATATCATTAGATCACTTAAGCTCAAACATTCAGGAAGCTTAGGGATGGCAGAACAGAGGAGGGGTTGTTCTTTTGTATAAAATTATTTCCAAGCTAAAGAAATATAGAACATTTGGTGGGAAGAAGCTCACCTGTCCCTGCTTTCCTCTAGACAATACGTATTCAGGTCTTTACATTTCTTCTTATACATCTTTTGGCACATACTCCTTTACCATTTTTGTCATCCTACTGTGAACCATTTCAAGTCTTTTGATATTCTTAGATACAGCCTCCAAAATAGAACACAATATTCCAAACAGGGCTTCACAAATGACTTGTACAGGGGCATTAACACCTCCTTTCTTCTGCTGGTTATGCTTCTCTCTACGCAACCTACTATCCTTCTAGCTTTGGCCACTGCCTTGCCACATTGTTTTGCCACCTTGAGATCCTCAGACACTATCACCCCTAGGTCCCTCCCTTAGTTCATATACATTGGCGTCTCACCCTCTATCACATACAGCTCCTAAGGCATTCTGTAACCCAAGTGCATCACTCTGCACTTTCTTTGCATTAAATTTTAACTGCCAAACATCTGATTGTGCTTCTAATTTTTGTAGATCACTTCTCATGTTTATTCCCTCTGATATATCCACCCTTGCAAATCTTTATGTTATCTGAAAAAAAGGCAAACTTTTCCTTCTAACCCTTTGGCAATGTCGCTCACAAATGTTGAAGTAGTACTGTGTGCTGACTCAAAAACAGGCGATTGCACTTTCATCTACAACAGCATGGTCCACAGATCTTTAACATCAGTTGAGAAGCTAGACAGGGAACAGCCAAAAAGTGGGAAATATTAACCTGTTGGGTGTGGACTGGCATATCCCATCTGCAGAATTAGTCAGAAGGAATCCTGGACTCCCTTCAAGGGTCTCTCCTCAAAAAAATAGAAATGGAACTCTTAACAGAAGCAGCAGCATAGGACCTGATCCTTACATATTTATTTATTTTATTTAGATTTTGCTCACACCTTTTTCAGTAGTAGCTCAAGGTGAGTTATATTCAGGTACTCTGGATATTTCTCAGTCCTAGGAGGGCTCACAATCTAAGTTTGTACCTGAGGCAATGCATTTCTAATGGTCAGATAGGCCCCTACTTGAGCCCCAGTGATCACACGTACAGTTTGATATAGCAGCTAAAGTTATCTAGGATTTGGACACTTTAGTGATGATATTTCAAAAACATTGACTTTAGCAACATGGGAAAGTACCTGAAAGTACTGGCATAGTGAGAGGATGTAAGTGAATTGGAGAGATTACAGGATAAATTAAAAAGAAACTATTAAAAAGCACCAGATTTTTATATTAATAAAGTAAATAAAATTAGAAAGGTAGAGAGACTATTTAAAGAAAAAGAGGTGACTGAGAAAATAACAGCAAAAAGTGATCAAAGCAAAGCTGGGTTCGCAAAACAACACAGGGAAGCAGGGCTGGTACAAGGCTGAAAGGAATCTGAATTGGGAAAGACATATAGGCAAACTGTCTTGAAGCCTAGAATTTACAGAAAGAACAACCATCAGGGAAGACATGAGAACAAGAAATCTGTACACTGGGAGTAAAGTTTTGAGCTCCTGAGATGAAGGCCACAAGACCATGTTCTTCTTAGTAGACAAAGGGGCACCCCATGCTCCAGAAACTAGGAATAACTAACCTGTTTTTCAGGGTAATTATCACTGAAATGGATCTACACCTGTAGAACTCTGGCGACAGCCAAATTCCTATGCTGACTTGGCCCTAAATAGCAAGACATCTGAATTTAATACCCTTTGACTGACAGGTAACTGGAGCCAAGATTAGCAGAAGAGGACCTTAAGCTGTCGGTAAGGAATACAGGATATCGAATCTGAGAAATATCTGGTAGTAACCTTCGAAGGAATAATCCTGTGCATCTATACAGGACCTACCTGAGAAAAGGTCTTCTATTCCACAAGAGGATCCAAAAAACAGGTAGACTTACAGCACTCTGAGCCCAAAACCTTGTGACTTACAGCAGCATCTAATACTGTCCCTGAAGACTACACTATTAGTAAAAGGAAGTCCTCCTGAGTAGTGTGCAACCACCCAGTGAGAAGAATCCACATATTTTTATGAAGGAGCACAGCCAGAACACACCCGACTTACCTGCAATGTCACCTCTTTTTTTTTTCTCTCTCAGGAATACTAGAAACAAATGGGGTGGGAGAGAGGATTGTGATCACTTCAGATCCCCTGAGTAAGTCGAAATCCAACAGAGTGAGAAGAAGTCAGAATAGGGGCTGTGCTGTCAAGTAGCTCCCGGTGTCAAAGATGAAATATCTGGTACTGGACACAATGGAGTGGGAACTCAGTCTCCAACAAGACTGTTCCCAAGGGAGGGGGGAGAATAATTCCCAAAGGACTGTTGCTCACAGCATCCCCAAATTCAGTCTATGGCCCATCAGGAGTCTGGACCTATAGCCTTCCTGTAAACAACCTTCTTGGCCTACTTACAGTTGCTACACCAAGCCACATGTCTACACCATCTGCTATAGCTAGGGAAACACTGAGAAGCTCAAGATAGTACCAACCTCCTATAAATAGCTCTGAGCTGTTTTTTTTTTTTGGCTCCATCTACTGACAAGGGAGATATAACCCACCTGACTGGACTAGTCTGGCCTGGACAATAAGGGGGGCGAAGGGAATGGGACTTGATATATCGCCTTTCTGTGGTTTTTGCAACTACATTCAAAGCGGTTTACATAGTATATACAGGTACTTATTTGTACCTGGGGCAATGGAAGGTTAAGTGACTTGTCCAGAGTCACAAGGAGCTGCAGTGGGGATCGAACCCAGTTCCCCAGGATCTAAGTCTGCTGAACTAACCACTAGGCTACTCCTCCAAAAAGGAAGATAAAACTTCTGATAGAGGTCATGCTATGATATATTCCTACACTTAATAAGTAATCTGTTCTAAAAAAATTCATAGCAATTATTTTTATGACCATATGCTGTAGACAACTGAAATATGAAACATGTTAAGAGAGCACTGACTGCATTGTGTCAGCACTCCAAAAATAGCTAAAAAATGCTTGCAGAACTCATATAATCACAAGAATATTTATTAACTATTGGCTAAATAGCCCACAGTATTAAGTGCAGAGGGGTTATGCTATTGCTCAGGAGATAGTTATGTTTGTCTCATGCCTATTATTGGTCTTATTAGGTTACATGGTAGTTCTTTTGGTTGCTTATCTGGAGGTGACAAACACTCAGATGGACAAGTAAAAATGGAGTGTATCATTTTTTTTTTAATCCCACCGCTCTATAGATTTTTTAAATCTTTATTTTTGCACTCAAATGAATACAAAATACAATAGTCAAAAAAACAAAAAAAAATGCTCATAAATTTAAGAGAGAATGGTGTTTTATATCATAATGTATTTGGGACGATACATTTACAGTTATTCTTACCAGGGTGATTTGTCTTGATGTGTGATTTTATAAGTCTATCTTCTGAAAATGATATCTCACATACAGGACATGAATAACTTCTTTTGTCCTATTTAAAAAATAAAAATGCAGTAATAACAGCATGAGATCACTGAACTGATTAAAGTCATTACATATAGAAAAAATGATCTCCATGACTCCCTGACAAAGCTGTAACTAAAACACTCAAATGAGAATTTGTTAGATGCTACATTGCTTCTAATGAGAAATATAAGGAAACAGATTACAATCCGCTGCCATCAAATACAATAGCATACTATTCTGCTATTTAATAAAGAAAAGAATAATGTACAATCCTCTCTAAATTTGTACAGATTATAAGATCTATGCAGAAATTTGAGCACATTGTTTATCATTCTATCACATCAGATGCTTTCCCTGCGTCCAGAGAAAGCACTGCCATAAAACTAGTCATTTCTTCTATTTCTAGAGTTATTTGATGGACTACTCATACATTATTGATTATGTAGCGACACGAAACCTGTCTGATCACTATGAATAACCTTTTATCCATTAGCCAGTGGCATACCAAGGGGGGGGGGCGGTGGGGGCGGTCCGCCCCGGGTGCACGCCGCTGGGGGGTGCCACGGTGCGCGCTTGTCAGCTAACTTCACTAACTTCGCTGCAGCTCCCTCTGCCCCGGAACAGGTTACTTCCTGTTCCGGCCAGGGCAGAGGGAGCTGCAGCGAAGTTAGCGAAGTCAGCTGACAGGTGCGCGCCGCGGCACCCGCCCCCCAGCGGCGTGCACCCGGGGGGGGGTCATTTCGCGGGGGGGGGGGGGGGGGGGGCGCTGCACCCTGGGGGGGGGGGGGGGGGCGCATCGGCGATCTGCCCCAGATGTCATGCCGGCTAGGATCGCCACTGCCATTAGCTTTGATAAATAATGTGCTACGTTTCTGATTTTTGGTGGGGATAGTCTCATATAAAGAGAGTTTCTCTTTAAAAACCTGGGCTAAAATGGAAAACTTCACTGGTATAAATGTACCTGTGTGGATACTAGTGGAAGGGGAGTTTTCAGCCCCTGCTATTAAATTACTTGGACAAACAGGATAACCAACATGGGTACTGAACAGGTGAATAAGGATTAAGAATTAAAAGCAGCTTTAAAAAAGGTGGGCATTTAGCCTGGATTTGAATAGGGCCAGAGATGAAGCAAAAGATACCAACCTAGGAAGTCTTTTCCAGGCATGCAGCAAGATAGACAGCATGGAGTTAGGAGTTGGTAGTAGAAGAGAAGGGAATGAATAAGAGTGACTTACCTCAGGAGAGATATTGAGGAGCTGCAGAAGGAATGCACTTATAAGTTCTTAAGAGGAGTTTGAACTGTATATGGAAATGGGTAGGGAGCTAATGAAGTGACTTGAGTAGAGGGATTATGTAAGTGTAGCCACACTGGTGAAACTTAAGATGTGCAGCAGAATTTTAAATACTGATGGGGACAGAAATGATTTAGTGGAAGACCTAGGAGCAGCAAGTTGCAGTAATCTAAGAAGGTGGTAACGAGAATGTAAGGGTTTTGGTAGTGTAATCAGAACAGAAGAGACATATTTTGGTGGTTATTATTATTATTATTTATTGCATTTGTACCCCACATTATCCCACCTATTTGCAGGCTCAATGTGGCTTACAGAGTGTTGTTATGACATCGTCATGACAGGATCTAGATACAATCAATATTAAGCAGAAGATGGAAGAGGGATAAGAGAAGGAAGGGTTATGTAGGGTGGTGTAGGGTATGTTTTAATTCTTAGGTGGGTTGGGTGGTGATAGTGTCATTAAGGGTTCATTTTGTAGGCTTTGTTGAAGAAATATGTCTTCAAGGATTTGCAAAAGTTGGTTAGATTGTCCATGGTTTTCAGGGCTGTGGGCAGTGCGTTCCATAACTGTGTACTATTGTACGAGAAGGTAGTGGCGTATGCCTGCTTATATTTAATTCCTTTACAGCTGGGGAAGTTCAAATTATACAGAAACAGAACAGGTTTTGGTGGATATGTTCAGAGAAAGAGAGATGAGCTGATGAGACACGGACGACAGTGTAATACACAGAAATAGAGTGTGAAGGAAGAAGAGAGGTGGGCTTTGGGGCAAAGATAAGAAGCTCAGACTTGGCGATGGTCAGTTTTAGATAGCAGTGTGACATTCAGGAAGCAATGTTAAACAAGCAGGCTGGCCTGGATTCCTGGTGACATTTCAGGTGTGGACAGGTAGATCTGGGAGTCAACAGCATAAGAAGTGTGTTGAAAATCATTGGAATATCAAAGTAACATAGAAACAATTACAAAAAGAGAAGAGATCCCAAGACAAAGCTTCGAGGTACACCAACTGATAGTGTGATAGCACTGGAGGAGAAACCACAAAATGCGATGGGAGAGAGAAGAAAACCAAGACAAAACAGAGCCCAGAAATCCAAGTGAGGGCACTGTATCAAGTTTATTCAAATTTTATTATACCACCCTTGGACAGAGGTCTTCAGAGAAGTTTGTATAATAAAAAGCTAAAATCAAGCATGGAGATTAGAAGAGATGAGACAGAAGTAGATGATAGAGAGAAAGAAGATGGGACTCCATTTGGTATAGGTCAGAGAAGAGCAAATATTAAAATTTAAGCAGAGTGCTGATATATGCAGTCCTGCAATATACACCAACAGTAGACAACTAACGTGCCTTGATGCTCAGAACTAAGAGTAGATTGTGAGAGGTAAAGATTATAGGCATCTCTGAAGAGGAAAGATTTAAGGGCAGAGCGGAAGTCAGTGTAGGAAGTCATTGATCTTAATTGGAGAGGCACAGCATTCCAAAGAGTAGGCCCTATAACACTAAAAGTTTTAATGCGAATGGAATCATAACATATTTGACGAAGAGAGGGGACATGTAATGAATTGGACTGAGATGATCACAGGGTCCTGGAGTGAGTATAAGGAGTTCGAGAGAGATAAAGTGGTGTACCTGAGTAGTGAATTTTGTGAATCAAGATAAGGGTTCTAAAGATATTTCAATGTGAAATAGGAAGCCAATGCTCCTCTTTGAGAAGGGGTTTAACATGGTCATATTTCTTTGAGGCAGTCAGCAATTTTATGGTCGTATTCTGTACTAATTGAAGTCGGCGTTGTTCAGAAAGATGTATCCCATGTAGAGGACTACTGCAGTAATCAAGAGACTTGTGATAACGAGTGAATAAATACTCAAAGTGCTTGTTTTGTGAAGAGATGGCGTATGGAAGAGATCCTTTTAAGTTTATAAACAGCGTTGTACAATGGTTGAGATATTAGTATGATAGGAGAGAGTTGAATCATATGTGATTCCAATAATTTTTAGAGTGGGCTGGAATAGTATTGGGGATCCAGTTATGTTAATAGAAGGATTCAAGTTGGAAGCACCAGCTCTAGTAACGAGTAGGACCCATGTTTTATTCTGGATTGAGTTTTAATTTCACAGAGGACAGCCAGTTAGCTATCGTAAGTAGTTTCTTACTAAGGGTAGTTGTACAGGAGGAATCTGAATTAGCCAAGTTTGGTATTATATTTGGATACCATCAGCATATATATATATATATATATATTTATTTATTTATTTGTTGCATTTGTATCCCACATTTGCCCACCTTTTTGCAGGCTCAATGTGGCTTACATTATGCCGTAATGGCGATCGCCATTTCCGGAATGAGAAATACAAAGTTGTATTACATTTAAAGCTCATAAATATTGAAATAAATTATAAAGTAAGTTAGATAAACAGTTCATTTCAGGCATGAGAGATAAGGGGGTAATGCATTAACGATCATTAGTGACAAATTGATTGAAGCAAACAGGTATAAAGAGTTCAATGTTGTCTGGTTCTGGTAGAGTTTTGATGTCAGGTCATTTATGAAGGATCATTGTGGTATGTCTTTTTGAACAGGTTGGTCTTTAGTAATTTCCGGAAGGCTGCCAGGTTGTGCATTGTTTTTATGGCATTTGGTAGTTCATTCCATAGTTGCGTGCTGATGTAGGAGAAAATAGATGCATATAATGATTTATATTTAAGTCCTTTGCAACTGGGGTAATGGAGGTTCAAGAATGTGTATGATGATCTTTTTGTGTTCCTGGTTGGTAAGTCTATGAGATCTGACATATATACCGGGGCCTCGCCGTAAATGATTTTATGAACCAGGGTACAGATTTTGAACATAATTCGTTCTTTTAGTGGGAGCCAATTGGACATAGCTTATCCACGGATATCTTATTCTCTCCAGAAACTTAACGCTGTTTATTTAATTTTTAGGGTGATACAGATGGGTTCAGCTCCTTAAGAAGCTTTCAGCGAAACAGGAGCTCGCTGTTGGGCGTACCCATTGACAACACAGCTAAACAGCAGCTAAGTACACACTTGTCTAATAACTTGCCAAGAAAAATAAAGGCATAATATTTAGTAGATATTGAGGTTTTCTGACTCGTGAGGATACTCGCCAGCAGTTTTTACTTATAGAAAAGAAATATTTCAAGGTAGACGCTGAGCGACCCGGTTTAAGTGGCTGTTATATCCACTAGAACCGAGTATCTGAAGTCTTTTCCTCATTTAAAGTAAGATATTTAACAGAGAACTTTACTTGCTACTGTATAAGTGGATTTGTATTGAATATTCTGTTAGCAAGCACTAGGTATAATATTAATTAGTATGCAGAAATATATAGCAAAATTCTGAAGCAGAGGGAGAACTGGAAAAATGTGCAGATTGTTTGGCGGGGAGGTGAGTGATCTCAGAATGTGATAGATTTGACAGACTAAGAAGCATTGATTACTTGGGCTGAATAAAAATTTTTCTTACCTTGATAACTTTTTTATACTAATAAGCTAAAATTTTGCAATTATGTTGCGATGAGAGCAAGATTTATGCATGTTAAGATCCCCGAGAATTACAAGATTGTGGGATAAGAGTACTGGTTTGAGTTATAAGAGATTAGAGATTAAAAGATGTTTGAGCAATAACTTGGGGGTGGGAAGGTAAACAGAGTAGTAACAAAAATTTATTATGGTGCTTGCTATACTGCGTTGTGATATAAACAATAAAGAAGTTTACAGTAAAATTGACAAAGAAAATAATTCCAATGCAAGTCCAATAAAGACAGCTTAAAAAAAAAAAATCAAGACACTGCAAGGCTATAATTGCCCACTGGCTTGCCTCCAACTGACCAAACAAATGAAGCCTAGCCCACAGAGGCAAAAGCTAATGAGTTTTCAGGACTGCTTCCCTCTGCAGTGTGACCTTGGGCAAGTCACTTAACCTTCTGTTGCCCCAGGTACAACAGTAGTACAAAATTTGTGAGCCCACTATGGACAGACCCAGTACCTGTAAAATGAAAACTGTAAACCGCTTAGGTCTAAGTGGTATATAAATACTTGAATGAATAAGAAGATTTACTCCAAAAGGACAGAGGGGAAAATGTTCCCTAGGGCTGGAGTGAGAAAAATAATGCTGCAGATTGCCTCACGGACTCTAATCTGGAACAGTACACTTGGGAAATGACATACAAATTTTCACCTTGGGAACAAAGAACACGAGATGGAGTAAAGTGTAAAGTGTTAGCAGAAGACAAGTAAGAGCTGAATAAAAAGCCTTATAAGTAAGTAGAAAAACCTTAAACTGAAGCCAAAACAGAACCAGGCAGCCAAGGTTTATCCATGAGCAGAGATGTAACATGATCAACTTTTTGGGGAGTGGTTAACAGTATTACAGTATTAAGCCTAGATATGATTAACGTACAAATCAGATAATGCAATGCTAGGGGTCCATCTGTCTTGAGGAGTAAAATGCAGTTTTAACTATAACAAATATTTGGCCTTCAAAGGATAATCCAGCCAAAAGAGGAGAAATCTAAGCAAAGGATGGCCTGCCTGCAAGCCAAATGGCTAAGTCTTGGTGGAACTGAGCATAAGGTGATGGCAAACCTACCAAGAAACAACAGCCTCAAGGCAAAGATTTATGGAAGTTAAGTCTATGCAAAAATAATTAATATAGGTGATTAGGAGCACATCATTCCCTGAAGAAGTATCCACTAGTGCCAACATCTGCTAGGCTATCCAGAATAGAGTGAAAAATGTTAAATAATAGAGCAAAAACCAGAACTTTGAGGGACTGTGCAAATCAATAAGTTGAAGAACATACTGAAACATAAAATGACTGATGATTAAAAAAGGAAGCAAACTAGTCCAGGACCTTGCCGGGTAACCAGGTAGAAAGTGGAACACAACCAAAGCTACTTTCCTTGTATCAAGAAACTCTGCTCTTAACTAGGCAGTTACAGTTGTCTTAGTTCCATAATCAGGATGAAATCCAGACTCATATGAGTGAAAGACATTTTGTCCACAAAATTAAGAAGGTGAACTACCTTCTCTGTGAGTTTAGAAAGCTATGGCAGGTTTGAGACCAGTCGATATTTAGCTAGTAAGAAGGATCCAAAGATGACTTTTTTAGGACAGGCTAGACAACTAATTTCCAAAGATCATGGACTAAGCCTAGAGATAGACTCTGGCTAATGATTAATAAAGCAAAAGGAAAATAAACTGCACTTGGGGTCTCTGACCCTATGAGATGGTAAGGAATCCAAAAATCCAAGTAGTGACCCCAGTAGAGGATAAAACTTTAGTACATTAAAATTTCCAGGAATGTGACCAGGGGCCTAAAGAAATAAACTAGACATTGGTGAAAGGTCATTGCAAGAAGGGACTTTACAGAGAAGCCCTTGAGACACAAGATAAGGTTGAAGTGGGCCTGGAGTAGAAATCACTGCATAGGTCTTTGACTTTAGACATGTGGAGTGTAATTCTGTAAGAGGTCATCTATTTTTAGGCACCAAGCTACACCTACTTAGAACTTATTCTATAAAGAAAAGTAGCTGCCTAATTTTCTTTGGAGAATATTACGCTAACAGGCCAAATAAGCATATATGTTTTAATGCACAAGCACTTACACTGGTCATAAAACTGGTGTAGACGCTCATACCTAGAATAGGAAAAGTACCACACATAAATCATATGTGACTGTTTCTGAGAAAAGGTGACTAAAGTAGCGGATCAAAAAAGGTTGAGAATGACTGCTTTTTCATGTCATGGGTCCATAAGTAGTCTTCAAAATTTAAATGTTTGAACGTCTGTAACTTTTCTATTTTTTCACATAAAAGGATGGGGTTTGGTGTGTATTATAAATTGTATTCTCTAAAAGAAATCATTAAAACCTCATTTTTTTTGCTTCTGGTAACTAGTCACCTTTCCCCAGAGATGGTCACAAAAACAAAATATGTGTCCTGCATATGATCCGCCCCAACTCTACTTATGTGAATGCCCACCTAGAAAGCACATGTTATCAAAGATTAGCGTGTACTTACAAAATAGTACACAGCCAAAATATTGTCATTTGCATGCCTAAATGACTCAAATCCAGGGATAAGGCAAGCCTCTGGCAGAAGGAGCATTAAGTGCATTAAACAATTATTACAGCTTCTTGTAATAGTTAGTATTTGTACGAATCATCTGAGAACAAAATGACTTCTTAGCTTGATGAGTGTTCTTCACATAAAAGGACTGATGTTCTTTACACTTAATTAAATATAACAGGTTTTAACATTACACCATATTCTCTCAGCTTTCCTTACCTGACATTTAAGTAGGCAGACACCATGGTGATACCATGGAAGACAGTACTTCATAAAACTTGCGGAAACCTGAAGTAGGTCATATATTCCAAAGCAGAAGTTAGATCTGGCTCCTGGAATCAAACTAATCAGACAGGGACTTTGAGTCAAAATCCTCTGGAAATGCAGAACAGATAGGGACAAGAGCCTGAAAAAAAGACCTTATGAAGTCCTCGTGAGTAAAAGCATACTTGAAAATTAATGGCTGAACTTGATGGATGATCAGAGTAAAGGATACTCTTTAGTGGTGGCGGACCAACAAAGGGAACATTAGGACACCTGCCAGAATGAAGTTCAAACAGCAGATGAAAATACCAAATCGAGCATGGTACCAGCAATGTGTGACAGAATAGTAACACACAGTGAAAAAGCCACCATATCCATACAAAACGTACAGATCCTGTCACAAGACCTAAGAAAAGTATTCCAGTGGATTTTAATGTCACCAATTACTAATCTAGGAAAGCACATAGCTGCTTCCATTATAGAAGAGTAAACCACGTCCCAAGAACTGGAATCAAGAAAAGGTGGGCAAAAGAGACTACAAGCAAATACACAAGTAAGACAGAATTAACACAAACCAACTGAGCTTCTGGATAGTTTAGAAAATCAGGACATATCCTGGAAATAGAGAGGGAAGAAGAGAACAATAGAGCTAAACCTCTGTCTACACTCAGAAAAGAAGGTAAAAAGGAAAGGTGAGGAGCAACCAGCAGACAAGGTAGCCTTCCTCACCAATCTGCTTCATTTCTTTGATGGTGAGAATGAACATGTGGATAAAGGTGAGCCAGTTGAGGTAGTGTACTTAGATTTTCAGACAGACTCCTGAGAAAATTAAAACGTCATAGAATAAGAGGCAATGTCCTTTTGTGGATTGGAATTGGTTATTGTACAGAAAAACAGAGGATAGGGTTAAACAGCCATTTTTCTCAATGGAGGAGGGAAAACAGTGGAATGCCGCAGGGATCTGTACTGGGGCTGGTGCTATTTAACTTATTTATAAATGATCTGGAAATCAGAGAAACAAGTGAGATAATTAAATTTGCAGATGACACAAAACTATTCAAAGCTGTCAAAACAAGCATACTGTGAAAAATTGGAAGGCATCCAAATAGCAGATGTGCATGTAAGCTCAGATTTAATACAGCCATTTAACTTAGTATGATCTCCAGAAAAAAATATCTTGGAAATTAAATCTATAGTTCGCTTTCAGAGACTAAATCACATAACAGTTACAACATTTGGAAGTTTATAAAAAAATATTTTAACTTCATGGCACTCCTTACATTTATCCTGGTGGTGCAGGCTTGAAACCATTAAAATGATGGTTTCTCCAAAATAAATCTCATTCTTAGCAGGATCCTCACACTTTTCCAACTCTTCTTCTATAAGCAAATAGATAAAAACTCTTGTCATTATTTCTCTGGAAGTCTCAGCTTGTTAGAATTTCCATGTTAAAACTCAAGCTCTGAAAGAGAAATTTGGAGTTTTATCCCCCAATTTCTTACTCTATCACAAATCCTTCATACTTCAACAAGGGTGTCAATGGTAATCCCTGGATGAGGAACACTCACCATTATGGTTGCAATTGGAGAAAAATATCTCACATCCCGTCCCTCTACACCTTCTTATAGCCACTTCACTATCAAGTACACGAAAAGAAAACATGCTTCTCACAAACACTAAAACTTGATCATCTGCTAGATCATCCTACGATCAATTCACTACATATCTCCTTATGGGTGAACTCCAAAATTTTTATTAACAAATCTATCTGCAAATGGAATATTTAGACCAAAAATGATATCTTGTGTATGAAGGACATTTATGATCATGATTCTGAAGATGTATAATACTTTATATCTATGCAATCACAGTTCCATCTCACACCTTCCTAATATTTCAGATGGATACAACTATCTCATTGTTTAAGAAGATCAAATATATTAAAAATATCCAATCACTCGGAACCTACCATCTACCAACTGTCAAAAAAATCTCTCTTATATAACAGTCATGTTGCTTCATCCATCTACAAAATTCAACTATCTCATCAGTACAGAAACAGCAACACCTTACAATCACTAAAAAGATACTAACCAACTAGCTTCTGAAAACCTACAAGCCAATCGTTGGACCTCACTGCTTTAATCTCTAACTATAGCTAACTTCCTACAATCAATGCTCTTCTTCTATCTCAGAGTTGTATGGACACTGCACAAACTACACAGCGCTGGACTAACACCCCCTAATCACTGCTGACACTGCAACGCAGAACCTCATACATTAGTATGTATGATTTATGAATGCTCCAAAGCTTTAACCTTTTTGGAATGCCATTTAGTGTACTATCTGTCAAATATTCAAGATCAGTATACCCATATCTCTACCCTTAGTCACATTTACATCTTGTTCTCCTTCAATTGTCATAATGCTCTATTTGATATATTGATCACAATAGCACAGCAATTGATTTTAGCCAACAGGAAAAATAATAACATACTTAAGTAGCACTTTTGGTGGCAATCAGTCCTCATATACCACAAGTATAAGTTTGCGTCTGCTGAGCTGCATGGATCAATCATCAGAAAGTGCACAGTCTGGCCTCCACTTACTAATTATATAAACACTTTGCAAGCATCTGATTAATTGGTCCCTTCATATGTTTGCTGAGATAATTTGCATATTGAGCTGCTTTGCTTTTTATAATAGCCACTTCTTGCAAAAATATCACCCTTGTCTTTTTCTTTTTATCTTTGGTAATTGTTATTGTTCATATTTGATGATTGTTACTGCATGTTTTTATAAACTTTAATAACATTTCATGGAAAAATAAATAAATTTACTGTGCACAAATGCAAAGTGATGCGCATTGCAAAGAATAATCCGAATCATGGTTACCTGATGCTTAGGAGTCAGCACCCAAGAAAAAATTGATCTAGGTTTCATTGTAGACAATATGCTGAAGTCTTCCACCCAGTGTGT
Organism: Microcaecilia unicolor; assembly: GCF_901765095.1. NCBI lineage: Eukaryota > Metazoa > Chordata > Amphibia > Gymnophiona > Siphonopidae > Microcaecilia > Microcaecilia unicolor. Next base: position 595,422,213 of record NC_044031.1, read on the forward strand.
GGCAGTAGCCAAAAAAGCAAACAGGATGCTAGGAATTAGGAAAGGGATGCAAAATAAGACCAAGATGATTATAATGCCTCTGTATTGCTCCATGGTGTGATCTCACTTTGAGTATTACATTCAATTCTGGTCACCTTATCTCAAAAAAGCGGAATTAGAAAAGGTTCAAAAAAGAGTGACCAAAATGATAAAGAGGATGGAAGTCCTCTCATATGAGGAAAGGCTAAAGAGCTTAAGGCTCTTCACCTTGAAAAGCGATGACTGAGAGGGGAGATGATTACGGTCTACAAAATCCTAAGTGGTATAGAATGGGTAAAAGTGAATCAATGTTTCACTCTTTCAAAAAGTACAAAGACCAAGGGACACTCAATGAAAATATATAGAAATACTTTTAAAACAAATAGGAGGAATTATTTTTTCACTCAAAGAATAATTAAGCTCTTGAACTCATTGCCGGAAGATGTGGTAACAGCGGTTAGCATATCTGGAACAAAAGTCCATAGTCTGTTATTGAGATAGACATGGGGAAGCCACTGCTTGCCCTGAGATTGGTAACATAGAATGTTGCTACTATTTGGGTTTCTGCCAGGCACCTATGACCTGGATTGGCCACTGTTAGAAGCAAGCTAGTGGGCTAGATGGACCATTGGTCTGACCCAGTATGGCTATTCTTATGTTCTTAAGACATTTTATGTTAATGAATAGGCATAGCACAGGTAAAGATGAACAGTGACAAACAGTTGATCTGTAGGAAAAGGAAGATATTACAAAAAACAAGCAACAAGAAAGAAAGCAATAATCAGTTGCCCATCAGAGCTGAAACAGGGAATTCATCCAAGAAGTAACATATTCCACCACGGCATAAAAGACCACATTGGTAACACATAAATCTTGTCATCAGGGTGGAGCAATGGGTGGATAACCAGGGGGTCAGGCAGCTCAATTAGGAAGTTAGAGAAATGATCTCCATGTACAAAAGGATACAAGTCCTCCCGATATGGGCAATATAATTGACACAGCCCAGTGCAGGAAAGCTACTTCAGCTCTGATTACTCTACAATAGTGATTCCCAAACTGGGTTCCGCAAGAAATTAGATTATAGAATCTGTTTGTGTGAACATATATATGTTTAGATAAATTGAGGGTTCCTCGGTGTATGAAAAAATATTTTAAGGGTACTGCCATAGTAAAAAGTTTGGGAATCACTGTACTAGAACCTTTGAGCAGTCTCACTGTGCATGCATGTCACTTCTCACTTGCAACTGTTGTGCAAGTCCATTTCAGTCTGGTAATAAAGCTTAGAGTAGAATACAACTACTTGGGGAAGCGGGCAGGTATGTGAAGACTTGTATCATTCTGTCCATGGATAACACTTGCTATATATGGTTTTCTTCAAGGACAAGTAGGAAAGCAAATCCTCACACAGATTCCCTATCTATAGGCTGCCTGGGGGGAAATAATGAATATGCAAAGTGCTGCAATGAACAGTATTTTTGACTAGTCTTTTTCTTTTTCAGATATTATGAAAATGAAGCGAAATGGAATAAGTGGGATGGAAATGGGCACCAATCCACAAAGAGATTCTGAAGGATGAACTGGCCAAACCTAATGTCACGTCAGTCTGTTTCACATCATACTACTATCTAGAATGTATGAACAGCAGTCCATGCGGTAGCCTTGCAAATCTCCTGCATGGAAGCTGACCTCAAGTGGATTATTGATACAGCAGCCATAAACAACATTATGAGCTGACATACGACCCTCAAGAAGTTAAGCCTGCCTGGGCATAAGTGAAGAATTGTGTGTGTGTGTGTGCTAAGAATAGCCTCCAACTTATTAGGGTCAAAAGAAATAAAAAGCTGGGTGGCCTTTCTAAGGGTTTTAGTTTGTTCCAAGCTGAAGGCTAACTAAGGCTCTCGTGCAAATCAAATGTGTGCAATGCACTTTCACCTTTGTGGGCATATAGACCTGCAGAAAAATATTGGCATAACAACTGACTGAATAAGATGGAAATCAGACACTTTGAAAGGAACTTAGGATGACTATGCAGAACTACCCCATTGTTATAAAACTTTGTGTAAAGTAGATCAGTTACTACAACCTGAAGCTCACCAACTCGGCGTTCTGAATTTACTACCACCAAAATCAGGACTTTCCAGGTTAGGCATTTCAGTTCACAGGTATTCAGTGACTTAAAAGGAGATTTCATAGCTATGTTAAGACAATGTTGAGGTCCCATGACATCACAGGAGAGATAATAGCAGGTTTCAATAGAAAACATCTCACATGAACCAAACTAAAGGTTGTAAAGAGAAAGGTTTACCTTCTAAATGATTGTGATAATCACCAAATGCACAAAGGCGTACCCCCCAAAGGAGTTGTTTTTCAAATCTGACTCAGATAAATATAGAATGTATTCATGTAGTTTTTATATGAAATAGGATAATGGATTGTGAGCCTTCCCATCACACCAAATGGCAAACCCTTCCCATTTGAAACTAAGAACTTTCTAGTGGAATCCCCCCTGGAAGCCACAATTACTTGAGTTACACTGTCAGACAGATTAAGGAAAGCCAAAGTTACCCCTTCAACATCCAAGCTGTGAGGATAAGGGACTCAATTTTGGGACAAAGAAGAGTTCCTCACGCTGTGCAGAGTTTGAGAATTCCTGAGTTTCAAGGGTCTTTTTACAGAAAGATCCAGAAGAGGCAATCACAGTTATCTCAGCCAAAAGAGAGTTATGAGACCGTGGTTCCCTTTTGCCACTAGTTGAATTAAAGGAGGGGGGAAGGGTAGTGAGAGTCTTTGCTTGTAGGACTAATTGGGCTATTTAATGCTTCTGATCTGCTTTTCTATTATCCCAATTGCTGTGGGAACTCTTCTGGAATATCCCGGGAGTGATTTCAGCACTGTAAGAAATAAATGCCTAGCAAGTTGCAGAGCAAAGAGAAAGGCTGTGGCGCAGATCTAAAGATGGCCAACTGGTACAGCCCATTGAAGTTCTGCGTGGGCAGCGGAAATCACAAATTAACTAACTGAAGTCATGGAAAAAGAGATGGACAAGTTAGATACAACGGACCACAAATTAGAAGGGGTTAGCATGTATCTTGGAGCATATCTGGGGTGCATGGCTGGGGTGGAAGACACCATTTGTGCAGCAGAAGAGGACAGGGCTCAGCTACAAACTCAAGTAAGGCAACTAGAAGAAAAACTGGATGACAGAGAAAATTGCACCCAGTGCAGTTTATATTCTGCATTATCTAAAATTCTAAGGCATTACAAAAATCACATACAAAAGTAAGTTATAAACATAATATGCACACTCAACTAATACAAACTACTAAAACTAGAATCATACCATATAAAATTCACGATTTGCATGCATAAAAACTGTTACAAATTCTAAAAACAATATTTAATCAAAAGTCAGATTGTTGTCAAAGGCCTGCTAAAATAAGAATGTTTTCAAATCTTTTTTTTTTTAACATAGAGAGATTTGAGTGTATACTGAGGTAATTAATTTCATAATTTTAGCCCTGCAACATAAAAAAATAGATGTTCCATACTCTTCAAGCCAGATTGAGCATAAGGATGGAACATCTATCAAATTTGCCGAGGCTGAGTACAAGGGACCTGTATTGGGACCAGTGCTTTTTAAAGCTTTTATAAATAATCCAAGAAAGCGGCAACTATTGATTATTAAAAAAATGTTTGCTCAGTATCACATTCCTGCAACATATCAATATCTACAATTGTTAACATTTATAAAATATGTTGAAGTTACAGAGTTCCCAAACAATAAACTTGACTGGTAATTATCTATTCAAAATGTACTCTTAGAAGTATGCTAGGAAAAAGAACAGCTAAGCTTACATAGTTTGCAGCCTTTAAAGGAGGGACAGAGAATACTGAATATACAATGTTCATAAACACATTTCAGGTTATTCTAACACTAAAAGAAAGGTTCTAATTGTTTCTAACATTATGGACCCTACGTGTCTTCTCTAGCCAATCATCTTTGTTCTCTTCATCTACCCAATTTTCCCCTGAGCTCCAGCAGTTGCACAGCACATAACCTTTTTTCATTTACTCTCGCTTTTCCTTAGAGTCTGATTTTGACCTCAGAAGTATGTGAATTTTCTGATGAAGCTATTCAAAGAACTAAACTTTTTTGCAGAAAATGTTATCAATAGAAATCAAACAAAATAAAAAATGGAAAAGAAAATAAGATGATACATTTTTTATTTGACATAACTTAATACATTTCTTGATTAGCTTTTGAAGGTTGCCCTTCTTCGTCAGATCGGAAAAAATCTGACGAAGAAGGGCAACCTTTGAAGCTAATCAAGAAATGTATTAAGTTATGTCCAATAAAAAAGGTATCATCTTATTTTCTTTTCCATGTTTTATTTTGTTTGAGTTCTATTGATAACCTTAAGAGTGGACTAACACGGCTACCACACCCCTCTACTTGCAGAAAATGTAAATCAAATCTAAATTATTTGCATCTCTCTTGCATTCCCTATCCAAGTACCAAACAAACACCTTCCTAGGGTCTGTCTGTAATCACAGCAATACAATATTTGGATTGATCCAGCAATAGATCAGAGGGATTACAGATGTCAGAAGTAAAGGTGAAAGAATATGGAAGTCCATCCTTTTCTACAGGAAAAAAAATGATTATCCATAGAAATCTCATGTTACATGGAAGCACATACCCTTCTGGCAAAACAAATAAAAATCAAAATCTAGAACAGCAACAGAGGGGACACTGTTGTATAGTAAAGGTCAACACTCAAGATAATATATATATATATATTTTTTAAAGACACTTATCTGGCACTTACCAACTCAGCATGCACTTTAATATGTGCCTGGAGCTTATATTTATCTGGTGTGGTGAAGTCGCAACCCTCTGTTGAACATTTAAGCAAGATATTGCTATGCTTTTGAATAACATGTCGTTTTAGGCAGTTCTTGGTGATGGATGAGTAGTTACACTGGGAGCAGTAGTACAGGTGTTCTCGGGTGTGTGTACGAACATGCATATCATAATGCACCTGGTACCAAAAGAGTTTGCCTACAAATAAGGATTACAAAATATATGAAACATGAAAATTTATATTATGAAAGGTTTGTTTAAATACTAATTTAATGCCCTTTCACAGAACTTAAACTTGTGGAATCTGACTTTCAGCTTCAAATACTGGTTGAGACTACAAGTGTTCAAGTGTCAATGTAACATGTTGGAGTGGCAAAAATATATTCTTTAAATGATTACTTGCTCTCAAAAACTGGCAATAAAATCAGCTTGCAAAGGCAATAATGCACAAAAACTAGGTGGTAAAATGATAAGAGAACAAATGATAAATGACCTCTGGTGGGCAATATTCAAACAATAATACGTTCATTGGTGGCTGGTGAACATATAACTGCTATCTGTAGATTTTCAGCACTTACATGGATAGTGGCGAGCTGAAAATCTGTCTAACTGCTCTGTCACAATCCAGATCGTGCAGGGGAGGAGCAAGAGCTGCAATCTGAATCCATCCATAACAGCAGCATTATTCAGTTGTTATATGGAGAGTGGTCATGGCTGTCAAGCAGTAAATACATTTTTTTCAGCACTGCTAAGTGCTAACTCTATGTAGAACAGTGGTAAATATCATCAAAGGGTAAATCCAACCCAGTATATATGTCAAAAACACTGTGTGACTAGGGCTCACTCCTTTAGTGATTAACTTTGTTTCATCGTTGATCGTGTGATGGATTCTACAGGAGGTGGGCATCGTGGGAAAAAATTGCTACATTTGGAGCAATCCTGGATTTTTAAGATTAAAATGCCTAGAGCCGGCGGGTTTGAATTTTCATATTGAATGGAAAGGTTTTTTTTTAACTTTGTATTTTTGACTGGATATTCCTGTCTGACTGTTCTTTGATTGGCCGTTTTAGGTTTCTTTGTCCCCTATTCGTTAAGGGATTCAGGGCTTCTTTTTAAATTCTGGGTGCCATTTTGTTTGTCACAGGGCTTTTACTTCGCTGCCTCTCTTGAGTTTGTGAATCACAGATTCATATACTAATATTGCCCTGGGTTCCTGGTTTTGTTTGTCACTAATTGATTTTTTTATCTTTTAGGTGGTAGTTCACAATTAAGAATTTCAAATGAAACGGAGGGCTCCACTGAGCATTTCACCAATTCAAATAAGTATCGCTGTCTTCGTTTTTGGCTACTGCTATAAGTATTAGCTGGATACAATAGAAAAGAAAAAGAAAAAGAAAAAAGTAAAGTATTTGTGGAGGTTTTTCTGACTTATGATAGCAGACTAAGCTTATCGTTTTCATGCCATATTTTGGGCTAATAAGTGTTGCGCTGAAGTCTTTTACTACCAGATAGTCATGTGTCTATACTTGTTTGAAGTGTTTTTAACATACATATTGAGTTGGATTTACCCTTTGGTGGTAGTTTTATACAGCTTCTGTAAATCCTTGCCATCTTTTGTATGTTGTTGTTTGAACAGTGGTAAATATACTATAGGCAGTGTTTAAATGAATAGGCTGATTGCTGCCACTGAAAATCCAGCCCTAGGTTGTTTCCCCTCCCCCCTGTGGGCATGAGTCAGAGGAGGAGCAAGTTCTCCCTCCTGGGTCCAGGGTCTCTGTTGATCCCCATTACCCAGATGGCATGTCCAGGCAGTTCAGACAACCATGGCAACCCCAGATGCTGGAGAGGCACCTTTATCTAGGTACACAGAGCATCATTTACTGACTAGAGGGGAGAAGGTGTGCAGGGGGATACCACAAATAAAAGCATCCACCTTTCTTCCCTCCTCAGATCCTCCTAACAGGCCACAACACACAGAAAGTATCCAAGCCCTGATCTTTTTTGTCTTACGGCAGGACGACAAAGCAAAGTTACTCACCTGTAGCAGGTATTCTCCGAGGACAGCAGGCCAAGTATTCTCACAGCTGGGTGACGTCAACTAATGGAGCCTGGTGTGGATGCTGATTAGTGAGATTTAATCAGAACTTTCTAGCAGCATCCCACCATGCATGCGCTAGTGCCTTACCACTCAACGTGCGAGCATGGGCCCCTCAGTCATGAAATATAGCCAAAAAATACAATGCCAAGGGGAGGGTGGGAGGGTATGTGAGAATACTTGGCCTGCTGTCCTTGGAGAACACCTGCTACAGATAACTTTGCTTTCTCAGAGAACAAGCAGGCCACTGTATTCTCACAGCTGGGAATCCCTAGTTACCAGGCTCACCGAAAACAAGGCTAGAACAGGGACTCAAAATGTCACGGCCTGCAAGTCAATATACTGGTATTCTTTTCCTCATTTTATGATTTTTAATTTTGTAAACCACATTGACCTGTTAGTCAGATTAGGCAGTATATCAAGCTTTCATAATAATTAACCTGAAACTATTTGCATATTAGTTGTGAAGCTGCAGCCTGGAGCTAAAGAAAACTGGGCCTAGGAAGGTGCAGTTGGATTCTAGACATGGAACAAATTCTTCGGGACTGCCTGCCTGAACCGACTGTCATGACAGGTATCCTGCTCAAGGCAGTAATGAATCAGATGACCATGCCGCAGCCTTGCAATGCAAATCTCATCTATGGAGGCTGACCTTAAGTGGATTACTGATGTAACCATGACTTCAACATTATAAGCCTTGACAACCCTCTAGATCAGGCCAGCCTGGGCATAAGTAAAGAAGACGCAGTCTGCTACCCAATTAGAAATTGTGCATTTGCCGATGGCTACCCCCACCCAATTTGGGTCAAAATAAACAAAAATCTGAGTGGACTATCTAAGAGCTTTAGTCTGTTCTAGATAGAAGGCTAAGGCTCGCAGTACACTCGTATTTATTTTATTTTCAGCACTTGATGCACTGCAAGTGATTCCTGAGGCAACTATGCAGTTTACAATTTCTATTACAGGTACTTTACACTGTCCCTAACGGGCTCACAATCTAAGTTATATATTGTACCTAGGGCAATGGAGGGCTAAGAGACTTGCCCAAGGTCGAATGGAGCTACAGAAGGAATTGAACCTGGTTCCCCAGGATCTCAACCCACTGCAGGCTGTCAGGCAGCAGCGAGAATCAAACCACTTCTCCACTCCAGGATGGGCCAGTGGTTTGGAGAAAAATGTTGGTAGGACAACTGACTGATTAAGAAGAACTCTGACATTACCTTAGGAAGGAACTTAGGATGTGTGCAAAGAACTACTCTATTGTGGTGAAATGTAGTATAAGGTGGATCAACTACTAGGGCCTGAAGTTCAGTAACTCTGTGAGCTGAAGTGACTGCCACCAAAAATACAACTTTCCAGGTCAAATACTTCAGATGACAGAAACCAAGCAGCTCAAAGGGAGCTTTCATCAACTGGGTGAGGACAGCATCCCATGACACAGTTGGAGGTTTGACCAGGGGCTCTGTTAATAACAAACCTTGCAAGAAGCAAAAAATTAGAGGCTAATCAGAGATGGGCTTACCTCCTACATGGTGATGATAAGCACTAATTGCACTTTGATGAATCCTTACAGAGTTGGTTTTCAAGCCAGACTCAGAAAGGTGCAGGAGGTATTCAAGCAGTTTTTGTGTAGGGACAGCAAACCTTCTCCACTTAAATGAGTGAACACTTTTAGTAGAGTCTTTCCTGGAAGCCAGCAAAATGGGGGAAGATTCCCTCTGGCAAATCTAAGGATTCAAATTCTATGCTCTCAACATCCAAGTTGTGAAGACAAGGGATTGGAGGTTGGGATGTAGAAAAGATCCCTTGTTCTGCATGATGAGGGTTGGAAAACATTCGAATCTTCATGGATCTTCTGAGGACAAATCCAGAAAAAGAGGAAACCAGATCTGCCTTGGACTGTAAGGCACGATTAAGATCATAATTCCCTGGTATTGCTTGAGTTTCAGCAAAGTTATCTCAATGAAAGATATTCAAGAATACACAAATAAGTCCCTTCCCCAATGTGGGAGAAAGGCATCTGACGCTAGTCTGCCATGCGACCAGAGCCTGGAACAGAACGGGGGGATCTTGCTGTTGAGATGAGTGGCAAAAATATCCACTGAAGGGGTGCCCCACACTCGGAAGATCTGGTTACACCCGTGTTAAGAGACCACTCATGCAATTGCAAAACCCTGCTCAGCCTGTCCACCGAGCAGTTATCCTTTCCTGGTAGACATGTGGCCTGTTGGTGCATTCCATGAAGGATGGCCCACTGCCACATTCCCACTGCTTACTGACACAAAGGGTAGGATCCCATACTCTCCTGCTTGTTTACATAAAACACTGAAACCTGGTTATCTGTTTGAATGAGGATGATTTGATTCTGTAGCCGATCGCTGAAAGGCTTTAGAGTGTTCAAAATGGCCCTTAGCTCGAGGAGGTTGATATGGAGATTTGTCTCCTGAGCGGACCAAATTCCCTCTGTCTGAAAACTCATGTACATGAGCTCCCCATCCTAGGTTGGATGCATCCATTGTTAGCAGCATGTGAGGAGATGGAATTTGGAATGGTAGTCCCACAGTCAAATTCGTCCGAATTGTCCACCAGAAAAGGGCATGAGTCAACTCTGGAGGAATCTGGATGACATCCACCAGATTCCCAGATGCCCAAGACCACTGGGAAACTAGAATCCACTGGGCTTCTCTCCTAAGTGGAGAGGCGCCAAGAGAGTGACATGCACTGTTGAGGCCATGTGGCCCATCAATCTCAACATTTGCTGAGCTGTGACCTGCTTGCTGCTTTGGACTTGTAAGGTGAGTATTGATAAGGTCTCTGCTCTCACTTGTGGAAGAAAAGCCTGAGCCTGCAATCTGTTGAGCAGGGCTTCTATGTACTCCAGTCACTGAACTGGGAGAAGGTGGGATATGGGATAGCTTAAGACAAAACCCTAGTAGCTCCAACACCCAAATACTTAGGTGCTTTGATTTTGATGTTCTCTTCTGCGATGTGCTCTTGACCAGCCAATCATCCAGATACGGAAACACATACTGTGCAAATACACTGCTACAATCACTAGACACTTGGAGTTGATGGGATGCCAAATGGCAGAACACGATATTGGTAGTGGTATTTCCCTATGTGACATCTGAGATGCTTCCTGTGACTGGGAAGTATCAAAATGAGGGTACAGGCATCCTTTAAGTCCAGAGAGCATAACCAATCATTTTCCTGAATCATGGGGAGAAGGATGCCAACGGAAATCATCCTGAACTTTTCCTAGACCAGAAATTTGTTCAGAGCCCTTAGGTCTAGGATACAATGAAGTCCCCCCGTCTTTTTGGGCACAAGGATTTACCTGGAATACAATCCCTTCCTTTTCCCCTCATGGTACAGGTTTGAATGCATTGGTCTGTAGAAGCACAAAGATTTCTTCTACAAGTAACTGCTTGTACCAATAGCTGATGAACGATGGTCTTTGACATCAATGCAGGGCGTAACCAAGACAGACTATTTGAAGAACTCAACGGTTGGAGGTTAGAAGGGGCCATCTGTGATGGTCAAAATTCAGCCTCCCTCTACCAGTAAGCCATCCAGGACAGTTACTTATACTATGGCTATACTCTTCTTGGAGCCAGTCAAAAGCTCGTCCCCTGCTTTGACTGGGAAGAAGACTGGGGCTTCTGAGGGCGGGACTAATGAGGGCAAGAATTCTGGGGCTGGGGCTGCTGGGCAGAGTGAGAAGGCAGTGGAAACCTATGCCTTCGTCACCTAGGCCCACTCAAAAACCTCCTAGAAGAGGAGGCTGCAGCTGGAGGTTGCCAGGACAGGGTTTGGATGGTATTAGTATGTTTCTTGATGAGGACTGCAACTTCTTCTAGCTTATCTCCAAACAGATTGTCACCCCATCAAGGAACATCCGCCAATCTCTCCTGAACTACTGGATCTAAATCAGAGACACACAGCCATAAGAGTCTGTACATCCCTACATCTATGGCACAGATTCTGGACTCTATATGAAAAGCGTTGTATGTGCCCCTGGCCAGATATATTCTACACTCCAGCTGCTTGCTGGCCAACTGGCAAAGCTCTGCAGCCTGTTCTTGTGGGAGAGAATACACAAGATTTAATGTACTGTGGACCAAAGACTGCACGTAAAGGCTGGTTAGGAATGGATGTGGGCAATGAAGGCCTGAAAAGCTTTCCTACCAAACGAGTCTAGTCTCTGAGCCTCTCTATCTGGGGGCACCAAGGCATGAGTTGTGGAGCCCCTAGCTAGTATGAAGGTGGATTCAACCACCAGAGTGGTATAGCAGTTGAGCCCTCTCAAATCTGGGAGACTCCTGGGCATGATACTACAAAGGTCCTAGAAAACAAATAGGCAGACGATCTGCAATATCCAGACCGAATGACAAAAAAACAGCAGATCGCAAATGGATGTCCAATAAAAGTCCAATTTATTCACCACAATAATAAAAAGCAACTGTATTTTAAAAATTCAACACGGCCATGTTTCACCCTAACAAGGGCTGTGTCAGGGGCTTTAGAATACTGTTAAAAAACATACAAAAACATGCTATCAGAAATCATAATTAACATATAAAAATATATACCAAAGATATACTAATATAACTGAAAAACAGAAATCATCTACTATAATAAAACTCACCCTCAACGTTCTGAGGACACTGACGTCAGTGAAGCCAAGCTCTGACTTCCTTCAAAAAGGTTCGAAGGTTCGTGGTGGTGAAGCCACCAAAATCGCTCCGGGCCCCGCCCTCGAGGGCGGAGCAATGGCAGAACAATGAAGGGGTTGGCAGGGAGGGAGGCAGGGAGGTGGGGTGGGTGGGAAATCGCTCCGGGCCCCGCCCTCAAGGGCGGAGCAATGGCAGAACAACAAAGGGGTTGGCAGGGAGGGAGGCGGGGGGGTGGGAAATCGCTCTGGGCCCCGCCCTCACGTCAAACGTCATGACGTTGGGGCGGAGCAATGCCAGAACAACGAAGGGGTTGGCCAGGGAGGGAGGGGGGTGTTGGCGACGAAAACCTTGCTAGCGCCTGTTTCATTTGCTCTGAAACGGGCTTCTTTTACTAGTAATAATATAAATCTTTAAAACTAGAGATGATGGACAGATAAAGTAGTAAAAAGTGTAATCTCAAAACAGTGCCATATAAAAACATGCCAATATGATAAAATGGAGATGCAAGGATAAAAACCACATACACAGAGGTGTTCCTCAAAAAATATCACCTACTGGTCATACAAACTGTAATAAAAACATATAGATTATTATTCCTCTTTTCTAAAATCAAATTGTTCAAAAAATCTGAAAAGAGAAAGTTCTGAAAGTTACATACCTACAAATCCAAACAGCATTTCATGTGGGGAATCTGCCTTCTCTTCCACAATGCTGCTTTTTATCATGGCAGATCAAAGGTCACATGCTGACAGAAACCACAAACACTCTTGATAAACACCACCACATTGACTACAAATATTAAAAATGGTCTGTGAGCTAATTAAAAGGGATGGCTGAACTAATTCATGCTTAAAATCCAATTCTAAGAAGTTCTACATGAATTCTAAAAGTTTGAAAATATCATAAGAACATAAAGAACATAAGTGTTGCCATACTGGGACAGACAGAAGCTCCATCAAGCCCAGCATCCCGTTTCCAGCAGTGGGAAATCCAGGTTACAGGTACCTGGCAAGATCCCAAAACAGTACATTTTATGCTGCTTCTCCTAAAAATAAGCAGTAGATTTTCCCCAAGTCCATGTTAATAATGGCTTATGGAATTTTCTTCTAGGAACTTATCCAAACCTTTTTAAACCCTGCTAACTGCTTTTACCACATTCTCTGGCAACAAATTCCCAAGTTTAATTACACGTTGAATGAAGAAATATTTTCTCTGATTTGTTTTAAGTTTACTACTTAATAGCTTCAATGTGTGCCCCCTAGTCCTAGTATTTTTGTAAAAAGTAAACAAGTGATTAATGCCCATCCATTCTATTCCACTCATTATTTCATAGACCTCATTCATATCTCCCCTCAGCCATCTCTTCTCCAAGCTAAAGAGACTAGCCGCTTTAGCCTTTCCTCATAGGGAAGTCGTTCCATCCCCTTTATCATTTTCATCACCCTTCTCTGTACCTTTTCTAATTCCACTATATCTTTTTTTAGATGCAGTGACCACAGTATTCAAGGTGTGGTCACACCATGGAGCGATACAAAGGCATTATAACATTCTCATTTTTTGCTTTTAATTCCTTTCCTAACAATACCTAACATTCTATTTACTTTCTTAACCACCGTTGCACACTGAACAGAGGGTTTCAAAGTATCATCAACGATGACACCTAGATCCTGTACCTGGGTGGTGATTCCTAATGTGGAACCTTGCATCATATTGCTATAGTTTGGGATCCTCTTTGCACATGCATTACTTTGCAGTTGCTCACATTAAACATCATCTGCCATTTGAATGCCCAGTCTCATAAGGTCCTCTTCCAATTTTTCACACTCCTCTTGCGATTTAACAACTTTGAATAACTTTGTGTTATCTGCAAATCTAACTACCTCACTTTATAGATCATTTATAAATATGTTAAAAAGCAGCAGTTCCTGCACAGACCCTTGCGGAATCCCACTATCTACACTTATCCATTGAGAATACTGACCATTTAAAACTACTCTCTGTTTTCGATCTTCTAACCAGTTTTTAATCCACAATAGTAACATAGTAACATATTAAATGACAGCAGATAAAGACCTGTATGGTCCATCCAGTCTGCCCAACAAGATAAGCTCATTTTACATGGTATGTGATACTTTATATGTATACCCGAGTTTGATTTGTCCTTGCCTTCTCAGGGCACAGACCATAGAAGTCTGTAAAGCACTACTGTTCTTGTACTAAGTTCTGAAGCTAAGTTGAAGGCCCTTAAAATTTATACTCCAGCCCATCCATATCTATTCAGTCACAATCAGGGCATAGACCGTAGAAATCTACCCTGCACCGGTTTTGCTTCCCAATTACCGGCGTCACCACCTAATCTCCGCTAAGATTCCATGGATCCATTCCTTCTAAACAGGATTTCTTTATGTTTACCCCACACACGTTTGAATTCCATTACCGTTTTCATCTCCACCACCTCCCATGGGAGGTCATTCCACATATCCACCACCCTCTTTGTGAAAAAAATACTTCCAGACATTACCCCTGAGTCTGCCCCCCTTCAACCTCAATTCATGTCCTCTAGTTCTACTGCCTTCCCTTCTCCAGAAAAGGTTTGTTTGCGGATTAATACCTTTCAAATATTTGAATGTCTTTATCATGTTACCCCTGTTTCTCCTTTCCTCCAAGATATATATGTTCAGGTCGGCAAGTATCTCCTCGTACGGTAACGCAAATCCCATATCATTTTTGTAGCTTTTCTTTGCACCGCTTCCAGTCTTTTTACGTCTTTAGCAAGATATGGTCTCCAAAACTTCCTATCCCATGACTATCTGATTTCTTGAGGAATCTTTCATGAGGTACTTTGTCAAATGGTTTTTGAAAATATCGACAATATCGACAGGCTCACCTTTATCCACATGTTTGGTGAGGCAAGATTTCCCTTCACTAAATCCATGTTGGTTTTGTCTCATTAATCTATGTTTATGTATATGCTTTGTTCTTTATAATAGTCTCTACCATTCTGCCTGGCAAAATTGTCAGGATCACTTTTCTATAATTTCACTGATCACCTCTGGAACCCTTTTTAAAAATTAGTGTTACTTTAGCCACCCTCCAATCTTCTGGTACCATGCTTGATTTTAAAGATAAATTACATATTACTAACATTAGTTCTGCAAGTTCATTTTTCAAATCTACCAGTACTATAGGATGTATACCATCCGGAGCAGGTTTACAGAGATTTGATTCAGTTTCTCTGACTCGTCAGCATGGAATACCATGTCTGACATTGGTATCTCTCCCACATCTTCCTCGGTGAAGACTGAAGCAAAGAATTAATTTAATCTCTCCGCTATGGCCCTTGTCTTCCCTGAGTGCCCTTTACTCCTTTGGCATCTAGCGGTCCAACTGATTCTTTTGCTGGTTTCTTGCTTCTAACATACCTAAGAAAGTTTTTACTATGTGTTATTGCCTCCAACACAAACTTCTTTTCAGAGTCTCTCGTTGCCTTTCTTATCAGCACTTTGTATTTGATTTACCATTCCTTATGCTGTTTCCTATTATTTTCAATCGGATCCTTCTATTTTCTGAAGGATTTTCTTTTAGTTCTAATAGCTTCCTTCACCTCACGTTTTAACCATGAAAGCTGTCATTTGGCCTGCTATCCTCTGTTTTTAATACATGAAATATATCTGGCCTTGGGATAAAAAAATGCTCATAGTAAAGGTAAAAGGAGCATTTCCCCATTTAAAATATTTGTGCACCGGCACCTCATCCAAAGAGGGGGAGTGCTCCTCCCGGAGTCAACGCTTCTTGTGTACAGGCTATGCCGCACTCCCTCGCATGGTACATTGATGATGACCGACACTTATGCTTCTTGGGCTTCCCCTGATGCTCTGCATCATGGTCCTTTGGTGCCAATGAGGATGACATCAAACCCGTACATGCCTTTGATGTCAGGTCCGATGATGACCAGTCCCGGGGCCTACTCTCAGTGCCTGATGTCAAGAGAGGTGGAGACATTCTCAATGCCAGTGTACTCCCAGTGGATACTGAAGTCTTGGCAACCATCAAGATCAATGCTTCCAGTGCCGATGACTATGTACCTGCCTTCAAGGAGCCAAAAATCTCTCCTGCTGGACCTGCCATGCCCTCTTTGTCATCAACTGCATTTGCAAACACAGAGAACAAGAGTTAGGCTCATGGTCAGATGCACCAAGACTGCAGGTCTGTCACAGAAATCACCCAATTACATTGGGCATAACTTTTGAAGCCACTGGGGGTCTTCTGGGACATTGAGAAAAGAACTGCAGTCAAATTAAACTTCTTAATTGTGAGCAGAAAAGGGAGTTGTGTTCAAATTGAGGTTGGTACTCTGGCCTAAACAGGCCTAGAAACTTGAGAAAAAGATAGGAAATTTAAAGAGCCAAAAAAAAAAAAACCTACTAAAATTAAAAGGAAATACAATACAATAAGAAATATGAAAAATAATTGAAATAAAAGGAGAAAAATACCTGCATGGGAAGGCACTATGAAAGAGAGAAGTATGCACTGTAAGGAGAACACTAAGATGCATGCTTACTGCTCCATGGAAAAACAAAGACTGAGGGGACCCGCGCTCGTGCATTGGGCGAGAAGGCATCAGCGCATACACAATGGGACGCTGCTAGAAAGTTCTGACAATCTCACTAGTCAGCGTCCGCAACAGGCTCCGTCGGATGATGTCACCCAGCTGTGAGAATACAGTGGCCTGCTTGTCCTCAGAAAAATCCCAGGTACCCAACCTGTCACCTAGGGCTCAGAGCACATGGATAGCACTGGGGCAGCACAATGGGAAGACACATATGGGGGCCACTCCAACATGTCACTGCCAATTGCCAGCAGCATCAGCTTTCTACTGCAACCTGGCTGGCACCTCTTTATCTCCTGCAAATCAGCAGGAACTAGTATTTTTGCTGCCACTGATCTGTCTGTCCTAGGGCAGATCTGTCCTCCAGCACTATGCATGAGTTGAAAGCAGAAAGCAAAGAACAAGTACTTTCTGTTTCTCACGCGATACGGAAGTACTTACTCTCTGCTTTCAACTCCTGCACGGTGTCAGAGGGCAGAGCTGAGGAGAGATAGAGTGACAGCAGTGAGAACAAAAGCTCCTGCCACATTGCAGGAGGATCAGAGGTGAGGGTCAGAGGACAGATAATGCTGGGATTAGTGCTGGCAGAAAGGTCTGATGCTGGAGCTGGGAGAAGGTGGCTAGGGATGGGAGGAGGTGGCAGGTACAAAGAGGAGGGGATGGTAGAAGGGGGCTGAGGGCTGACAGGGGAGCTAGGAATGGGAGGAGGAGGAAGGTATTAAAGAGGTAAGTATGGTAGAAGATAGTTCATGTTGGCAGATGGTGGGAGTGTTAGGTGGCTCGAAAAGGGCATGCAGAAAAAGCAGGCTGATGCTAGGGATGAGGCTCAGAGAAGAGGGCTAAAGCAGAGGATTGGGCTGATAAGGAGGCAGGTGGGAGAAAGGGATTGAGGCTCGGAAACGGTTCTGATGCTGGGCCAGGAAGATGGGGCTAAGGGTCCTTGGGGGGGGGGAGGAAGGCAGGCAGGCAATGGCTAGAGGCTTAAGTTGCTGGGTTACCTGGAGAAAAGGGCAGAATGTGATGGCCAGAAGCTGAGGTTACCTGGGGGGAGGGATGGACAATGACCAGAAGATGAGTCTGCCAGGTGCATGGGTATGTAGGCGAAGAACAGAAGCTAAGGCTACTAGGGGTATGCATAAATACTGTGATCATTTGTAAGTCTGGCTCCTAGATCCTAAGAAAGTTTGTCAAGGCCAGCCTTAGGACACAGCAGTATAGCCTGACCCAAGGGGGTCATCCCTGGTCACTTGATTTTTGTTTCACAACTTTATCTTACAAAAGAGAAAGTACTTTACAGGGAAAAGCTACCCAAGAAGAAATCATGGGGAAAACTTCCAAGACTAGACATCTCCCCAATTTTTTGAAAAAATATTGTTGATAAGATGGAATATTATACTTTTATTGAAAAATGGCAGATAGCAAAAGCAAAAACATTGAGAGGGCTTAAGTACAGTAATTGTCTTCTAAGAGGTAAAATAAAAAGGGGGATAGGTAAACTTACCCTATGAATAAAGAGAAATACAATAAGCATTACGCTACAAGGATGGCCATGGTAACCACTATAGATTACCTACCTAATCCAAAGCAATATTTATTTATTGTTGACAAGCATACTATTAACAAATCTAATATTTTTATTAGTGTATCTTTAAAATTAAAAAAAAGCTTTTCAGAAGACTACTTCTGATGTTACTAACAATAAAAGGACAGGATCAGTATGATGGCTTACTACTATTCATATTTTCAAACTTAACAAGATCCTGGCAACAGCATTAAGGTGACCAGTCATTTGCTCAGTTTTTCCCAATTTTGATTTCCTGTGTAGTCATGCTTTTCACTCCTGTTCTACTCAGTTTAGTCAACAGACTGAGAAAATATGACACAATCAAGAGAACAAATTGGAACACACAAATCAAACTGAAATAAAAGCCAGGTTCCTTTTTTTCTCTTAAGATCTTGATGATCTGCGTATGACATAACTGCAAAGAAATTTAAAAGAGGAGACTGGGCCTCAAATTCCCTCATGAGATTAACGTCAGATTATGCATTCATTCTATGGACAATCTTAATCTGGTTTTAACAGAAGAATAATAGAAAACAGTATTGAAAGGGCCTATTAGATGACATGCAGTCCATATTCCCTTATTCTGGCATATTAAAATACCTAAAAAAAATAAGTTCAATTAAACATATGTACAAATAAAAATATATAATAATTGAAGATCTAACACATGAAAACATGACCTGAGCACATTTTGTTTCAAAGCACACACTTCATTTTACCATCTTACCACAGTATTCACATTCTAGGTCTCCATAAACTTTCCTGATCTTCTCAAATAAGCCAATATTTAGTTGCCGCTTTTTTAAACCATCCAGTATCTGCATAAATGCAGTACTTTCTTCAGGGTTATTGGATACATGGTTACAAGGACTAGACTCTGGACAATCTGTAGATTCATAACAGTTTCCTTTGTTGGTTTGGTCTGGAGAGACACTGGACTGAAGTTCATTAAGCCAAAGTGTTTGAACACCCTCTGAAGAAACGGAAGCACTACTAGCCTTTGCATTTTCTTGCTTTACAGAAGCAGTTGTACATCCAGACAAAGATAGATCTTCTTCATCCTGCATACTTTCCAAATTATTGGACGAGTCTGTTTGTTTTGCAGACAAAATGGATCCATTATGATCAGTGGCAACATCTTTCTGGGAAAGTCTCTCTGAAACCACTGGTGACTGAAGGTTTGATGCTTCAGGTTCTTTGGATGCTAATTGATGTGTATCTCTTGTGTTCTCTATACAATGATTTTCTCGTTTAACAGAAGAAATTGTCTGAGTTTCTGAGAGACTATCATGATTGCTGCTATCAGTTTTGGAGTTCACTTCTGCAGGAGTTGGATGCTCTGGATCATCATTCAAAGTCAATTCAACACCAGTCTGTGATTTCAGTTCCTCAAGAGCTTCCTGCTGGATATCACCACCTGGTTCCAGAAGGCAAAAGCTACTATTGACAGAACTGTTAAAAACCACTCTCTCTTGTGAGCTACCATGTAATTCTTTTAAGTGTGTCCGAAGCCGGATTGAACTGACAAACTTCTTCAAACACAAAGAGCAAACATATACAAAAGGATGTTTTCGGACATGAAGTTCAAGAGCCTGATACTTTGTAGCTCCATGGCCACACAACTCACAAGCAAAGGGTCTTTCGTTGCCATGAACCAGCATGTGTCGGTCCCGATCTAGCTCATTTTTGAACTTGCGTTCACATATGTGGCAATCATAAAGCAGTTGTCTTTTGCCTTCCCTTGTCAACAAACGAAGCTCATCAAACATATCCTTTACTTTTTGGTCTTGAAAGTCATGTGCTTCTTGAATGTGTTTGATCAGATTTTTAACATCTGAGTATTTCTTTTTGCAGAATCGACAGTGCTGCTTAATTTTCTTGTGAACTCGTTCAATATGTACTTTGAGATGACCTTTGCTCAAACAGGTGAATGAGCAATAGTCACAGGTAAATTTCTCCCCAGTGTGCTTGCGCATATGAACACAGAGATTGGCTTTAATGGCACTGGCATAGTTGCAGTGAGAACATTCATATGGTTTTTCATTTGTATGAATCCTCAAATGAGCCTGAAGGGAGTGTTTGAATTTGAAAACCTTATTACAATATTCACATGTGAAAATTTTTAGCTGTGTAGAGCTTGACCTGAAAATAAAATAAAAGGCAAATATTGTTATAATAACAACACTACAAACAGAATTTACTCTCTTACAATACATGCTGAGGTTTATGCCTGTTTGTTTCTACTTTTACTTACCTTTTCCCAACTGTGTCAACATTACCTTATGACAAACCAAATCGACAGAATACACTAACACAAAATACAAGAATATCATCCTATATAATAAACGCACCTCCAACATTCTGAAGCCGAGAAAGTGAAGCCTTCAAGCCTTGAAGCATTCCTGCAACGTTCCGGAACTACGTGTCGTCAATTGAGGAGATGGAGCCTTACAGAACGCACAAATGCTTCAAGGCTTGAAGGCTTCACTTTCTCTCTCACACACACACACATTCTGTCTCTCACACACACTCTGTCTCTCTCTGACACAAACACACACACTCTGTCTCTCTCTCTCTCTCTCACTCATTCACTCTCACATACACACTCCACCTCTCACCCACACACTCTCTCTCAAACATACACACTCCGAGGAAAGGCGGGCATGGAACACAGAGGGAAGGGCGGGCCAAGAACTCGTAGGGGAGGAGAGAGAGGGAGATGAGAGGGAGGGGGCCTGCACCTCGGACGGAAGGGGGGCCTGGAACTCGGAGGGGAGGAGAGGGAGGGAGGGGGTCATGGAACTTGGAGCCCCACACACACACACTCACTCTCTGTCTCTCACATACACTCTCTCACACACACTCACTCTCACACACACACTGTCTCTCACAAACTCTCTCTCTGACACAAACACACACACACTCCATCTGTCTCTCTCACTCACTCTCTCACTCACACTCTCTCTCTCTCTCTCTCTCTCAAACATACACACTCCGAGGAAAACCTTGCTAGCGCCCATTTCATTTGTGTCAGAAACGGGCCTGTTTTACTAGTATCATATAAAGATGGCATTAATAAGAAGGTTTGTAGCATGACTTTATCATCCAGACCTATGTTAGTGGCAAAGATATATGTTCACTGTTAATAATTTTATAAAACATTTTGTAAAAATTAGATACATGGAGTCCTTTTACTAAGCTGTGGTAAAAAGTAGCCTTATCATGCCCTTATGCGATTGTTCCCACTCATTAAGGCCATTTTTACTGCATTTGTAAACATTTTTCTTTTCCTATTTCTTATATTAATTGCCATACGTAAATGTTGCCATTAGCATGCGGCCATTAAAAAATAATTAGCATGGGTGCACTTACTGCCACTCACTTCGCAGGTGGTAAGGGCTCTCATACTATTCCTGTGGTAATATACCTAATCTAACTGATTTGCACAAGAATGCCCACTCTCCAACCCTCAGACACATGCCTCAAAAAAAAAAAAGTTTAAAACAATTTTGCGCATCCACATTTGGCATTTACCACAGGACGCCTGAGCGTGTTGCATGGTACGCCGTTTTAAGCTGCGTTAAAAATACGTTAGTGCCAAAGCTTAGTAAAAGGTTCTCATAGTAATGCAGCTCCTTCTATCTACTCGACAAAAGCGAAGGAGTTCCTGGGGGTTGAGTTCTGAAATACATACATACTTTACAAAATGTGTTACCCATGGGATACATGAATCTATTTACACCTGCTCTGGAACAGACGTAAATTTACAGATTAATCTCAGCCAAGCTAAATATGGCTAAGGAATCTGGGGGCGCTGGACTTTAAGGGTTGCATGGGAACTCACTCATCCAGCTCAGGTGATACCCTGCAAGGAAACTGGATGTAAATAATATGAATAGTAAAAACTATATATTCTGTTAAAACAAACACTTAAGGCCACTTTTTTTTTTTAGCTTTCATTTATGTTTCATTAATGAAAAGAAATCCTACTTAGTTGACATTTTCTCTTACTCAACAGACATCAGCATGAGGAAGAACAGAAAAGACAAGCCTTCTGTTCCATGAATAACTTATTTAGTAGTTAACAAAATACTTATGGGCAGTTGTGACAGATGGCCTATGACACAGGCCCTCTTTAAATTGATTCATATCACAGGTGTGCAGGTACTAACACACAAATATTACACTCAATTCTGAACTTTACAGACTATTGATTAATACTATTGATGAAAACGGTAACGGAATTCAAACATGCGTGGGATATGCATAAAGGAATCCTGTGCAGAAGGAATGGGTCCTCAGAACCTTAGCTAAAATTGGGTGGCGGAGCAGGTGGGGGGAAGAGGGGTTGGTGGTTGGGAGGTGTGGATAGTGGAGGGCAGACTTATACGGTCTGTGCCAGAGCCGGTGATGGGAGACGGGACTGGTGGTTGGGAGGCGGGGAATACTGCTGGGCAGACTTATACGGTCTGTGCCCTGAAAAAGACAGGTACAAATCAAGGTAAGGTATACACATATGAGTTTATCTTGGGCAGACTGGATGGACCGTGTAGGTCTTTTTCTGCCGTCATCTACTATGTATGTTACTATGTAATACCTGTAATTCAACTTTTGTAATGGAACAGAGGAATAGCTGCTTTGTGGTTAGAGAAGCAGGTAAGCTGGGGTTCTAATCCTGCTTCTACAATTGGTGCTCCTTGTGATCTTGGGCAAGTCAGGTACAGTTTACATTGTAAGCCCACGTCTGTCTCGCTGCACCCTACTCCTGGAATAAACTTCCTGAGCCCCTACGTCTTGCCCCATCCTTGGCCACCTTTAAATCTAGACTGAAAGCCCACCTCTTTAACATTGCTTTTGACTTGTAACCACTTGTAACCACTCGCCTCCACCTACCCTCCTCTACTCCTTCCTGTACACATTAATTGATTTGATTACTTTATTTTTTGTCTATTAGATTGTAAGCTCTTTGAGCAGGGACTGTCTTTCTTCTATGTTTGTGCAGCGCTGCGTACGCCTTGTAGCGCTATAGAAATGCTAAATAGTAGTAGTAGTAGTAACTAGGAATACCTTCTCGTAACTCATCTTGAACTCATATTTGGAAAAAGTAAATAAGTCTAAAATTCAAATCCATTTTCCTCTCATGACAGATTCTTGAAGTCTGTTGAAGTGGCACGCAAACTTCCCTCTTTAATTCATCAGCTCAGTTCCTCTCTATTGCTTCAGCTATACTGTAGGTATTTATATTAGTCTCTGCAAAAATCAATTCCATTCACAGATGCACAGCCCACAGGTTGCTGCAGGTTTTCTGCTATCTTTAGTTGCATCCTCTAGCAACAGCTTCATTCTCATTATTTAAAATCTCTAGTCTGTTACACTGGAAATAGGGTATTATCACTCTTCTTTCCAACTTCAAGCCCAAGAATCCAGCACTGGGATCATTCAAGGCTAAAACTCTTACCCGACTCCCTCCCAATTAGATAGCATGCCCCTTTCAAGGACTGTGTACTCCCCATTCAAACAGCCCTGGCTTAATACACATGGCGGGGCATTTTCGAAAGAAACGTCTAAGTTGGGATTTGGACGACTTTGTAAAACATCCAAATCTGGTGGCGGGGAAAAGCATATTTTCGAAAAAAGATGGACATCCATCTTTCGTTTTGAAAACACCAAGGACGTCCTTAGATTTGGACGTCTTTGAGGTTCGGCAATTTTCAAAACCAAAAACGTCCAAATGCAAGCCATTTGGACATGGGAGGAGCCAGCACTTCTAGTGCACTGGTCCCCCTGACATAACAGCAATTTGGCTCCCTAGGGGGCCCTGTAGTGGACTTCATAAAATGCTCCAAGGTACACAGCTCCCTTACCTTGTGTGCTGAGACCCCAAAACCCACTACCCCCAACTGTACACCACTACCATAGACCTTACGGGGTGGGTACAGAGAGTTTCTGGTGGGTTTTGGAGGGCTCGCTGTTTCCTCCACAAATGTAACAGGTAGGGGGGTATGGGCCTTGGTCCGCCTGTCTGAAGTGCACTGCACCCACTAAAACTGCTCCAGGGACCTGCATGCGCTGTCATGGACCTGAGTATGACATCTGAGGCTGGCATAGAGGCTAGCATGTAATATTTTTAATGATGTTTTTTGAGGGTGGAAGGGGGTTAGTGACCACTGGGGGGAGTAACGGGAGGTCATCCCCGATTCCCTCCAGTGGTCATCTGGGGCACCTTTTTCTGCCTTATTCATGATAAAAACACGTCCGGGTGAAAACATCCAAGTGCTAATCATGGACGTCTCTGCTTTTTAACATTATGGCTCAAAGACGTTCAAGTCTTAGGAACGCCCAAGTCCTGCCTTCATCACGACTCCGATACACCCCCTTGAGATTTGGACGTCCTTGCGACGGACTTTCGCTAGAGACGTCCAAAATCGGGTTTCGATTATACCGATTTGGATGTCTCAGAGACATGGACGTCCAAGTACCAATTTATATCGGAAGATGGACGTCCATCTCTTTCGAAAATGAGCCTTAAGGTTCCTATTTACTAAACTGCATTAGCTGTTTAACATGGCAATAACAACATGATAACAACGCAGTACTGCAATAATACAGTGTATTCACTATAAGCTGTTTAGTGTAGAAATTTGCACTGAAATATGGAAAAATGGGTGGGCACCGACTAGCTAATTACATTCTGCACTTTTTGGTGTTACCATTGATTGCAGTTATGAAATTTGTTCTGCATTAACTGTACAGCAACCTTCCTAAAAGGGCTATGAACTATTCCCAAAATTACCACAGAGGTTTTGTCCCTAATATACCATAACTTTTAGTTATTTATTTATTTTTTGCATTTATATCCCATATTATTTCAATAGATCACGTTTAATGTGGCTAACAACTGATTATATTTAACAGTACAAAAAGTGATACGGGACAATATACATTAAGTAGTAATAACAAAGTAAATGAAGATTTAGTATTACAATATGTACTATGGAAACAAATACTAAATGCAAAAAGGTAACAATTTATAGTCATCCATGTATAATAACAATTACAATGGAACTGAAAAATTGGAATAATTGTATAATTAGGGGTTTAAGTTAATTATGATCAATTATGAGAAACTGCTTAAACAGAGAGGCTTGAAGATATTTCCAGAATATCAAATAATTAGGTTCTCATCTGATAATTTTTTTTTTTTGGGGGGGGGGGGGGGGGGAATTCCACCATTTGGTACACAGGTAATGGAATCGTGACATGCAGATTGACTTGTAGATCACATTTTTGCAACTGGGATAGTGTAGGGTTAGATAATCTCCTGAACCAGGGAGAGCATTGTGAAGGGGGAGATCAATTAAAGGTTGCATATAATCAGGGGTTATGCCATATAGAGTTTTGAAAACAAAAGTACATAGTTTGAATGTTATTCTGGCTTTGATTGGAAGCCAGTAAGCAAAGGGGCTGCACTTTTGAATCTTGTAGCCTTATAAACTAATCTGGCTGCTGTATTTTGAGCTGCTTGCAGTTTTTCAAAGAAGATTCCTTACAGCAAGCATAAATGGCGTTGCAATAATTGAAGTGTGATAATACTAAAGTTTATAATAAGGTTCTAAACATATCATTAGGGAAGAGATGTCAGATTCTTTTTGGTTTCTACACTGCTTTAAAGTTATCATGTCCTAGGGTAAAAACCTTAGCATACTTTAGTAAACAGGGACTGACAGGGTAACTTTATAAGTGTTTTGAACTTACTGAAGAGCATTTTACTTGCTAAAGTAGATGAAAAACAACAAAGCAGTGGAATCAAATGTATTTATTGGAACAATACCCGACGTGGCCACGTTTCGCCCTCAGGCTGCGTCAGGGGTATAAACTATTAAAAACAAACAAAACACAAGTATAAAAACATGTATAACCATACATATTAACAATGTCATAAGCATGATTCAACTAATAAAAGGCAATTATATAAAAAAGAGATTCAACATATATAAAACAATCCTTTAAGAGTTCTAAAAAAACATGTATAGACATACATGATATCATCTGTAAAACAAATATTTATAATTATCATTAAAATCATACATCACATAAAATATTTTATCAGAACATCTACAATTACTCATATCACATTTATAACTCTCAATAAAAAATGTTAAGATCATACAATTAGAATCAAAACATTTCAATGAAGAGGGGAAGAAATTTCTTTATACATACCTATCAAAAGTGTATGTAAATATATCATACACACTAGTAGTTCCAAAATCTAGTTCTACACAGATATAAAAACAAAAGATAAAAATATCATCAGACAAGAAGTATATCTAAATGTGCACAAAACCTTTAAAAGACTCTAGACATTCTAGTTTCTCCACTGATATTCTTAACACAAAACCAAAAAACCTCCTTAGAAATAAATAACCAGTCCACATTACTGCTAGAGGCAGGAAGCAGTTCACTAAATAAAAGACTTCTCACAAAAATATAACAACAGAGGAAGCACTGCAAGCACTCAATCTTCAAAACAACATCTAGTAGGTCTCCATCAGATCACAGCTAGACTCCCTACATATTCCAAAGATGTGCAAGATGAACAGAAATAAAGCAAACACTTACCCACTTATCTGCTACTTCCAACTAAACTGATATGCATTAGCATTACTAGCTTCTGAGACCCATGACTCATATAGCATCATCATAAGGTTAAAGGTCATCTCCAAGCACATTGCAAGTATCTTAAAGGGCCAGATAGCTATTTTACATTGGAGAGCCAGATTTTAAAATAAACAGTGCTTAATTGTGAAATGTTCATAAAGATTACAAAACTGATGATCTAAATCAATAAAAGCTTACAAATGGGTATAAACACAATGCTTTCAAAACCGAAAACTCTAGGAATAAGTAATGTCCACATTACTGCTAAGGCAGGTAACAGTTCACTGAATGAAAAATTTCTCACAAAAATGTAACAGCAGAGAGAGCACTGCAAGCACTCAATCTTTAAAAACAACATCTAGTACGTTTCAATGAGATCACAACTAGACTCCCTACATATTCCAAAGGTGTGCAAGATCAACAGAGATAAAGCAAACACTTACCCATTTATCTGCTACTTCCAACTGAACTGATATGTATTAGCATTACTAGCTTCTGTGAGACCCATTGTAAAATGTTCATAAAAATGGTGATCTAAATTAATAAAAGCTTATCTAAACAAATGGTAAAACAGTACGTATATTCAACAAACGTATTGCAGAACATAAGAGTGCCATAAAAAACAAGATGTTTGAAAAACCACTGGTAGAACATATGCATGATTTTATGCACTCCTTTGAAGAATTGAGATTTCTTGTATTATTGAGAATCAAAACACATTGGAGAGGTGGAGATGTCAACAAATTGCTGTTAAAGGCAGAACAGAGGCTTATTTTTAAATTTAATACAGTGAAACCATATGGGTTAAATCAAGAGAGTGACTACTCGGTTTTTCTATGATAAAGCCATTTGTTTAGATAAGCTTTTATTAATTTAGATCACCATTTTTATGAACATTTTACAATTAAACACTGTTTATTTTAAACCTGGCTCTCAAATGTAAAATATCTATCTGGCCCTTTAAGATACTTGCAATGTGCTTAGAGATGACCTTTAACCTCATGATGATGCTATATGAGTCATGGGTCTCACAGAAGCTAGTAATGCTAATACATATCAGTTCAGTTGGAAGTAGCAGATAAATGGGTAAGTGTTTGCTTTATCTCTGTTGATCTTGCACACCTTTGGAATATGTAGGGAGTCTAGTTGTGATCTCATTGAAACGTACTAGATGTTGTTTTTAAAGATTGAGTGCTTGCAGTGCTCTCTCTGCTGTTACATTTTTGTGAGAAATTTTTCATTCAGTGAACTGTTACCTGCCTTAGCAGTAATGTGGACATTACTTATTCCTAGAGTTTTCGGTTTTGAAAGCATTGTGTTTATACCCATTTGTAAGCTTTTATTGATTTAGATCATCAGTTTTGTAATCTTTATGAACATTTCACAATTAAGCACTGTTTATTTTAAAATCTGGCTCTCCAATGTAAAATAGCTATCTGGCCCTTTAAGATACTTGCAATGTGCTTGGAGATGACCTTTAACCTTATGATGATGCTATATGAGTCATGGGTCTCAGAAGCTAGTAATGCTAATGCATATCAGTTTAGTTGGAAGTAGCAGATAAGTGGGTAAGTGTTTGCTTTATTTCTGTTCATCTTGCACATCTTTGGAATATGTAGGGAGTCTAGCTGTGATCTGATGGAGACCTACTAGATGTTGTTTGAAGATTGAGTGCTTGCAGTGCTTCCTCTGTTGTTATATTTTTGTGAGAAGTCTTTTATTTAGTGAACTGCTTCCTGCCTCTAGCAGTAATGTGGACTGGTTATTTATTTCTAAGGAGGTTTTTTGGTTTTGTGTTAAGAATATCAGTGGAGAAACTAGAATGTCTAGAGTCTTTTAAAGGTTTTGTGCACATTTAGATATACTTCTTGTCTGATGATATTTTTATCTTTTGTTTTTATATCTGTGTAGAACTAGATTTTGGAACTACTAGTGTGTATGATATATTTACATACACTTTTGATAGGTATGTATAAAGAAATTTCTTCCCCTCTTCATTGAAATGTTTTGATTCTAATTGTATGATCTTAACATTTTTTATTGAGAGTTATAAATGTGATATGAGTAATTGTAGATGTTCTGATAAAATATTTTATGTGATGTATGATTTTAATGATAATTATAAATATTTGTTTTACAGATGATATCATGTATGTCTATACATGTTTTTTTAGAACTCTTAAAGGATTGTTTTATATATGTTGAATCTCTTTTTTATATAATTGCCTTTTATTAGTTGAATCATGCTTATGACATTGTTAATATGTATGGTTATACATGTTTTTATACTTGTGTTTTGTTTGTTTTTAATAGTTTATACCCCTGACGCAGCCTGAGGGCGAAACGTGGCCACGTCGGGTATTGTTCCAATAAATACATTTGATTCCACTGCTTTGTTGTTTTTCATCTACTGTTTTGTAAGCAGTTGTGTGCCTTTTTGTTTTTTTTGTCTTGCTAAAGTAGATACTTACAAAATTGCTCCAATGAGGGTAAAAACCTTCACTTATAGTTTAAAAATATGTTAATCATCTCATTGAATAAATGGTAGGATAAGAAGGACCATTATATAGTTTCAAAACTTGCAATACTAATATATATATAATACATAGTAACACAGTAGATGACGGCAGAGAAAGAGCTGCATGGTCCATCCAGCATGCCCAACAAGATAAACTCATATGTGCTACTTTATGTGTGTACCTGACTTTGATTTGATTTCAGGGCACAGACCGTAGAAGTCTGACCAGCACTAACCCCGCCTCTCACCCACTAGCCCTGCCTCACGCTACCGGCTCTTCCACCCAATCTCCACTAAGCTTCTGAGGAACCATTACTTCTGAACAGGATTCCTTTATGTTTATCCCATGCATTTTTGAATTTCGTTACCGTTTTCATCTCCACCACCTCCAGCGGGAGGGCATTCCAAGTATCCACCATTCTCTCCGTGAAAAAATACTTCCTGACATTTTTCTTGAGTCTGCCCCCCTTCAATCTCATTTCACGTCCTCTAGTTCTACCGCCTTCCCACCTCCGGAAAAGGTTTGTTTGCAGATTAATACCTTTCAAATATTTGAACGTCTGTATCATATCACCCCTGTTTCTCCTTTCCTCCAGGGTATACATGTTCAGGTCAGCAAGTCTCTCCTCATATGTCGCGTAACGCAAATCCCATACCATGCTTGTAGCTTTTCTTTACACCGCTTCAATTCTTTTTACATCCTTAGCAAGATACAGCCTCCAAAACTGAACACAATACTCCAGGCGGGGCATCACCAACGACTTATACAGGGGCATCAACACCTCCTTTCTTCTGCTGGTCACACCTTTCTCTATACAGCCTAGCAACCTTCTAGCTACGGCCACCGCCTTGTCACACTGTTTCATCGTCTTCAGATCCTCAGATACTATCACCCCAAGATCCCTCTCCCCGTCTGTACATATCAGACTCTCACCGCCTAACATATACGTCTCCCGTGGATTTCTACTCCCTAAGTGCATCACTTTGCATTTCTCCGCATTGAATTCTAATTGCCAAACAAACCATTCTTCTAGCTTCTGCAGATCCTTTTTCACGTTTTCCACTCCCTCCTGGGTGTCGACTCTGTTGCAAATCTTAGTATCATCTGCAAAAAGGCAAACTTTACCTTCTAACCTTTCGGCAATGTCACTCACAAATATATTGAAAAGAAACAGCCCCAGCACCGATCCCTGAGGCACTCCACTGCTCACCTTTCCCTCATCCGATCGAATTCCATTAACCACCACCCTCTGGCATCTGTCCGTCAACCAGTTCACCACATCTGGTCCTATCTTCAGCCTGTCTAGTTTATTTAAGAGCCTCCTGTGGGGAACTGTGTCAAAAGCTTTGCTGAAATCTAAGTAGATTATGTCTGTAGCACGTCCATGAATCAATTCTCCGGTCATCCAGTCAAAGAATTCAATGAGATTCATTTGGCACGATTTACCCTTGGTAAAACTATGTTGTCTCGGATCTTGCAACTTATTGGCTTCCAGGAAATTCACTATCCTTTCCTTCAGCATCGCTTCCATTACTTTTCCAATAACCGAAGTGAGGCTTACCGGCCTGCAGTTTCCAGCTTCTTCCCTATCACCACTTTGTGAAGAGGGACCACATCCGCTGTTCTCCACTCCCATGGAACCTCTCCCGTCTCCAAGGATTTATTAAACAAATCTTTAAGACGACCTGCCAGAGCCTCTCTGTGCTCCCTCAACATCCTGGGGTGGATCCCGTCCGGTCCTATGGCTTTGTCCACCTTTAGATTTTCAAGTTGTTCATACACACTCTCTTCTGTGAACGGTGCTATATCCACTCCATTCTCATACGTACGTTTGCCAGTCAATCGTGGTCCTTCTCCAGGATTTTCTTCTGTGAAAATAGATGCATATCTTAACAATGAGCCAGACGAACTTGCACCTGAGGAAGCCATAGCCACCCTCACAACCCTTCCATGGATTTGCAAATAAGATGATTGAAAATCTTAATTATTACATATGGTTATTTTAGCGAAATGAAGTATAAGAATCCTATCAGGAAAATGGGGATAATATATCTTAGTATTCCATGCTGGAAAAATCATGTTACACGAATTCAAGCCCCACCGTTAAGGAAAGCATTGGTGCAGCGATAACATCAAGCTCCTGCAAAATCCTAAGTATATGGCCTATGTCACGAATAAATAATGATATCTATGACACAAAAAACTGCAAAAACATGTCCACAAACAAGTTCCAATGCCCATGACTAAAAAACAGAGAGGTTGTACTTTAAATATTAACAATTCAAACATTGGACCATACTGCTAGCATAGTCAACAATGTAAGAGCAAAACAATGTCAAAATATAAATCGGAAGGGAGAAAAAATAACAATATCTAGAGAAAATAGACTGAAACGGTAGCAAAGCTCTTCGATAATAACTGGAGTACTTAGCTTTAAACCCGGGAAAAAAAAAAGCAATCGGGAGGCGCCTCCACATGCAAAGATATGTACACACTCCGTCTCTTAGTCAAAAGTGCCAGAACAGCTTCAACTTAGGATGTTTTATATATAGCTAGTTAACATGAGGGGATTCTAGACGTTATGTCTAAGCATGCACCTTAAATTCATTTTTGGACTACTGATGGGGGCAACATCTATTTGGTCCTGTTAGAATACCTCTGCTAATTACATGATCTACATAACATGACACTATTTTTAGGCATTTGAAGTATGAATGCTCTATGTGTTTTTATAATAATATTTTTTTATATTGGTTTTTAATCATTCCCCCTTTTTTTTAAAGTACACTACTTGATTGATACATTGCAATACAGATTAGCTTTTGATATTTGAGAGATACATACATATATTTCTTGATAAACATAAAAGTGCGTTCTATGAGTCTATATTCACCTCATCACCTGAGCTTTATTATTCATCATTCGTCTCACTTTTGTTTTTTATTTTTTCATTACATTTTTATATTATTTGTATTTGGTTATTATTAAATTATTATTTTTTACATTTAGGAATACGCTGTTTTATGCTGCTTATGCTGTTTTTTTGCAAAGAAAATTCCTTTTATCCTTGTTCTGACATGCAATTTGCGAGTAAGTACTACACGTCTATTTTATTATTATCATGATTTTAGTATTATCATAATTCTCTCTTTGATTATTTTATAATAATTTTTTGAGACATATTAATTTTTATTTTTTATTCATTATTAGTTTTTTTATAATTGTTCCTCCTCTTTCAGCCGTTCCTATTTAAGAAAGGTCCAGATCAGGTATGTGTCTTCAATTTTAACACTAAGTTGCCTAATGATTTTACAATTCATTTCATGAATTTCATCTTTGGTTACGCCTGTGCCCTTTCTTTGCTGGTATTTTGTAATACATATGTAATTCATAAGTAATATACGTGTTGACAATTTTTAGTGTGTGTTTAATGTATAATGTATAAGTTTTTGATATATATATTTTTTGATATATTGATTTATATATTTTATATATATGTGCATTTTTATGTTATAATTATTATTTATTATAATTCCAAAAATATCTTTAAATGTTCATTTAACAGACTCTCTCTATTAATTTTTTTTATTCATGTCTATGTTTTACATGTACATTAGCATTCATATTGATGTTTTATACATTTTTATATACATATATTTTATACAATATATTTTTTGGAATTCTCTGTTTTATACTTTGATATATTTGTTGTTCATTTTAGCCCCTGACGCAGCCCTATTGTTGGGCGAAACACAACCTGTCGGGCAATTGTTTCACATATGATATCTTCAATAAAGCTTTTTGGATATTATACTGATCTGCTGGTTTGTTTTTCACGTTGGATTTTGCAGATCGTCTGCCTTGTTGTTTTCTATGGTCTTAGTAACAAACTCCTTTTCAAATGAGGTGGGGTTTGTGATACAGACGAGTGTAACAATGAGAAAAGTTTGTATGGTGCGTAATATAGATCTTCCAAATGTGTGTAAATCTGTGTCCAGCCAAACCAGTCCCCCAAATGTCGCAACAAGAATGCATGGTTGTATTGTTGCAGACTGGGAAGACCACTACTCCCCACCTCCTCCAGTCATCTATCATGACTGGCAAACGCATCTTCAGTTTTTTCTTTGATTGTAGAACAGAAACCACTAAATAACCGATACAGGCCTCTCAAGACCTTCTTTGTACTCCTAAGTAGGATTGATTGTAGAACATACAACCATCGTGGAAACTGAACCATCTTCATCAGATTTATCCGGCCCAACAAGGATAAGGGAAGATCCCTCCACTCCTCCAACCGCCGCTTGGTATTTTCCATGAGAATCCCAATATTAAGCCGGTACAGGGATGCAACATTCCTTTGCTAAACGGATGCCTAGATACCGAAAAGAATCCACCGCCCATCTCAATGGGAAAACCCTTCCCCAATCTTTTTGAAGCTGCGACGAGGACGGCAGAGCGAAACCCTGCATAATCCCCATATTCATGAAATATTTCTAAGAGAACTGTAAGGGATTCCCTCTGACTCGCCAAGTGCACTAAAAGGTAGTCTGCAAACGCCGCCACTTTGAAGTGAAAAGATTCTATTTGAATATCCCTAACCTCTGGATTTGCCATAATATCTCTAATGAGGGGATCTAGCGTGAAATGAGCACTTTTAAAATCTGTGTGTGCCTCTGAGCTGGTGCAAAACTTGTGAGTTTTTTTTTTTAACAGATATGTATTCTGTAAGTAAGATTTGGCATACAGGTTAGATTTTTGGCCCTCCTAAACTACACCTAAGTCCCTAAGCCATGTTCCCTTGAAATCTCTGTGTTTCACTCAGCTCTATGTGTAAATAGTGTTTTTTTCTGAAATTGCCATTTACAGGTCTATGTGATCTACACATGTAAAATACCCTATGATTAATTCTGTGAATAAACAGTTACCTTCTTTTATTTTGTTCTAATTTAATTAATATTTCATTTACTTTTTGTTTATTGTCTTACAATGTTCAGTTTACGTTTTAATTAGAATTGTGTTCGTAATGGTCTCATAATAATGGGAAAGACAGTTTATAAAATTTGTAAATAAATAAAATCTGAAGCAACCATGAACTTTGGAGTCACCACTTGTATGCTCGATTCAATCCTGCTTGTCAATGGAGAAAGTAAAATTGCAATCCAATAATAGGTGCTCTGCATAGACAATAGGATTAATCATACAGAAAATCTCTCCCACCTCCCCAAGAGTTGTACTACCTCTTGAGTGACAGAACTGAGGGAATTGAGGAGACAGCTCTGCACATGCTCAGAAGTTTGTATTAGTTCTGTGTTCTAGACATCTGTTCCATTCCAATGCCTTGTGATGGTTTCACCCACCTGTACACCTGGTTAATTCTACTGTCTACGGAAAACATCTGTTACAGGCACGCAACTTTGCTTTTTCTGAACACCTGCATTTATGTCTGAATTACATTCCTCCCCTTCTCCCCCCCCCCCCTCGCCAATGGAGCCTACTTTAGCATACTGTATACTCAAATCACTTATAGAATTACCTCCAAAATTAGCAATACTAAGCACACAGGAGAGAGAAAGTATGGGTTGGGTTTACCTTTCTAACCAGAAACTATACTGTTATAAAATAGGATAATTGGGAGGCTAAAGAGAAAGAACTGTATTGAAAATCTTTTTGCAAGACAAAAAAGGAAACATTTTTGAAAATAAGGTTCTAGCCATAAGGCCATATACCTTATAACTTGAAAAAAAAAACAAAAAAAACACAAGTAACTAAAACCAACCTGTTTGGCTTCATTGGTTGTTCATATGGTGCTTGCTGAATAGCATATTCTTGGTACCCTCTTCGTTGTACTTGATCTTGACTTGTTGTCTCTGGCTTTGTTGCAGATTCTGCTTCTGGAGGAGTGGCTTCAACCGGAACAATTTTTGTTGCTCCTATTGACATTAAGATAAAGTACATAGGTCATTTCTTTTTCCACTCGGGCCTTTTTTAGTTACATCCTTGTCTGCCAGTACAGTAGGTATTTTTTCTGCCCCCAGAGAGTTTACAGTTTAAGTTGGTAACTGAGGTTATATGGATAGAGATAGGGAAGAAATTAAATATTATGAAAAAATATAGATTAGTGAGTTAAGTTTGGAAAAAACAGGTTTGGACCGACAATATCAGGCCACATGAATATTTTTCTACAAAAAGTTTGTTTTGCAGTTGAACTACAGCAAGAAAAACATTCCGCAGTCACAAGACTACCCGAAGATCCTGATAAGCAAGGTTACGTGAATTATGCTGTCATTGGCTCAATGGAACTTGCAATAAAACTAGCCAATTGCTATTCATGACAGTTACCAGTGCCCTGAACATGATGGTAAGGCAAGACCTGACCTCCAAATAACGAGTTATTGATATGTCAGACCTGGGAAAATGCCCCTTTATCAGCAGAAACATATATCAGTATGCAGAACACAGTATAACCACTGGGTTGAAAAATGTATTTAAGACCTAAATTTCTGGGATTCAGCCAGTTGCTGGTGCAGGAGTGAGCTGACATGGCTGGTATAATGGGGAGCTGAAGGTGGGCTGAGGCTTTGGCAGGTCATAATGCATACCAGATGCACTGTCTAAATGTCTTGGAAGCAGTCCCAGAAGAGAAAGGTGACCAAATGGAAGAAAAAAAGAATTTGGGCATTTTCTAGGAAATCAGCCAAGCTGGGAATGGGTGGCGGAGGGAGTGCTGAGGTTTCGTTTTGGGCTAGATATCACTAAAAAGAGAAATGCACAGAGCATGGGTTATTTTTTATTATTTTTCTCATTATCATGCTTTAACATGCTTTAGTTTGCTCTATTATGCTTTATTATTACCTTGCCTACAACATTTGCTTGTTAAATTTACTATCATGTTTTATCATTACCATGCTACCCAAGATCCTTCTGTTATACTAAATGTATATTTTCTTATATACTTCCACTATTCGTGATGTATTGTAAGCCACATTGAGCCTGCAAAAAGGTGGGAAAATGTGGGATACAAATGCAATAAATAAATTAAATAAATAAATACAAAAAAAAAATTTAAAAGAAAAAATATGTGCACTGTGCAATTATACTGTATGTACTAAAATAAATATATATTCATTAGTGGAAACAGTATTTGGTTTATGGTCTGTGAAATGAAGGCACTATAAGTTACCTCAGTGTCTATACATGTCACCTATCTCATACAGGGGGAAGGAGGTAAGGTTACATAAGTGCCTTGGCAGAGTACCCTATCCAGTACAAAGTGATGCAGAGTTGCCCAAGATCACAAGGAGCGAGAGTGGCATTTAAACCTGCCTTTCTAAGTTTTCAGCCTACTGCTCTAACCACTTCTTAGTTTGTTCTAACTCATAATACTAGAATATATTAAACTTTAACACAATAGCTTTGGTTGTATTTTTATCTTCACGTACAAATTTAACAATCTGGCTCTTGTAGAATAGATGTGTCCAAGCTGGTTTCCACATTATCCATAATCAATGTGCATGAGTCACCATGAGGGCATCCTTCTACATTACAATCTTAAGTCTCTGGATCACAGCATGGAAGCTGAGCATGCCTAACTGTATCCTTGGACCTCTATTATATGCAAATGTATGTCATCCATACTCATTATGGATATCCTAAAAATCCAACCTGTTTGCAGCCCTAAAGGACATGGGCATCCCTGTTCTAGAATATTAAAGAGAAGAAAGTTATTCTCAAACCATATTTTATCATCTAAACTAGCTAACATGCAATAAAAAGATTATACAAGTTATGTATAACACATCAAGGGCTGCTTGTGATATTGCAGATCAAAGCCACAAGATTTCAACATTAGCTTCACCTCACTAAAACTGGCAAGACTTGATGTAACAGCACAGAGAATTTTCTTCTAATTATTACTGTTACTTTACTGCATTTTCATCCTCCTCCCCAAATGATTAACTTTAAACTGATCACCAATCAATCAATCAAATACAAGAGTCATTTAACTGACTACAACTCAGCAATTTGACATTGCTATTAAACTGCAGTAAGGATGTAATTTCCTGTATATTAAGGGCTGTTCATCTATAAAGTAAGTGACTATGGACGGTTTCTGGGACTGAAGAATAAGACTGAACTTCCAACATTATTTATTTTCTTATTTGAGAAAAAAATATACTAGGATTTACCCTACAGTTCTGTTGAGACAGGGACACCATGAGGAAAATATTCAACAGATTTATCCAACAAACTACAGGAGTTATTAGACATAACTTCCTGTGTCTATTCCAACCCCTGCTGACAAACTTTGCCAGTGTAAAAGACAGCCTGCACAAAATTTAGTCAATAAAAAGGGGTGATGGCTTAAATCTTGGCTGCTCTTTCATAACCTTGACCGATCACCACTGATATTCAGTAAATGTTGGTCAGAAGAAAGGGACAAAATGGAGAAGAGTGGGTGGAAATGAGGGTACAGAGAATTAAGTGAGGGCAGAGAGATTGATAGTTTGAAGGTAAGTGAGGCCTGACTATGCACTAAGATGCCAACCAGCAGTACAACTCACCAACCAACATTCTAGGCCATAAGAGACATCATCTTCCCATGTCCATTACTGCTCCTTCATCAAATATATGTTAAGTATAACACTCAACACTTATCTTATTAGCAGCTCACATAAGGTCCATAACTTCAAGATCTGCAGAATCTGCAGCTCGGCCTGGAGCTTGCAAAGCTTTATTAGTTTAAAGCATTAAGGCCAGAGCTTTTTTTTTGAGGGGGTATTTGGGGGTAGAGTACCAGCACCCATTCCACTGGCTGCTAGAATTGACCCATGGATCCCAAGTTTTAATGAAAGAGCTTAGGCTCTACACACCAGTGGTGTAGCCACAGGTGGGACTGGGTGCCCACCCAACAGTAGCACATGTTTAATGGTAGCTGGTGGGGATCCCAAGCTCTGCCAGCTGAACAATTCCCCCTGATGGTAATGAAAATGCTACTCTCCATGATACCGGCATCTGTGCATGCTCAGTTTTCAGTGCATGCCTGTTTCAGACTCCCAAAGTGGAAAGAAGCATTTTCCTGCCAGCTGACATATTTTTTTGGTGGTGGAGGTGAGGGGAGGGGGGAGAACACTTGGTGCCCACCCACTTCTTGTTCTGGCCCACCCAAAATCTATTGTCTGGCTATGCCCCTGCTACACACCAATTCTGTCTTGTCATAGATTCTGTGACTGGTTGCAGGAGGCCTGGCTATTGTGGGGTGGCTGCCTCAGTGATTACCCCACCTTTGAAGGGTGGCCTAGCATTTGAGCACTGGCACCTTTTTTGCTAGAAAAAAATGCACTGATTAAGACACACAGACGGAAAGCAGAAATACATACTCTGACTGAACACAGACCAGGCTGACAAAAGTCCAATCCAGACTCAGATGGAAACAACCTGATGTCAAATCCAGCAGAGAAACCCTTAGCAGGCTAATAAATACAGAATACGGACATTGACATGCACATGAGTGCACATACATGCATAAATGTCAATTTTACCTCTAAGAGCTATTCTGTAAGGACATGCCGAAGCAGCATGGCGTCAAAATACAAGAAGTAAACACAGTTCCTCTTAAGATAACTCCCTCACCTGGCCACATTAAAAGAATGTTAGCTTGACTGCTGAGTCAGGACAGTGGGGCTCAGGCAGACAGCAAGTTAAAATCCCTAGCATGGGTAAAGAACAGGGAGCGTGGATGCTCCCATAGAGATTCCAAGCCAAGCCGCAGCAGTGTTTGAAAACTTGCCTGGTGCAGGAGAAAGGAGTCCTGTAGGAGAAGTTCCCAGCCTGTGACTGCAGTGCATGAAGTCAGGTCAAGGTAGGATGTTTATATTGTGAAGTATTTACCCAATCTGTAACTGCAGTTTGAAGGCGGGTCAAAGTGGGAAATTATGAAGTACAAGTGAAGTATTGAAGTTGAGCACGCTAGGAGCAGTCACTGTGAGTGTTAACAAGTGTTTTTTTTTTAAATTACATTTGTACCCTGACCTTTCCCACTCATGGCAGGCTCAATGCAGCTTATATGGGGCAATGGAGGGTTAAGTGACTTACCCAGAGTCACAAGGAGCTGTCTGTGCCTGCAGTGGGAATCGAACCCAGTTCCCCAGGACCAAAGTCCACCACTCTAACCACTAGGCCACTCCTCACAAGTGTGAGTTAACAAAGCTGCTTTTTCTGTGAATGGAGTCTCATTTGAATCCTGCCTATGTCTGCATACCAGATCTATAACAATAAAATACTTTTTAGTATCTTTTGGGTCATAATAAAGACTTTACTTCTGTTATACACTGTCTGCTGCCTGGCCGCCATCCACGCTACTACAGGCATAGATAATGGGCGGAGAGTCCACATGTGTGCAACTTACAAAATACTGTAAGTAATGCACGCCCTTGCCACATTTGGATGCCCACAGTAATACTAGGTCTGTTGTTGGTGTAATAGTGGGAACCTATATTTTAGGCACCCTGATACCAGGTTAGGTTAGTACTTTGCAACGGCATCTGCACATCCCATTTCTAATATAGAAAAGGCTCTCATTCTGTGGAATCGGGGCACCTAAACAGAGGCACCTACTAAAAGAATTACCTCCCTGCTCAGTTTCCTCTTTCCAGCAGTGCAGGATTTTACTGGAAGAAGGAAGCAACAGAGTGAAGTAACATCTACTGTGTGGTTGCAAAACGAGAAGGCTGCAACAGTGCCAGCGCTATTGGCTCTTCTTCCCGTGCAGACTTCCTTGTGCAGAATCTTCATCAAGACAGGAATCTAATTATCTTCCTTTTTATAAAATGTAAAGGTGTGGCTGTGGTGAGAAGTCTTTAGAAATACTAGCGAGTAAGGGTTGGAGTCTGGGGGTTCTGGCTTTACATACTATGGAGCTCAAAAAGAGAAAAGCGTCCAAAAAGTGGCACAAATCTGCATTTGGACGTTTGTCTTAGAAAAACATCCAAATAGGTATTTTCGAAACCAATTTTTTGATGTTTTTCTATGAAGTCCGTCAGAAGTGCGTTCAGATCAGAAGGGGGTGTGTCAGGGGTGAGATCTGGGTGTTCCTAACACCTGGAAAATTTTCAGTCATAATGGAACAAAACAAAAACGTCCAGGACTAAAACTAAGACGTTTTGAGATAGACCTGTTTTTATAACGAATAAGGCAAAAAAAAGGTGCCTGGGAATCAGGGATGACCTCTCCTTACTCCCCCAGTGGTCACTAATTCCCTTCCACCCCCTAAAAATTTTGATTTAAAACATTACTTGCCAGCCTCTATGCCAGCCTCAGATGTTATACTCGGGTCTATTAAAACAGCACACAGATCCCTAGAGTAGTCTCGTGGTGGGTACAGTGCAGTGCAGACAGGTGGACCCAAGCCCATACCTCCACCTACCTGTTACACTTGTGAAGGAAACTATGAGTCCTCCAAAATTCACCAGAAACCCACTTACCTACATATAGGTGCCCCCTTCACCCATAAGGGCTATAATAGTGGTGTACAGTTGGGACTAGTGGGTTTTTTTTTTTGGGGGGGGGAGGCTCAGCAGACAAGATAAGGGAGCAATAGTGGGAAATGGGAATTGATATACTGCCTTTCTGAGGTTTTTGCAACTACATTCAAAGCGGTTTACATATATTCAGGTACTTATTTTGTACCAGGGATAATGGAGGTTTAAGTGACTTGCCCAGAGTCACAAGGAGCTGCAGTGGGAATCAAACTCAGTTCCCCAGGATCAAAGTCCACTGCACTAACCACTAGGCTACTCCACTAACAGTGAGATGAGTACCTGGAAGCATTTTATGAAGTCCACTGCAGTGTCCCATAGGGTGCCCTATTGCTTTCCTGGGATGTCTTGGGGACCTGTCTACTACAAATGCTGGCCCCTCCTTTAATTCAAT
Source organism: Microcaecilia unicolor (assembly GCF_901765095.1). Classification (NCBI taxonomy): domain Eukaryota; kingdom Metazoa; phylum Chordata; class Amphibia; order Gymnophiona; family Siphonopidae; genus Microcaecilia; species Microcaecilia unicolor. Next base: position 595,463,147 of record NC_044031.1, read on the forward strand.
GGTTTGATTTTGTGTGTTTTGCACTTGGATGTTTTTGTTTTGAAAATGGACCACAAAACACAACATTCAAATCACAAAAGCTTGTTCAAAACAGTATTTTCGGGAAAAAAAAAAAAGATAGCTAGATAGCTAGATAGCTAGCTAGATAGATAGATATTTTTCTTTTTTGAAAATGACCTTCTTTCGTATTCAGATTTTGGACATTTTTTGCAAGTCGGACTTATACATCATATTGAAAATACCCCTCTATGTAATTAGGATTGCAGGTTGGTGGCTGAGTAAACACATATATAAAATCATACCTTTAAAACTAATTACGCTTGATCTGATTTACAACAACATACTTGTAGAGGCAATCAAATCTAAATAAATAAAAAGTTTCTATCGCTTGAAAACCAAGTTTCAGCAATTGGACCAAAATATTTCAAAACCCTATGGAAACTGAGAAGGATCAGAGACTACTCTCCCAGACAAACATTCTGTCTAATAGCACAATCATTAATACTACTCCAATTTGACTACTGCAACGCAGCATATGTAAGATGTAAAGAAAGCATGTTGAAAACACTGCAGGCTGTCCAAAACACAGCAGCAAGACTAACGTACAGAAAATCGAAACATGACAGAGTAACCCCACTGCTAGTCATGCTACACTGGCTCCCAGTAAAAGCCACCGGAATGTTAATTTTCAAAATACTGTTTGGAATGTCCCCTGACTACATGCTAGACCTAATCAAATTGTCACCAAGAAATACATGCCCAGGAACCAGAGAATACCTACTGCTCCATCTAACCAAATGCAGAAACATAACCTACAAATCCATCTACTCAGCTGGATTCAGCAACCTGAGCTCTAGATGGTGGAACTCAATTCTCAAGGCCATAAGAAGCATCGGTAACTACCTCCAGTTCAGAAAAGAACTAAAAGCGTATCTATTCAAAAAATTCCAAGACTAATGATACCAATAGCTATTACTTATTACCGATCATAACTGTACAATCAACAATGTAATACTTCCTGACCGCTAAATGTAAGCCACATTGAACCTTCAGAGCCTTCCAGGAAGCCTACAGAGGAGGGGGAGGAGGGTTAGCCTGGAGCACAGCAAAGAACAGTCACTCTGCTCCTTAATGCAGCCCCTCTTCTCCTGTTGCTGCTGCCCCTAGCCTACCTGCCCCCTCCTCTGGTTCCACAGTTCCACTTCCTTTTTGTGTGCCATTTAAGACCTGGTAAAGTTATGTGGAGGAGTGGCCTAGTGGTTAGGGTGGTGGACTTTGGTCCTGGGGAACTGAGGAACTGAGTTCGATTGCCTTGTGACTCTAGGCAAGTCACTTAACCCTCCATTGCCCCATGTAAGCTGCATTGAGCCTGCCATGAGTGGGAAAGCGCGGGGTACAAGTGTAACAAAAATTAGTGTAGATGTGTTAAAAAAATAAATAAATAAAAAAAGCTCCTGGAGGAAAACTCCGTAAACTATTATCAAGGTGGACTTGAGGAAATCCACTGCTTATCCTTGGAGTAAACTGCATGGAATCCATTTTTTGGGATCAAGGAAGGACTTGTAAGCTGGATTGGCCACTGTTGCCAACAAGATACTGAGCTGGTTGGACCTATAGTCTGATCCAATATGGCAAATCTTATGATCTTAAAATCCCTTCCTCTCCCTCATCCCTATCACCTCCACTGGGAGGCTGCTTTACATATTACCACCCTCTCAGTAAAGGAAGGTGTCCTTAGATTACTCCTGAATCTTCAGTCTTCCACCTTTATCTGTGATCCCCTCACGTCACCGATTCCTTTCAATACCAATACATCTCTTGGATTCTGCTATATCCCTATACCTGGGTCCAATGCGGTTCACAATAATGACACAAAAGTACATCATCACAGAATTAGCATACGTTTCCAACAATATCTCACAAAATTAAAAATAATCATCAAATAAAAAAGTCTTAAGCTTTTTACAAAAAGCAACATATCTCGACTCTAATTCCATTTGAAAATCACAAAGGAAGAAAAGATAGAGCCAGCCAGCCATTCTAGAAAACCTCACCCCTCTAGTACTAACGACGAAGAATCTTCAAAGCACTTAACCTGGAGGAAGATCTAGAGAGAGGTGCACAGATTAATTTGGGCACAAGTTCTAAGGCCATAAATAGCCAGAAAAACCATACAAACGGATTTAAACAATATTCTCTCGCAAACCAAAAGCCAATGCAATTTAGTCATATAAAGAGTCTAGCTGAGGTGCTTTGAATAAGCTGAAGCTTCCTAAGAAGTTTCAGAGAAAGACCTGAATAAAGAAGATTACAATAATCAAGTTGTGTCGATACTAGCATCTGAACTAATAGCCTAAAACGTGACTGATCAAAAAACGATCTTACCAATATCAACTGTCTGAGCTTAAATATTGATTTTTCCCATAGCAAGATTAGTTGTGGTTCAAAGGTTAACCATGAGTCAATGACCACCCCCAGAACCTTAGATTTATCTTCAACCGATAATACCATATCCCCGGACAATATAAGTTGTTTAGGTGTAATAGTTCCACAGTTTCTACTTGAATTTAATTTCAGCATGTTTTTCAAGGCCCAATGTTGGATTCTAACCATACAAAATGATACCCTGGCAACCGTATCTTCCAACTCATCAAATACAGGTAGTACCATTAGAATATCACCTGCATAGGACAGCAATAACTCAGATTCCAGCTGAACTTTTCCCAATAAAGCCAAATAAAACTGAATCCCAATAAAGCCAAATAAAACTGAACGGTAGTGGTGACAGGGGAGAGCCTTGTGGGACACCACAATTCAGAAACCAGTATTTAGAGCAAGAATTATTCAGACACAATAACTGTGATGAGACAGAAACTCTTGGAACCATATGAAGAGAGGTCCTGCAATGCCCAAAGCACTCAGCTTTTCCAACAAGACAAGTGCAGCGGATATTTCAAATTGGAGCAGTATATACGGTTTTCCTAAGTCTAATTGATTTTAACACTGGTAGAGAGAACCAATAAAAGAGTTTCAGTACTCTGACCTGGTCTAAAACCAAACTGAGAAAAATATACAGTGAAATCTATCCAAATATTTTGCAAACAATTGTCCAACGCAAGATTCAACAAGTTTTGGAAAAAAAAACTCATCTCTTGTTCGTTTAAATCATAGAGGTATTTCAATGCCTCTATTTTACTTCCCTTCTTCCATCTTTCTTCCAAAGTATCAAATTTATATTTCTAAATCTGTCCTTGTGTGCTTTATGATGAGGACCACAAACAATTTTAGAAACACTCACCTGGACCAAATCAATCCTGTTTATTTCCTTTGATGGTTGTGTCTCCAGAATTGCACTCAGTACTCCAAATGAGGTCTCACTAGAGACTTATACAGAAGCACTATCATCTTTTTCCTGCTGGCCATTCCTTTCCCTATACACCTAGACATAATCCTGGTTTTTCTACCTGTTTTTTTCAACTTAATATTGGCAGATATGATCACTCCCAGATCTGCTCTTTTATGCACAGAAGTATTTCACCTCCTTTATTGTACAATTCCCATGGGTTTTTGCAGCCCAAAGGAATTACCCTGCATTTTTTAGCATTAAATCTTAGAATGCAAATTCTAGACCATTCTTCAAGCTTTAAAGATCCCACTTTGTGTTATTCACTTCTTCCAGGGTGTCTACCTCACTGCAGGATCTGGTGTGATTCACAGAGACAACCTCTCCCAAAATCCTTTCCTCAATATTGCCTATAAAAGTGAAGACAAAGATCAGGACCAATCCCTGCAATACACCAATAGTAAAAACATAAGAAAAGCCATACTGGATCAGACCAATGGTCCATCTAGTCCAGAATCCTATTTCCAACCGTGGCCAAGCCAGGTCACAAGTACCCAAGTACCTGGCAGAAACCCAAATAGTGGCAATATTCCATGCTACCAATCCCAGAGCAACTAGTAGCTTCCCCATGCCTCTCTCAATAGCAAGTCCCTGCCCCCCCCCCCCCCAAAGACTTAAACGACTCAAAAATATACTTAAAAAACCCATCTTCTAAGAAATTCAGGCACTTAGCTTCATGTTGTTTCTAAAAGCAGTTATGGAGTGAATCTTCATTCTCGACGAACAAGCTGCAACACATCCCACAAAAGCTCAGAACAGCAGCTGACAGACAAACAGAAGAAACTAACCCCAACAAGGGCCACTTGTTTCGCTGAGCTATCAAGGTTAGTTTCTTCTGTCTGTCTGTCTGCTATGCCTCTGAGCTTTGTGGGATATGTTGCACATCGATGAGGATGAAGATTTGCTCTGGAACTGCTTTTAGAAACAACAAGAAGCCAAGTGCCTGCATGTCTAAGAAGACCGAGGGGGGGGGGGGGGGGGTTAAGTATTTTTTTTGAACTGTAGTCATGATTGCAAGTAATTTAGCTTATTTTTCTGGGGGGGGGGAGGGGGGTGCAGTTTGGTTTTCTCTTTTTTCACACTGTCCTTTGTTTTCTGGTTCTCAATTACAACTCTGATGAAAATGGACTCTAACTGATATCAGGCTAATTTTTGCTTGTTGCTTTAGTAGCCTGTTTGAGCTTTGAGGCTTATTTTTGTAAGTGGTTAAAATATTTATAGCCCCTTGCAGTTTCTAAACTTTATGAGTGGCAACATTTTTGTTAGTTGCTTTAGCACTTTTTCATTGCTTTTCCTACAGGAATTTGTTCAATACGGGGTCCTATCTCTAAGCTGACATCTCCAGTAGCACACCTGTGACTCATAGACTTCTGCGAACATTGCATTTCCCAGATTATCTACCCTTTGTTTCTGTGCCCTGTTCTCGAGTTCACATATGCTGCTCACCATCCAGTGAGATGCTTGAGCTGGCATTGGAAGAATAAACACTACCTCACCAATGAACAGCAGCTGCTTACAGAGAAAAGACTCAAATCTGGTCAGCTATCCTGTGCAGAAGTCTTCCTGCAATGGTGTCATCTGCCACAGGTGGTTGTACGGCTGCCTAATTTATTTTTCCCAGTGCAAGGGGTCCAATAAGGTTCTTTTAGTCTAAGGAGTGTGGGTCAGAATTTGACACTTTGGTCTTTGTTTATATAAGACAAACGAAGCAGTTGCGGGAGAAAAAAACTTTGTAACAGACCTACTGAAAAACATTGCTTTTTCTTTTGCTTCCTGTATTATTGCATTTGTTAAGTCATTAAATTGCTACTGTCTTCAAAGAATTATTAGTTTGCTTATTGCCAGTGGAAAGAGTGAACCCAGGACCAAGAAGGGGTGTAATTATTACCCTAGGTGCAGTCATCTCCTCTTTTTCCCTAAAAGCCTCTTCTCTGCCACACGGTGGTTTCTGAGGGAATCCATTCTGGCTCATGTTCAGGCTGTTTATGCTCTAGACCCAAAAAGATGAAGACACCTAGCATGGGTGTCAAAGTTTGCTACTTCCTTTGACACTGGTAAAGCCAAAAATCAGGCGTGTTTTGCACCATGATCTGTAGGTTGAAACACAATGAAGACAAAATATATACTTCATTTTAATTTAAAAAGAGAAGAATTAACAGTTAAGGAAAATTATAAAAGCGGACAACAAAAAATGTTGTCGGAAAACTAGAGAAACTTCAACATTTGGAGAAGCTTTTCTTTATATTCATTCGAGTGGAAAACAACAAAACTGAGGGCACTAAGGAGACCACAGCATGTGGGGAAAGGACTGCATATGCTCAGACCTTTACACTAGCTTTGTGCTCAAAGACAGGTGTTTCATTTGTGACCAGTGCTTGTCAACAGAAAAAAATATGAACTTGTAGCAACCCCACTTTAAGGTGCTGTTGACTCTTTAGAAATACATCATTACCTAGAAAAAAAAATTTTCCTTCAGAATGTAGCCCACTAAAAACCAGCTGATTTACACGACTAATAAAATCATTTGTCTCAATTAAATATGGGAAACCCATGAGCAATATTAGTTATTTATCATACAGCCTTATTAACAATTGATTTGAACCAAATAATTCATGCACTATTTTACCTGGAATAGCTTCATGTGCTGTTAAGACCACACTTATAATTGGTTTCTTGGGTCCTGAAAACTGCTCCAACTCCTTCGACAGGACTTTCTCTGGTTTCTGTATTCGCATTTTCTTTGATGCCCTATCTCTTTCATCTTCTTTATCTCTCCCATTAAGTTCTATTTCAGAATCATTACCTACATAAGAAAAAAAACATTCAAAGATCAAAACAATAGATCCTCATTAATATCTTGTAAAGCAAAGATACTAAGAGGCATATTTTCAAAGCACTTGGCCTTCCAAAGTTCCATAGAAACCTATGGAACTTTGGAAGGCCAAGTGCTTTGAAAATATGCCTCAAAGTATTTTTATTTTGTTACAAAGAAAGCCTTTTAGGGCATAAACATAGTTCAGAGGCAGTATTGCAGGCTACAATGTGGAGAACCTTTGGTTCACTTCCCAGGTCAGTTCCTCTTCTCAGCTGGAGAATCAGAGACTGCTGATTCCAAGTATCCCAGGTTCACCAGTAACTTACTGTCTCTAAAAATGTCCTCCTTCTATGCATGAAGTAGGCTTTATGTAGGATAATAGGTTATGAAAAGCACATGCACAATTTCCTTTTGAAAATTTAACAGACTATGCACATATTTATACACTCATTTATAAAAAATACCTCTTAGAGACTAGAAAACATCAGTGCATATTTAGCCGGAAGGCTGAAAGGTAACCAATTCCTAGCACTCAATGATTTAATGTCTGGTGCCAATTTTCAAACATATTCAACATGTGCATGTAAATGTAGTGAAGCTTGACCTAAACATGCTTGAGATGCAACCATTTAAATTCAGGATCCTCATTAGTGCAAATGTGTCTTGATTACCAGCCTTCATCATTCAAAAGTCTAGGCAATGAAAACCAAGGGCATTTTGTATTTGATGGAGGAGAGATTAGGGTTTCAGAGTTAGCACTCTAACCCTTCTTGTTCAATTTTTCAGGCTCAGCAATACAGCAGAGGGGGGGGGGGGGGGGGGGGGGGGGGAGGGGGTAACTTCTCCAAATGGGTTAGGTTTCCACATTCTATGACAGGAATGAACCTCCCTCCTAAGCCAGGGCATGTGGAGTCTCTCAAATTTACTGCTGCCATAAAACTTGCATTGTGCCAGAGAAAGTTTCTCTCTGGTGTTCATAAGGGAACAAATGGAAAGGGGCCTTTCTATGGTACTTCTGGGGTAATGGAGGGTTAAGTGGCTTGCATAAAGTCACATGGAGCTGCAGTGGGAATCGAACTCCGTTCGTAGGCCGCTGCACTAATCACAAGGCTACTCCTCCAGGTGTGTTTGAATATTCTGTTTGATCGGAGTGTGGCACCCAAAATGATGGGAAATATTCTGTATCTTTCTGCCACATTTTCTTGATACTTGAGAATCTTCTCTCTCAAGGAGATTCGCAGAGTAAACACTTGGGATTGACGCCTCTATGATCGATGCCATTCTGGTGTTTTTCTCTTTTACCATTATATCCATTTTTCTTGAATCCAGCTTTTTATCTGGATGATAACCTCTTCATTTTCACAATTCTCTTAGCGTCATGATCTCAGTGCTTTTCTGGTATAGTGATATTGTAATATTTATAGGGTTTCAAATGGATGAGAAGTGACAGCTTGTTGGGCCTTTCCATATAAAAAATGTTCTGCCATCAGGACTTCATAGCTAGCTACAAGATGAATATCCATTTCAAGCTCTTTCTTACAGAATCTACAAATGTCAGTTGTATCAGTTTTTTCTATGCTCACTGTGAACCATCTTGTCTGTAATCTGCTAACCTGAGCTGCAACTATCAATCTCTCAGCCTTAAGTTTCAAGTCTCCTCTTCTTAACCATTCATGTATCCAGACTTGATCTACATAAGGTTCCTGGTGTAATTCTTTATATTTTCCACTTCATTTGTGCATTTGCCACTTGTTTTTCCTTGTTTGCTGATCAACTTCTTTAAAGAGATCTTGAAGTAGTGTACATTCAGGTACAGTAAGTAGTTTTCTGTTCCTGGAGGGCTCACAATTACAAAATAAAAGAGTTAAAGTGGGATTTGAACCTGGGTCCCTTGGTTTAAATTTAGTCCACTGCACTAACCATTAGGCTGCCTCTCTGCTCTACAGGGATGTCTGTGTGACTATTCTGCTAAGAATGCTGCCAGACAAATGTCCTTATCCTTGCTAAAAGAAAAAATAAAAATAAATAAATAAGGAGAGCGAGAATGCAGAATGAGGGCCACGGAGGAGGGGGGTTCAGGAGCAAAAGATCTGGAAGAAAGAGAGATAGAGAATGGGGACTGCAGTGGGGGAGGGTCCAGAAGCACAAGAAGAGTTGTTGGGAGAAAGAGGGAGAATGAGGACCTTGAGGGGGGCGGGGGGGGGGGGGGGAGAAGGAAGGTTCAGAAGCACAGAAAGAGTTGTTGGGAGAAAGAGGGAGAGAGAGAGAATGGGGATCGTGAGGGGGGAGGGTTCAGTAACACAGGAAGATTTGCTGGGAGGGAGGGGAGAGAGAGAGAAAGAGAGAAAGAAAGAAAGAGAGAAGAGAGAGATGTGTTTGAGAGGGACAGATGCTGGAAATAGGTAATAGAAAAAACAAGAGAGATGGTGATTGTGGAGTAGAGGGAAGAGACGGTGCCTGTGGAGGGGGAGGAGACAGAAGGGAAGGGAAGGGGAGAGAAGGGATAGTGCCCTTGAAGGGGAAGGGAAGGGGAGAGAAAGAGACAGAAAGAGAGTGACTGTAGAAGGGGAAAGGAGACAGAAAGAGACGGTGCCCATGGAGAGGAACGGAAGAGAGAGAGGTGGAAATGGTGCCCATGGAGGGGAAGAGAAAGGGAGGGGAGAGACAGGAGGAGACTGTGCTCATGGAAGGGAAGAGAGAACGGAGGAGATGGTGCCCATGAATGGAGGAGATGGAAACTAGACAGAATTGAAAATGAGGGAAAAAATGGATGAAAGATGGATATTAAGCAGGATGAGAAAGCAAGGGTATAGCTAAGGGTGGACCTGGGCCCACCCAATCTCGGCTCGGGCCCACCCAGTCTTTTGTGACCCTTGTCAGCAGGTCTCCCTTCCACTCCTTGGCCATGGCCAACCCTGCTTAGCCAGGCTATTCCAACACCGGCTCCTGCTCTGTCTGCCACCGTGTGTCAGCAGGTCTCCCTTCCACTCCTTGGCCACGGCCGACCCTGTTTAGCCAGGCTATTCCAGTCCAAAACCCAGCTTTCCAGCTCCACCACATAGTCACCTGTTAACACCTGTTAACTGCTTAACACCTCAGTCACTATGTCACCTGTCACACCTCAGTCACTACTTATGGCCCTTGTCCACGTTCTCTTCCTTGCCCTGTCCCTTCCTAATCTTCTTCCCCCCCCCCCCCCCACTCCCACTGTCTACCACTAGAACTCGCTGCCCTCCCGCCCTGCCTGCCACGGCAATACCCTATTCACCCTCATCCCCCACAACCTCACCATCCCTCTTGTCCCCCTCCTCCTTCCTAGCTCTTAACCTTCAACACTTCCTTCCTGCCATTAACCCATCCCCATTCCTCCTAAGTTCACCCCGTCTTCGTCGCCTTCGCCACCCGACCTCCCCCACCCTCCTCCGCATTCTCTTGCTCCTCCTCCTGCTATCCGCGGGAGACATTAACCCTAATCCAGGTCCCCCTCACCTGTCCCTGTCCTATTCATGCGAACGATTCCGGGATGTCTCCAATCTCGTCTCTATTCCCCTCCTCCCCCCCTCTTCCCTCCCTTCTCATGCGCCTTGTGGAATGTCCACTCAGTCTGCAACAAACTGCCCTTCACCCACGATCTCTTCATCTCTCGCTCCCTTCAACTGCTCGCCCTAACCGAAACCTGGATCTCCCCGGAAGACTCGGCCTCAGTCGCGGCCCTCTGCCATGGAGGTTATCTCTTCTCCCACACTCTCCGCCCAGTTGGCCGCAGTGGAGGCGTTGGGCTACTACTCTCGCCCTCCTGTAGTTTCCAACCCCTCCCCCTACCGCAGTCTCACTGCTTCTCATCCTTTGAAGCCCACTCCATCCAGCTATTCTACCCGCTGCCACTCAGAGTCGCAGTCATCTACTGCCCCCCTGATAAAGCCTTCTCTTCCTTCCTCACCGACTTTGATGCTTGGCTTTCTGTCTTTCTTGAACCCTCATCTCCGTCCCTAATTCTCGGAGACTTTAACATACACGCTTGATGACCCATCCGACCCTAACGCTTCTAAGTTCCTCACCCTAACATCCTCCTTCAACCTCCAGCTGTGCTCCACCACCCCTACTCACCGTGACGGCCATTGTCTTGACCTCATCCTCTCCTCCTCCGGCTCACCCTCCAATTTCCACGCTTCTGCTCTACCTCGCTCCGATCATCACCTGATAACATTTACACTTCTTCACCCCCCCCCCTGCCCCGTCCAACTTTAACCACCACCTCCTGGAATCTCCAGGCTATTGACCCCCCCACTTTATCCTCTAGTATCTCTAATCTCCTCCCCTCCATCATGTCCTCCGAGACTGTAGACAAAGCGGTCTCCGCTTACAATGCCACTCTATCCTCTGCTTTGGACACCCTCGCTCCATCCACCTCCCGTCCCACAAAGCGTACTAATCCCCAGCCTTGGCTGACCCCTTGCATCCGTTACCTTCGCTCCTGCACCCGATCCGCTGAACGCCTCTGGAGGAAATCTCGTACCCATTCAGACTTCCTTCACTACAAATTCATGCTATCCTCCTTCCATTCCTCCCTATTCCTTGCAAAACAGGACTATTACACCCAATTGACCAATTCTCTCAGCTCCAACCCTTGTCGTCTCTTCACCACCCTTAACTCCCTCCTCAAAGTGCCCCCCGCTCCCACTCCCCCTTCACTCTCTCCTCAATCACTGGCTGACTACTTCCGCGACAAGGTGCAAAAGATCAACCTTGAGTTCACTACCAAGCCACCACCTCCTCTTCAGCCTGTAGCCCCATCCAACAACCAACCATGGCCTCTTTCTCCTCCTTTCCTGAGATCACCGAGGATGAAACCTCTCGCCTTCTTTCCTCCTCGAAATGCACCACCTGTTCATCCGATCCCATCCCCACCAACCTACTTAACACCATCTCCCATACTGTCACCCCCTCCATCTGTCGTATCCTTAACCTTTCTCTCTCCACTGCAACTGTCCCTGACACCTTCAAGCAAGTCGTAGTCACACCTCTCCTAAAAAAACCATCACTTGACCCTACCTGCCCCTCCAACTACCGCCCCATCTCTCTCCTACCCTTCCTCTCCAAAATACTTGAGCGCGCCATTCACAGTCACTGCCTTGATTTTCTCTCCTCTCATGCCATCCTCGATCCACTTCAATCCGGTTTTCGCCCTCTACATTCGACAGAAACAGCACTCTCTAAAGTCTGCAACAACCTGCTCCTCGCCAAATCCAGAGGCCACTATTCCATCCTCATCCTCCTCGATCTATCCGCTGCGTTTGACACTGTCAATCATGACTTACTTCTTGCCACACTGTCCTCTTTTGGGTTCCAAGGCTCTGTCCTCTCCTGGTTCTCCTCTTCTCTCTCCCACCACACCTTCAGGGTACACTCTCATGGATCTTCCTCCACTCCCATCCCACTATCTGTTAGAGTTCCCCAGGGATCTGTCCTTGGACCCTTCTCTTCTCAATCTACACCTCTTCCCTAGGCTCACTGATCTCATCTCATGGTTTTCAGTATCATCTTTATGCTGATGACACCCAGCTATATCTCTAAACACCAGACATCACCGCGGAGACCCAGGCCAAGGTATCGGCCTGCTTATCCGACATTGCTGCCTGGATGTCCAACCGCCACCTGAAGCTGAACATGTCCAAAACCGAGCTCCTCGTCTTTCCACCTAAACCCACTTCTCCTCTTCCTCCACTCTCTATCTCAGTTGATAACACCCTCATCCTCCCTGTCCCATCTGCCCGCAACCTCGGAGTCATCTTCAACTCCTCCCTCTCCTTCTCTGCGCATATCCAACAGACTGCAAAGACCTGTCGCTTCTTCCTCTTCAACATCAGCAAAATTCACCCTTTCCTCTCTGAGCACACCACACGAACTCTCATCCACGCTCTCATTACCTCTCGCCTTGACTACTGCATTTATATATTGCACTGTACAGGAGGAAACATGAGGGGGCCACTTTATGTGATTAATCGCATGACTAAACACTAAGAATTGTTAATCATGCGATTACAATTTTTAATTGATGGACAGCCCTACTTCAGAGGTATTTGTTTCCACTTAATGATGGGCTAAAGCTGGGTATGTGTTATGCTATTCTGTTTTGTAATCTTATACTATTACTTGTTGTATAATTGAATTTTGTAATATGTTAAACATATTTAATGGATGGCAAATAATTTGTGCTGATCCCATATTTACATGTAATACTCTTTCACCTCACTTGTATTTAAGGCAATCTATAAATAATTTAAATTTATTTGCACAATATAGTCCATACTAATGCTGTCCGATTCGGTCAAAATGTTTTCAATTCGATTTGATTTACTCATATGAATCGATTTTTCAATTCAATTCTTTAACGCTATTAACAATAAATAGAAAATAAATGTCAGTTTTCTAACTTTGTTGCCTGGTCTTTAAATTTTTATCATCGTGTCTCTAGTGTCCACTTTTTCAGTCTTCTCTTAACTCTTCTGCCTTTAGATTATATGGCATATTGTGTGATCTATTTAGTGTTTGCTTCTTAAAAAGTAATGAAATGTAATTAAAACCCTGTAAGAAGACTTCACTCTTGTTATCCTAATTAGAACTGACTACAAATTAAGACTATAAATGCAGCATTGTGTCCCTGCCCCCCCCCCCCCCCCCCGCATTACACCTCTATGTCCCTACCCTCATCATGTTAAGTTTCACCCCTTATTCCTCTTTCTCTCCTATCCCCCCTTTCCCTCTTGTCTTTCCTTCCCCAGGCAAGACAGGGGGAAGAAACAGAACTTCCAGTGATCAAATTAAAAAAGAAAGGGTGGAAGAGATCAACCAACATGTTCCAAAATAATGACCAAGCTAAAATAAGATCCAGAAGTCCAGTGCTTCTAAAAATAAAAAACTTTATTCTCCAAGGTGCATAGGATGCACCTTGGAGAATAAAGAGGGTTTTTTTTTACAAAGGTGCAGAAGCATTTTTAATGTGCGCTAAACACTAGAGAAGTCCATAGGAACATATGGGCACTGAATTGATTTGCACTTTTCTGACCACTGACAAGTCAGTTATGACCCATGAACTGCATAACTAAAGGTTCAAACTTAAAATGCCTGAAAGCTGCATTTTTACTTTCTGCTGAGAGCTGAGAATTTGAGATCATACCAGCAAGGAGTGCTTTTCCCCTCCCTTGACAGAAATGGTGCCACCGACTCTAGCTCAGCAAGGACACAAAGAATATGTAAACGGTTTGAGAGAGAAGATGTGTGGAGGTTGTTAGACAAAACAATGATAAAGTCCTGGGTCTTGGGAAGATTCCTGTAGCAAAGTGGCGACTATAATCTCTTGGAGAAGGGTAGTTAGTGGGGTTCCTTAGGGGTCTGTGCTAGGACCGCTGCTTTTTAATATATCTATAAATGATTTAGAGATGGGAGTAACTAGCGAGGTAATTAAATTTGCTGATGACACAAAGTTATTCAAAGTCATTAAATCACGACAGGATTGTGAAAAATTACAGAAGGACCTTACGAGACTGGGCGGCTAAATGGCAGATGACGTTTAATGTGAGCAAAAAGAACCCGAATTATAGCTACGTCATGCTAGGTTCCATGTTAGGAGTTACGGACCAAGACAGGGATCTAGGTGTCGTCGTCGATAATACACTGAAACCTTCTGCTCAGTGTGCTGCTGCGGCTAGGAAAGCGAATAGAATGTTGGGTATTATTAGGAAAGGTATGGAAAAAACGTGTGAGGATGTTATAATGTTGTTGTATCGCTCCATGGTGCGACCGCACCTTGAGTATTGTGTTCAATTCTGGTCACCGCATCTCAAGAAAGATATAGTAGAATTGGAAAAGGTGCAGCAAAGGGCGACTAAAATGATAGCGGGGATGGGACGACTTCCCTATGAAGAAAGACTAAGGAGGCTAGGGTTTTTCAGCTTGGAGAAGAGACGGCTGAGGGGAGACATGATAGAGGTATATAAAATAATGAGTGGAGTGGAACAGGTGGATGTGAAGCGTCTGTTCACGCTTTCCAAAAATACTAGGACTAGGGGGCATGCGATGAAACTACAGTGTAGTAAATTTAAAACAAATTGGCGAAAATGTTTCTTCACCCAACGTATAATTAAACTCTGGAATTTGTTGCCAGAGAAAGTGGTGAAGGCGGTTAGCTTAGCAGAGTTTAAAAAGGGGTTGGACGGTTTCCTAAAGGACAAGTCCATAAACCGCTACTAAATGGACTTGGGAAACATCCACAATTCCAGGAATAACATGTATAGAATGTTTGTACATTTGGGAAGCTTGCCAGGTGCCCTTTGCCTGGATTGGCCGCTGTTGTGGACAGGATGCTGGGCTCGATGGACCCTTGGTCTTTTCCCAGTGTGGCATTACTTATGTACTTATGTGAAAGAAACCTTGGACTTCTGTTTTTCATAAACATGTAGATATTGTGTTCTGTATTCCATAACATTCAGATAGTATTTTTCCATTTTGTGTAAACAATAAAGTAAGACAGAAATTAGCTGAAATAAGACAGAAAATAGCTGAAATTGCAAGGTTGTATGATTTGGGAGGGAATTTCCATTGTGCAAAAGAGTATATAAGTGGCTGTGTGTGGTATTTAGATAGAGGCTGAGATGATCAACTGAGTGACTCTCTACCACAGTGGTCTCTCTCCCTCTCGTAACAAATTGTTATTTGTTACTGACCGATTGCTTTGTTGTTACATAATTTGGTAAGTAATAAAGACTTTCCCCTTCGAAGGAACATAGTCTCTGTCTTCTCTGCTTTCTCTGTTTCCTCTGTCCACTGTATCTTGGGGTGGGTGTAAGAGACAGAAACCCTATTTGCCCCACAGGTCCAAATGGTATTTCCTATGGTAAGTAGAAATATATCAGAGAAGGAATTCCCATATATTATAGCCCCTCCCTGAGTCTAGGTAGTTATCAGAGGAGACCTTGGACTCCACTATAAACAGCACCTCTAGCATTTACTTTTAATGCGCACTAGAAACACTAGCACACCATTGTAAAAGGACTCCAAAGTTTCTTATTTTTAGAAGCATTGGACTTCTGGATTTTATTTTAACTTGATTGTTATTTTGAAACATATTGGTTGATCTCTTCCACCCTTTTCTTTCGTATTTCCTTCCCCAGGACCAAGATTTCACCCTTGAACAATTACACAATTTTATTACTCCACATTTGGTTCTCACTGAATCTTGATTGCTACAAGTAAGCTACAACATTCTGAAAACAAATTCAATCCAACACTTATAACTATTCATATTATAAATATAGAATACATCAATATCATGCACCAGAAAATAGATGTCAGCATGAGCATTCAACACAATTAAATATAATGACATTCAGAAAAAACTATCTATGATATTGCAGACAGACAAATTCCATCACATGAAGACCTCAAACAGTGTGCAAAAAGGAGGTAGAAACCCCTTGCTGTTTTCTCTAGCACTAGCAAATGTCACAAAAAGGAATATGGGTGTACATAGACTTTTTTTTCATCTCCTAAAAAAAAACTATGTTGAGCTTTCAGTGCCACCCTCCCCCCTTTCCTTATTCCCAGGCCCTGCCCCCAAAACTCTCGAGCCCCACCCCCAACTTCTCTTACCTCCGTAAGAAATCTTTGCACTCCTTGGTTGCTCCTGCCTCTGCAACTTTGATATTACAAGTGGCGCCAACAGACTGAGTGACAATTTTGTGAATTTGTTTTCCTTGGAACTTAGACTCCGCATTCTTCTTTCTCTGGCAGCAAACCAGGAGCAACCAACACTGCTCCCGTGGGCTCCACAGCCTTCCCTCTGGCATACTCCCGCCTCTGTGGAAACAGGAAGTTGCATCACTGGGAACGCTGTGCAGCCGGTGTGAGCAGTGTCGCTGGCTGCTTGTGCTCGCTGCCAGTGAAGAACAAGAGCTTTAATGGGTGCACAGGGGGAGGGGAATTGAACTATCCAATTTATTAAAAAAAACAAAATCGATTTCAATGAAGTCGCCAAAAACAAATCATCAAATCAATTCAAATCACGAATTGGACAGCGTTAGTCCATACTGCATAAATGCATTTAACAGCTTCATCATGATGAGTTGCTTTGCATTCATTTGGTAAAATAGCTTAATGCAAATCAAGTGGCTAAACACGATTTGTATCCATCTGAAGGCGCCAACTGTGCCAGCTGACACAGCACACTCCTTTCAAGAGAAGCATGAAAGCTAAGGTGGCCCTCAGGAAAGTAAGTCGGTGTCATTTACTTCTTTAGAGTGGGCAGGGCAGTGGGGACTGAGGATATAGCCTTTCTCCTCTGTTTTCGGAACATCATATAGAGAAGGTAGAGGGAATGGTCATCTATATATGTCGCACTGCTCTGTTGGCATAGTTTGACAGTCCTTTCAGTCACCAGGGGAAATTAGGTTGGCATTGCTGTCACTAGTAAAGTGAATGCATTACTGGCAGCAGTCACACAAAAATACTGGCAATAGTAAAACCATTTTTAAATATGTCTATTACCAAGTCTCATATATAGAAAAAAAATCTACAATCTAATTGATAGCAGCATATGATTATGTTATAACTTGGGAGAATGGCCCAATTTTCTCCTTTTTCTTTTCTAATCTGCCTTGAGTCGTGCTTGAGTTAACTGGAATAGAAGTGGTCATGTTAGATTAGATTAAATTAGATCATGCATGTTACACAGCATTTAATACATTAGATATTACAGCATTACTTTACAGCAAATTAAGTAATAGGGGGCAATATTCACCACTAGTTGACTGGGATGGAGAGGCTCCTACCTGGTTAACTAGCACTGATCAGATACTGACAGGATATCCAACACCTGCAAGACTGGCATCCAAATGACAGATAAAATTTAATGTGCACAAGTGTGAAATTGGGCTAGACTGAACTGTTCTTGATTGTTTCTCCTCTTATCTACAGAGCAAGTCCTTCGTTGTGCATATTCTAAATCAGACTTCAGTTCTCCACTAGCTGTCATGCGATGTTCCACAAATATCAAACCTTTCCCCATTGCTCTTCAACATTTTCTGATGACATCTTATTGATCTTTCCCACCTCATCTCTAGCTCCAAACCTTCGACCTTTGCAGACATATTTACCAACTTCCTGGTTGAGCTCTCAGAAACTTGTGCTAAATCTGGAGAAAACCATCACCTGTTGGTTCACCGACTCTCATCCTTCACCATCCCTTATACCTTCTGTATTTGGCATTCTCAACCACCCAACTGATTCATTTTAGTACTTTAGCATTATTTTTTGACTCAGATTTATCATTTTGCAAGCAAATATTGCATCTTTTGAAACTTAGTTTCTTTTCACTCCATCCTCATTCACTTTGTAATTTTCTCTCTCTCCCCCTGCTCTTCACATATTGGTACAAGACTTTATTTATTTCATGACTCAACTATTGTAACCCTGTTTATACAGGTATCCTCCAATGCCAACTCCAGACTCCGTTCCTTTTGTCTTACTGCACCATACACCTGGAATAGACTTCCTGAGTCAGTACGCCAAGCTCCATCTCTGGCCATCTTCAAATCTAGGCTAAAAGCCCACCTTTTTGAGGCTGCTTTATCTCCTAACTCCTATTCACTTGTTCAGTACCCATATCTGTTTTATCATTCCCACCTTAAGTAATTCTCTTATTTGTCCTGTTTGTCTGTCTTGATTAGATTGTAAGCTCTGTCAAGCAGGGATTGTCTTTTACATGTTTAGTGTACAGAGCTGCGTACGCCCAGTAGCTATAGAAATGATAAGTAGTAGTAGTAGTTATTATAAAGTTTTGTAGGCTACAGACAATCTGAAACACTGCTGCTCACTTTCTCTGTTGGACTCGCAAGAATGATCATATATCTCTACTATTCCACTCTTTACATTGGCTCCCAGTGGTTTTCAGAATACAGTTTAAGATTCTCTGTCTGGCATTTAAGGCTTCACTAGACGTCCCATCTTACTAATCCTCACTTGTCGTTCTATATACCCCCTACTGTTGATCACTGTATTCAGCTGACGTCCATCGTCTCGTTCTCCCAAACCCAAAATGGTCCATTATGAATCAACTTGCAATTTCGCTTTTTCTTCTTGGTCTGTAAACTGTAGAACACCCTACTTCCATCTATCCGCTGTGAATCTTCATTTCCTAGATTCAAAAACTTTTTGAAGATGTACTACTTTGATTTGGCCTTTAATGTAATCTTTTATTGAATTATAATATGGGGTCCTAGCTATCTGAAATTCTGGAGTGGTTTGGTTTGTTATTAGGGTGTTTTAAATATTGTATGAGTGCTTCTTGTACTATTTCTTATGGCTTTCTCTTAACTTTTCTTTCTTTGGAATATATAAACTACCTTGACCTTATATCGGAATTTGTTGTTCCGTAAGTTATTGAAAAATTGGTTATACCATATATACTCATGTACAAGTTGATCTCGTGTATAAGTCGAGGGCAGTTTTGGGACTAAAGATGGCCAAAAATAATGTGACCTATGTTTCAGTTGACGATCCCCTCCAGCCCTCCCTCTCTTTCTTCCTGCCACCTCCAGGTCCCACATTACTTCCCTTCCACCTTTTCTGCTCATGGGTGGAACAGGTCGGAGGGAGCACTTTGGAGCAGACAACCTAGGTGTATCACCGCCAGTGCTCTAGAAAAGAAAGTTTGGAGGTACACAGCAGGGGGGAGGAGTTGAGATGTTGAACCACAGGCTGGAGAAGAGAGGGAAGTGGAGGGAGAGATACCATATTGTGCTGCCAACAGAGGATGGGGGATAATTATTTTTTTTTAGCCATTATAGGACCCTGGTTTTTTAAAGGCATTTTGGAGTTGAAATGTCTCAACTTATACACGAGTATATACGGTTTATCCAAATTTAGCCAGTTAATTAGAAGGAAGAAAATTGTTTCATCTCTTGCTGTTGATTAGCAGTTATTTTATGTGTGGTTATAAGAAGGAATATGAAGATAACCACATGAAATATAAGTGACTGTTTTGTTTTGATGTATTTTGTTGTTAAGATGCTTTTATTATTTTACTGTTAACAGCTTGTGGAGCAGTAATATTAAGTAGAAATAAATATTTGCAAAACATAATTTTTAAAATACAACCACTATCAGCTACTGTTCCCTGTACCAGTCATCCTCAACTCTTAGAAATGTCAGCCAAAGTCCATTATGAGCTTACCTTGCTCTTCTTCTTCCCCATCATCATTCATACCAATCAAACATATATGCTTTTTCAGCTGTCGATTATTTGAGAATTTGCGACTGCATTTTCTGCATTCCAGGGTGTCAGGTATAACTTCAGCCACCGCATCTTTTTCTTCCAAGTCCTGTGGTATTTCCTCCTGTGCGTTGCTGTTAATGTTTTCTGCAGGCTCTTCATCTACTTGAAATTTTTTGGTTGAACCTTTTGGTCTACCCCGTTTTCTCTTCACTACTGACACATCTAAAAAAAATAATAATAACCCTGTTATAAACAGTATTACAGGGCCCATCGAAAAGACCAAAAGCTCCTGAACTGTGAATTCCCTCTCATTTGAATTAACTTAAAACTTTCAAGCTTTGCATTTTCTAAACTTTTTAAATGCATTCTCAAAAGCCTTACCAAATACTACAGGACAGTATAGTGATTTTGTATACTACAACAGGAAGTGAGTAAGAAATTGAGAGTCCATACCCTACTGATCTCAACAGGACAAACTCCTAGTCAACAGAAGAACATTCTTTAAAAGATCTTAGGTCAGCAAAAGCCAAGACACACCTGAAGAGGTTGCATGCATATTTATGAAACAATGAACTGTAAAACAGGTTGGGATCTTGTCTAAATTATCACTTTTATACACATACTAGGAAAAAAGGTCCGTTTCTCAGCGCAATAAAGCGGGCACTAGCAAGGTTCTATAATGGTAGGGGCCCCCTCCCTCCGAGCTGCTTGCCTGCCTCCGTGTGACCGTCGGACGTTGTTCGTGGTTCGCTCTGTGTAGGGGTTTTTTTTTTTTTGCTGCGCCTCCGTGCCTGTGCCGTTTCCGTTTCAGCCCTCGAGTGTCATTGCTCCGCCCTCGACGTCATCACGTTTTGATGCGAGGGCGGTGCAGACACTCAGGGGCACACCGGATATCTCGGGCGCCTCAACTTCCGTGGAGGCTTCATTAGAACGTTGGGGTTGCCTTTTATATAGAGAGATAATTATGTAATAAACGTAAAATTGGGATCTCATTTTTACATATATAAATAGATGAATTTGAAATGGAGGCAACCGAGTGACACAATACAGTAGTCAATGGAGACTATGCTAACTAGTTAAAACGCTTCCACTAATAAAATGATTTTTTTTAATGTCACATATTAACACTGCAGTCTGATCTAGCATGATGTTCATAATAAGCTACTGTAAACAAGATTATTAGCTATACACATGTGCATTTCTAGACTCACTTAATACATTCCAGGTGACCAATCAAAGTAGCCCACAACAAAACAGCTCCAACAAAAAAAGCCCAATTCAAATGACGAAAGGGGTTCTTTTACTAAAATGCTCTGAGCCCCAACACAGGCTTAGACATGCTAAGACATCCTGCGGTAACTTTGCCACGGGCTTAGGAGGAATCTAAGAAAATACTCCTTCAGGGAAAGGGTTGTGGATGGATGGAATGGCCTCCAGGTGAAGGCTGTGGAAACATGGACTATGTCAGAATTTAAGAAAGCGCGGGACAGGCACATGGGATCTCTTAGGAATAGGAGGAGATAGTGGTTACTGAGGATGGACAGACTGGATGGCCATTTGGTACTTATCTGCAGTCATGTTTCTATCTGCATGAGCTAACCACATACTAAAAATGGGGGGGGGGGGGGGTTGATGAGGCGTGTCAGGGGCGGAGAGTGGACATTCCTGTTGTATCCAGTTAGTGCAGGAACTATCATGTGCTACCTGGTTAGCGCACAGTTAATGCAGGAGTCAAGAAGCCAGTAAGCGTCATGTTTGAAGTCGGGCATGGAATAAAGTTAAGTGATGCGATATGAGAACTTAGTCCCCTGAGGAAGCTAGTCATATAGTGAAATGGAGAGCCCCGTTGGGAACAAGAATGAAGCTAAGTGCTTGATTTCATTATAGCATGAACAAGAAAAGCAATATTGTATGAACAATTGAAAGCAATATTGAATCACAAATGTGGGAAAACACTTGGAGAAGTTAGAGGGTGTATATATATAAAATTAATTGTTTGGAGGTTTTTTTAGACCGATGAGAAAACTGGAGTCCAATATGAGCTGGCACTAAGATATTTTGCTTGCAGGGACATTTGAGGTCTTTTTCCTCCATTAGTAAGTATATACTTAAAGCAATTTGAGTATCATCTGAATACTGTTTGAAATAAGAGATATACGAACTGAGTGATATTTTCAGCTTATTACATTTGTTACATAGACATTGGTTGCTGAAATTGTGTCTACATTGGTTTAACATGCGCTAATGTTGCCATTAGTGCACAATGACTGAAAGGAATTGCTGCTGGAGCACTTACCAACACCTATTTTGTAAGCAGTAAGGGCTCACACGCTAATCCTGAACTAACCAGATAGCCTACTCTCAGCCTCAGATTTGCCCTCTCCAGTAACATTTTCTAAAAAGTTTTTGGGGAACGAGTAGCGTGCACAGATTGAAACTTACAGCAGGATGCCTGAGCATGTCCCGCAGTAAGCCATTTTAAACTGCAGTAAGCACATGCTAGTGCTTAATGCAGCTTAGTAAAACATAGTAAGTGATGGCAGATAAAGACATGAATGGTCCATCCAGTCTGCCCAACACACCCATTATCAATTCAAGATTAAAATCAACAATGAACATAATATTATATACTTGGATCACAGTCTTTCTTTGGTGTTTCTAGAACATATACAGTAGAAGTCTGCCCGGCTCTGTTATGATCCAACTACTGGAGATGCTGTCAAAGCTCACTCCAGCCTATTCAAATCCATTTTGTCATTTGCAGGACATAGACAGTAAAGTCTGCCCAGTACTGTCCTCATGTTCCAAATTACTGGAGTTTTTGTCAAAGCTCTCTCCAACCCATCCTACAACCGGATTGCTATATGTGGGACTCAGACCATTCAAGCCAGCCCAGCATCGGTCTTAGTTGATACAGCCAGAGTTACCATCTAAGCAGTTACCTGATGTTAGGGTCCACCTTAGGAGTCAGCACTCAAGAAGAAAGATCTAGATGTCATTGTACAGAATATGCTGAAATCTTCTGCCCAGTGTGCAGTAGCGGCAGCCAAAAAAAGCAAACCAGATGCTAGGAATTATTAGGAAAGGAATGCAAAATCAGATCAAGAATATTATAATGCCTCTGTATTGCTCTATGGTGTGATCCTACCTTGAGTATTGCGTTCAATTCTGGTCGCTGTATCTCAAAAAAGGTATAGCGGAATTAGAAAAGGTTCAAAGAAGAGAGACCAAAATGATAAAGGGGATGGATTTCCTCCCATATGAGGAAAGGCTAAAGAGGTTAGTGTTCTTCAGCTTGGAAGAGAGATACCTGACAATATGATTGAGGTCTAAAAAAAAATCCTGAATGGTGTAGTAAAGTGTAGAACTGACCAGGGGACACTCAATGAAATTATATAGAAATACTTTTAAAACAAATAGGAGGACATATTTTTTCACTCAAATTGTAGTTAAGCTCTGGAATTTGCTGGCAGAGAATGTGGTTAGCATATCTGGGTTTAAAAAAGGTTTGGACAAGTTCCTGTACAAAAAGTCTATATCTGTCATTGAGTTGGACATGGGGGAATGGCTTCCCCCGGGATTGGTAGCATAGAACGTTGCTACTAACTGGTTTTCTACCAGGTACTTTTGAGCTGGATAGGCCACTATTGGAAGTAGGATGCTGGGCTAGATGGACCATTGGTCTGACCTAGTATGGCTGTTCTTATGTTTCTAATGTTCTTGGCTCACCCTAGTGATCATTCTAGTGTAAGAACATGGGCATGGGAAAAATACATGATCATAGGATCAACTTATTAAAGAAGTTTAAAGAAGGAACTGGACAGGTATTTAGAACTCCCCTGTTATGAAAGGATATCCTGGTATGAGGTAGATAAGTCATTGCAGCATGGAAATTGCTGACATCCTAGATGACGTCATGGTAGAACGTACCTGACAGAGATCTGACTTGGCCTGTTTGTTCTCCAACTTGCCTGGTGAAATTGCTATTCCCCAGAATGTGAAAGAGATGAGGGAAGACACTGGGTACTCCCTCTATTCCTGTAACTGGATAGGCACTTCGGCAGCCTACGCTGGACTAATTTCAGGTGAGGTCAGCATTGGATTCGTCGGGAATTTTGGCCAAGCTTCCTGGAACTTCAGCAGGCAGCAGAATAGACAGTTTGTTTGAGACCTGTTGTTCGTACAGCGCCTCCTTAACCTGGAAGCGACTCAGTGATGGGGGTTCAGTTGATCCAGAATCTCATGCAAGTGTCCTCAGAAAGGCCGGAGGAAGACCCAGTCGCTGACTCTTCACCTCGAGAGGGGAGAGCCGGTGTGTCAACTATTTCTTAGTCACCTGTGTTACAAACTGTGAGTTGTTTGACTCAAACCCAAGGTTCTATGGATGCTTCCATTGCGAGTCAGCGAGTTGTGGAGAAACGGGCTGTAGTGACTTGAGTTGCTATGGGATGTGATTCAAGGTTTACACTTTACTCTTCAGGATTTATCTGAAAAGTTTCAACACGTTTCTGAAGCTGTGGTTACACAAGCGCAGGTTTCTGATCAGAAAGCTGCTAAGATTGGGACCATTTCCATTGAGTTACAAGAGGTTCAGAATGTTGGAATTTCATTAAAGACAGTAATTATCTTTATAGAAAATTGGAATACCTTGAAAATCAGGCACATAGGAAAATTTGTAAAATGCAAATTGTTCTTAAGTCCCCACTTATAACTCCTTTGGATATGATTAAAAGCATTTGGTGGAAATTTGGGGGGATGCCATTTGCCCCCATAACAAAAGTGTTCTATGCTTTTTCCTATGGATAGCGGTGGCCTGTCAGGAACACAGGGTCATGGTCGTCAGCAAGGGAACAATAGAGGAAATGAACATAACTGATCCTCTGGAATCAACACCGGACTGCATTACTCAGAGAATCACTCAAGTAGTTTATTTTGCTATGGGATCTTATCATAATACTGTCTTAAAACTATATTTCCATCATTTACATAAACTGTTTTGGGGTTCTAAAGTTAGAATTTATGCAGATCTTTCTAAGACAACTCAGAAGAGACACCAAGAGTTCCTAGCTCTTATAGCTAGTGTTTTAGCTCTTAGCGCTAACTTTTTCTTGCAATTTCCTTGTATTTGCCTAATATTGCATAAATCTAAGTCATTTCATTTTTTTAACCCTAAGCAACTGATTCAATCCCTCTCTCGCTTTAAGAATTCAAAGTAGTAATCGCTTCCACAAAGAATGCTCTTTAGGTTGGCTGGCTATCTTCTTCTTTATTCAATGGATGTATTAATTATGTTGTTTTCTTTTATTTGTCTTCTTTTTACTTGGATCTTCTTTTTCCTATAGGTCCTGATATTGTGGATGAATAGAAATATTTTATTGTCTCCTAGTATTGTAATTTTGGTATTTTATTTTTAATTTTATGTCTCCAATTATCACTATTTGTGATATGTTAAATCAAAATTTTTGGGAAAAAAACAAAACAACAACAACACAAAACTCGTTGACACTATAAACCGAAATGATAGGGCACCAAAATTATGATATTCCAGGTCATATGCTTTAGCCCACATGACACTAGAGACAAAAAAGTAGCTTTCATCTGCTGGATAAGAACCATAAACACCCCATGACAGCATGCAGCTTGATAGAAGACTTAAAATGAAACAAGCCCTGCATAAGATATTTTAGAGAGATTGTTTTTCCTTTTGTTTACTGATGATAAACACCATCCGTACTATGGTGCCCAGGGTTGGTTCTAAAAACTAAGTAGATTTCATATTGGCTCTGAAGTAATGACACACAGGAAATCCAATATGTTAGCATTTAACTTTAACTTTTAAAAAGGCGACTATGATAAAATGAAAAGAACTTAAAAAAAAAATTTTAAAAAAACTTAGAGGAGCAGCTGCGAAGGTCAAAAATTTACATCAGGCTTGGATGCTGTTCAAAACTACCATCCTGGAAGCACTGGCCATTATAGTCAATGTATTAAAAAAGGAGAAAGGAAGGGCAAATGACAGCCAGCATGGTTAAAAAAAAAGTGAGGTGAAGGGATTACGAAAAAAAGATAGCTTTAGAGGCAAAAAAAACATATTAAAAATTTTTTCAGTATATCAAAAGCAGGAAGCTGGCAAAAGAATCAGTTGGGCCACTGGATGATGGAGGGGTAAAAGAGGCGATCAAGGAAGACAAAGACGTAGCGGAAAGATTAAATGAGTTCTTTGCTTCAGTCTTCACCGACGAAAATTTGGGTTGGATACCGGTGTCGGATATGGTATTTCAAGCGGACGAGTCGGAGAAACTTACTGAATTCACGGTAAACCTGGAGGACGAAATGGGGTAGTTCAGCAAACTGAAGAGTAGCAAATCTCCTGGGCCGGATGGTATTCATCCTAGAGTACTGATAGAACTGAAAAATGAGCTTGCGGAGCTATTGTTAGTGATATGCAATTTATCCTTAAAATCGAGCATGGTACCGGAAGATTGGAGGGTGGCCAATGTAACGCCAATTTTCAAAAAAGGTTCCAGGGGAGATCCGGGAAATTACAGACCAGTGAGTCTGATGTCGGTGCCGGGCAAAATGATACAGGCTATTATTAAAAACAAAATTACAGAGCACATCCAAGGACATGGATTACTGAGACCAAGTCAGCAAAGCTTTAGTGTGGGGAAATCTTGTCTGACCAATTTATTTCAATTCTTTGAAGGAGTAAACAAACATGTGGACAAAGGGGAGCTGGTTGACACTGAGGCATATTTTCAAAGCACTTAGCCTCCCAAAGTTCCATAGAAACCTATGGAACTTAGCCTCCCAAAGTGCTTTGAAAATATGCCTCACTGTGTACCTGGATTTTCAAAAGGCGTTTGACAAGGTACCTCATGAAAGGCTACAGAGGAAATTGGAGGGTCATGGGATAGGAGGAAATGTCCTATTGTGAATTAAAAGCTGGTTGAAGGATAGGAAACAGAGAGTGGGATTAAATGGGCAGTATTCACAATGGAGAAGGGTAGTTAGTGGGGTTCCTCAGGGGTCAGTGCTAGTACCGCTGCTTTTAAATATATTTATAAACGATTTAGAGATGGGAGTAACCAGAGAGGTAATTAAATTTGCTGATGACACAAAATTATTTAAAGTCGTTAACTCGCGAGAGGATTGTGAAAAATTACAGAAGGACCTTACAAGACTGGGAGTCTAAATGGCAGATGATGTTTAATGTGAACAAGTGCAAGGTGATGCATGTGGGAAAAAAGAACCCGAATTATAGCTACGTCATGCAAGGTTCCACGTTAGGAGGTTACGGACCAGAAATGGATCTGGGTGTCGTCGTTGACAATACTCAGTGTGCTGCTGCAGCTAGGAAAGCGAATAGAATGTTGGGTATTATTAGAAAAGGTATAGAGAACAGGTATGAGGATGTTATAATGTCGTTGTACGCTCCATGGTGCGACCGCACCTTGAGTATTGTGTTCAATGTGCTACATAGTCACATTGCTACATAGAATGATGCAAAGTGAGCAGCGATTGATACATGATTAGAGAACAGTGACACCTACAGGTTTGAACAAAGAAGTGGAGTGGGGGAATCTATAAAAGACAGCAACAGGGTAGGAGAGAGTATAACCTGTATTGTGGTAACACCGCTTTGCTGATGTCACTTCCGGCATTCCATGGAGGGAGCCATCTTGGCAATTGCCCAGAGATATGAGAGCTTATAGAGAGTGAGGTGAATATAGCTTTTAAGTATATTGAATGTGGTATATTGTTGACATGTGGGGAAGGAATTTATATTCCTGTTTTGCTATTGTGCAGAGAATTGGAGCCCCTGAAGATGCCTAGTGCGAAATGCGTTGGGCTTGAAGAGGTTTATGTTAAAGAGATAATGCTGTGTTTACAGCATCACAGAGCTTGGACTGTGAGGCTTATCCCTGTTCTTCAGCCAACCATTAAGCCAATAGAAAAATAAGGAGCCTACAAGATTGCACTGCTCAAAGATAAGACTTTTTGGGATTACAAATGCAGCACTGTTTTTCAGAAGACTCCTTGCTAATTTAAAGTAACTTTGTTACAGATTGGTTCAGGACATTTGTTTATGCTTAGGATGGTTTTTTGTATTGCATTTTGACTAAAAAAGAGTGGTGGCAATTAGCTCCATTGAAGTATATATGGTGGTATGCTTGGTGTTTAGTAAGTATGATGTTATAACATACATATGTAGGTTGATTTGTGTCTATGCCAGTAAAAACAGGAAATATTTCCACAAGAAAGTGTTTATTGTATAAAATATTTCAGTAAAGAGGAAAATATTATAAAAGTTTAATGAAATTTGTGATTTTCTGACTGGCATTAGAAGATATAATGAGTATGCATGAGACATATTTGCATATCTGTCACCTCCATTATATGCAAACTTGATCTAGACTATATTTGCATCTTTTCTAAACAGATATTCAGCTTTCAGCTGAAGGTGGTGAGAGAAGTTCCTCTTATCTTGTAAACCGCTCAGAAGGTGCCCAATGATGCAGTGTATCAAACTGAAATAAACTTAAACATGAACCTCTTCTTTCATCATCCACAGAGGCAGATAGATAAGTGCATCAGTGAGCATGAGAATATTGAGCAGCATTTTAAGAAAGAACGTCCAACTCAGAATATGGACGTCCATATCACATGTATTTTAGAACAGCAAACAGCCTGTTCTAGTATACATGCGAGATGGATGTCCATTTACTGGAAACATCCAGCATAAGCATCCACTTTACAAACTGAAATGTCCAAATTATGAACAAGGAAAACAAGGGACATGGATGTCCGGGTGGTCATTTTATAAAATGAATGTTCCTATGCTGCCATATAGATACCCATACAGAGCAGAGAGGAAGCCTAATGGTTAGAGCAGTGGGCTGAGAATCGGGGACCCAGGTTGAAATCCCACTTCAGCTGTTTGTGATCTTTTTTAAAATTGTGAGTCCTCCAGGAACAGAAAAATACCTTCTGTATACACCACTTCAATAGCCTTCAGGCTTGCATATGTCTTATAAATTCAGGTACAGTAGGTATTTTTCTGTCCCTGGAGGACTCTCAATATTACAAAAAAAAAAAAGCTGAAGTGGGATTGAACCTGGGTCCCTTGGTTCCCAGTCCACTGGCATTAAACTATTAGACTACTCTGTTAAGAATGTCCATAACATCTGAAGCTGTCATAGAGCCTGGTATCCCATTCAGAGGAGAGGGATGGGGACAGCAATCACTGGGGGATTAAGGAAGTGTTGTGCCTTAATCCCTCCAGTAGACAGCTGCTCAATCACAGTGCTAAGACATCCATATCCTGCCTTTGTAAATTGGGATTTGGACGTCCATGCAATATGGGCATCTAAATGCCAGGTTTCAGGCAAGCAAAACAAGAATAGAGCTTCTATAACCACCACCATAGTGATAGAAAAGTGCTGCTGCTAACCAAAATGCTACAGTCGGAGACAGGAGAAGAAGGACCTAAGAAAAGGATTCCTGCCTGCTTATGCAGTCTGTTGGTACTTTAGCACCAGTGTGGTACCAACTTGTTAAAATTTGGTCTTTTTGGTCTCCACTAGCAAGCTGACAACAAAATTTTGATATTCTTGTTACACATTTTAAAAGGGAAATTATTCCAAAAATGTATTAGTAACTAAAATGTTTTTTAAAAAGTTGTTGCAAAATTTTCTTTGCCGTTACAAGAAAGAGGGGGTTTTTATTATGATTAGCCAAGAAGAGTTAAAATATCTCATTACTGTGAACTAATTTTTCATTTAAATTTCTTATCATCAAGCCATAAAATTATCCTGTGTAGCAATTCCCATGAAGACACATTATAACAACTGTGGCTTCCTCTTCCCTTGTTAAAGTGAACATTGCAGAACATCTTCTCACACCCACTAGCCCTACCTTCTTTGTCCTTGTTCCAACTGTCGGATGCTGCAAGAGGTCTCAATGGAATAATAATGTCATCTGCACCAACACCTCCTTCTGAATGCTTTTCTGAAACATGTGTCAGCAGCTCCAAATGATTTGGTGAAAATAAGTTGCAAAGTTTACACATAAAATGGAACTCTCTGAAAGAAGAAAATACACACACTTGCATTATTATGTACAACTTAGACTATGCTTTAATAATTCTGATAATGCACATATTACATCTTCACAGTGTTTTTTAAATTATGTTTTATTTTCATTTTCTTTCTGTTAAGGACATTGCATAATTTCAGAAGGGTGATCTCAAATAAGGATAAATTAGGTCTTACCTGAATTTTATTTTCAAGTTCTATGTCAGAACCTGTGGGGATAGTTGTGTCCATCAACCTGCATGTGGAGATAGAAGACTGAAAACTGAGCTGAGACATCTCTCTCTTTCTTGGCATCAAGTCTAGCTCCTCAGCATTTACGTAGACAAGCAGTAAGGAGAAACTCAGAATAAGCACAACAATCTTAAACTACTCGCTAACCTAACACTAACCAGATGAACAAAACTGTGTGCACCTCTCTGATCTCTGGACAACTTGTAGAGAACAAGAGATACATAGGAAGCACCATGCAAGATGACAGTCATTATTTCACACCAACTAAGCATCTCAGAAACATCGGGTGGGCCTCTGGAATACTGGGAAGAGCTAATGGAAAGAAAATTATCAGGTAAGACCTAATTTCGCCTTCCATTAAGTAGCTTTCCACTATTACAGAACTTGTGGGATGTTCAAAAGCAATCCCTAGAATGGGTGGGATCCTGGAATTGCCACCTTAAGGACCAAAACCCCCAAACTGGCTTCCAAGCATGCAGCAATGCCCACCCTGTAGTGCTTGGCAAAGGTATGCAGCATCAACCACATCGCCACCTTGCAAATATCCAGAGACAGTAAGGTAGTCTCTGCCCAGGATGTCACTATATGCCTCACAGAATGAGCCCACAAGGCCTGAGGAGCCTGCTTCCCCACAAGCAAATAAGCTGATGTGATAGCTTTCTTCAGCCATCTAGCAACTGTGGGTTTGGAAGCCATCAGTAAGCCTCTGTTTACCCAAAAAGCACAGTCTGTCCCAATTTGCAAAACTCATTTGTGAATTCCAGATATCTAATGAGGACTCAACGCACATGAAGAAGCTTCAAGGAAGAATACTGAGCCTCTTTGTAATCTCTGCAAAAGGACAGAAGCTCCACAGATTGACTGAGCTGAAATGCTGGTGCCACTTTCAGAAGAAAAGAAGGAACCATGAGAAAGGGAGACTCCTGCCTCCAGAAAGCAAAGAAACCGATCCCAACAAGAAGACAGCTTGAAGCTCCAAAACTCTATGTGCCCACGCAACACCCACTAAGAACTCTGTCTTTAGCGTAATATCTTTGAAGGAGGCCTTCCAGTTTGGCTCATAAAGAGGCTTCCAAGGAGCCCGAAGGACTAAATTAAGGTTCCACTCTGGACACAGCACACATAAGTGGCTCATCTCCCGAAAGAATCAAATGATAGCCAGGTGAGCCACAAGAGAGGCCTCTTCTATAGTCGGCCCCTGAAACAGGACAAAGACACAACATGAACTTTCAGACAGCCCAATGCAAATCCTTTCTAAAGGCCTGTTTCAAGAAACACTAGGGTGTGCGTGATCTGAGCAGAGAATGGAGATAGTGTGCACTCAGAACACCAGACCTCAAACCTCCTCCACACCCTCACATATGCCATGGATGAAAAGCATTTCTAAGCCTGAAGCAAGGTAGCAAAGACAAATCAGAATAACCTTTTCATCTCAACCAAGCCCTTTCAATGGCCAAGCAGTAAGACCAAAGGACCACAGATCCTCTACGAGTACCGGACCTGGCTTCAGTACTTGCAAAAGACACACAGGAACCCCATTCAGCAAATCAAATCAGATCATTGTATCACAGTCTTCACGGCCAATTCAGGCCTATGAGAATTATTTGACCCCACTGCAATGCAATCCTTTTCAACACACAGCTTACCGAAGACACACAGTAGATGTGTCAGGCCAGGGCTGCAGAAAGGCATCGATCCCCACTGAGCCCAGTTCTTTCCAACGGCTGATGAATTTGGGGACTTTGGGATTTTTTTTTTGTCGCCATCAAGTCCAGATGCGGAGAACCCCATTGGCCTACAATCAGCTGAAACACCTGGCTGGATAGTTCCCATTCTCCTGGGTCCAAGGAGTGCCTACTGAGAAAGTTCACCTCAACATTCAAGGCCCACACAATGTGAGCAGCAACAAGCAGAGAAGATTTTTCACTGCCCAACTCATGAGGAAGGCTGCCTCCACCACCATTGGATGACTGTGGGTCCCGCCTGCTTGTTGATAAAAGCCACCAACATCGCATTGTCAGAGAAAACTCATACCGGGACCCCTGCTGCCTAAAAGGGAGCGAAGTCAGCTCCAAGCGATTTATTGACCACTGAGGACTCCTGTTCCATCCAAGTGACCTTTGCCAGATGGAACTTCTAATGAGCTCCCCAATCCAAAATGCTGGAATCCATTGTCACCACCTCTCATTGTGTTATCAGAAAGAGCTCTGCTGGTCAAATTCCTAGGCAACAACCACCAGTGCATAATATGTCTGACAACCAGTGTTCAAAGAAGATGGAAGTCGTACTTCTGTGACACCAGAGATCAGCGGCAGAGAAGAGATTCCTTTAACGGCCACACATGAACCCTTGCCCATGGCACCACTTACAATCCACATCATGAGATACTGAGTGACACAGAAGACATTGCAGTGCAATGAATAGCTCATTTAAATCAAGACACCTTGATAAAGCAAAGGGCGAAACTATGGACATAGCTGGTGTGGTTTGTAGCACATGGTAGAAAATAATGCTTCATGCTGAAAAAGCTAAGTTTGTTGTACTGCTTTTTTCAAAATAACTTTTTTAGTTGCTATGAAAGGGTATCACCAACAAACATTAATATATCAAACAGATTTAATGATCTAAAGAAGCAACGGAGGTTTTTTTTAATGCCAATGACTGGAACCACCTGTAAGATCATGCAAGAATAACTAAATGTTTTTGCAAGTAGGGTCTGAGGCTTTTCCCTCTGTTTTCATCATACTACACTGATATATGTAAGCTTTTTATAAGGGCACTGATATTGTCAGCATTTAGAAGAGTATGTTTGGAATTATTGAAGATTTCTCTTCTACTCTCTATTTTTTGATAAGTATTGGAACCACTTCCATTGCTGCCATCACTGACCCTAGAACCTGGACATAGTCCCTGATTCTGGTCCTGCCTTGACTGAGAAGACAAATCTGTTGAATCAGCTTGACCTCCTATGCTCCGTAAGAAAGATCCTCTCCCGTGCTGTGTCAATTAGAACGCCCAGATATTCCATCATCTGCGATGGAGTTAGTCTGCTCCTCTCAAATTGATCACCCAACCAATGACTGCAGAAGACAGACAACTTGGTCCATTGCCGTCACATTGTCCAAATAGGATGACTCATGAATGAGCTAGTCATCGATATGGGAGAAATCTGATTCCCTACTGCTGAAAGAAGGACACCACCCCACCACCATCAACATAACCTTAGTAAGCATTCTTGGAGATGTGGAGAGACAGAAGGGCAAAGTCCTGATCTGGAAGGGACATCCTAACACCACAAAATGTAAAAATATTTGATGTGGCCGCATATGGGTATATGCAAATACACCTCCTTGAGATCAAGGGTGGTGAGAATTCTCCCACTTGAACCGAGGGTGGTGAGAAATTCTCCCACTTGAACCGAGGATATGACTGCTCTAGTGTCTCCATGTGAAAGCGGGGGCACTCAGAGGCAGTGGTTTAGGACTTTGAGATCTAAGACTGGACGAAAGGTATCTTCCTTCTTTGGGACATGATGTAGATGGAGTATCTCGCCTTGTCCCTGGTTCTGCCTGGGGAACTAGAATAATGGCCTGGAGTGCCAGCAAGGAATCTACAGTGGTCTTTGCCTTCCTTCTTTGGGGAACAATGAAGTAAAAGAATATCTGCCTTGTCCCTGATTCTGCCTGGGGCACTGGAATAATGGCCTGGAGCACTAGCAAAGAACCTATGGTGGGCTGAACCCTCAACTACCTTGGTTCCCTTTTGACAAGGAGACTACAAGAAGAGAGGAGCGACTGGGCAAGAAAACTCCAACCTTATGTACGAATATTTTGGCCCACTCCTCCTGAAATTCCTGAAGATGTCCTCCCACTGGAGGAGAAGAGCCTCACTTCGGAAGACTTTGGGAGCTCTAGCTGACTGCGAGGAGGACTTCCTGTCTGCACAAAAGATTGGCGCGCCAAAAAGCAGGAATTCTGACCATATTCCTGAAGACCAAGCCGGTACCGTCTGCTGTCTCGAAATTGAGATCAAGAACCCCCTGAAGACGGACAACCAGAGGTTTTTGGCTTACCCTCCTGCAACCGCTGTGGATTAGTTTCCCCCAGTTCTTTTATCAAAGTTACTGAGATCTTCTCCAAACCAGCCACTTGCCCTGAAAGGGACAGTTTAACTAGATGTGAGTTGATGCTGCGTCTGCAGCCCAATGCCGCAAACCAAAGTTGCCGATGTACAGTAACAGCCAAAGACATACTAAGGGCTGTAACCCATAACATGCCAAAATAGCATCCGCTAAGTAGGCCAACTCTGCTCCCATCTAGGCATTATGGTGCCCGTCTTCTTTTGCAGATTGCTGATGCCACTTTAGGCATGCTCTGGTAATAAACGAGTAGCATACTGTTGCTTGAAGGCCAAAAGAAGCCACTTCAAAGATTGTTTCAGCAAGCCTTCTAGCTTCTATCCTGTAAGTCTTTAAGGGCAATGCCCCTTCTGCCAGCAAGGTGGTCTTCTTAGTCACTGCCGTAACCAGGGAGTTCATCCTGGGAAGCTGCCAATTTATTTTTCTCCTCCAAAATTAATGGGTAGAGGCGAAATATAGCACTTTCCTACTCTCAGCCCCCATGTCCGATGAGACCCATTCAGCTATAATCACATCCTGAATATCTGGATGTATTGGGAAGACCCCTCATGACTGATGAAAATGAAATTCTTGATGATTAAGCAAAAGGTTTCTCAATGGAAAGCACTGCCAGTGTCTCTGACGTAAGAATGCTGTGCTCCTCTTATGAAACAACCTCAGTACTTTTGGATCATTCCCTTTCTCAGGAGTAGCGCTCTCCCTCCTTTAACCAGCTCCTTCAACAAATGGCTCCTCTGAATAGACCGAGGCCCACATCAGTAAGGAGAGAGAAACAGACTAGATCTCCAGCACTGTGCAGATGAGGCCAATTTACTACTACTACTTATCTCTCATGTAATTTAATGTATTTTAAGTACCCTTATAACACTGATAAACAGTATGGGTTTATAGTGCTTTCTGTTACGCTGATGATATTTTAATTCTAGCACGTTCTGATCCTCACACTTTGATGTTTCAGGAGTGCAATACGGTTTTGGAAGCTATATATCAATGGTTGTTTCAGCACCAGTTAGTTTTCGGTCCCGTTTTGGCGGCCATCAATTTCTATGGGGCCAAACTTCGGTTTAGCATGCACCACTGTTAAGTGCAAGATTCGCTTACATGTATGGTTTAAGACCGCTACTCTGTAGGGAAGACTCTGCCATAAGTGCACGCAGGAATATAGAAGCCAATTGGCGCATGACAACTAACGAGATTTCAAATTTACTACCCCTTTAGCTGCCACAGGCAGAATAAGCCAAAGAATGTTGTTAAGAGTGTACACTGGATCGTTGTCGTGGCAGAACTGTAAGGACTTTAACACTGGCTGAACGAATAGAAGTTCTTAAAAAATTAGAAAACAAACAAGTCAAGCATCTATTGCTAAGAATATGGTGTCAATCCCAGTCAAATTTCACGTGTCTTGAAGCAGAAAGACCAGCTACTGGAAGACTGGCAAAACAATACAAATCCACAACGGAAACAAAAACGGGCAGGAAAAGCTGAGGAGGTAGAAAATGCTCTTCTCCGGTTGTTACCTCGAGTCAGGAGCAGACAGTTTCCTGTCAGTGGTCCACTGCTTAGGGAGAAAGCTAGCTGAAAGTCTTGGACTAACTGAATTCAAAGCCACTGTTGGATGGTTGGAAAGATGGAAGGAGAAGAACAACATAAAATTCAAGAAACAGCATGGTGACAAACAAGACGCTGATGACTTTGGTGCAGAAAATTGGGTTATTTCAGTTCTTCCTACCATCTTGAACGAGTTTGCACCTCGTGACATTTTCAATGCTGATGAAAACGGTCTCTACTGGTGAGCGATTCCTGATGGAACACTTGCATTCAAACATGCCGAAACTACTGGAGGTAAAACATCGAAGGACCGACTGACGATCCTCCTTTGCTGCAATATGGATGGGAGGTGAGAAGTTGGAACCCCTCA
Source organism: Microcaecilia unicolor (assembly GCF_901765095.1). Classification (NCBI taxonomy): domain Eukaryota; kingdom Metazoa; phylum Chordata; class Amphibia; order Gymnophiona; family Siphonopidae; genus Microcaecilia; species Microcaecilia unicolor. Next base: position 595,499,019 of record NC_044031.1, read on the forward strand.
TCATTGGAAAGAGCAAACAGCCTTGTTGCTTCAAGAAAGTTAAGCGACTTCCTGTGTCATACGAGGCTAACGCAAATTCATGGATGACTGGGGAAAGTTGGAAGCAGTGGCTAAAGAAGTTAGCCACTAGAATGCAGGCACAAAAGCGTCAGATTTTGTTGCTTTGTGATAATTGTGCTGCACACAGTGATGATGTCAGGCTAACGTCAAGGTGGTCTTCCTGCCACCAAACACTACCTCTCTGATCCAAACTATGGATCAGGGCATAATAGCCAATTTCAAACAACATTATCAAGCTCTTTTGCTACGTCGTCTGATGAGCATTATGGATGACCAGACTGGCAAGGATAAACGTGCTGTTGCTGGCTCATAATCTAGCACTGTTGGACACCCCGGAGGGAGTGGAAAGCATGAAAAAAGATCTGCGGAAGCTAGAAGAATGGTCTAATGTTTGGCAATTAAAATTCAATGCGAAGAAATGCAAAGTGATGTACTTAGGGAGTAGAAATCCACGGGAGACGTATGTGTTAGGCGGGGAGAGTCTGATAGGTACGGACAGGGAGAGGGATCTTGGGGTGATAGTATCTGAGGACCTGAAGGCAACGAAACAGTGTGACAAGGCGGTGGCCGTAGCTAGAAGATTGCTAGGCTGTATAGAGAGAGGTGTGACCAGCAGAAGAAAAGAGGTTTTAATACCCCTGTATTGGTGAGGCCCCACCTGGAGTATTGTGTTCAGTTTTGGAGGGCCGTATCTTGCAAAGGATGTTAAAAAAATGGAAGCGGTGCAAAGAAAAGCTACGAGAATGGTATGGGATTTGCGTTGCAAGACATACGAGGAGAGACTTGTTGACCTGAACATGTATACCCTGGAGGAAAGGAGAAACAGGGGTGATATCATACAGACGTTCAAATATTTGAAAGGTATTAATCCGCAAATGAACCTTTTCCGGAGAGGGGAAGGCGGTAGAACAAGAGGACATGAAATGAGATTGAAGGGGGGCAGACTCAAGAAAAATGTCAGGAAGTATTTTTTAAAAGGAGAGAGTGGTGGATGCTTGGAATGCCCTCCCGCGGGAGGTGGTGGAGAGGAAAATGGTAACGGATTCAAACATGCATGGGATAAACATAAAGGAATCCTGCTCAGAAGGACGGGATCCCCAGAAGCTTAGCCGGTGGTGGGAGGCAGGGCTGGTGGTTGGGAGGTGGGGATAGTTCTGGGCAGACTTATATGGTCTGTGCCAGAGCCGATGGTGGGAGGCGGGGCTGGTGGTTGGGAGGCACGGATAGTGCTGGGCAGAACTTATACGGTCCTGTGCCCTGAAAAAGACAGGTACAAATCAAGGTAAGGTATACACAAAAAATGGCACATGTGAGTTTATCTTGTTGGGCAGACTGGGTGGACCGTGCAAGTCTTTTTCTGCCATCATCTACTATGTTACTATGTTTTTTTATATATGCAGAAAGAAGCCTGGAATCATGTTACACCAGGGCAACCATTGTGAACTTCTACAAGTGGGCAAGCTTTGTTAAGGATGTGGAGAGGGACAAAACAGATGCAGCTGTTGCAAACGTGTCAGATGAAGAGGTTATTGACATCCCAGCCGGTGTTACTGAAGAGGAGTTTCATCGCTACGTAGCTGTTGATAATGATCTACAAACAGCTGACGACAGAACTGATGTGGAGATATGCGCCTACACGCAGGCAACAACGGCTGATGATGAAACAAAGGATGAAATGAGCAGCGAGGCACTTGCTGACGAAATTCAACAACCTCCACCTGTCACTTTTGCAAGAGCACTGGAGAGTCTCAACACGTGCGGCGCCTATCTGGAAGCCACTGGATGTAAGTGCTATGACAGTTTTTACCATCTGGCAGATGTAGTCTATGGAACTCACAAACCCATTAGTGTACAGAGGACTATAACTGATTACTTCCAGTAAGCCTAATGTCAGTTAACGGAGACTGTATACTGTACGTATAATAAACAGTACTGTACATATGTTTATCAGATGTCAAGCTTCTTTGGGTCACAACGGTTAAGTGCACGCTCCAGTTAACTGCATACACTTCTTTGGTCCCAGACCCTTGCACTTAAGCGGATTGCACTGTACTTATTAATTCAAAATTAACTTGTAAAGATCAGGTCATATTTAGAGGCTGTACCAAACCTGAAGATGTGCTGCCACCGACCGTTTTCTCCACATTCCATGGGATTTCCTGCTTGCACACACTGCAACGCCCAGTCAGGATCCCTCCCCTGCACCAAGTAGAACTTGCAGCCCTTTTGAGTCAAACTTACCAATGCCAGCTGCTCTCTCCAAGCTCACAGTCTCTACAAAGTCTTATCACAGATGAGAAAGGCTCAGGACTGATAATACGTTTCACCCTCTCCAGCAAACCTCTTTCCTTCTCCTTTGTGTTTTTTTTTTTTAAAGGTTGTGCTGGAAAAGAAGATCCCCCACAGGAAACAGGGGAGAGATGAAGGGAGGGAAGAAGTAAATTCACAAGGCACCAGAGACAGGGATCTGAAGACCACCAGATATGATTCTGCAGACACAAGTCACCTGCAAAGCTCAACAGGAGACCAGCTGACCAACTGGACCAGGAGCACTCAGAACCAGAGGCTTAAAAGTGTGACCATCTACCTGCTGGAGATAGAAAACACAGAGGAGCTGGACTGGATGCCAAGAAAGATATGTCTCAGCTCAGTTTTCAGTTCTCTATCTCCACATGCTAGTTGACGAACACAACTATCCTCACAGGTTCTGGAATAGAGGGAACCTACGTAATGGAATGAAGCATTATCAAACATTTATGCAATTAAAAATTAAGCCTGATTATAGCCATTATCGTCAACTTGGTGCAAGTCCTACATTTAAAAAGAAAAGGATAGGATCAACGAATAAAAATAGGAATCAACTAGACACTTGAAAAGTAGCAGCTAGTAAATAAAGCCATATAATATGTATGCATAGTAGTCACATTATAACACAATATCTAAAACAGTCCTGAAAAGTGTACTATCTCAAGAGAGGATTCCCATAAATAAAATATTCAAATTAATGTTTCACTTATGTATTTATAACATCTACTATTCTGGGTGGTTCACAAAAACCACATTCATAATAAATTTACACATAGAAACATCACATTCATAATAAAGCCATCATAGTAACTATATAGACATACAAATCACTACCAGCGTTACACAGTAATCAAATCACTATCTCTAAACATTATGCAGTAGCAAAAGCTTGTTGGAATATGTGACAGAACAGTGAGTTTTAAACCTGTAAAATTGCCTTTATTAACTCTTTTAAGTGCATTTCTCTAGTTTGGTCAGCAGATATAGTGGAATTAGAAAAGGTGCAGAGAAGGGCGACGAAAATGATAAAGGGGATGGGGCGACTTCCCTATGAGGAAAGGCTAAAGCTTGGAGAAAAGGCGGCTGAGGGGAAGATATGATACAGGTCTATAAAATAATAAGTGGAGTGGAACGGGTAGATGTGAAGCGTCTGTTTACACTTTCCAAAAATACTAGGACTAGGGGGCATGCGATGAAGCTACAATGTAGTAAATTTAAAATTAATCAGAGAAAGGTTTTCTTCACTCAACGTGTAATTAAACTCTGGAATTCGTTGCCAGAGAATGTGGTAAAGGCGGTTAGCTTAGCGGAGTTTAAAAAAAGTTTGGACGAGTTCCTAAAGGAAAAGTCCATAGACCATTATTAAATGGACTTGGGGAAAATCCACTATTTCTGGGATAAGCAGTATAAAATGTTTTGTACTTTTTGGGGATCTTGCCAGGTATTTGTGACCTGGATTGGCCACTGTTGGAAACAGGATGCTGGGCTCGATGGACCTTTGGTCTTTCCCAGTATGGCAATACTTATATACTTATGTAGGTGGAGCATGTTTTATGTTAAAGCTGTTATAGAAAAGTGCATGCCCTCTTTTAGTTTCACATAGTGAAGAAGTGAATCCACACTACTGTGAGCAGTATACTTTTAAAACTTGACTGGGTTCTGATTGGCCTGGAGTCTGAAATTATATTTCCTGATCTTCCCAGGTACTTTTTAGGAAGTAAGCAAATGTTTAGTTACTGTTATAACTGATCCATATTTCAGTTACCTGTTATTGTTTGCTGATTGAACATTTTTGTTCATTGTTCAATTTTTAAGACCATAAATAATTGTTTATTGACTCTGCCTGTCTGGACTGATAAAGAATCCTGGTGGTTTGTGTGTTGGGTCTGTGAGTGCTTTTTCGGAATTGTGGGACCACTGGGAGTGTGGCCTCCAGTAACCTAGAAATCACTGGGGAATAATTTGAGAGCGGGAGACTCGCCTAGAGGCAGTTGTGACCTAGTCAGTGGGAGAAAGGTGTTAGTGAAGAGTGCAAGCAGTAGGTGCAGGCGGACCTGAGCTGTGCTGGGGACAGACCCTCTAAGTAGACGCGGGGTAGCCCCAGGCTGGTGGCTAGGCATTTTGTGACAGAATAAAAAGGCCTTTAGATGCTTCTTAAACGGAATAATCAATTGAGCATCATGCAGATATTGCAGCAAATTATGCCATAATTTAGGTGCAGCAATCATGAAAATCTCTGTATATGTATTGTCTCACTTGACGAAAAGATGGTACCTCTAGTGAATTCTGACTCTGAGATCTTACAACACGAGTGAAAGTATAAACCTTCAAAGTACTTGCTAAACAGGCTGGTGACTGATCATACAGCAACTTAAATATCAACAATGCAACTTTAAATTTAATCCACCAAAAACAATAAAATTCTTTGCCTCATTTCAGCATTTCAAAATATATCATGTAAAAATACTCTTATTTTGTATGCACCTTCTCTCCCACCAACATTTTAAAATGTTGGCTTGTATCCCTTCCAAAAGGGTCTAGTGCCTTGATAGCTGGTGACCACTTCCCCCTCCTTCCCCCCAACTTTCTTGGCAACCTTTGGGGGGGGGAACAAGAAAATTAGATTCACCTCAGAAACAAACACATTATTTTAAAGTAGTAACTGAATTTTAACATGACAACCACATAAAGTAATATTTCAAAAAGGAAAAGTATGTAGGGGAGTTTTCAGCATTCCATCATGTGATGAAGGAATCAGATATCTACATTCAAGTCATGGGCACACACAGAGAAGCAGAACTCAGTAGAATTACTGGTGATAATGTCCAGTCTCATAAGATCATATAAAGTAGCTCTATGATTAACAGTACAGAGGCTATCAAAAAGACCTAGCACTTGAGAAAAGTTCACTCACAGTAGTCCTTTGAATGAAAAAGCTCAAAAGATAATTAGCACAGTGAGCATCAAGGGATTAAGCCAAGATGTAGCAGCAGGGGTGAAATTAAGTAAGTACAGCAGTATAGTACAGATCAAGGCATTAAAGGTTACTGAACAAAAGTAGCAAAAAGAAACCATTTCTAACTGTATCAACTTTCTCTGTTCATTTTAGCCTAGGTCTGAAAGCTAATCATTGTTTGCATAGTGTCACCGACTGCTGGCTCAGGTCCGGGGCAAAAAGTAAAGTGCTGCCTTCATATTTTATTGGTGTGATGGTTTTAGTCTGATGCATAATTTCAAGTAGCTAGTTATACCTCACCAATTTAATAACCTCTGGATGTGGGAACTTGCTGATTAGTAGCAGTTGCAAGGGGATCGTGTGAGCCCTTTCAATCTCCATATCCCTTTGGAACTTCAGGTTCAAAAGCGACAACCCAGCTCTGCCTTAGCTTCAACGCTGAGTTGTGGGGACCTCAGAGGTAAAAATAAAACCTCGGGCTATGTATGGGAAGCTTTCAAATAAAAAAAATAAAGCTATAAAAAAAAAAAACCCACACACAAGCAGTCATAAACCTCACAAGTTTGCTATTGTTTTCAATAGCGTCTCTGAATATTTGGGAATCACACAATATGGTGGATGTGTGGGAGAGACAGCTTCAAATTTTTGATGTCATGCTGTCTCCTGCCATAAAACCCCTTGGGTTTCTCACATATATCTTTTCATGCACGAGACATACCTTTTCTAAGTGACTGCATTTTTACATCACACTGTCACCCTTGTAAAAGGGCTTCTGAAAGAGTTCCATTCCTTGCCATCTGGCAGTGTGGCTGTCAGCAAAGAACTTCAGGCTCCCTGGTGGTTGCTCATCTAGAATGCATAGCTCTGAAGCAAGTGAGTTTTAAACAGACATTTGCACTAGTCTGAAAACGCTGGTGCATTTCTTCACTCTTTTCTTATACCACAGAAATGTGCTGAGAGGGAGGAAACCTGTGGTTTAAAAAAAATAAAAAGGTTTGCCTACAGGAACTATAGCACATACAAACTGTGTTGGGGCCAATGTGTGCGGTAACACATTACTGTAATTAGTTACTTTTGGGGGGGTAACTGACTACTCCCTGAACTACTTATTAACTATAGTAATGGCATTACTCGAGTTAATTACATTTAGACTGGTAAGGATAATGGAAAAGAGGGTTACTTCTTGAGTTACCAGCATCTTATCAACTGCTCTACCTTCCCCTTCCCGGTCCAGTCATCACAGCCGTCAGCTGCTCATAGATGAGAGCAAAAAGGCAGAAGCCACTCAACTGGCATATTCTCCTCCAGGCCCACCCTCTTTTATGACAGCAGCCCTCCTGCCTATCTTGTTTGCTGGCTTTTACTTGTGCTGCAAGCCCCGCGGCTGCCTGCAAGGCTACAAAGCAGTTCGGGATGGGTGCTCTGCTGCTACTAATAGTCACTGCCTCTTTCTGTGAGCAAAACTCACTCACTGACAACACCTTCCCACATTGCCCAGCTCCCATCTCCTCCTCACCACACCTGAAGCTCTGGAAAGGATCTGTGGTTGCTGAGTTAGGACCTCGGTTAGTTATGCTTTTTAAGCTGGCTGGCCGCCATCCCATGCCACAGGGGATACCCTAGAACCCAGGAGTCAGCAGCCAGCCGGTAGAGCGCGACTCTGTGCCAGATCCAGTTCGGGCCTCCTCTGCAGCAGTCTGCGTCACATGCTCATCCTGTCCCAGAGCCCAGGAGTCAGCAGCCAGCAGCTAAAGAATGACACGATCCAGCTCGGGCCTCCTCTGCAGGCAGCTGTCTATGCTTCCTGCTCACCCTGTCCCAGAGCCCAGGAGTCAGCAGCCAGTCGCTGCAGCGTGACTCTGTGCCAGATCTAGCTTGGGTCATCCTGCCCCAGAGAGCATAGGATCTAACTTCTTCAGTACCCAAACAGGAAAAAAAAAAGTTTCTGTGAAATTGATTTGTTTTCAATCATAGCCGCTATACAAATAAAAAAATGATTTAGAAATAGCACATTTTGTAATTAAATAGCAGAGTTCATTGATAAATGGACCATGCAATGCATAAAGTACATTTCCCCTTGTATACTGCTTGTTGAAGAATCAATGGAATAGTTTGTTGCTCATCAGATCTGAAAATTGAAGATCAAAGTTGTAATTATATTTATTTGTGCTTGCTAAAATTGGTTCATATTTCATACATACTTAGTAAATGTTTCTCTGCCGGAAACTCTAATGTATTTCAGTAGTCTATGCTCCTCACAAACTCTTTGAAGTCTGCTCTCACATGTTGCTTATAAAGATTTCAGATACATCTGCCTAGCCTGTGATGACTTTCTAGAAGTTTCTTCTTTGATTCACTTGATTTTGTGTTTCAGTCGATGCTTGGTGCCATTAGCAAATAATATGCCACGCGCTCAATCCTGTCCCAGAGCCAGGAGTCACAGTACTACAAAAAAAGGGCCAGAATTCACATAGCGGTTCAAATAATAGAAAGGCACAAATTCCAGCAAAGTATATGAATTCCCAGAGTAAAACGTTTATGCGTAACAAATTAAACTGCATCAAGTAGTGAAAGTTTTTGGTTTGACACAAGGCCTATTGATGCATTTGATTATGGATTTTACAATAGAGGATATGAAGTCACTGAATTAAGTGGAGCAATTTAAATTTATAAGACCAATACAGGGTTTACAGCCAAACAAACTGTGTTAAACAGAAAATCATTGGTTTCGGTCACTGAGAAGAGATACAAGGACATGTGCAATAATCTAGTAGCGAATTTCTCTACTCTCCGTATTGTCTGCACTAAGGCAGATATATGGGAGTGCTCATAATTGGAGGGGTTTTTTTTTTTTAGGAACAGCAGCACACTGGATTGATGGAAAGGCTCTTGTATGCCATTCTGCTGCTCTTAGCTGTGTAAGATTTAAAGGACAACACATTTTTGATGCTATTGCATGTGTTCTAGAACAAATTCGTAAGAAGTTTCAACTCCAGGGTAAGATTACTCTCACAATAACAGATAATGGCTCAAATTTCATCAAGTGTTTAAGATTTTAGTAGCATCATTTGAGAAATTGGCTGATACGTAAAATTATGTATCATACCTGATAATTTTCTTTCCATTAATCATAGCTGATCAATCCATAGACTGGTGGGTTGTGTCCATCTACCAGCAGGTGGAGATAGAGAGCAATCCTTTTGCCTCCCTATATGTGGTCATGAGCTGCCGGAAACTCCTCAGTATGTCGATATCCAAGCTCCATCCGCAGGACTCAGCACTTAGAGAATTACACCCACAAAGGGACACTCTGCCAGCTCAACCACCGCCGAAACGGGGGAGGGGAATTAACCCAGCTCATCCCCACACGGGGGGGAGGAGAATCCATCCAGCTCATCCCCGCAGAGCGGGGAGGGACACCACACCCGCCGATGCGGGGGGATCTGGCTTATCCTGCAACCGCGACCGCGGGAGGAGCTGACTGACCCTAACACCGCCGAAGCGGGAGGGGTACAAAGCTGCCCTACTGCCGCACGAAGCGAGAGGGAGCGCCGGCAGAATTTAAGTCTCAATCCAGCCCCGTAAAACGGAGGGGAGAGGAATGCAGCAGCTCACTGTAACACAAATTCGTCTCAACTCTTGAAGAATCCATTGAAAAACTTGAACACGAAGTCCTCCTGAACAGGAACTGAAGACTAAACTTGAACCTGAAATGCAACCAAAATATAAACAATACAGATATCTGGGAGGGGCTATGGATGATCAGCTTATGATTAATGGAAAGAAAATTATCAGGTATGATACATAATTTTACCTTCCATATCATCATGCTGATCAATCCATAGACTGGTGGGATGTACCGAAGCAGTACTCACCCAGGGCGGGACATAGAAATCCCTGACCGCAACACTGAAGCTCCAAAACCGGGCCTCCGCCGAGCAGCCACAGTCAAGCGGTAATGCCTGGAGAAGGTATGGGCCGATGCCCAAGTTGCCGCCTTGCAAATCTCTTCCAAGGAGACGGACCCCGGCCTCTGCCATCGAGGCCGCCTGAGCTCTAGTGGAGTGAGCCTTCAGCTGGAATAGGCGGCACCTTCCCCGCGGCCACATAAGCCACTGCAATGGCTTCCTTGACCCATCTTGCCACTGTAGGCTTAGCAGCCTGCAGACCCTTACGAGGACCTGCAAACAGGACAAACAGATGATCCGACTTCCGGAAATCATTGGTCACTTCCAAGTATCTGATGATGACTCGTCTCACATCCAGATATTTGAGAGCAGAGTATTCCTCTGGGTAGCCCTCCCTACGAAAGGAAGGGAGACAGAGCTGCTGATTCACATGGAAGCGAGAAGAAACAATCTTGGGCAGGAAGGAAGGCACTGTGCGAATAGTCACTCCCTGCCTCAGTGACACTGCAGAAGAGGAGTTGCCTGGAGCTCGGAAACTCTTCTGGCTGAAGTGATAGCCACCAAAAAAGACTGCTTTCAACGTCAGGTCTTTCAGAGATGCCTTGACAAGGGTTCAAAAGGCGACTTCTGCAAGGCTCTTAGCACCAGGTTGAGATTCCACGCAGGCACCACTGAGTGCAGAGGAGGGCGCAGGTGATTAACTCCCTTGAGAAAGCGCACCACATCTGGCTGCGAAGCCAGGGAAGCACCCTTCAGGCGGCCCCTGAAGCAAGCCAGAGCCGCTACCTGGACTTTAAGGGAACTGAGCGACAGGCCTTTCTCCAGACCTTCTTGCAGGAACGCCAACACTGAAGAAATTGGAGCAGTGAAGGGAGAAAGCGAGCCTGCTTCACACCACGCTGCAAAGGTACGCCAAACCCTGGCGTAAGCAGTAGAAGTAGAGCGCTTCCTCGCTCTTAGCATAGTGGCGATGACCTTGTCCGAGAAGCCCTTCTTTCTCAGACGCTGCCGCTCAATAGCCAGGCCGTAAGACCAAAGGGGGAGGAATCCTCCATCACCACGGGACCCTGATGCAACAGGCCCTGCTCCACTAGCAGCCGCAGACTATCGTCCACTGAGAGCCTGATCAAGTCCGCATACCAGGGACGTTTGGGCCAGTCCGGACCCACCAGGATTATCCGGCCCGGATGCTTTGCCACCCGGTCTAGCACCCTGCCCAAAATGGGCCAGGGCGGGAACACATAGAGAAGCTCCTGTGTCGGCCACTGTTGGAGAAGAGCATCTACTCCCAGGGATCGAGGGTCCCGTCCTTTGCTGAAAAAGCGCGGCACTTGGCAATTGGCCGATGATGCATCAGATCTAGGCTCGGCTGGCCCCAGCGCTTCGTGATGTCCAAGAACGCCTGAGCAGATAGCTGCCACTCTCCGGGATCCAAGGTATGGCGACCTGAGAAAGTCCGCCTTGACATTCATGACTCCGGCAATGTGGGCCGCTGACAGCTGTTCCAGGCTCGCTTCCGCCCACTGGCATAGATTCATGGCCTCCTTGCTAGAGGGGGCGCTCTTGGTACCTCCCTGGCGGTTGACATAGGCCACAGCCGTGGCATTGTCCGACAGGACCCGTACTGGTTTCAACGCCAGTACCGGGATGAACTCCAAAAGCGCCAACCGAATGGCTCTGAGTTCCATGAGGTTGATAGACCACTTGCCTCTGCAGGAGACCAGAGCCCCTGCCTGTCCTTCCCAAGCAGTGGGCTCCTCAGCCGACAAAGAGGCGTCCGTACGAGACGACAATCCACTCCGGGGTCACCAGAGGCATTCCTGCAGACAACTTGTCTGTCTGCAGCCACCAGCTCAGCGCCTTGCGCACTGCTGGGTCCAAGGGAAGGCGCACAGCATAATCCTCCGACACCGGAGTCCAGCGCTGCAGCAGAGAGTGTTGTAGTGGTCTCATATGAGCCCTGGCCCAGGGCACTACTTTCCATCGTGGCCGTATAGAGCCCAACAGCTGCACTATAGTCCCAAGCCCGAAGAGGAGAGGCTACTAGGAACTGGTCCCCCTGAGCCTGAAGTTTGACAATCCGATTGTCTGGCAGGAACACTCTGCCCACTTGGGTGTCGAATCGAACTCCCAGATACTCCAGGACTGAGTCGGGCGCAGCTGGCTCTTCTCCCAGTTGATGATCCACCCCCAGGGAGCTCAAAAGAGCAATCACCCGGTCCACAGCTTTGCCGCACTCTGCATAAGAGGGGCTCGGATCAACCAGTCGTCCAGATAAGGATGGACTTGTACTCCCTTCTTTTCGCAGGAAGGCCGCGATGACCACCATTACTTTGGAGAAGGTCCGCAGAGCAGTAGCCAACCCGAAAGGGAGGGCTCTGAACTGGAAGTGTCGGCCCAGGACTGCAAAACGCAGAAAGCGTTTATGAGGAGGCCAGATGGAATATGCAGGTACGCTTCCTTGAAGTCCAAGGAAGCCAAGAACTCCCCTGCCTTCACTGCCGCTATAACAGAGCGGAGAGTCTCCATGCGAAAGTGCCGCACTTTCAGGCCCGATTGACCCCTTGAGGTCGAGGATAGGCCGGACAGAACCTCCTTTCTTTGGTACCACAAAGTAAATGGAGTAACGTCCCTTGCCAATCTGATTTTCTGGCACCGGAACAACCGCACCCAGGCGTATCAGGTTGTCCAAGGTCTGCTGCACTGCCACAGCTTTGACCGGAGACTTGCAGGGAGAGAGTACAAACCCATCTCTTAAGGGTCGCAGAACTCTAGCTTGTAGCCGTCTCTGATGACTTCAGAACCCAAGCGTCTGAAGTTACCCTGGTTCACTCGCCCAGAAACGAGGACAGCGTCCTCCAATCTGCACTGGGCCATGGAGCAGGGCCCCGTCATTGGGTACGAGACCCTGGGGGAGGACCGGAGGGCGCACCTCCGGGACGGCGGTCTCTGCAAAAGGAATGCTGCTTGGGGAGAAGTTCCTTTGAAGGAAGAGGGGCAGACGAGCCCGACTTGCCGGGCCAGTGCCGGTAACCGACGGGCTTCCTGAAACCGTCCTCTGGAGGATACCGGGGCGAGTACTGGCCCGAGCCCTGACCTCTGGTAACCTCTTGCCCTTAGACCGTGCCTGAGATCGGTCACGATTTTGTCCAGCTCGACCCCAAAGAGCAGCTTGCCTTTAAAAAGGCAACTTAGCCAGGCGGGGACTTAGAGGCGTGGTCCGTAGACCAATGTTTCAGCCAAAGCCAGCGCCGCGCAGGAGACTATCTGAGCCATACCTTAGCCGAGGCTCTCAAGACATCATACAGTAAGCCTGCAAATAAGCCAAGCCCGATTCCAGGGCCGGCCAATCAGCCCTCAAGGAAGGATCCGAGGGGGAAGCCCGCTGCACCATCGTCAGGCACGCCCTGGCCACATAGGAGCCGCAAACTGAGGCCTGCAACTTAAGGCAGCCGCCTCGAAGGACGACCTTAAAGCCGCTTCCAATCTTCTGTCTTGGGCGTCCTTTAGGGCCGTGCCACCTTCCACAGCAACGCCGTTTTCTTAGTCACACCGCAGTGATTAAAGAATCCACGGTAGGCCAAATAAAGGCCTCACGTTCACTTTCAGGCAAAGGATAGAGGCGGGACATAGCCCTAGCCACTTTCAGGCTCGCTTCCGGGACATCCCATTGAGCCGAAATTAGGTGTGCATGGGCATCATGCACGTGGAAGGTTCTAGGCGGGCGCTTCGTCCCCAGCATAATGGCGGAGCCAACAGGGGCTGAGGGAGAGACGTCCTCTGGCGAGGAAAACTTCAAAATGCTCATGGCCTGCAGAAACAGGTTGGGCAAATCCTCTGAGCGAAAGATCCGCGCTGCAGAGGGGTCATCCGCTCCATCCGAGCGGGGAATCCGTCTCCTCCAAGGAATCCCAAAGGACCGTTGGGAGAACTCAGATACGCTGCCCTCATCTACATCAGAGGAAACAGCGTCCTCTAAGGCCTGGGAATCCACCCGAGGGTTTACTTTCCGGGGGCCTCAACCCCGTTATCGGACAAGGGAGAAGGGGCAGCGTTTTGCATAAGGAAGGCCTGATGCAGCAGCAAAATAAACTCGGGGGAGAACCCCCAGACTGTGTATTTCAGCAGCCTGGCCACAGCCCTAGACGCACCCTCAACCGGCGCTCGCAAGAGCGGGGGAGCAACATGCTGCGCATCCAAGATGGCGTCCGGCGCGACACTACCCGCGAAGGTAGCCGCGTGGGAAGAACGGCGTTTAAGTTTAGCCGCTTTTTTGCCGGTCGCCAAATCAAGGGCGGCCATGACATGAACGTCTCCCAGCTCAAGGGCGGCCCAAGAAGAAGCCGTCACGAGCAGAGTGGCCGGCCAAGATGGCGGAGGCGAGCAGCGGGGATGGGCGTTTTATGGCGGGAAAAAACCGCCGCGCCGGAGGAAGACCCGGGACACTGACCGGCCTCCAAACTGACACCCAAAAAAGGGCGAATCAGACTTTAAAACCCCGCATCCCCGCTAGGAGCAGCACACGCGGTCCGGGGAGCGATTCTTCGCGCCCTCGCCCTCCGACGCCATAGGCCACGTGGAGGATCAATCGGGGAACCCCCTGCCGCTATAAAAAGGTAAAAATCACCTGCTTCTCGCTCCGAGCTGTAACGACCTGGTGTCCCAGTGAGTAGCTGCAATAAACGTTTAAATAAACGTCGAAATAAACGCCCTTAAAGACATCCAACATTTTTTTTTTTTTTTTAACGGAGCCAGCGGGAGGGGGGAGAAAAGGAGGGACCTGGCGCCACCAGGTTTTGCACTTGCTCAAGAAGAGCCCTCAACCCCAGGTACTCAACAAAACCTAAAGATTAGGCTTGGAGACCTAGCCAGAGCTGCTGCTGTGTGTGACCACCACCTGCTGAGATAGAGAACATACTGAGGAGTTCCGGCAGCACATGACCACATATAGGGAGGCAAAAGGATTGCTCTCTATCTCCACCTGCTGGTAGATGGACACAACCCACCAGTCTATGGATTGATCAGCATGATGATATGGAATCGAGATTTTCAAGATGTTTAGTTTTGTTTAATGAAACTTGATATACCATCCTTCAGGCAACAGAGCAATGTACAAGAGGAAGAAACTATAAAACTCAAAATACACAGAAAGCACAGTAGGAAATAAACTAGAGGAGAGAGAGCATAGAATAATAGATATAGGGTGGGCCCAAACCCAGGTCTACCATGAGTAAGGGAGAGACGAGATAAGTTTTTAGGAGGGCCTGAAAACAAGAATAGACTGATCACAAACAAAGTTCAACCAGGAGGGCATACCAGAGAGAAGGAGCCACTGCAAAGAAAGCCGAGTGATAGGTCAATTCTAAGCGGAAGCAGTGAACTGGGGGCACAGTTAATTGGAATGCAAGAGCGGATCACAGGACCCTAGAGGTGTGTAAGGAGCAGGGCTTTTTTTGAGGGGGGTACTTGGGGGTACTGAGTACCAGCACCTTTTCTATTGTTTGCTAAAATTGACCCATGGACCCTAAGTTTTATGAAAGAGCTCAGACTCTACACATCTGTTCTGCCTTGTCATAGATTCTGTGACTCGTTGCAGGGGGCCTGGCCATTGTGGGATGGATCCTCAGTGATCACCTCACTCCTGAAGGGTGGCCTAGCATTTGAAAACCAGCACCTTTTTTGCTAGTAAAAACGTACTGGTAAGGAGAGATAAGTGCAGATAGGCAGCAGGAGTTCCACTGTGAATAACTTTGTAAGCCAAGGTAAGTTAAACAGAATACGAAAGGAGACAGGGAAGCCAGTTATGATGAGCAAGGAGAGAAGAAGCACGATCTGACCCTATGGGCGTGAGAAAGCAAACAGCAGTGTTCTGAACCGTTTGAAGTCGAGTAAAATTGGATAATATTTCCACCAGTTGTACGTCTGATCGTTTAAGAGAACAATGTTTACTGCACTTTCCGTAGGTGTGTAATGTTAGATTTAAGAGATTATTGTCTACTTCTGTTTCTTAATAAGGCTGTATCATTTTGGAATTCCTTACCATCAGAACTTATGTTGATAGGAAATTATCTATATTTTAGGAAATCACTTAAGACTTTTTTGTTTCAGAAAGTATTTTACTGTATAGAAATTGGTTAGTTGATGTATCCGTATCTTTACTATACTTATTAACTGATTGATATGTAACATCTGAACATTTGGTTCACTCTTGCTTAATATGTGACCCGCTTTGAAACTATTATGGTATTAGAGGGATACAAGTCTAGTATAATGTAATATAATGTAATTTAGGGAGACCCAAGTAGACCACGTTACAATAATCCAAGCAAGAAGAAACCAGAGACCAGAGCAAGGTTGCACTAGGACTTATATTCAACCTACTATGGATGAATTGACTAAAACGGAGAGAATACAAGCAGGCCCATACCACTGAAGAAATGTGTGAATTAAAGGACAATTGAGGGTTTATTTATTATTTTGTAGCATTTGTATCCCACATTTTCCCACCTAGTTGCAGGCTCAATGTGGCTTACATTTGCCGTAATGGTGGGTGCCATTTTCGGGTAACAGAATTACAAAGGCATTGCATTAAGGTGCATACATACATGGAAAAGGAGAAAACGTTATAGTATTGTATATTGTTCATGAGTAATAGATTGGATTGTAACATATATTAAGTCATCTACAGAGTGACCCCTAAGTACTTAGGGGAATGAACCAACTGGAGAGGCAAGCTTTGAAGTAGAGGAGTGGCAGAGGGAGTGAAGGAGTGACCACTTATCCAGAGTGCAATGGATTCGAGGGATTGAAGGTGAGCCAGTTGGTTGTAAGCCAAGCATTATCTTATTTAAACGTTTCAAGAGATGAAAGACCAAGATTGGAAGGATTTTGTAGAGAGACCAGCATAATGTCATCAGCGTAGATACTAGAACTTAACATTTAAGGATTGTATCAGGTTGCTAAAGAACTTAAGAAAGATGTTGGTGCTGAAGTCTAAGAAAGTAACAAGGAAGTGGATGAAAATGTTGTTATAGTCACTGATATGCAGTCCTCCAGGATTATTCCTCTCACATACGACATACAGTACCTACAATTGTCACATAACCTTGTGCTTATCACACAATGATATAATTGCTACACAAGATTCTAAAAAGGCTGCAGAAAATTCAAGTTACAAGAAGGTGTGCTATACCACAATGGCTAAGTGCTTTGCTCTGTAGAATAAAGTGAGGGGAAGTGTTGAAGCTGCTGAAATAGTTCATGAAGAGCTACAAACATCTCTCATAGTGCCAAACAGCACTTATTGGAATTCTATGTAAAATGCCACTAAAAAAAATATGTGCCATTACAAACAGAGTCGGAAATATACTGAGAGTTGTTGTGGTAAACTGAAACTACCATATTTTCTTCAGACAGATCTGATCTTACGTAGAGAATATTGCAAGGTAATGTGCCAATGCTTTGGATATTCTTCAAGCTGAAAACAACTGTTATACTGGGTTTCTGTTGCAACGTTCCTTTCTGTAAGAAAGAAATTAACGATGACAGAGAGGAACTGAAGTATGCACAGGCATTGGCAGATGCTGTTCTAAAAGGATTGGAGTTTTTGCTTTGGCTCTACATTACTAGCTAATACACTTATTGTAGCAACAGACTGCTTACCACAGTTTCAAATGCGAGTGTGTGTTTCTCAGGAAGGTTTGAGGAGAGGGCTATAAGCCTGCTAAAGAATGAAATGATTGCAGCTACATAAGAGCAAAGAGGAAAAGACAATTCCAGCAGCAGCCAAGAGGAAGATGATTTTTTCTTTTGAGAACAATGTGAAGCTGTCAACCTCTAATGTCATTCAAAATGTTTACCAGGAACTGGATTTATATATATATTTTTTTTTAATTCAAACGTTTTTTTATTGACATTGTATCAACACCAACATTGTCATGCAAGCTCTGTTTCAATCTAAATATACAACAATTGCTAACTAGCATACAGCATTTATAAATTTTGCCAACATTATTATCCCATCAAATATACCAATCCTCCCCCCGCCCTCTCCCATTCCCTCCCTTCCCCCCCCTTTTACCCCAGACCTGGATAACCATTCAGTTCAGCCCGTAGAGTTCACCTTGTATTTAAAAGCAAACTACGGCCTCTATGGCTTAGACTTTGCAAATAAGGGCCCCAGATAGCCAGAAATGTAACTCTCTTTTTCTGCGAGAACCTAGATTCCCCCGCCTCCCACGATACCAGCTGATGTAGCTGATTTCTCCAATGCCAGTATGCCGGAGGATCTTTGACCGTCCAGTACTGTAAAATACATTTCCTGGCCAAGAGGCTCATCTTACGGAGCATTAATGTTTCAAAACGATTCTGCCCTCTAAAGGACCCCGGAATGTCTAAAATCAGTTGCTCAACTGTCCCCAAAATCCGCAGCCTTAACCGCTCCTCCCAAAATCCTCGAACTCGAGCCCAGAACCTTTTTAAAATTGGGCAGCTCCAAAACATGTGCAGCATTGTGCCAGGATGTCTTCCACATTTAAGACAGTCCGGGCTTCGATTTCCTCCCATATGTGCTAATTGAGCTGTAGTTACATATCCCCTATGGATGCAACGATAGGCACATTCTCTCAAGCGAGCATCTGATACTAACAGGGGTATTCGTGCTATTGATTTAGTGATGTCCCAGGAGGTCACTGCAACTCCCAATTCCTTTTCCCAAACACTCCTCAGCTGTCTATAGTCCCTGGGGGGCAGCCATCCTGATATTGTTTTATAAAGCGAGGATATTGTGATTTCTCCCTCACCAAAAGAGTGAAAAAATTCCCGTATCCTTTCCCCCAACTGAGTTCTCAAAGGATCTGTCGGTAAAGAAGTGAGGTAATGTCGCACTTGACGTATAGCAAATCTATTCCCCCAGGAGTCGCCTACCTTTCCCAATAACTCCTCGTCGGTGAGAGGCTGCCCATCTTCACCCACCAGGTGTTCCAATTTAGAAATTCCCCGTCTAGCCCATTCCACAAAATATCGGCTTGACAATCCTGGTAAAAATGCACTGTTCCCACGTATGGTTATCAAATCTGTTGTTGTTGGGTCCCCCCCCCCAGTTGACGAATAAGCACTCCCCACACCTCTCGGAGAGAGCGCAACAACACACTTTTACTGAATCCCTCCGGTAGGTCTCGTGTTTTGTGGTGTAAAAGCGAAAAAAGATGATGCGGTTCCCAAAGCGCTGCCTCCAGCGCCGTAGGAGTGTATTGCTGCGTGTCTAAACACCAATCTCCCAGATATCTCAAATGACATGCTTTATTGTATAATTCTAAATTTGGCATGCCCATTCCTCCTCGACTCCAGCTCCCCACTAATCGTGAGAAGCGAACCCGCGGCTTCTTGCCTCTCCAGCAGAACTTTGATGCAAGCTTGTAAAAACTCTTTAGGTCTTTCCGTCGGAGCCAAACTGGGATGGTCTGCATCACATAAAGCCATTTGGGGAACAACACCATTTTAATCATGTTTACTCTCCCTAACACTGATAACGGCAAATCCATCCATCCTTGTAGCACCTGCTGGGTCTCCTCTAACAACCAAGTAATATTCAGATCATACAACCGCGAGAGATCCATAGGCATCAAGATTCCGAGATACCTAAAAGAGGTTTGTGCCTTTCTCAGAGGGAACTCGCCTCTCCACTGCCTCCACACGTCCTCTGAGGAGGCCAAGGCCTCCGATTTTTCTAAATTCAAACTGAGGCCCGCATAGTCTCCGTATTCGGAGAAGATCTCTAATAGAGCGTTCAGGGATTCTTGTGGGTCTGTTAAATGGACCAAAATGTCATCTGCGAAAGCCGCTACCTTAAAGACCTCGCTTCCTATCTTTACCCCTGCCACCGCTTTCTGTTCCTCAATTTCTCTCAATAAGGGATCCAGTGATAGCACAAATAATAACGGTGACAGAGGGCAACCTTGGCGTGTTCCCCGGCCTATTTCAAAATCTTGTGTCTCAATCCCATTTACCGATATTCTAGCCTTTGGCGCTGAGTACAATGCTTTGATCCCTGATAGAAATCTATCCGTGAAGCCATATTTCTGAAGAACAGCATATAGGAAATTCCATTTTACTTTATCAAAAGCTTTTTCAACGTCAAAGCTTATTAACAAAGAATTTTCCTTCCCTCGACATCTGGCTTCTAATGAGGCCAGCACCTTGCAAACATTCTTAGTGACTTTCCGTCCCCTCACAAACCCCACCTGGGAGTCGTGTATAAGGTTCGGCAAAATTCTCGCTAATCTGTTCGCTAAGATCTTAGCCATCAATTTCACTTCATAATTTAACAGCGAAATGGGCCTATATGATTCAACTAGTTCCGGGTCCTTCCCTTTCTTGGGGAGTACTATAATACAGGCTGTATTTAAATCCGGAGGCATCCTTTCCTGCTCTATTAATATGTTAAACATTGCAGCTAAGGGCTCAGTAATCTCTTCTCCCATGATCTTGTAAAACTCCGCTCGGTAGCCGTCTACTCCCGGCGCCTTAAGCAGTGCACTTTGATTAATCGCCAGAAACACCTCGTCTGGTGTAATAGGAGTATTCAGTTGTTGTGCCTCTTGAGGGGATAGCGTTGGTAAACCCATCTGATCTAAGTAGGAGTCTCCCGTCAGACCATCATCTGGCGGGGCCTCATATAATTTTTTGTAATATTGGTAGAAACTCTCGCTAATTTCCTTGTCCGTGTGGACTCGCTCTCCTTGCCTCTTCTTCATAGTCAAAATCCTGGTTTTCCCCTGTTTGGTTGCAATCAGGCGCGCCATCAAACGACCACACTTATTCCCAGGCTTATATAATTGATATTTATAATAAATTTGCGATTTAACTGCTTTATAATGAAGTATTTCATTTAATTTAGTCTGCAAGAGCATCAAATGTTGTCTATTCTCAGTGGAGGCCTGTTGCCCATATCTTCTCCGAGCCTGGCATACTAATTGACTCACCCTCAATATCTCTCTATTCCTAGCTTTACGTTTGTGAGCCATATAGCTAATGATGTCTCCTCGAAATACTGCCTTAGCCGCCTCCCAGTACAGAACCGGGTCTTCAACGTGTATTGCATTGTGTACTTTATAATCCCGCCAACTCTGATGTATGGAGGCCCTGAAACCCTGATCCCGATATAGCTCTGTGGGAAATACCCATCTCTGTGCCCCTCCCCTCTCTTCCCGAGGCGTCCAGCTCATTTCCACCCAAGCATGATCCGATATCACATCTGCTCCTATTGCAGCTGCCGTCACTGAATTGAACATCTGTTCTGAAATCAACAAATAATCAATTCTAGCCTGTGTGCCGTGCGCCCTCGAGAGGTGTGTGTAATCTCTCCCCTGCGGGTTGAGAGTCCTCCAGACATCCACTAGCCCCACCTGTCGGCAAAGATTAGGCAGCCCCCGCGACTCCTGTCTGAGCTCATTCCTCCTAGCCCCAGTACTGTCAATCGAGGGGTCCATCACCATATTAAAGTCTCCCCCTGTTATTATGGGCAAAGATTTGCTCAGCAACAGTCGCGAAGTGATCATCTTATAGAACTTCCGATAATATTGGTTCGGAGCATATACATTGCCAAACAACATAATTTGGCGCTGCACATGGGCCTCACACAGCAGAAATCTACCCCCTGGATCTGTGAAGTTCACTTCCACCTTATCCACTATTCCTTTTCGAAACAGGATGGCAACCCCCCCTTTCTTTCCTTGTGCCGCTGCCGATACACAATCCCCGACCCACCAGGTTCGCAATTTAGCATGTTCCCCAGCCGATAGATGGGTTTCTTGAAGGAAGGCTATATCTACTTTATGTCTTTGTAAATGTTGTAAAATTTTTGAGCGTTTAATTGGGGACGAGATCCCTCCCACGTTCCATGTAACTATTTTTAGTGGACCCAGGTCACATAAAAAATCTGATCCCAAGATGTTTACCATTTATTCATAGAAGAGGGATGTCCCAGCCTCCACCCCTCCTCATGCACTATCCTTAGCCATTTTAGTTCATTCTCAAACCCCAGTCGCCGTCTCTTCCAGGTCTCAATCCCCTCCGATCCCCCAAATCCCCCCTCTTCCCCTTTATGAACCCCAACTATCCCCTTAAACCCCAACTTCCCTTCTTCTAAACCCAGGCCTCTAAAAGAGACCATCACGTTTAACACCTCCTACCCCCCTCCCTCTCGTATACCAACTAACACAAAGTGTTTCCCCTCGACTTCCTCTCCTCAGTATGACTCTAATTTATGATTATGTAACTTTTCCAGTTTGTCCAAAAAACAGCATTTAACAAACTACTCAAAACCTTATTCCAGAGTTCTCAGGCTGTCTCTCTGATCTGTAGGGAGAATCCTCCGCAGCCCTCTGCGAGAATATCCCCGGGTTGGCCTCCTGTAGTGTCCTTCTGATATTAATCCAAGCCGCTTGGACAAAAATCGCCTCAATTCTTCGGTGCAGTGATTATGCTTCGATGCTCTGTAGTATTCTATGCAATAATCCCAGACTTCTGCCCAGTCCACTCTGCAGCGCGTGCCCAAGGAATTCTAGTTGCCTAGTATGTTCTCCCAGGCTGCTTCCTGTGGCCACAATCCCATCGAACCATCAACTCCGCCCATCAAATTGAGTCTGAACATCTTCCAAATCTAATTAACTTTTTGTAATCCAACATATTTTATCCATGTGCCCCTCGATCTCATCTTCCATTAGATATCTGCTGAGGTTCCATTTAACCTCTCTGTCAGCGGTGTTCCACAGAGTTCAAAAAAGCTTGTGCTTGTTCGGTCGTTGTGTAAACCTGTGTAACCGCTTGATAGGTGACTCTTAGTTTAGCTGGATATTGCAGTGCAAATCGAATTTTCTTTTCAAAAAGTTTAGTGCATATAGGCGAGAACTTCCTTCTCTGCATCGCCACCGCAGCAGAGTAGTCCTGGAAGCATAAGATCTTTTTGTTCCCATATTGCAGCTCCTGATCTTTCCTCAAAGCTTGCAGTATTGCCTCTTTGTGCGCAAAATTTAAGATGCGGCAGATCACCACTCTCGGACGTGTAGCTTCCACAGGCTTGGGCCCCACTCGATGAGCTCTCTCTATCTGGAGAGTTCCCAGGGCTTCTGGGAGTTGTAGTTGTTCTGGCAGCCATTTTTCCAAAAATACCCGCAGGTTTACAGTCTCCAAAGCCTCAGGCAGACCCACCAATCTTAAGTTATTCCTCCTTGATCTATTCTCGAGGTCTTCAAGCTTTCCTTCATAGCTTTCCACCATGGTTTTAAGCTTAATATTTTCCTCCTCCATTTTGTGCACTCTGTCTTCGAGAGCTCCATGACGTTGCTGATACTCCGCTAGTTCTTTAGTAAGCTGTCCCAAGTTTTCCTGGACCAACGTTATTTTACTGTCGATGGGCCCCAATCGTCGATCCAGCAAAGGCTCCATGGCGGCCGTCACCTCCGCCGCCACCTCCGCTACCCACACGGAGCTCAAGGCCGTCGCCGCCGGGCTCGCCGGCGCCGCCATTTTTTCCTCGCCGGCCCGCGTCTTTTCTTTGTCTCGGCGGACACTTTTCGCCGCCATGGATTTTTCCGTAAGTAGCGCCGATTTAATTACCTTCCCTTCTTCTTGCGGGTTAAGGTGTCTATCGGTTCTTTACTGGGGCGTTTCCCTGGATTTTGAGGGTTAAGTGGGTAAGCTGGCCGGAGCGGAGGTTTCAACAACCGCTCCTGGTCATGGCGTCACGTGATCTTGGATTTATATTTTTATGATAGTGACAAGTTTATAGAATGTCTGAACAAATGGTGAAATGGTGAAAGCTGGTGGTCTTGGAAGGTGCTGAGAAGGGCTAGTTAGACCGGCTCCTTAAGAAGCAAAGAGTGAAGCGGGAGCTCGCCGTCGGGTACGGACTAGTTGGATGTGCCCCAGCACAAAACCACAGCTAAGTATTTTCAGAGTTGTCACACAACGAGCAAACATATGGAATTGATATGCCGGTGTGCAAGAGGTTTTTATGACTAATGAGGATTCTCGCCAGCATGAACTGATTATCAGACACACAGAGCCGAGCGGTCAGCTATTTTAGTTTTAAGTGCTAACAGCTGTTTCCTCTATAACATTGCAGTTATTAGAATAGAGTAAGAACTTGCTCCTATTAGCGTTTATGTGGTCAAATTCCCATATACAACATATTGCAATAATCAAGCTGAGGAAGTATCACCATCTGTACCAGCAAAGCAAAAGTCTCTGTTGTAAAAAGTGATCGAATAAGTCTCAGTTGTTTCAACTTAAATAATGATTTTCCTCCAAGGTTACTTTTACTTCTACTTATGTCCCTTTTCCCCATGTTATTGTACTCCTTCTACTACACCATCACTCACTCTTGGTTATTGTCATGTGCACTGAACAATTTGCCTTCAGGTAATCCAAGAAAATGACTCCACTCCAGCAGGAACCACAGCAATCCATCAAGTATCATTGTTCAGGTTCACTAGTGGTACTGATTTTGTCTTGCTAGTTCACTTAGGATGAAATACAAAACCCTGAAGTAACCAAGCTATTACCAAAAGATACCAGAGACCTCTACCACAAGTAGAATTCTCTCCTTGTTGGAAGTGCTGCCTTCTTTGCAGTTCAGAGAGAGAAAAGCTTTAAACAGGACAATGACTCAGTTCCTGCTTCAAAATGCAAATGATGTATGCAGGCGAGTTCCCATTACTCCTCCTGCCAGTCTGTGTTGCTCCTTCTATCCCAATCAATTCATACAAAAACTGTCCATTCCCAAAGTCTTTAATCATTTAGATTGTTAGTGTATCAATGTCCTCATTTCCAAAACAAACCAGGCAACTCATAACTCCTTGAATTGTACTTTTAGTTTTCTTTTTTCCTACCTAGGTCTTAAGCCTGACCAGCTTTAAAGAAACAGTACTAAGGCTACCCAGTCTTAACACAACCCCTTCTCACAGGACAGTTTTCAGTTCCATAAGCTCTACTATCCTCTACCTCCATCATCAAAAATTCACCCGAGTCTTGCTTAGGTAAATTAATCTCCTTAGGCTGAAGTCTGCCAATATTCCAATACCTCCATTTCACCTCCTTCTAGAGGTACAGCTGCTTCCAGTTTCATAGGCTCAGGTTGACTCATAAGTACATAAGTACATAAGTACATAAGTAGTGCCATACTGGGAAAGACCAAAGGTCCATCTAGCCCAGCATCCTGTCACCGACAGTGGCCAATCCAGGTCAAGGGCACCTGGCACGCTCCCCAAACGTAAAAACATTCCAGACAAGTTATACCTAAAAATGCGGACTCTCCTTAGTAACACCTGTGTCCTCGTGACTGGTGGAAAAGCTCCACCCCTCAAGAGGCTGAAGGCAACCTTATATGGCTCCAAGGAAACTGGAGTTTCTCCGCCTACTCTAGGATAATAGTTTCTTTTCCTACTTCAGGGAGTGGCCTAGGAAAAACATACCTGTTATCTAGGACAGTGCTTTTCAACCCAGTCCTCAGGGACCACCTAGCCCGGTGATGGCGAACCTATGGCACGCGTGCCAGAGAGGGCACGCAGCGCCCTCTCCCTTGGCACGCACAACGTCGCTGGTCCGCCCACTCTCCCTCCTTCCGAGCACCAGTTCGCCCTCCAACCAAAGAAGCATCAGGCCGCCGGCCCGTCCTCCCTCCCAGCACCAGGAACCCCCCTCCTCCTCTGAAATTTAAAAAGCATACCGTCCTACTCCTCGGGGTTAAGGCGGGGTGCGTCGGCAGCGGCAGCAAAACGCGTGTTCTTCATGCGGCGAGCCTTCGGCCTTCCTTTCTGTCTCTCAAGCTCTGGTCCCACCTATGGGGCGGGACCAGAGCTTGAGAGACAGAAGGGAAGGCCTAAAGCGAACCAAGCGAAGAACACACGCTTTGCTGCCGATGCACGCCGCTTTAACCCCGAGGACGGTGCTCGGAGGGAGGGAGGCAGGCAGGCCTGGTGCTGGGTGGGTGGGAGGCTTCGTGCTGTGTGGTGCTGGGTGGGAGGGAGGCCTGATGATGGGTGGGAGGGAGGGAGGCCTGATGCTGTGTGGGAGGGAGAGAGCCCTGATGTTGGGTGCTGGGTGGGTGGGAGGCCTGATGCTGGGTACTGGGAGGGAGAGAGCCCTGATGTTGGGTGGTGGGTGGGTGGGTGGGATGGAGGCCTGATGCTGGGTGGGAGGGAGGGAGGGAGGCCTGATGTTGGGTACTGGGTTGGAGCCCTGATGTTGGGTGCTGAGTGGGAGGGAGGGAGGCCTGATGTTGGGTGCTGGGTGGGAGGGAGGCCGGCCTGATGCTGGGTGCTGGGAAGGCCTGATGCTGGGAGGGACGGCTGCTGGACATTTGTGGCTGGAGGGGAGCGGAGGGCTGCTGGACATGGATGGAGGGCAAAAAATGAAAAAGAAAGGAGGAAAGTAAAGAAATAAATGGAAAGGAAGCCCTGGAAATGGAGTTAAGAGGACAGATAGCAGCAGAATCGGATACTGGGCCAGCATGATCAGAAAAACAAAGTTACCAGACAACAAAGGTAGAAAAAATCATTTTACTTTCATTTTAGTGTTTGGAATATGTCCAATTTGAGAATTTACATCTGCTGCCTTATTTTGCACTGGGTATACTGGAACTGTAACAGCTTACAGAAATGATTTATAATGAAAAAAAATCATGTTATTTTTTTTCTCCTATACTAGTATAAGTTTCAATGATGTCTGTTTATATGCGCCATTGCTGGTGTAAGGGGTGTGGCTATCATAGGGGTAGAGTCATATGTGGTGACCCCACCCATAATGAGTACCGGCACTTTGCGATAATTCGATTTTGGGTTGCTGTATGGGCACTCGGTCTCTGAAAGGTTCGCCATCACTGACCTAGCCTGTTGGGTTTTCAGGATATCCACTATGAATGTGTATGAGATGTATTAGCATGCACTTCTTCCATTGCATGCAGTCTCTCTCATGTATATTTATTGTGGGTATCTTGAGAACAGGACTGGCCAGGTGGCCCCTGAGGACCACAGGAGTATGCCCTGTGTTTCACCTTTTGTAGGCCTGAGGCCTGACTAGGCCAGGAACCATCTTTTCTGAACAATACTGTCATGGCTGCGACAAAACATCCTGTAGCACTGGTCTGACTCACATCTCTCAAAGACATGCTGAACATCTGCATTTCTTCTCTGGTGTGAAGCCTATAGGAATAAGATTTACACAGACACAATAGTGAGGTAATCCTGATTAGCCAGTTCATTAGGAAGCCATCTGTACCAGCTCTGATAAGCAGAACCAACTACAAGGCCACAGGCCTCATTATTCAGGACTGTATATCATCTGCTGGACAGAGAGATATGTGGGACCTGATTGGTCTAGAAAAGTCACCTGAAGACCATTGGGGCAGAGCCAATACCAGGCTTTGAAAAGAATTTTTAGGGAGTTTTGGAGGAAGAAAAAAGAGCCGATTGCAAATGGATAGTTCTGTGAAGAGAGGGCCTGACTTGTCAGAATCGCCAATGAACTGTACCTCTCGACATTGGCTTTTTTTCTCCTACTATTGTTGGGAATTATTTTTCCATTGTTGTCTTTGCTGCCGTGCTAAAGCCCATGATAATGATCCCCATTGAAGGTTTCTCTAATTAGCCAGTGTAGGCTTTCCTTGGGGAAACTGAGGCTTCATTTATTTATATAATTAATGCTAAGTTTGTTGAAAATAACCTCACATCAGTCTTTGAGCATTTTTTCATATTTAGTGTCATAAGCCAAATCGACAAAAGGTAGTAAACCACCTGGACCAGAAGGTATGCACCCCAGGGTACTGAAAAAACTTAAAAATGAAAGTGCTAATCTGATGTTAGTGATCTGTAACCAGTCATTAAAGTCATCCATAGTACCTGAAGATTGGAGGGGCCAACATAAAGCCAATTTTTAAAAAGGATTCCAGGAGCGATCCAGGAAATTACAGACTGGTAAGCCTGACTTTAGTGCCAGGCAAAACAGTGCAATTATAAACAATAAAATCACTGAACACAGACAAACATGGTTTAATGAAACACAGTCAGCATGACACAAAGATAGCCAAAAGAGTGGGTACCCTGGAGGAAGTAGAAATGATGAGAAGGGATCTCCAAAAGTTAGAAGAATAGTCGAGGGTCTGGCAGTTAAAATTTAATCCTCTTCACACAGGGGGATATAGCTTTATATTAGAGTACAATTTATATCTAAAGTCGATCACAAAGTACTCCACTAAATGATTTCAAACAAACATTAATACATTTATTGTCACCCATATATGCACATATATTATTCACAGTAACCCTCGGTTTCCGTGTAACTCTCTTCCACATGCCTTACACAGCATCACTTCCACAATCAAACCAATCTCATACACTGACATGCTGCAATCCACTCAAATTACATTACAGTGCTTGCATTTAAGTTTCAGCTCTACTGTACGCTCTTGGCTTTTGATAATGTTAAAAGCATATCCTTTATGTTCCTTAAAGTCCACCAATTTCAAAGTGGCAAACGTGAGCCTCTTTTGCTTTTCAGACCACGTTCTTGTATTCCCAAGAACAAAGTTAAAGTATCAGTTGTTTTTGAGCATTCAAACTCCAAGTGTTTAGCATGAGTCTTGATGTATATTCAGACCTCAGTCATTCATAGCTGAGTATCATTAATAATTTTCATGGCTCGCTGCGCGGCTTCTAGAAGGCTTGAATGGAAGACCGTTAATACGGTCACCTAAATGACCATTCTTCAATTCTGGAGACGGGAAGGCAGTAGAACTAGAGGACATGAATTGAGGTTGAAGGGGGGGCAGACTCAGGAGTAATGTCAGGAAGTATTTTTTTCACGGAACGGGTGGTAGAAACTTGGAATGCCCTCCCGTGGGAGGTGGTGGAGATGAAAACGGTAATGGAATTCAAACATGCGTGGGATAAACACAAAGGAATCCTGTGTAGAAGGAATGGATCTACGGAATCTTAACAGAGAATGAGTGGCGACGCCGGTAACTGGAGAGTAAAATCAATGCTGGGCGAACTTCCACGGTCTGCGCCCTGATCGTGGCTGAATAGCTATGGATGGGCTGGAGTGTAAATTTTAATGGGCTTCAACGTTAGCTTCAGAACTTTTAGTACAGGAACAGTGCTGGGCGGACTTTTACAGTCTGTGCCCCAAGAAAGGCAGCGACAAATCAAACTCGGGTATACATTTAAAGTAGCACATACCATGTAAAATGAGTTTATCTTGTTGGGCAAACTGGATGGACCATTCAGGTCTTTATCTGCCGTCATTTACTATGTTACTAAGATTCTTCTCAAGTTGACCGAGCAGCGCTAACCCGACTGCAGCCTAAGGGCTCCCCTTCCTTGAACTGTGGCAAATAGCAGAAATAGTCTGCAAAAACTCACTCCTCTATTGGACGTATTATCTGTGCTCTCACAGGATATTTCTATATTTTCTGAGTCCAGAAAGGGCTTCTATTCTTCTGGGGGAAACTTCTGACTGCTTCCCTTGCTACTCTGAGGAAGCATTTTTCTCCTTCACCCATTCCACCCTTGAGCCTACCCTTTTCCTGCTAGGGTATCTTCCTCTTACTCTTTTATTGGGTGCTGAGGTCAGGGACTATATCTCCCATGATTCTGAGAGCTTCTCAGAGAGACCTAGCTACCTTGGCTCTGTAATGGCTTCTTCAGCAGCCTCTCTCCTGAGGCACTTGACTGTCAGGAATCCTGTTGCCCTTCTCTCAGGTAGGTATTTTATTGTGCCCTTCTTCTGCAAATTGGCCCTTGTTCTTCCCTGAGCCACTGTGTACTAGAAGTAGAATATTACTTTCTCTCTTTCTATTCTTCATGCCTGGCCCCTGGCCCAACTGAGCTTCTAGGGCACTGGGGATAACAAAGTCCTTCTCATCTCCTCCAAATAGTACTGTCTCCTTCCTGGAGTCTGCCTGCAATAGCCCCACCTCCCAAGGATTCCAGAATTCCTTTCCTCGGGCCCTTTCCTTGGGACCTGGCTGCTGCCTTTTCGGGTAAGTAGGCTTTCCCTACTTGTCTCCTGTGACTCTAGGGCAATGCTTCACAGGAATCCTGAGAGGAAATAAGCTGCCCTTCTCCCTTCGCATGTTAATGGTCACATATGCCATCAGGGTCTCACACCTGGTTGTGCATGCATACTCCACTGGACAACAGAAAAAACGTGTCCAACCCAACAATGACATATGTAGATTATAAGTACCCAGCCAGTCTGGTGGCTCATTGGCAATGCTATGCATTGCCATTCAGAAAATCTCCAGTTTGATCCTAAAAGGATCCACAATTGCAGGTTCATGGCCCTCCAACCCCGGATAGTTTATGCAATAACCAGATGAACTACTTTGGAAGGATATAAAATAGATGGAAAAAAATCCCAAGTTACAATATAAATGAAGACTCATGGTGACAAGAACCTGGTCGAAGGCACAGGAGGAAGAATAAATATCAGAATGAAAAAACACAGCATACTATGAAATCCATGGCAGAAAGTTGCCAAATACTACTAGAGAATAGCTACCTACTATCTTTTCTTCAATACATCACCACATGACAGCTCTGCTATGAACAAAGCTACTTGTATGACAAATTTCTTGATAAATTAACTCTACATGCTACTGAATTTCACATCTATCACTACATGAACACTTAATCAAACTCCCACTTGAAGGTTAAGACTGATCTTTATGGGATGTCTGTGTGATCCTATAAAATAATTAGCATTTAAAGAAGAATGGACAGAATCATTTGTCTTCAAATTTTTAATTACGTATTTAGCACTTTTCACTGCTGTCTCTTTATGACTTGAAAAAAAATCTTTTTTCTGGCAGCATCTGATTTAAGAATCAAGTTTATTTAAATAGATTTTGGATATTACACAGCAGACCAGGTGCTAGATTTCAAGTCCCTTAACTAGCTATCTAGCTAAGCAAATAGGACTACTCTGGTCTCTATGAAGTCATTGGTAGTTCACAGCAACTACAATAAATTGTTATTACCATAATAGAAAAGAGTATTACTTACAATGTCTACTGATGGGATGAATTTGAATGAAAATCTATGTCTTTTTTTTAATTCTTAATTTGTGTTATGTATTTTACATAGGATCAAATATTATAACCCACTTAGATGGGAAAAACAAAACTTAAATATTGAAAATAAACCATAAATTAACTCTACATTCCTCTGGCTAGAGGAGCATAAAGACTATCTCCCAACAGCCCAGCGTGAGACCTCGAACAACGCTGGGGCGTAGGCCAGTGGAATAACGCAGCTGGACAACAGAAGTACACATAAAGCAAAGATACATACCTGTAGCAGGTATTCTCCGAGGACAGTAGGCTGATTGATCTCACATGTGGGTCGGCATCCACGGCGGCCCAGGAAATGGCAAATTTTTCTTCAGAAAAATTTAAAAAGTTTTGCCAGAGCCTTCTAGTGCGTGAACTGCACATGCGCGGACGACTTCCTGCCCGTCGCGCGAGCGTTCCCACTCAGTTTAATCAAAAAGCAAATAATAAACAAACAACAACTCCAAAGGGGAGGTGGGCGGGTTTGTGAGAACAATCAGCCTGCTGTCCTCGGAGAATACCTGCTACAGATATGTATCTTCGCTTTCTCCAAGGACAAGCAGACTGCTTGTTCTCACATGTGGGGTATCCCTAGCAACCAGGCTCACTCAAAACAATGAACATGGTCAATTGTGTAGATTGACCTGAAACCATAAACAATTAACTGAGAGTGCAGGCTGGAACAGAACACAAATGGGTCTAGGGGATGGAGTTGGAATCTAAACCCCAAACAGATTCTGCAGCATCGACTGCCCAAACTGACTCTCGCGTTGGGTATCCTGCTGGAGGCAGTAGGGAGATGTGAATGTGTGGACTGATGACCACATTGCAGCCTTGCAAATCTCCTCAATGAAGGCTGACTTTAAGTGAGCCACTGACGCAGCCATGGCTCTAACATTGTGAGCCGTGACATGGCCCTCCAGAGTCAGCCCATTTTGAGCATAAGTGAAGGATATGCAATCTGCTAGCCAATTAGAGATTGTGCTTTTGCTGGGGAGCCGCAGAGGCGAGAATGAGCGCGCTGGGACTGAGCCTGGACAGCTGCCGAGAAGCAGGAGTGTACCTACGCCTAGCATAGGAATAGGGAGCACTCCTCTTCCCTCCAAAAAACCTCCTAGATGAGGAGGTAGTAGTAGCAGAAGACGTCTGGTGGGAGAGAGCATCCATAGCATCACTGTGCTTCTTGAGCTGGTCAACTAGATCCTCTACTTTCTCACCAAAAAGGTTATCCCCCCAGCAAGGAATATCCGCCATCCACTGCTGGACCGAATGATCCAGGTCAGAGACACGCAGCCATGAGAGTCTGCGCACCACTATACCTTGGGCAGCGATCCTGGATGCTACATCAAAAGTGTCGAACGTACCCCTGGCCAGGAATTTTCGACACGCCTTCTGCTGCCTGACCATCTGGCGAAAAGGCTCGGCCTGCTCCGGAGGGAGTGCATCAACCAAACTAGACAGTTGTCTCACCAAGTTCCGCAAGTGGATGCTCGTGAAGAGCTGGTATGTTTGGATTTTGGCAGCGAGCATAATACGCCTTCCTCCCAAAAGAATCCAAGGTACTAGATTCTCTGCCTGGGGGTGCCGAGGCATAGTCCCTAGTACTCTTGGCTCTTTTGAGAGCGGAGTCCACCACCATGGAATTGTGAGGTAGCTGAGACCTCATCAATCCAGGCTCTCCGTGGATCCGATATTGGGATTCAGTCTTTTTCGGGATCACGGGATTAGACAGAGGGAATGACCAGTTTCGTATAAGGACTTCCTTCAGTACATTATGCAAAGGAGCCATTGCAGCCTCTCTAGATGGAGAAGAATAATCCAGGACCTCGAGCATCTCAGCCCTGGGCTCATCCTCAACCTCCATAGGGAAGAGAATAGCCGCAGCCATTTCCCGAACAAAGGAGGTGAAGGATAGACTCTCTGGTGGAGAAAGTCTCCTTTCTAGCGGAGGGGAAGATTCAGAAGGAATCCCATAGGACTCATCAGAAGAAAAGTACCTGGGATCCTCCTCTTCCTCCCACGAATGCTCATCTTGAGTATCGGACATCCCTCAGAGCAGTCCAAAACTAAGCCTGCCTCGACGCCAAGGAACGACGTCCTCAATGGCGGTGCTGAGAAGTTGACGCCTGCCTGGACTCCGGTGAAGCTTCCTCCACCGACGTCGAAGGGGAGTCAACCTAGGTGGCAGGCGGCACCGAGGTCGAGGACCTCACCACAAGCGAAGGGCCAGATGCCGCAGCAACAGACGGTACAGAAGGCGCAAGCACCCGACACCAAAGCAGACTGGCGCAGCAACCCTTCCAGAAGCTCTGGAAGCAGGGCCCTGATGCACTCGTTGAGAGCCGCCGTCGGACAAGGCTGCGGGGTCAGTAAAGGAACCGGTGGCAGAATCTGTCGAGGCTCGGAAGCAGGTACCGGGCTGCTAGACCAACGCATTGGCACCTCCTGAATAGAGGGAGAGCGATCCTCTTAGCGCCAATGCTTCTCGGGTGCCGAATCCCTCTACGCCCCGGAGCTCCCGGCACAGTGTGTCAAAGGAGAACGATGATGGTGCTTCTTCGCCTTTGCTCGACACCCGTCATCGAGACTCCTCGGTACCGATGAGGAAGACGTGGAATCCTCACGTCTCCTCGGGGCTGAGTCCGATGAAGGTCGGTCCCGGGGGGCCTGCATAACAGGAGGCCTCGAGACAGGTGGAGACCCACTCGATGCCTCACTGCTCCCAGCACGAGTTGGTCGTTCCACAGCCATTACCTTCGTGCAGTGCCGTGTGACTCTGGGCAGGTCTCTTAACCCTCCACTGCCCCATGTGCAATACATAAAAAACAGACGTGTGTGTTTGCTTGTTTGTCCATGTCTGAACTCCTCCGGCCCCAGAAGAGCTACAGCCACCAAACCCACAATATAGACTCTACCCGCTGTTGTCAAGGTTATTGTGTAGTTTGAAGTGACACTTTTTGGGGGGGCACTCGGGGGAGGGGGAGCAATACTTCCACTCATTAAATGATTAGGCTGCAGGCTGGAAAGTTCTTTCATGCTGTTGCTAAGCGACAAACTGCTTGGGACAGAGTGAGGGCTCAGAGACTGGTGGGGAGAAACAGGGACAACAGCTAAGCAGTTGTCCCTCTCTCATTCTCTAATACCCCTCTTCCCTAACAATTTCAGTACAAGGGAGGTTCAGACACGGGTAGGAACAGGGTAGGGAGAAAGTATTGTGGTCAGGTTGAGAAGTGTGTGTGTGTGCATGAATTCACTACCCCGCCAGGCGAATGCATCTCGAAAAGGGCAGGAAACTGAATTTAAATATGCCCTTGAACAGAAGGCTGTGTTTCGACAAGAAAATGGTGAAAGCCAAATGGCAGGCACTTGCTAGATTAAAAGAACTACCTAATCAAGAAAATCAACCTAAACAAATTAAATTAGAAAAGAAAAGTTAGTGCTAGGTAGGGCTCCAGTCTCCACATTTTCTGACTTAAGGGAGTATTAAACTTAATGTCAATGTCGCTCTCTCTCTCACACATCCCTCAGCAAAACACCCCAATCACACTCCACCATTCTCACACACCCCCACTCACACTCACCCATTCTAATACAGCACTCAGCAGAACACCCCACTCACACATTCTCACACACCTCTCAGTAAAAAAACCCCAATCACACACCGCAGAATAGCACACCCCCACTCACACTCACCCCCTCAGTACCACACCCCCATTGACACTCATTTATTCTCACACACCCCAGAGTAGCAAACTTCCACACACATTCACTCATCAGCATACTTATACAGTGTTATTACACATAAATAAACCTTGCTTTTCTCAATTACAGAGTACTAATCTATCACTGAGCAATGCCGGGGGGGGGGGGGGGGGGGGGGGGGGAGGGGGGGGAAGCTAGTAAATAAACACAGCACAGATGGCAACTGAGGCTGTTGCTGGAAAGGAATCATGCTTCTCCTGCTGCTGCAGTATTAGCAAGATCTAACAGTAACCCTCAGTCCTCAGGGTTTAAAAGTCTCCATAGCCAAAAGAAGATGTTAATCTTCTTTCCACTGGCAGAACTCCCTGCAGCACAGTCCCAACAGACACTAAGGGCCCAATGCGCAAAGCTTACTGTGACTGGTTGTAGCCAGTCTAAAGCAAATGTTATTTAGCAAGTAATGCGCACAGGAATTTTCCATGGCAACTAATGTGTGCCATCAGCAACCACCGAGAACCCTATGCAAATGTATTACAATAAGCTCATTAGTATTTTAATGAGCATTCCTTGCCATGCACAGCTCCTGAGCACCTAGTTTTAACGAGTTAGATTTTACAGCTGCTTTGGAGCAGTCGGAGAGGAGGGAAACACAGGCAGATGCAAAAGCTGCCTGCTTGTGCTCCCCACCTCTCCCCTCCCGACCCCCCTCGAACCAAAAATCCCTGGTGGTCCAGTAGACCACCTCCCGACTCCTCTCACTGTAAACATCATTCGCTTATATGGTGTGTAGCCCCTCCCAGTGTATCCCAGGATGCACCAAGCAGGGGCTGGACAGGCCAGGCTGGGCCCAGAGACAGGAGGGAGGCCTTGCTCCCCCCTCCTGCATCCTACGCATCTGAGAAGTGAAAGGGGGGGGGGGGGTCACTAGACCCTAGGGAGTAATGGTTACAGTGAGGGGGAGGGGTGAGCCACTGAACCACCAGGATTCTTTTGCTTGGGGGGAGTCAGGGAGGTAGTGGGTTGGGGTCCACTGGACAACCTTTGGGTATTTGTCACCCCAACCCATCAGAACTTGATCTTTCCTCATAAAAGTAACCCCTTACTCTGGCACTAGCATTACAAAATTTATGAGGCGCACAAAACCTCCGAGGATAATTGTTTTACCAGCAGAAGACAAGCTGCAAATTGCTCATCCTCTTTGAAGGCACTTTACACCATGGCATGCTTAATCAGGGGATGAAGAGCATAAATGGGGGCTTACATTTTGAAAATTACATCTCTACTTTCTATCCCTGGCTACATTTACACTTGCTTCAAAACAGGTGCAGATTTTGAGAGAAGTAGCCAAATTCTTATGGTTCGCCTGGTTTTCAAAAGGAAAAACTTCACAGGCTTCCATTTCAAAGAGCAAAATCACATGACACCTCAGGTGCATTTAACTATTACAGGAAATCAAAGCATGAAAGAGAATCAATATATCACAGTGGAGTACTTCAGGGAACATTTAAAGGGCTTTTTCACCAGATAGTTCTCATTTTTATTCTGGGAACCCAAAGGAGGAAGAGGAAACTAATGTCTGCTACAGTGAAGTTTTCATTTACATTGATCTATAGATTTTCCCCATCTCAAAACAAAGACACAGCAATACTCAATCAAGCACCAACATCCTACAGGGTCCATCCAGAAGCTAAAGGAGCTAGGGCCATTAGCGGGGGGGGGGGGGGGGGGGGGGGGGGGGGAAGGATTGCCAATTTATTTCACATATCATGACTGGGATACCCATCAGCAAGCTGAGAGGAGGAAAATAAAAGAGGGGGCTTATCCCTCTAAACCAAGAACGTGATCAAGGAAGAAGGCTATCTTTTGTAAAAATTACTGTTATGAATTTCAATGATTAAAACAACCATGGAGATCAATGAAATCATTTCTGAAACAGCATTAATGATTTGTATTGAACATCATATACATTCCTCACATGTCACTCTTTCAAAAAAGTACAAAGACCAGGGGACACTCAATTAAATTACATGGAAATACTTGTAAAACAAATAGGAGGAAATATGTTTTCACTCAAGGAATAGTTAAGCTCTGGAACTCACTGCCGGAGGATTCGGTAACAGTGCTTAGCGTATCTGGGTTTTAAAAAAGGTTTGGACAAGTCCCTAGGGCCCCCCTCCGTCCGCCACCGGGCCCCCTGCATTCAAATCAGCAGCGCTTCACCTCCGTATTGAAAGCGGCAGGATCGCATCCTTCGGGCCCTCCCTCACTGTGTCCCGCCCTCGTCTGATGTAACGTCCTGTTTCCGCGAGGACAGGGCACAGTGAGGGAGGGCCCGAAGGGAGGCGATCCTGCCGCTTTCATACGGAGGTGAAGCGCTGCTGATTTGAAATGCAGGGGGCCCGGTGGCGGACGTAGGGGGCTGTCAACGGGGCTGGGGGTGGGTGAAGACTGGGACTGTGGCACAGGCAGCCTGAGAGCAGGAGAGGGAGGCAACAGTGGTAGCGATTGGGGGGGGGGGGGGGGAGACGGCAGCAGCAGCCTTGCCCCGGGCCCGGCTCAGTCTCTCGGTGGCCCTGGCCGTACACCCACCAATTAGCATATGTTTAGTGTGGGAGCTCTTTCTGCCTACTAAATAGGTGTCGGTATGTGTTCACTCGCTAATTGGGAAATTAGTACCTAGCCATTAATAGAAAAAATGGAAATGAAGCCTTTCTACAGCCACGCTGAGTGTCTTCACCGAATGGGGAAACCCACGTGCTAGTCATAGCGCAGGCCACCTTCTAGCGCAGCTTAGTAAAAGGGCCCCTAGAACGCTCATGTACTTTGCACCAGCTGTTTATGCAGGTAGCCTAATTGTGCTAGAGGGCAATTATAGAGAGCCCAATAGAGCCAGATAAACGGGCAAATAAATACACTTTTAATTTTTTCCTAAATGCCGTAAGATTGGATTCCAAATCTTAAATCCATGGGAAGTTTATTCCAAAACTCTGGTCCAATAACCCTATTACTAATGTTAATTACAAATATTTTACACTAGCCAAGAAGTGGAAAAGCCACAGCTTACCCCTGAAATGAGCAGCAAGGAATAGAACCTACTTTTTAGGATGTATTGAGTATTTATTAGCAATTTAGACTGGCTAAAGACGCAGCACCCCTAGACTACATGGACCTTTCTCTCGGTCCCAGCATGGCACATTGTATGTTCTTTTAACCTGTTGCATAGGGACACTAGGGGGTCATAAGAACATAAGTATTGCCATACTGGGACAGACCAAAGATCCATCAAGCCCAACATCCTGTATCCAACAGTGGCCAATCCAGGTCACAAGTACCTGTCAAGATCCTCAAACAGTGCAATACATTTTATGCTGCTTATCAAACAGTGGATTTTCCCAAGTCATTTTAATAATGGCTTATGGACTTTTCTTTTAGGAAGCTATCCAAACCTTTTTTTTTAAACCCGGCTAAGCTAAACTGCTTTTACTACATTCTCTGGCAACAAATTCCAGAGTTTAATTACACGTTGACTGAAGAAAATGTTTCTCCAATTCATTTTAAATTTACTACTTTGTAGCTTCATTGTGTGCCCCCCTAGTCCTAGTATTTTTGGAAAGATTAAACAAGCGATTCACATCTTCCCGTTCCATTCCACTCATTATTTTATAGACCTCTTTCATATCTCCCCCTCAGTCATCTCTTCTCCAAGCTGAAGAGCCCTAGCTGCTTCAGCCTTTCCTCATAGGGAAGCAGTCCCACCCCTTTATCATTTTTGTCGCCCTTCTCTGTACCTTTTCTAATTCCACTATATCTTTTTTGAGATGCAGTGACCAGAATTGCACACAATATTTGAGGTGCTTACCTCCAGGTAAGCAGCCCACGGTAGAAAACAGAAAATTATTTGAATGGCAATAAGGCCAATTAAGTATTCTGTGGCAATGCACAGGAGGAGACAGTGTGGAGGGGGGGGGGGGGGGGGGTTTGCACACATAACACAAGAAACTTTTACCTTGTTCAGGGCAGCATTGAAAAGTTGCTCAAGGATTTCATGTTCTATTTGCAACTTTAATGCCTTATTTCTCTTTTGTTTTCCAGTCAGAATAGCATCAGCAACTTTAAAACAAACACAAGTGGTAGCAGCAAAAAGAGACAGAAAATTATTTTCTACCATGGGATTTGGCGCATGACAAATTCGGAATTACCACCAGATTTGGCATGCTCTGTACACACTGGAGGCAGTGACTTTGTAAAAGGGCCCCTAGGTGTTGCCAATTTACTGTGATTTCTGTACCACCCCCCCCCCCCCCCCAAAAAAAAAAGTCAAAAATAGCAGAACATGCTTATATTCTGCAGCATTATCAGCCCAACTGGGCCAAGAAATCAAGCTCTGGATTCTAACTCAGTTCTCCTACACCCAACTAAACTCTTCAGGGATGTGGCTGATCAGAATCCAACTATAATCGACCTACTTTTGTTTTTTTAATTCCTATGAATAATTAAACAAAAACTAATGCTCAACTTCCTTCTAGCTCACATTTCATAGCATTTTTTGAACCATAAAATGATCTGGGGTCTACCAACTGCAAAAAGAATGTAAGAGAGGATCTTTGTACTCAGGAGCAGATCAACGTAAGCCAGACAAAGATTTATGAATTGTTTTTAAGTTAGAACTCTGGCATGTCATATCCTTTACTTGCTATGTTTGAAGCAATATATACTTCAGTGGTAAACTTTAAACATGAAAAATTTTAAGACTGCAATTCTGAAAGGTCAAACTTGACGCGTGCATTTAACTGTCCCTTTAAATGCAGTGAATTCCAAACCTATTCTATTAAACCCACTGCTAGTTGGGTATATTCACAATGAAAATGCTTGAGTGAAATGTACAGGAATAAAACCCCTCATGC
The DNA here is from genome assembly GCF_901765095.1 of Microcaecilia unicolor. Lineage (NCBI taxonomy): Eukaryota > Metazoa > Chordata > Amphibia > Gymnophiona > Siphonopidae > Microcaecilia > Microcaecilia unicolor. Next base: position 595,537,965 of record NC_044031.1, read on the forward strand.
ATATTCACCTAGGATATACTGAAAATCCAACTGGCTGTCAAAATCATTAAGGTATGTCTGAAAATCACTTCTTTTATCTCTATATATAAAAGGCACCACCAACGTTCTAAATGAAGCCTCCAGCCGGAAGTGTGAAGGGGGAGAGATATCCGGTTTCCCCATGAGTGTCAGCCCCACCCTCGCTCTCTCTGTAACACAAACAGTGAAGGAAAACACAGCAAAGCACGAAATCAAATCGCTCTCTCTGTAACAGTGAAGGACTCAGAGGGGGGAGGGGAAAGAGGGCAGAAGCCCTCACTATCTCTGTAACACAAACACAGCAGGAAACTTAACACTGAAGGACTCGACTCCGAGGGGGGAGGGGAGAGAGAGCACAGGGGAAGGGAGAGAGGGCAGAGGGCAGGGACACACACACTCCCACATGCTCACAGAAGAAAACCTTGCTAGCCCCCGTTTCATTTGCATCAGAAACGGGGCTTTTTTACTAGTGTGTATATAAACAAAAAAGATTTTATAAAGGATTTAAAGGCAATTCTACAACCAGGCATCTCCATTTAAGCATCCCAAGGATGCACGGTAGGAGCCTATTCTACAAGAGCACTTGGGCACCCATCTAGTGTAATCCTGGTATCAGTGCACCTAACATTTACACATCTGCAGTTACGCCAGCCATTTCCATAGAGATGGAGTTAGTACGAGTTCCAAAATGCCACAGAATGCAAATAAATTATAATATTCTGTAGGTTATTCATGTTACCAGGACCCCCCCCCCCCTGCATTATGGATGCCATTACAGAATAGGTGTGCTGGCATTTTCACAGTTAATTGTACAATTATTGTACACATTTACATACACAAAGGGCATTTAGGAACTCGTACTAACGCCATTCACATGCACAAAGGGCAGGTAAATGTGGGCACCTAGATTATAGATTTGTCCTTTAAGTGCAGTCTGGTAGATTTATTACTTTGTAGTCTGGTAGATATAGCACTGAACTATCTTCTATGATGAAGTCTGTTAGCCTAAGAGCCAAAGCTCATACAAATGGTTCAGTAATGCATATCTAGCCGCAGGAGACCATAAAGCCTTATCAAGGATGGAATTCAAACAGATTCAAACTGACAGAACAAACTGAAATGTTGTTTGAACAGCTTTCTGCAATGAAGATGTCAGAAATTACCAGCCTAATAAAACATAGTGCAGCAGTGTAGCCTAGTGGTTGGAGAAGAACTGGGAAACTAAGACAGATCTTGACTAATTTACTGTACTTTGAATTTAGAAGCCAGTAGCTAAATGCTCTCTTGCCACTCTCTTCTCCCCATTATTGTCAAAGTTTGTGGGCCATGGAAGAACAGTATCAGGGCATCCTCTCTGAGGTCTGCCACAAACTAGGATTTCCTAGATTGTTTATGCAAGAACTTGGTAAAATCAAGCCCTTAAAATGTTGCTCTGCAAAGCATTTGCAGAAAAAATCCACCCCTTCACACTATGCTTTTGATCATGTATGACACCCCCTGCCAAGCAGGTAAAGCTAAGAGGCAAATGTCTTCTCAGCTATTACCGTGGCCTGGTTCCCACCAGATTCTCACAACCCTTCCCCCACATCCCAAGCCACCAAACTCCCCAGCTCCTTATGCAAATGTTATGTGCAGAGAAATTGCACACTAAATCGGGGAAGACTGCCAGGTACATGCGCACAAGGGAAGAGCGGTAAGTGCGGTTTCTTGGCCACATGTCTGAAGAAAACAAAAGTTGCTAGCACACATCTGCAGCTGTTGTTGTGCACATAAATATTAGCCTTGCAAATAAATTTTTTGCAAGGCCGAAATTTACGTGCAGAACAGCCACAGATGAGTGCTGGCAACTTCAATTTTGAACAGACCTCCACAAGTTATTGCTGCTACCGCTTGAGTGTGTTTTAAAGTTGCAGATGCCATTCTGGTTGAAAACAAAACAAAAGAGAAAGAAAAACAATGCATTAAAGTTGCAAATAGAACATGAAATCCTTGAGCAACTTTTCAATGCTGCCCTGGACAAGGTGCAACATTTCTTGCATTGTGTGCACACAAAAAAACACTGTCTCTTTCTGTGCATTTCCATGGAACATTTAATTGGCGTTATTGCCATTCATTTAATGTAGTATGCGGCTATGTCTTCTGTACAAGTTAACACCCGCAATCAACCCCTCTCTACATTGCTTGGCCACAGTAACCTGCAGTAGCATTCTGTATTGGCGCTCCACTGAGTACAGCCTGCACATCTCACAAGATGTGAAACTAATATCAATAGGCTCTTCCTGCTCCACATTGGTCAAACCTACTAATAGCTACTCATGGGGGAAATTCTGAGCAAAAAAATTAAATTCTGTAGTAAAATTCATTCTTACCTGCTAATTTCCTTTCCTTGAGTCCTGCTAGACCAGTCCTTTGAATGGGTTATGCTCCTCCAACCAGTAGATAAATACAAGAACACTAACTTCTAGTGACATCATCACTTGGGTAATGACTGGTATAGACCTGAAACTCTTCAAAGCTCATGATACCAACCCATTCTAAAACTTACAACTAGCAAAAAAAACAATGAAGAAAAGAACTACAAAAGATATATCACTCAATCCAGGAAAGGTCCCAAGATCTACTGAACTAATCCTTTGCACTTCAATGGAGTCAGAACTCCCTAACACATGAGGGAATCAACTTAGTCTTCTTCATCCTCCTGCTAAACCAGTCCAGACATGTGGGACTTACCCAAGAGCAGGACATGGCTCCCTTAAGATCCACCCTTCCAAATGCATCATCTTCCATGGCCTGAATGTCTTCCCAAGGGAATGGATAGAGTTTTTCAATAATCGTTGTTCCCTTGAGAACTACTTCTGGGAATTCCCACTCCTATTCCATGGAGAACTTTGTAGAGGGGAAAGAATCTGGGTAAGCCTTCCCAGACCTCCACAATAGAACCTCTATTGCCTGCCTCCTCCACCAGAGATGCATCCATCCATAACGAGAAGAATGCCTAACTGATAAGGGAAGACAAGGCCCCCATGCAAAACAAGTAGACCACGGGGGACTCATCCCCTTCTACAACAAATATTTATTCCTCCTCAGGAGAGAGAGACTCCCAAAAGAAGATATTTCCCCTTCTTCATCCTCCTGCGAGTCCTCTCCAGGCTCAGTCCTCTTTCCAGCCACACCAGACTTCCTACATCTCTTAGCCCCTTTGAAGCTTGAGGAAGCCCCCGTTGCTTGTGCTAACACCTGAGGGAGTCTGCACCCCCCCCCCCCCCCCCTTTAAGGTGCTGCACAAGACTGGAGGCCAGGGTTCTTTACTTACTAAAGTATAGTAGAACAGTAAATAACAGCAGATAAAGACCGGTATGGTCCATCCAGTTTCCCCAACAACCGACAGCAGCATAGCTTAACCATACAATGTTATGTCAACTTAACATATAATATCCCTTCAACAAAACACTTTATATAATAACAAATTCACTCCTCCATTTACTCAAACAATAATGCTATGTGGTAAATCTTCTCCACATATATACACACATTCTCTCTCTCTTAGATAGATAGATAGATAGATAGATAGATAGATAGATAGATAGATAGATAGATAGATAGATAGATAGATAGATAGATAGATAGATAGATAGATAGAACAATGGGACACTCATAAAGAAAGCTGCACAAAATTTTCATGTTCCCAACTCAGCCTTTCAAATGTGATCCCAATATTTTTAACCTGAATTGGTGGAAACATTTAAAAATACGAGCACACTTGTGAAAATTGTGTGCAGGTTTCAAGCCTTCTTTATGACGGTCCCATTGTTTAAAAAAAAAAATTTATATATATATACACACACACACACATACATACATACACAGTGCAATCCACTTAAGTGCAAGGGTCTGGGACCCAAGAAATGCATGCAGTTAACCGGAGCGTGCACTTAACCATTGTGACCCAAAGAAGCTTCACATCTGATAAACATATGTACAGTACTGTTTATTATAGTACAGTATACAGTTTCCATTAACTGACGTTATACAGTCTCCGTTAACTGACATTAGGCTTACTTGAAGTAATCAGTCATAGTCCTCTGTACACTATTGGGTCTGTGAGTTCCATAGACTACGTCTGCCAGACGGTAAAAACTGTCATAGCACTGACATCCAGTGGTCTCCAGATAGGTCCGCACGGTGTTGAGATTCTCCAGTGCTCTTGCAAAAGTGACAGGAGGTTGTTGAATTTCATCAGCATGTGCCTCGCTGCTCATTTCATCATCAGCCGTTGCCTGCATGTAGGTGCATATCTCGACATCAGTTCTGTCATCAGCTGTTCGTAGATTGTAATCAACAGCTACGTAGTGATGAAACTCCTCTTCAGTAACACCGGCTGGGATGTCAATAGCCTGTTCATCTGATGCGTTTGCAACAGCTGCATCTGTTTTGTCCCTCTCCACATCCTTAACAAAGCTTGCCCGCTTGTAGCAGTTCACAATGGTTGCCTGTGTAACGTGATTCCAGGCTTCTTTCTGCATATGTAGGGAATCCAACAGTGATAGATTACGAACCAGTTCAACAGCACGTTTATCCTTGCCAGTCTGGTCATCCATAACGTTTCATCAGACAACGTAGCACAAGAGCCCGATAATGTTTTTTTGAAATTGGCTATTATGCCCTGATCCATAGGTTTTGTTTTGTTTTTTGTTACATTTGCACCCCGCGCTTTCCCATTCATTGCAGGCTCAATGCGGCTTACATGGGGCAATGGAGGGTTAAGTGACTTGCCCAGAGTCACAAGGAGCTGCCTGTGCCTGAAGTGGGAATCGAACTCAGTTCCTCAGGACCAAAGTCCACCACCCTAACCACTAGGCCACTCCAGGTTGGATCAGAGAGGTAGTGTTTGGTGGCAGGAAGACCACCTTGACGTTAGACAGCCTGACATCATCACTGTGTGCAGCACAATTATCACAAAGCAACAAAATCTGACGCTTTTGTGCCCGCATTCTTGTGTAACTTCTTTAGCCACTGCTTCCATCTGTTGGCTTCACCCTCTCTCCCACAGCCAAGAAGTCACTTTTGAGACATTTGGATGAATACGAGGAAGTATCATTTGTGCTAACACGGATGAGCAGCATCAGATAATAGACAGCAAGCTTGCCTCTGAAAACTCTCTGCAATGCCCCAGATCTTGATACCAGGCAGGCAGCTCACATCCTAGCACATCCTGTGTGGACAGCAGATAGACACCTCTGTACCCTCAGTAAAAAGTCATCAACCACTGCCCTTTGCTTCCTTATGTTCACTGATCTGGCAACTTTGGATTTTTGACTGCTCTACTTCCAAATCTGCACATTGGTAAAGGGGATGGGATGACTTCCCTATGAGAAAAGGCTAAAGCGGCTAGGGCTCTTCAGCTTAGAGAAAAGGTGGCTGAGGGGAGATATGATAGAGGTCTATAAAATAATGAGTGGAGTGGAACGAGTATGTGTGAAGCATCTGTTTACACTTTCCAAAATACTAGGACTAGGGGGCATGCGATGAAGCTACAATGTAGTAAATTTAAAACGAATCAGAGAAAATGTTTCTTCACGCAACGTGTAATTAAACTCTGGAATTCATTGCCAGATAAGAACATAAGAAGAGCCCTACTGGGTCAGACCAAAGGTCCATCTAGCCCAGTATCCTGTTTCCAACAGTGGCCAATCCAGGTCACAAGTACCTGGCAGAAACCCAATTAGTACCAACATTCCATGCTACTAATTTAAATAGCACACTATGGACTTTTCTCCAGGAATTTACTCAAACCTTTTTTAAACCCAGATACGCTGTTGTTACTACATCTTCCGGTAAAGAGTTCCACGGCTTAACTATTCATTCAGTGAAAAAATATTTCCTCCTATTTATTTTAAAAGTATTTCCATTTAATTTCATTGAATGTCCTCTAATCTTTGTAAGTTTTGAAACAGTAAAAAATTGATTCACATCTACACCACTCAGGATTATGTAGACCTCAATCATATCGTCCCTTAGCCGTCTCTTTTCCAATATGATGATCCTTAACCTCTTTAGCCTTTCCTCATTAGAGAGGTTCTAGCCCCTTTATCATTTTAGTCGCTCTTCTTTGAACCTTTTCTAATTCCGCTATATCTTTTTTTAAAATAGGGTGACCAGAATTTAACGCAATACTCTAGGTGAAATCTCATCATGGAGCGATACAGAGGCATCATAGAATTCTCAGCCTTATTTACCATCCCTTTCTTAATTCCTAACGTCCTGTTTGCTTTTTTTGGCTGCCACCACATACTGGGCCCTAGCATCAGATAACTATGATTTGGATTGTTCTTCCCAATGTGCATCACTTTGCATTTGTCCACATTAAATTTCATCTGCCATAAGGATTCTTAGTCTTCATTTGCAAATTTAATCACCTCACTTGTTACAATATCCAGATCATTTATAAATATTTTAAATACCACTGGTTCTAGTACTGTGGCACTCCACTATTCACCCTCCTCCATTGCTTTAATTATATTACACAAGTAATAACTTGTTACATGCAACACAGGGAAATAATACAAATTCAATATGTCTTCACATACAAAGAAAAAAGAAAAAACTTTTTAACATCATTTTTGTTTCGTAATTAACCCTTCCTTCCTTAGACCACTATCTTGAGGAGTGAACAATTCACTCAAGGAAATCAAAGTAGTATACAATAAACAAGAAAGGCTCAGCCTGCCAAGCACTGAATTCTATACAGCCTATTTAGTAGTTGTTAATTCTCCTGATAACCTCTTCAGGTTTATGAAAGCCCTAAGCTGATCCGGTACAAGAAAAAACATATTTAATTCCCAAATATTTCACTATGCATTTATAAGGGTAAGCTAGAAGAAAAGTAGCCCCCAATGATTTTGTTTTTTCTCTCACATCTAAGCAACTTTTCCATTTATCTTGGGTAGATCTAGTGACATCTGGAAATATCCATAATTTTTGACCACAAAATGTTTGGTTAACATTCTTAAAATATAACTTCAAAATGGCATTAAAGTCCTGTTCAAATACAAATGATACTTTATTTTTTTTATATTTTTTTATTTTTATTGTATTTGTATCCCACAGTTTCCCACCTCTTTGCAGGCTCAATGTGGCTTACAATAATCATGAATAGTGGAAATGTATCAGGAAATACACATTTAGTGTTACAGTAGGATCTTGGGCAACATGATACCAATAATGTGGCCCTTTTTGTTACTTCTGTTAATGAGTCCTCCAAAATCAAGGAAATATTTCTTAAATCATCCAATTTCTCCTCTTCCTGAACCTGTTCCATTTATTCATAAGAACCTGCTTGTCTCTTCTCTGGAAGAAAAAAATATCTTGTTTATAGGAAGACTATTTTGAGCTGAGATTTTCAATAAGGTATTTTTTAAATAGTTCTAAAGGATGAATTCCAACAGGCCTTGTGAAATTTAATATCCTCATATTTAGATGTCTGTTATAGTTTTCAATTTGTTCTATTTTTTGACGAATAAGTAAATCATCTTTCATAACTGCTGAAACATTGTCCTTGATAGTAACATCAGTTTGGTATTTTTGTACCAGATCATTGAAGTCCTGCTTCAATTTATCCATCGATTTGGAGAGCTGCTCCACCGTTAAAACTAATGTTGTTGTTTCCTGGGTTGATCTTGTAATGGAAGAGTTTAGTCTCTCAATTGCCTGCCAGAGGGTGTCAAGGGTTACCACCACGGGAGGGTTCAATACACCCTTGTTATCCAAGGTCTCAGCTACCACAGCTGATTGTTCTGATGAGGAGCCGTTAACACAGGGCCCAGTTCCAGCGCCTTCTGCGTTCTTGGGATCCGTCATCTCCACACATGACTAAGTGGGACATGGCGGTATCTCAGCTTCCGGGGGGGGGGGGGGATAATGTTGTTTAATGATCCAGGGGTGTCGAGGTTCCTCCCTCGGCACACACAGCAGAACTTCCCCCAGTTGTAGTCTGTGGGCACCGGAGTGCGAAGCTGTCAAGGGTTTGCTGCTTTAGGGAAGACTTAAGGGTTGGTAGCAGTAAGGTCCTTAAAATCCCCTTTCTTTTAGATAAAGGCATAGCGACAGAGGTAATCAATTCAGAGGTCCTCAGCAAACCATCCTAACCAGCCTCACTCTTCTCAGCGTGTCGGCGCCATCTTGATCACGCCCCTATCCCCGAAATGGCCATTTTTATATCCAATAACCAATTCCTAATCCGTAACAAAACATTGCCTCCTATCCCATTACTTTTTAAATTTTCTCAGGAGTCTCTCATGAGGAACTTTGTCAAAAGCTTTCTGAAAATACAGATACACTACATCAACCAGCTCACCTTTATTGCATGTTAATTCACACCTTCAAAGAAATGAAGCAAATAGGTGAGGCAAGACTTCCCTTGGCTGAATTCATGCTGACTTTGCTCCATTAAACCATGTTTAATTATGTGCTCCATAATTGTATTTTTTATAACAGTTTCTACTATTTTACTCAGCACTGATGTCAGGCTTACCGGTTTGTAATTTCCCAGATTGCCCCGGAACCATTTTTTTTTTAAATCAGATTTACATTGGCTACCCTCCAATTTTCAGGAACTACGGATGATTTTAACGACAGATTACTAACAACAGATCAGCAATTTCACGTTTGCATCTTCTTTCAGTACCCCTGGATGTATGCCATCCAGTCCAGGTGATTTACTACTCTTTAATTTGTCGATTTGTCTCAGTACGTCTTCCAAGTTCACCGAGATTTCTTTCAGTTCCTCCACATCATCACCCTTGAAAACCATTTCTAGTAGAAAGATGATGTGGTGGCACTATATATCGTTGCCTGAAAACTAAAAAGTGATCTATATGCACTTTGATATGCAACAGAGAACATGAGAAGAGTTAATGTGAATATTATACGTCAGCAATAATACGAGAGACATTTCAATACATTGCTATAAGATATTCTTGAAATGTCAAACTGTTTTGATACTTTACTATATTACTGTTTTAAAATATTAAATTTTGAATTTCATGCAAAAATTGCACTTTTCCTTTCAGGCAACAATATATTTTAAAAAATACAGCAGAGTTTATCGGGGGGGGGGGGGGGGGGGGTAAAAAAAAGCAGCACTGTGGGTTAACTTTTTGCGCTCTATTAAACAAAATAATAAAAAAATCTTCATGAATGATTTCCATGAAGAAAACCTGGAGCAAACATGATCCGAAAAATTTGCGGCTCGAAAAAACTGTAAAGTTTGGCTTTTTATATCTCTGGAATTAAAGGTGCGATAAACGTGAAACTTTGCACACAACAACTTAACACAAGGAACTTGAACCAGTAACACCTTCGCCATACCAGCCACGGGTGGGTTTCTTTTTATTGGCCTGAAAGAAAAGATGTTTGGCAGTTCATACAAACATTACGGACTTTGGCTTGGGAACCATTTAAGATACCCACTTTAAGCTTAGGAACCTAGGATAAGCTGCCCAATTGTCGGCTTGGGAACCGGACAGATACCCACACAAGGCTTTGGAACCTTGATGAAGAAACCAAACTAGAGGCTTGGGATCCTCATCCAAGAAACCCACCCGTGGCTGGTATTGCACAGCTACCGGGCGTGACCCCTATGGCGATGGGGTTACTGGTTCAAGTTCCTGAACTGGTAGTGACAATGTCACCATGGACCAACGCAATTTAGGTACTAATAATGTCTGTATAAAACAAAAATAATAGAATGCATGTGATGTTGCGATAGCAGCGTGCGATAGCAACGTCCTCAACTTTGTCCCTATTTCTACGGCCTTATATGCCAGTGATGAAAAACCAACCCTACTTTTTTAAGGGGTTTGAAACATGCTCTAATGAAAATGATTAAAAAGAGTTTCCAGAAGGTCTTTTTTTGTAAAAGTGGGCTAAAAATACCCTATTTTTGGCGTTTTTGCAAAAATCATCAACTTTACACTCAATTTGTGAACTAATGGAAAATATTAGGAAAATTAAATTTTATATTCGAAAACCTTGTGTTGATAAGTTGTTGTGTGCAAAGTTTCACATTTATCACACCTTTAATTCCAGAGATATAAAAAGCCAAACTTTACAATTTTTTCTTCATGGAAATCGCTCATGAAGATTTGTTTATTATTTTGTTTAATAGAACGCAAAAAGTTGTACAAGATGGCCAAGTTTTGTTTCTCTCAACAAAATATTGCCGGAGATACAGTGTCTCAAAGTTGCCAAAAATCTCGGAGTCATACCATAGAAGGCTGCAGTATGGGGTCAAACAGATTACTATATCTCAGCAAGTATTGCATCGGCGAACGTAAAACTTTACCAATGTTCATTGGGGACATGTATGAATGTTCACAGAAAATTTCATCGAAATCCGTGATGGTCGCGCAGGGACCACCAGACCACTTGACATGGAATGACCCTCAAGCAACAAGTTCCAGAGCGTAACTATTCTTTGAAAGAAAAAATATTTCCTCCTACTTGTTTTAAAAGTATTTCCATGTAATTTCATTGAGTGAGCCCTGGTCTTTGTACTTTTTAAAAGAGTGAAAAATCAATTCACTTCTACCCATTCTACTCCACTCAGGATTTTGTAGACCTCAATCATATCCCACCTCAGCCATCTCTCTTCCAAGCTGAAGATGCCTAACCTCTTTAGCCCGAGTCTGGCTCCTTCTCTACCTGCTGCAATTGGAGATGTCTCGGCAGCAGAGAATCGAGGGAAAACAAACAGCATAGAGCCCTCAGTGCTGTGTTCTGTACAAAGTGCAGCCAGGCCGAGTGGAATAGTTGGTGAAGAATGGCTGTTTGTGGAGGACGTAGTTCCCGGAGTATCTTCCTCTCCTCCGAATGCAAAAGTATCAAACGTAGACCGAAATCTCTTGATTTTGGCAGCAGTAACAAGGCTACCTCAAACCTTTGATTCACCTAGACCTGTAACATCTACTCTGGAGATAATTTGGAAAGCTATCATTAATTCAGGTATCACTCTGACTTCTCAAAACATTAACATGAAACAATCTATGAAGATATTAGAAAAGAGTAACTAAAATGAATATGATTGGAAGAGTCAACATCCTCAATGAATACTTTGGAACCAGCACTAGTAAAGTACAATTTGTTTCTCAAGTCCAAGGTTGAATCCTTGGAAAATGCATCCAGAAGTTGTTATTTACAAGGGCTTAATTTTCCACGTTTAATAACTGACTCCTAAGGATTTACTTCTTAGGTATTCTCCCTATTACTAAAGTTTATTACCTTCCTTCCCAAAGGAGAGTACATGGGAAATCTCACCTAGAACCAATCCAAGCATGTGAAATAATAGGGCCTCTAGATGTTTCTGCTGTATTAGAGACCTCAGACTCTTTTAGCTCAATCTGCAACTTTATTTCTACCTTATGCATTGTCTTCAGATAACGATTGCAAATTGCATTTATTCTTAGAAATTAAGATAAAGAATTTCTGAATTATAAGTTATGTATGTTTCCTAATTTTTTATTTGGATTTTGCTCACACCTTTTTCATTAGTAGCTCAAGGTGAGTTACATTCAGGTACATTGGATATTTCTCTGTCCCAGGAGGGCTCACAATGAACTAAGTTTGTACATGAGGCAATGGAGTGTTAAGTGACTTGCCCAAGATCACAAGAAGCAGCAGTAGGATTTGAACTGGCCACCTCTGGATTGCAAGGCCGGTGCTCTAACCACTAGGCTACTCCTCCACTTAAGTAACTTAGAAGAGAAAGAGACAATCTTATTATTACCATCTGCTGTTTTATAACTGGGAGCACTAGGTTTTTAGGTTGTATCATAAAATTTAGGTCTCACAAATATGTATTCTTTGATTCAGCACAATTTACAGCATTCATAGCCACTATGGGGGTTATTGTCCCTCATGCTCATAGCCTAGAGTACTTTAGAATTAGTTTTCTCCCCCTTAATACTCACTTTCAGCTGCTTTATATAATTTAAGTGACAATTTTTGAAGACCTTCATTTTATGAACTGTAGCTTGGTAAAATATTCTTCACATTAAAGATAATTATGTAATATCTTTATCTGTATAATAGTTGCTTATTTCTGTACATATGCTTTTACTTGGATAGAATATATAAATGCTATATAAAATAAAACAAAAAAAAAAAAGAGTAGCCCTCAGCTCACCTACTTCTAGAACTAAACTAGTGACTACAGGGAAGGAGAGAAACTCTATACAGAATTATGTGAAAGGGAACACATGAAATGGAAAAGAATTAAACCTAAGGCTGAATACATTTAAAAAAAAACACTTAGGGCCTCAAAAGCCAGCCGCAGTAGAAGTCCCTTAACAACTCTGAAATCGAGCACTTAGCACACTATGACCTCTAGGAAACAAAGGCTGAGCCAAGACAAGCATTTTGAAATGGGTAGTATGGAAAAACTACCTTCAGTTTCCTAACAGAGTATAGCTACCATCTCCAGAAATGGCACTGGCTTACAGCACTGAATATGTTGACTACACGGGGGAGATGACACCGGAATCCCCTCCTGAGGGAAGTGGGTGGAGACAAAAATGGTGACAGAATTCAAAATGGCATAGGATGAACTGCCCAGAAGGTGACTACTAAGATGGTCATTGCTCATCAGAAAGCATTTGAGGACAGACTTGAATAACTAAATAAGTAACCTCTGGAAGAAAGAAAGCAAAAGGGAGCTTTGACAGAGACATTAAATTAATTAAGTGGGAAGCAGGCAGCCCTCTCTCAATGGACACAAAGAAGTATAAAGCTCATGGGATGAGGATGAAAAAGGTATAACTCTAGTGTAATCTAAGAAAATATTCCTTTTCAAAAATGGTGGAGAATACACTGAAAGAGTACCTAGTGGAGGTGTTGTAGACAATAACACAATTAGAATACACAACAGCCTGGGACAAGCAGAGGAGATCTGAGGGGGAAGGAACTGCACAACTAAGCAAGAGAAGTGGATAGGCCATACGGTAGTAAAACTACTTAGTTTAATAGCAATACTGGATCCACACAGCTCCATACAGTGGTGATAAGTATACAGGGACAATCAAATACAAGTGTGATGCTGGACACAATTCTTTCAAATGGGAAGAATTTCTTATGTCAGTGGGTGATCACCTGGGAACCAGTAATCCTCAGATAGCATGTACAGTAGCAGACCACGGGCAGTGGTGGTTCAAAAGCCACGGAACTTAACTTTGTTAAAATGACAGAGTACGTAAGTGGCTACCTGAGGCAACAAGAAATAAAGTGACTTGTTCAAGGTCACACGGAGTGACAGTGGCAGAATCATGATTTGAACCTTAGCTTGTCTGGTTATCTGTTAATTTCTCTAACAACTAGGCCACGTCTGCTATCAAATACTACGTTTCAAATGCATTTGAAGTAAATAAGTAGTTAACAGTAGAAACAACAGAAGGAGGACCGCCTTACTGGGTCTAGTCAAAGGTCCATTTAGCCCAGTGTTCTGTTTCTAACAGTGGCCAAATCAGGTCAGAAGTATCAAGCAGAATGCCAAAAAGTAGCAAGATTTCTGAAACCTTGCCCCCCAGGGATAAGCAGTGGCTTTCTCCACAAGCTTCCTAAGTTTCAAGAAGCCTTGGGCTCCCCTGACAGATCTTATTCTCTCAATAAATCATCTTGCATCTCTCCTTCTTCTACAGAAATCATTATCAGTCTGGACAATGATGGCGGAAGTAAAAATCACACGGTGGAAGTTGCCGGAGCTGTAAACAAAAATAGCTTCACAGTTCACATAAAACATCCCCAGTGCATAGTGGTATTAAGACCATGGGGCTCCAGTGTTTGAAGATGGTATATCCAAAACAGCTCTCTCTGCAACAACTTCCTGTCTACATCCCCACCTCGGGATGAGGGGACTATACGATCTATCCCCAAACACTCTAGATCATTGAAATTGTGGGATTGTGTGAACTGTGAAGCTATTTTTGTTTACAGCTCTGGCAATTTCCACCACGTGATTTTTACTTCCGGTGACAGCGCTGCTGCCATCATTGTTCAGTGAAAGACGCATAAGCAGGTAACCAGCCCTAGCCGAAGCCTCCGATGAAGAGTTCTTGTCTCCAAATAGAAGGCAGCATGACTTTTTATAATTTTTTTTTGTAGGCACACAGTGGCACAGGTCCCTTGAAAAAGCAGTAGCGAAACTGGCATCTGTCGGGATCAGCCATACTCTCAGTTAAGTGTGACCATCATTGATATGTGCATGCCTAGTTACTGAACTCTATGTTTGTGTCCTACCATAGTATACCTTTCATAAAGTAAAGGGCAGATATCCTTACTAACGATTTAGGATTAAGACAAAAATGGAACAAAAACAAAAAAAGAAGAAATTACTATAAAAACTTTCAGAAATGTTAACACAAATGCATAAGTAGGAAGGAGGGGTTTTTTCGTCAGTGATGATTTCAGTCACAGACGGGATTTCTATATGTTTGAAGCTGCTAATAAGTAGCATATCCCTGCGACTATTGAGATCACTTCCCCTGTGACAACAAAGCACATTGTATTTTATTTTTATTTGTTACATTTGTATCCCACATTTCCCCACTTATTAGCAGGCTCAATGTGGCTTACATAGTACCGTAACGGCATTTGCCAGTTCCGGTATGAACAAATACAAGGTGATATTATGGTGGAATAAGGTTCAGGTATGATGAATACTTTGGGGGAGTTTAGGGGGGGAAGAGGAAGCGTTTGGATATGTCCATTACAGTCTTTGGTTTCATTATGTCGCAGATATCCAGGTTTTTTATGTCGGTTCGGTGGGGTATGATGCCATTCTGAACATGTTTGTCTACTTTTTAGTTGAGTCTTTATGAAGCAGTGAGTAGACAAATTAAGCCATCATATATTCTTTAAATGATCCCAGAGTTAAGCAGTGACATTTTCACTAGGATTTCCAGTTATTACAGAATTTGCAACCTGCAAGACAAACTCACCAACAGCTCTCTCCTACATTTGATCCAACCACTTTAATTGGAAACTGGGCTTTAATGTTTATATTTTTACAAATTTCATATATACCATCTGCAAGCCTAAAGACTATCAAAGTGGTGTACTCATGTAGTACTAAAGGTTCATTAACCGGTGCCTTAAAAAACCCCAAATCACTTAAATTTGAGATCAGATGACAGATAGTGAGCTGCACATAACTATTTACATCCTTAAAGATTAAACACTTCTCATGAATCTTAGCATAATTTCAGAGATTCGGGTTCCTATCCTCATGAACTGACCCTCCATGCTACAAAAGAGACAAAGTCACAAGAATTTGACTGCTGGCTCTCACATACCAAATACTCCTGGAGACTGGAGACCCCTCCCCCACTGTCTACCATTTCTTCCGCTATTCAGCATGACTCTGTCACTCTTCCCCCGTCCACAGGCCAATATCTCTCCCTCATTGTGCGGGTGCCCACCTCCTCCGCCTCCTACCTTCCAACTTATCTTGCAAATCGCCCATGGCCAGCCCCGCAGTTTTCCTTCTCCGGCGTCTCGCCGCCGTTCCACGCAACGTCTTTGCTGCGTCCCGCCCCTTTCGTGCGACTTCCTGTTTCCGGTAGGACTCGGTGGAGGGAAAGACGTTGCGTCAACGCCGCGGTGGCAGGCAAGATACCCGGAGAAGAAGAACTGCAGGGTCGGTTCTTCTGACTGATTTAAAAAGATGAATTGGAAGGTAGGACGCGGGGCCAGGGAACTGCAGAATGAGGGAGAGATGTCGGACCGAAAATGGGGAGGGGGATCGGATCGGTTTGAGAGAGGGAGAGGAGAGGTACCAGACGGGGGATAAAGGGTTCGCGTGTGAATTGTTGCGCCTGCTTTTTCCGCTTTGTCTCTCGCTGTATATGTGTGACATTAGTAAAAAAGCCCCGTTTCTGATGCAAATGAAACGGGGGCTAGCAAAGTTTTCTTCTGTGTGCATGTGGGAGTGTGTGTGTCTCTGCCCTCTCACCCCTCTGAGTCAGGGTTGCCAGGTAGAAATTTTTTTTCCAGCCCAATCCGGGCCAGAAACCAGCCCAAAACCCGCCCAAACACAAACCCCGCCCCTGACACCCCCACCCCTGCGTCACCGGCCCCGCCCCCGCCGTCACCGGCCCCGCCTCCCACGTCATCGGGCCCGCCTCCCCGTCATCAGCCCCGCCTCCCACGTCATCGGGCCCGCCTCCCCGTCATCAGCCCCGCCTCCCCGTCATCGGCCCCGCCTCCCACGTCATCGGCCCCGCCTCCCACGTCATCGGCCCCGCCCAAAACGTCACTAACCCCGCCCAAAAACGTCACTAACCCCGCCCCCGCGGCCAAAAAAAATCAAAAAGCCGCCCGGAAGCCTTAAAAACCGCCCAAAAAACCGCAACCCGCCGCGGGCAAAAATTTCCCGCGGCGGGGCGCGGAAAACCGCCCAATTGGGCGGTAAAACCGCCCACCTGGCAACACTGCTCTGAGTCCTTCACTGCTTTGCTGTGTTTTCCTTCACTAACTGTTTGTGTTACAGAGAGGGCGGGGCAGACACTCATGGGGAAACCGGATATCTCTCCCCCTTCACACTTCCGGCTGGAGGCTTCATAGAACGTTGGTGTTGCCTTTTATATAGAGAGATATTGGGGTGGTGTCGACCGCATTGATGTCCCTGTGTTGTGATTGTCCGGGCGCTGCCTGGAGGAAGGGTACAAGACCCGTCCTTGGGAATTCCTAAGCAGAGAACGCACGTCCCGTCTTAGCCGCAGTTTGAGTTCGCCTTGTGCCTGCTTAAGGAAATTATAAACAAACTTAAGGAAAATCTCCTTCTAAATTTCTTAAATCATCAACAATCAAGAGTGGAGGAGATGTATACTGAAAATGTCACCAGCTCCAATTGTGACCAATATATATGATTAATTGGAGTGTTGTTGCCTCAAGAAGCCCTCGGCTCTATTTGAACTTGAGCTCACGAGGGCTGGGTGGCTTCATCATTGGCAGCAACACACAGAGTGTAGCGATTTTATCTAGCTATTTTAAATTGCATACTTTTTTGTTTGTTTTTTTTCTTCTTATTTTCAGTTTTTAATATATATGTACAATTTTCAGCCTGTGGTAAATCGTCTATGAATTTAATATATAACAGCTACTTAGCTTTTTATAGTCCGATCCTTCTTACAACTCGCTGCATAGATAACGCGACCTCGACCAACAGTGGCCAGCGTTTCGTTGCCTGCATCAGGGTCTGACGGTCTGCGTGCAGCTGGAGAAAAACAAATTATTGAATCAGAACATGTAGGCAGTATCTTATATAATCATGCTCTTCACTTTCAGCATATATCTAACCACCTTCGTTGAAGGATCTACCGTCTACAACAGATCAGCTCGTACCCAAGATGGCTGCACTCTTTTAAAGATTTAATGACGTCAGACGCTGGTGAACCGACTGACCAATCAACTTGTGTGTTTATCTATATTTTAAATTTACAAAAAACCCCATTTTTTAACTACTTGAAAGCGATCTTCTAAACACCCTAATAACAAGAAAGGTTATTCAGTTGTATAGAATCACGGGGTATACTTAAATTTTAACGTTGATATACGTATGTTTATATTTAGAAAAAATGTCCCCATTCAATTCTAGCATTCAAACCCTTCGGGGTTAATGAATGTAAACGGTGTATCCACTTCTGTTCTTGTTGGAACAAGATCCTTTTTCTATCCACTCCAATGCGTTCACAGGACACTTCTATCTGTTGTAAAACTAAACATCTTAACTCCATGAAAGAGTGTCTTACTGTGTTACAATGCAGAACTAGAGGAGTAAGCATTCTCTGTGTATTAATCACACTTCGATGTTCGATGAGCCTCACATACAAGGCCCTAGAAGTCTGTCCCACATATAATAAACCACAAGGGCATATTATGCAATAAACTACATGGTCAGATTTACAGTTGGTGTTCACTTTCAAATTGAAAACATAATTAGATTCTGGATGGATAAAGACTTCTTTCTCCAACATAATTGCACACATACAACATGAGCCGCATTTCTTATGTCCAGTATATGTGAGGGGCTCTGTTCTATTTAACGGTAATACTTGCGGACATAGTAACTCTTTTAAATTTTTGGGGTTTTTTGTAAATTTAAAAATATAGATAAACACACAAGTTGATTGGTCAGTCGGTTCACCAGCGTCTGACGTCATTAAATCTTTAAAGAGTGCAGCCATCTTGGGTACGAGCTGATCTGTTGTAGACGGTAGATCCTTCAACGAAGGTGGTTAGATATATGCTGAAAGTGAAGAGCATGATTATATAAGATACTGCCTACATGTTCTGATTCAATAATTTGTTTTTCTCCAGCTGCACGCAGACCGTCAGACCCTGATGCAGGCAACAAAACGCTGGCCACTGTTGGTCGAGGTCGCGTTATCTATGCAGCGAGTTGTAAGAAGGATCGGACTATAAAAAGCTAAGTAGCTGTTATATATTAAATTCATAGACGATTTACCACAGGCTGAAAATTGTACATATATATTAAAAACTGAAAATAAGAAGAAAAAAAACAAACAAAAAAGAAGTATGCAATTTAAAATAGCTAGATAAAATCGCTACACTCTGTGTGTTGCTGCCAATGATGAAGCCACCCAGCCCTCGTGAGCTCAAGTTCAAATAGAGCCGAGGGCTTCTTGAAGCAACAACACTCCAATTAATCATATATATTGGTCACAATTGGAGCTGGTGACATTTTCAGTATACATCTCCTGCTTAAGGAAAGACATCAAAGCACCTGCGAAGCGTCTCCTACACCAACAAACAGTGGATCAAAAAAAGAGTCCTCTCACAGAAGGTGTTTCCTAAACAAGGTCTTTATTTCAAATTAATAAAAATGACCCGGCACGAGTCGTGTTTCAGCCGTAAAGGCCTGCATCATGGGTCTATCAATTTCCAATAAAGAAATAATCTTGCAGAATAAATAACACACAGTTAACTTTCCGCTAACTGGGAAAGCGCATCAAAGTGCTGCTGGGCGACCTTCTCCGTCAATACCGGTTATCCATTTTGGTATACCCGGTGTAAGCGTCTCCTACACTCCAGCTTTGCATTCACGTTTACTTAGCATACATGGACTTGTACGTGAACAGTACGTTTCCACACTTCATAATTTATGCCCCGATGATCAGAAGCAAACACAGGTGCTAGAGGCTGTTAGCCCCTGCGTTTGCTACTGCCCCATGATCAGAGCCCCCAAGCGTGTGAAACTATGCGCTCGTGGGCTCTGAACGCAACTAGCATGCAAATGCATGCAAAACAGGGCTCTTAGCGCAAATGCATGCTAAACTTATTCATCTTCAATGATCAGTGACCAAAGATGGCCCGCTGGCTATGGCAAACCCTACACCAGCAGACCATTGGGGAGGAATGCTGAGCCCTGTCCAGCATGCATTTGCATGGTAGCAGCCCCCCATAACCCCCCCCCCCCCCCAATGAAGCAACTCTTCCCCAGGAACCGACGATCCCCCCCCCCGCCACGACATATGGCTGGAGATCCAGTGGACCTCCGGTCCCCCCGACCCCACCCCAACATAGGTTCAGGGAGGGCTGGCAATCCGATGGGACTCCAGCCCCCCTAACCCCCCCCCCCCCCATTAGCAAGAAGTCCCTGGTGGTCCAGTGGGCCACTGTCAATCCCCCCCCCCCCACCACCACCTTGAGTTGGAGGAGGGAGGGAGGTGGCCTGCCTCCCTCCTCTTCCTTCGACGCCACCTGCAAAATGGCGGCACCCAGCCCTGCCCAGTGTATCCTGGGATGCGCTGGGTGGGGCTTCACATCATATAAGAGAGAAACACCCGCACTTCTACCCCATGAGCAGAAAGAATTGCATGCTTAAATTTGCATGTCATTAGCTCTGATCATAGGTCCAATAACGCCCTGTGCTGTTCCAGCACTGTTTGGAACAACGCGGGGCTTTTGATCATCTGCTTGTTATTGAACCTATAACTGCTAGACCTTTCTAGGCCCTATAGCTTTATTTTATTGTTGTGATTTTGAAAATGGTTTCCCTTTTTTATTACTTTGAATATAATTTCTTAGTGTTTTCTGTGTCTGAGGCATCTTCTACATGTGGAAATAGCTTTTATAAAGTTACGTGGATGTATAAGCATGTACATATGCCAACAGGAATGTGTACTTTTAAAAGGTCTGCCTATAGGTGTTACAGAGGTCTGCATTTGGATAGAGCTGTTGTATTAAATATGTGCTTAAATTAAAACTCACACACTTAGTTGTACTTTCCTTGAATCAAGTGCAACTTTGTGTGAAATAATTTGTGTGCTGCTGGGGATAAGAACGTAAGAATAGCCATACTGGGTCAGTATAATGGTCCAGCCAGCCCATACCCCCCTTCCAACAGTGGTCAATCCAGGACACAAGTATCTGGCAGAATCCCAAATAATAGCAAGAGTCCATGCTACTGATCCTAGAATAAGTAGTGGCTTGCCCAGTGCCTATTTTAAAGGCAGATTGTGGACTTTTTCTGCAGGAACTTGGCCAAATCTTTTTAAACCCAGATACACTCATAGATGTTACCACATCCTCTGGTAATGAGTTCCAGAGTTTAACTATTTATTGTGAAAAATAAATTATCCTACTTGTTTTAGTATTACCATGTCATTTCATGGAGTATCCCCTAGTCTTTGTAGTTATTCTCCTATTCGTTTTAATATTACCATGTAACTTCATAGAGTAGCCCCTAGTTTTTGTACTTTTGGAAAAAGTAAACAATTCACATTTACCCATTCTCAGGATTTCCTGCATCTCTATCATATCCCCTGTAAGCCATCTGTTTTCCAAGCAGAAGCATTTTTGACGAAACATCTTAAGTCCAATTTTGGATGTTATCTTTCTTTTCTTTTTTTTTGTTTGAAAATTGCCTTTTTCGTAGATGTTTTGTGCTCCGTGCGTTTTTCTTTTCAGACCATTTTGGAAAATAAAACATCAAAGACAAAACTGCCCTAAAACCAGCCATTGGAACATCTGGGGACCATCAGTAGATTGGCCACACAGACATCCCGGCAGAGTAATGGGGCAGCCTAGGGGGCACTATAGTGAACTTCACATAAAAGGTCCCAGGTACACATACTATAACCCCCTTATAGTGTATAGTGAGCCCTCCTGGAGTTATTTGATGGTCATTGCCAAGATTATAGATGGTCATTGCCAAGATTTCAGAATTCAGAAGCGACAAAATTCCAAGATAATTAAAATTTATGTATATGACTGTATAATGCATATTAATGCATAATATATAATCTCTCATATAGCTAAATTTGTAGGTTTTAATGTGAAAACTGATTGCATTTTAAAATATATAAAGTATAATGTTTTCAGACATTTCAGTTTAGCAGACACCACCTCCCCTCAATCTGTTAAATTGAGTGTTTGTAGTAGGGTTAAAGGCAGTATTAAGGACTGATGTCTGTCTACCAGGCTACACTTTCTTCACCTTGGAGCTCTCCCTGGTCAGGGGCCAAGGGCAGTTGCCCTAGTCACACTCTCCTAACACCATCCCTGGCATGTGCCATCATTATATTTTGCACAGTACAGGAGTAAATGCATCTCTTTCTACATCTCTGGCGTTCTACTAAATAACTGTTTGAGGCTTGTGCAGATGGGGGTCAGAGCTCACAGGGACGGGGCAAACTTTGTCCCCGTGTCATTCTCTAGTGCTAACTCCCAAGGTGGACACTAGCATCAGGTAACTGATTCAGATTATTCTTCCCGATATGTATCACTTTACATTTGTCCACATTAAATTTAATCTGCCATTTGGAGAGTCTTCCAGTTTTCCTAAGGATTTCCTGCAATTTTTCACAGTCCACATATGTTTTAACAGCTTTGAATAGTTTTGTGTTATCTGCAAATTGAATCACCTCATTTGTCATTCCGATTTCTAGATAATTTATAAATGTGTTAAATAGCATCTGTCCCAGTATAGATCCCTTCTGCACTCCACTATTCACCCTCCTCCATTGAGAATAATGGCCATTTAACCCTACACTCTGTTTTCTGTCCAGTAACCAATTCCTAATCCACAGAAGGATATTGCCTCCTATCTCATGACTTCTTCATTTTCTCAGGAGTCTTTCATGAGGAACTTTGTCAAAAGCTTTCTGGAAATTATTATTATTTATTGCATTTGTATCCCACATTTTCCCACCTATTTGCAGGCTCAATGTGGCTTACAGAGTCCTGTTATGGCTTTGTCATTCCAGGATATCAGATACAATTAGTGATGTGAAAATATTAAGTAAAGGAAGGAAGAGAAGATTTAGGCGGATAGGTATAGAAATTAGACTTTCATAACTTGGGTGGATTTAGTAAGGTTGTTGGTTTTCTTTGTAGGCCTTGTTGAAGAGATGTGTCTTCAGAGATTTACGAAAGTTGGTTATTTCGTGCATAGTTTTCAAGGTAGTAGGTAATGCATTCCACAACTGCGTTCTCATGTAAGAGAAGGTAGTTGAATGCATCAGCTTGTATTTTAGTCCTTTACAGCTGGGGAAGTGTAGATTCAGAAATTTGCGGGATGATCTTTTGGCATTTCTGGGAGGCAGGTCCACGAGGTTTAGCATATAGGTTGGGGTGTCTGCGTGGATGATTTTGTGAACAATCGTACCGATCTTGAATGCGATGTGTTCCTTAAGTGGGAGCCAGTGAAGTTTCTCTCTTAGGGGTTTTGCACTTTCATATTTAGTTCTTCCAAATATGAGTCTGGCGGCGGTATTTTGGGCTGTTTGGAGTTTTTTGATATTCTGTTCTTTGCATCCAGCGTATAGTGCGTTGCAGTAGTCCAGGTGACTCAGTACCATTGACTGTACCAGGGTACGGAAGATGTATCTCGGGAAGAAAGGTTTTACTCTTTTGAGTTTCCACATGGAGTGGAACATCTTTTTCGTCGTATTCTAGATACACTGAATCAACTGGCTCACCTTTATCGACATGTTTATTCACACCTTCAAAGAAATGAAGCAAATTGGTGAGACCAGACTTCCCTTGGTTGAATCCATGCTGACTCTGTCCCATTAAATTATGTTTATCTATGTCTTCCGCAATTTTATTCTTTATGAACTAGACAAAACCAAACTCTCCAAACTAGACTGATAACCTACGTTGCCACTAATGAAAGTTACGTAATACGCACTACCACTTTATTTCACATACCGGAAATGAACTTTCTATAGTTGATTGTCTAACTCAGGGGTAGGCAACTCCGGTCCTCGAGAGCCTCGGGCAGGTCAGGTTTTCAGGCTATCCACAATGAATATGCAGGAGATAGATTTGTAAGTACTGCCTCCATGGTATGCAAATCTATCTCCTGCATATTCATTGTGGATAGCCTGAAAACCTGACCTGCCTGCGGCTCTCGAGGACCGGAGTTGCCTACCCCTGGTCTAACTTATTCAATAATTCACTTTATCATTTAGGAACTTCAATGCAATACCACTTTGTATTCTACTTTACCATTTATGCACCTTAATGCAATACTACTTGTATTTCTCTATCCGGAAATTGTGATCGCCATTATGGCATAATGTAAGCCACATTGAGCCTGCAAATTGGTGGGAAAATGTGGGATACAAATACAACAAATAATAATAGTTTCCACTATTTTGCTCCTTCCTTGCTTGAAGCAGAGGATTATGTTCATAAATTATGATATTCTACAGAAGTTTTCCTCGGCAGTTTCTCCAAATGGGTTAGTTTGCTCGGGCAAGTTTTATGGTCTGAATCCTATAGTGCTTGTGCAAAGCAATATTGAAAGATTCCAGGAGGCAACAACCTTTATACTAGTGATGTCACTGAAAAAATTAAGTTTTCTCTGTCTGCTGGTTAGGAGGGACGCTATGCATTGGTGTGGACTGGTCTAGTAGGACGCAAGGAAAGGAAATTAACATGTATGAATAGATTTCACCATTCATTTGTCAAAATATCATAAAAATGTAGCAGAAGTGCTTTTCAGCATTTATATAGCCAAGTTATAATGACCAACGTAAATTTTTAAGCCAAACATTTAGAAGGAAGCTGAGTTTGTTCTATAGGTTTAATTTACTAAGAGGCTCATTTTCAAAGCACAGACTTACAAAGTTACATAGGTTCCTATGGGGCTCATTTTCCAAGCACTTAGGGCTTCTTTTACAAAAAGTGGTAGCGATTCCCGTGTGGCAAATGAGAGGAAGCCCATAGGAATTGAATGGGCTTCCTCTTATTTGCTGCACTGAGAATCGGTAGCGTGGCTTTGTAAAAGAGGCCCTTAGCCTTACAAACGTACATAGAGGCATATTTTCAAAGCACTTAGACTTGCAAAGTTGCATATGCTACTATGGAACTTTGTAAGGAAGTGCTTTGAAAATATGCTTCTAAGTAACTTAAGTTTATGTGCTTTAAAAATGAGCGCCTACAGCTTTTTTTCTCATTTGAGACAACGGTTAGGCTTTAAATCTCTCTTCGTTGATTTGCTGCCTTGTGTTCTTAAATTTTTTGCTGTTGAGTTCTTTCCTGGCAATGAAATACCTTTTTGTTGGACCAGTGTAAGTATTGCCCAAGAGTGTGGCTATAAGTTTTTCAAGCATCATGGTGGTTAGGTGCCAATTTTTCATCCTTATTTATAAGAAAAAGAAAAAAAAGCAGTTGAATTCAGTTTTATTTTAATATTTTTGAGTTTCTTAGTCTTTTTCTAATTTTTAGGTTTAAGAGAGAAAGTTCCCTGAGTGTAAGTTTTCCTAATGCACTCGAGATCAAGATGAGCTGTCAATCAGAAGTGCTGGAGATGTCAAGTCATACTTTGCTTCACCCACATCGTCCTCCACCAGAGCCGTGGGAAACTCCATTATAAGAAGGAAGGTGACAACACAAGACATGGATTGTGAGAGCAAGTTAACTTGTCATCTGATGAACTTGAAAGCACTTTAAGAAAGTCTATGAGAGATTTCAAGTTAGAGTTTCCCCATCTGTGCAAGCAGGTTGTGGGACCCATTGTAACACTTCATCTGCAAACGTGCTCACAAAGTAAACCCAAAACAGAATGTAAACTAATAGGAATTGGAAAGTGTTGTGGAAGCACTTCACTTATTTATTTATTTATTTATTTGTAACATTTATACCCCGTGCTTTCCCACTTATTAGCAGGTTCAATGCGGCTTACATAATATAACAGGTTTACAAGATAACACAGATTGGATAAAAACTTAGATGAAGAAGACATGTTCTATGGAAAAGACTTCCAGCATTTGTCAAAATATAATAAAAATGTAGCAGAAGTGCTTTTCAGCTTTTATGTGGACAAGATTTAATGGCTAACTTAAATTCTTAAGCCAAAGATTTAGAAGGAAGCTAAGGGCCCTGTTTACTAAGCCGCGTTCTAGGCTCGTTAACCATGTACGCACATTAACTGTGTATGCATCTACAATATCCCTATAGGCACCTGCACGGTTAGTGCACATGCTAATTGTTGGTTTGTTAAAAACACTAATGCATTTAAGTGAACAGGGCCCTAAATTTGGCATTTACTAGTCATTTATGTATTTAACTAGAAATCTAACAATGTTTATAGTAGGACATATATTTCTATTGTATTTTGCTGTTTGAATTTAATACATTTTCCTTTCTAGGATGCCTTATGCAAAGTTGACAGTGATGGGCTAGGATAGATATTCCTGAAATTTTACCCCAAAATAAATCATGTTTGCCTTGCTCTCATGGTCAATGTGAACTTGAATGATGAGCATGAGCAGCATATATGCCAGGAAAGGTTTAGGGGGGAAACCTTGGCAGAAAGATCAACATTGTGGAAGTGATGAACAGGCATGAATACCTGCCACAGTCAGAGGTGGAAAATTGCTATTATATTTATGCAGTTTACATATTACAATATACACTTGTACAAAAAAATGCTAAAGATGCAAACTATTATAAAATTTCATATAATAAAGAAAAAAGAAATGCCTTGTTGTCATGTATCAAGCCCACAATAGGAAGAAGACCAATAGGGGTCAGTGGAGTTAACTGGGCTTATTCCCATACCTCGCTCTTTTCTAGTGCTTTCTGTTGATGAGTTTTTCCTCCACAACTTCCCTAAATAAAAAACTTGTTGGTGGGGGGGGGGGGGGGGGGGGGGGGGTAGAGAGAAGCTGATTTGAATTGCTTCCACTCATTTTGTAAATTCTTTCTCTATTTGGACTTGTAATGCTTCGCTTATTGCTTATTATATTGCTATTACTTGTTTTTCTTCTCTTACTGTCTAGCCATAGGTTCTAGATCTCTTAGGTAAAAACCTATTAGCCTTGTTTATATTCTTATTCATCTCATCTGAATTTCTCAAATGTATTCATTTTTAATTCTTTCTTAAATCTTTCTAAGTTTTTCCTAAAATCTTCATGGAGTCCATCAAAACAAACATTGTTGTACAAAAACTGTAATTCTTTTATCTAAATCCAGTTTGACTCTTTTTCTTTATTTTTCGTTTTGTATTTTGAAGGTCAAAAGATCAAGTGAGTATTGATTAATAGTTTTCCATCGTTTTATAAAAGACATCATCAGAAAACATTTTTGATGTTCAGCAATTCTTAGACTTCTTGTTTTTCTTTTATATCTGCATCTTAACAAAGGGGATCCATATAATTCTTTCCTGACCATTCTCTTACTGAGCTTGATTGCTTTCTCCTAATGATGAGGTGATTATCAAACATTTTTTGTCCTTAAAGAATGGTTCTGGAGGGAGAAGGTCAGGTGTATTCATGCCTCCATTGAATGCAAATAGATCTCATGTATATTCATTGTGGAAATCCTGAGAACCCAACTAAATGAGGGCTGAGGTTTGATACCCCTGGTGGGAGACATTTTTCCTATCGTGGAAGGCCCTAAAAAACAGGAAAGGGAAATGGGACTTGATATACCGCCTTTCTGAGGTTTTTGCAACTACATTCAAAGCGGTTTACATATATTCAGGTACTTATTTTGTACCAGAGGAAGGAAGGCAGGCAGTCTCCGATATGGAAAAAAATGTGAAAGCAGACCCCGTAAATAACAAAGAAATTTATGAGTAGAAAAGATAAAATCATGCCAGACACGGCCATGTTTCACCGTACATGGGCTGCAGGAGAGGCAAACACCTAAAACAAATCATATGATAAAAAATGACTTGAAACAATAAGCAGTTAACAATAATATCCAATTAACCCTCCTGTTTACAAAGCCGCAGTAGCGGCTGCCACTGCACTAATGCCAACACATCCCATTCACTTTGAATGGTCGGTGTCGGTATTATTGTGCAGCAGCTGCTAGTTCAGCATTGTAAACAATGGGGTAAGTTAATAAAGTATAAAAGGATGGACATTGTGCATATTGCAACATACTGTGCCATATATCATACATTTAAAAATTGTATAAACCTCCAGTAAATTTTTTAAAAGGATCATTTAAGGTTCTGTCTTCTACAAATAAAGGGGGTCTTTTACTAAGGTGCGCGAGCATTTTTAGCTTGCGCTAAATGCCAAGATGCCCATTTGTACTGCTATGGATTTACAGCCTGCTCAGTAATTACTGTGGATTCTTTTGGATTCGTATTAGGTAAATGAGACTTTTATTAGAGATGCTAAAATCTACAACGATTAGCTATATAACTGAAAAGAAACAATACCTATAATCATTCTATCTACAAACAATATGAGTTTATCTTGTTGGGCAGACTGGATGGACCATGCAGGTCTTTGTCTGCCGTCATCTACTATGTTACTATTACATCACCGGTCCCTACATCTAAGCAATGCTAGGAGTTCCTAGACCAGGAAAAGAAGCAATAAAACAATCATCACTGGTCCTTACATCATCCAGGCTCTTATCAGCTGGGGGGGGGGGGGGGGGGAGGAGGGCCCTGTTCACAGCGAAAGCCAGGAGTTTCTTTGACTAGGAAACATGGTTCTCTGCGCAGTTCGTATGTTACTCACAGATGAGCTCCCAATTTCACTGAAAGAAACTCCCGTTTTTATAAGGCTTAGAACTCATGTTCAGAGCTAAGGAAAATTACAGGAATGTACATGAGGAAAAAACCATACTGTGGGAATGTGGTCACATGTTTCCCAGTCCAGGTGGCCAGTTTGACCTCGAAAACAGGCCTCATCTTTCCCTTCACATAACAAATTAATTAGAGCTGTGTCTTATCTTCTACATTCCAACTTATTTTCACACAAAGTTAAACAATCATTTTTAAACAGAATTACTTCTAATCACAAATACAGACCCCAAGTGCACTTATTGGTCAAGGCAGATAGAGTTGAAAAGCAATCTCGAAAATCCTTTTTATTGCACTATTATATTCCTATGGACGTCATCATTTAGTGCTAGCTGATTTTTAGTGCAAGCTATGAATGCTAGTGCACATTAGTAAAAGAATCCCAGTGTACTACAAGGAGAAAGGTTCTAAATAATGGGGGGGGGGGGGACTTTATAGCGCTCACTTGTTCAGTCACCGACATAAAAAAAACCTCCATAACATTGCTATAGCTAATTAAAATTATTATACAGTTTGTTTATAGATTGTAACATTTTATATTTAACACAAGAAAGTTAGCTGTTTTTAATAACACCCTTTGGTCCTTCCGACATTAGTCAGTGTTTTACTGCTGCCTCAGAGACTATGGAATGGACCATTTGACACAGTTTCAGCAATTCAGCTCCCCTTTGCTTAAAGAAACTCAAGAAGAGCATGTTACATACCCATATGCCCCCTAATTTAATAAAAATTATGTGTGCCCAATTTAATGTAATAATGAGCTCATTAGTGCTGATAATTGGCTTTTTAACAAGCAATTTTTGGCACTAATTTGATTTAATTGAACTGTACACATGTAATTTTAAGTGCAGGATCTTGATGTAAATTTTATGTGCGAGTCAAAAAGGGGTATGAAAATGGAAGGGTCAAGTTACACTCGTAGTTAGAGAATAACTGCATCCGCGCCTAAATTTATGTGCAGGTATTTACACCATGTTTTAGTTGGTGCAAATGGTCGTGCCTAAAGTTAGTGTCAGGTCCTCGAGGCAGAACCGGAATACGTGAGCCCTTAGACCACTGCCGAGGAGCGGCAGCGGCAGGCAAGACCACCCTGGAACTGGATACACGGAAGGACAGGGCCGGACCTCTGGACTGGAGTCGGTACTGAGGCAGGCAACTGGAACCGGCAGAACAGGAACAGCTTCATCTGCACTTGACCACCGTTCCCCTGGAGTTGAGCTCCAGCGTGCGGGTGGCCGGCAGGACTTGCAGGACGAGGCCGCTACTGGAGATCCAGAGGACCCACCCTGGGTCAGGGAACATGAGGAAGCTAGACTAACTACTAGACTCAGACTGAAAGCTGCTGCGCTGCCCCTAGCAAGGAACACAAGACAAACCAGGGAGACAAGACGAACAAAAGCGTAACAGGAGCAAGGACTAGGGCACACAGCAAGCTAGGCAGATCAGGGAATACTCACAGGGTAAACCCACTAGCTAGGTCGAGGCAGGATACAGGATAAGCACCCAGGAAATACACACTAGCTAGACAAGAGACAGGATTCAGGATCTAAAAGCAGGGGCAAACGCCCTAGCTAGGCAGAGGCAGGGTTTAGGATATACCTTCAGGATATACAAGCAGGGTTCAGGATAGGCACTCAGGGTAAATGCCCTAGCTAGGCAGAGGCAGGGTTCAGGATAACCCCTCAGGGTAAATGCTCTAGCTAGGCAGAAGCAGGGTTCAACAGGAACCGGCAGAGGTCAGGGCTGGCATCAAGTGAGGAAAGTCAGGAACAAGCAGGAGTCAAACTCATCAGGTAAACAGAAGGAATAACCAGGAACTAGCGGTGTCTTAGGGCTGGCAGCAGGCAGAAGAGGGTTCAGGCAATAGAGACAGGCACCAAGCAGAGAGTATCGGGGTTCAGGCAGTAGTTGGAGACAGGCAGCAGACGATAGAATATACCAGGAACTAGCAGAGTCAGGCTGAAGGCTTCAGACTCCCACCACAAACCGAGGGAGAGTGGCCGAAGGCCAAACACAGAGCAAGGGATTAGAAGGACAAGCAGTCCACAGACACAGAGTAGCAGGGCAGAGCCCCCCACGGAAGGACTAGCAGTCCACAGACACAAACAGAAGGGCAGAGCCCACACAGAAGGACTAGCAGTCCACAGACACAAACAGAAGGGCAGAGCCACGTTTTTGTTTAGAACTGGCTTTTGATTTGGAACTCTTTCTATATTTTTGCTTTCAGGCATTGAATCAGTGCTGCTGTTAAGTACATAAGTATTACCATACTGGGAGAGATCGAAGGTCCATCAAGCCCAGCATCCTATTTCCAACAGTGGCCATACCAGGTCACAAGTACCTAGCAAGATCCCAAAACAGTACAATGAATTTTATGCTGCTTATTCTAGAAACAAGCAGTGTATTTTCTCCATGTCATTTTAATATTGGCTTATGGACTTTTAGGAAGCTAGCCAAACCTTTTTTGAACCCCGCTAAGCTAACTGCTTTTACTACATTATCTGGCAATGAATTCCAGAGTTTAATTACACATTGAGTGAAGAAATATTTTCTTTGGCAACACCACTGTACACTTTCCCCCAGATTCAATGTATGATGCCCAAAATTGTGTGCCCAAGTTGCACACACAATTTAATTGAGTAATGAGCCAGTAATTAGCATTATTTGGGCACTAACAATTATTGCAGTTAATTGGCTCCAATTAGGATTTAGAGCATAACAGTAGCCATACTGGATTTGTGCCTGTATCTTGTAAGCGCTATGCTATAAAGATGCATATGTAAATCTTGTAGTGCACAACTGAAAAGGGGGTGTAACCATGAAGGGTATGGGCAGGTCAGGAGCATTCAGTAAAGATGTGTGCAGTATTACAGAATTCGGGGAAGCTGTACCTTATGTGCCAGGATTTACACTAGGTTTCAGTTGGTGTAAATCCTCCCGCCCAAATTTGGGCACGGATCCTGGTGCTACACACTATAAACAGAGTGCAACTCAGCCATTTATAGAATAGCGCTATGCGTAGCAGGGGCAGACTGACCATTCGGGCAACCGGGCAGTGCCCGAGGGCCCAGAGGCTCTGCCCAGATGTCTGGCGCACTGCTGGTGATCTAGTGGCCTCTGTGGAGGGGAACATGTTCTTTTCTTCCCCCCCCCCCCCCACGCCCATCACCACCGTATTTTAAAAATGGCAGCTGAGACTCCCTGCGGACGTCTCACAATACCGTAGAGAGCTGCGAGACTACCGTGGGAATTTCATTTTGAAAACAAGGTGGCACTGGCAGGCAGGGGAATAGTGGCAGTGCAGCAGGCAGGAAAGAACATGCCCCCCACCCCACAGAGGCCACCAGACCACCAGGACCCCTCAGGTTGGATGGGGGCAGTGGGGGAATCAGCTGCTGCAGCAGGGGGGTGTAGGGCAGTGGCCAAACAGGGGGTCCAGACCACCCTCAGTCTGCCCCTGGTGCACAGATTATTTTTTTTACCGCCCAAATGTGGGTACCATTTACTGAATCTAGTCCTTTGGCAACACTTGAACAAATCATACCAATAAAACATCTTGTGTCTAATTTAGACTATGAGATGAAGGACTAAGACCAAGAAGGTGCAGAACAGATGGAAAGAAGAGATCAAGTTAGGATTACAACCCTTTGTGTCTTTCTTCAATAAAGGTGTGAAGTCTGCCCAAGCACAGGTAAAATGAATGAAAAAGCAAATGCCCAGGTACTGGTTTGGGATTCTGCTAGATACTTGTGATCTGGATTGGCCACTGTTGAAAATAAGATAGTGAACTAAATGGATATTTGGTCTGATCCGGTATGACAATTCTTGTTCTTATGCTTGAAAAAAAGGAGGGATTAATATGGTCTAGGTGTGACCTCTTGTGGAGAAACAGAGCTATTGCAGCTTATGAAATCTTTAGTTAAACTACTGTTTTCAAACATTTGATCAAATAGAGTATTAAATGACAAAAAAAATTCACAATTCAGAAATTACTCCTTATTTTGTCTATATGGATAAGTGAGTGGTACTGTGCAGCATCTCAAAGATGCACTTAGCAAACAGTAATGACCTTGCACAATTACATTTCTCTGTAAGTTCTTAAACCTGATTATGAAGTTCTACATAATTCCTCTGAACCCCTAAAGAGTAAAGCTCACTTGATCAACTTGGACTATATGGGTTATGTAACAAACATAAGAGAGAAAATTAGGGGTAGTAATGTTTTTTTCCTGAGGTAGACAGAACACAAAGTTGATGAAAGAATGATAGTCAAAAGGCTTGCGTTTAAAAAAAGCAATGAGCAACACAAGAAATGTCTGTGACACAAAATATTTTTACTTACTTTGAGGTTTTTATTGCTTTGAGTTACTGTAAAATCAAGAAGCCTGTTTACTTAAGTGTAGTAAGTTTTGCAGTTAAGGTGCTTTAACAGCAAAAATGAATAGACTGGATTCTATTTATGATGCCTAAACATTAGTCACCAAAAAATATGCCTAGGCGTATTCTGTAGACTAGGCCTAAAATTAGGCACAGTTTATAGGATACACCTAAATTTAGGCATGATGTATACAATATGCCTAGAACCCGTTTCTTGCAAGTAAATTTAGTCGCAACCATTTACGCCAACTAAACTTGATATAAATGTGTATGCCTAAGTTACACACGAAACAAGCATATTCTTTAAAACGGTATGTAAATGTAAGGAATGCCTAAGCCCCTCCCTTGGCCACACCCCCTTTTCCAGATCTGCATCTTATAATTTACGTGCATCAGTTTACAGAATGCGTTTAGAAAGTTGTGTGTGTAAATGGTAAGTAAAGCCAATTAGTGTCAATAATTGCTTGTTAAGTGGCAATCGGTGCCGATTGCCTTGTTAAGCCAATTAAGTTGCACATGCAAATCAGAATACAACCAGATTTGCGCACACAACTTAAGTTGCACTATACAGAATGTGAGGGATACTGTTTGCACCGACTTTGGATCTATGGGCTAAGGTGTTTCAGTTTAAGTTAAACAAAGATAAAACACAGTGTCTTATACTCTCGTCCCACCATACCAAGTTTTCCTCCAGCTTCCTTGTCCTTAAAGACCAGACACTTCCTATCTCCAAGAGCCTAAGACTTCTAGGTGTTGAGCTGGACCCTCATCTGCAACTGGACCTGCAAGTGCGAGCGGTCACCAAGCGGATGTTCTATGCAATGTGGAGGCTGCGGTGTATTAGGTGTTGTCTCACCAGAGAGCTGTTCTGCACACTCGTCCACTGGCTAGTTCTGTCTCAGAGCTGATCACCACCTTTTCAAGAAGTTGCTGAAAACTTTCCTTTTTGAAAAAAACATACTCCCTTAGTACCTCTGCTCTTTAGTCATCCTAATTGTTGTTAGCGTTGTATCCGTATTCTTCTGTAAACTTCATGTATTGTGCTTTTCTTCTTTATAGTTCATGTAAGCCACATTGTGCCTACATTTGTGGGAAAATGTGGGGTAGAAATGAACCATAAATAAATAATAAATAAATGTCCCCTGCAATTACCACACATAAAAAGTTCTTTTCTGCACATTTGTATTCATAATTAAGGTGGTTGCAATTAATGCTTCTTCAGGAGGCATTAAGTGCATCCATGCTAACTGCACAAGTGACAGCACACGGTGCGTACCATGCTCTGACTGCAATGGGCAGTCCACGCCCTACCCGTAGCCCACTCATTTCCTGTCCCCTAACATGGTATGCAGTTAACCCAGAAATGACCATGTGCTATCAGATATGCGATGTAGTAAAAAAAAAAAATTATATCACCTGCGGCAACTACGCTGTATCAGAAACTCTATAGATAAAGACTCCTTATTTATCAGTCTATGCCTACATTACTACTACTACTATTTAGCATTTCTATAGCGCTACAAGGCGTACGCAGCGCTGCACAAACATAGAAGAAAGACAGTCCCTGCTCAAAGAGCTTACAATCTAATAGACAAAAAATAAAGTAAGCAAATCAAATCAATGTGTACAGGAAGGAGGAGAGGAGGGTAGGTGGAGGCGAGTGGTTACGAGTCAAAAGCAATGTTAAAGAGGTGGGCTTTCAGTCTAGATTTAAAGGTGGCCAAGGATGGGGCAAGACGTAGGGGCTCAGGAAGTTTATTCCAGGCGTAGGGTGCAGCGAGACAGAAGGCGCGAAGTCTGGAGTTGGCAGTAGTGGAGAAGGGAACAGATAAGAAGGATTTATCCATGGAGTGGAGTGCACGAGAAGGGGTGTAGGGAAGGACGAGTGTGGAGAGATACTGGGGAGCAGCAGAGTGAGTACATTTATAGGTTAGTAGAAGAAGTTTGAACAGGATGCGAAAACGGATAGGGAGCCAGTGAAGCGATTTGAGGAGAGGGGTAGTATGAGTAAAGCGAACCTGGCGGAAGATGAGACGGGCAGCAGAGTTTTGAACCGATTGGAGAGGGGAGAGGTGACTAAGTGGGAGGCCAGCAAGAAGCAGATTGCAGTAGTCTAAACGAGAGGTGACAAGGGTGTGGATGAGGGTTTTGGTAGAGTGCTCGGAAAGAAAGGGGCGGATTTTACGGATGTTGTAAAGAAAGAAACGACAGGTAATTTTGATTACTGTAATATTTATGCAGGCATTACTAAGCATAACCTACCTGGCTTGCTTGGTTCAGGTTTGGTCGCTTAGGTTTTGGGTTCTCCATGCTGTGGAATGAATAACAATTTTAAATCACTGCCCTGGGGTTCCCAGGGTGCTCAAATCATGCTCTGAGTGTGGGTTTGCCCAAATCTTCACTTCCCTCATATGTGCCTGGCATGTTTGATGTAATCCCATCTAAGGCCATTTTTTTTAATCGATCTGCTCCAGGCTGCCGTTCCGCCTAAGAGGGCGTCACACAGCTCCAGTCTGCTGATCATCAGCATGCTCTGTGCCGGATGGACTGGCCTCCAACCCAGGATCATATTGGAGTGAGTGCTACTCGGCTCAGCCAGTCCAGGCGGGGATCTTGCCTCTGTAAGCTGTTGGGTACCGGTTGTTACTGTGTTGGCTGGCTGGGCTGGTCTCTGACTTGGATTGTGCTGGGATGAGTGCTGTTCCAGCTCATCTGGTCCAGGTGATGGTCATGCCACTTAAGCCCATGGCACTGCAGGATCTGTGCCTGTTAGCAGAGACGCCAAGGGTGGCCCATCCCAGTGCTGGAGATTTACCATCTTCCCCATTATTATGTGTGGGAAGATCTACCCCTTGCACCATGGATAAAGCAGACAGTCAATCCAGAATTTATTTATTTATTTTACTTTCCCTCCATTCCTCTCTTATGAATATAGATTGAAATCTCTCATAATGCAGAAATTGGGCTCACCCACACCTACACTCACTCTCATCCACATTATAAAAGGCTTTTTTATGTGGATTTTAAAAACTAGGGAGAACTATTTCCTTGATATGAAAAGGTGTAACCACCTTTGCTAAGAATTTAGTATGACTACATAGAACGACCTCATGATGAAATTGAATGTATTGTTTCTAGGTGGCCAAGGCTTAAAGTTCACTTATTTTTCTAGCTGAAGTAACCGCTACTAGGAAGAGAACCTTCCATGAAACAAGCTTGAGTAAGGTAGACACCATTGTCTCAAACAGTGTCTTCTAGTGGTTAGTGCAGTGGACTTTGATCCTGGGGAACTGGGTTCAAGTTCTACTGTAGGTCCTTGTGACCCAAGGCAAGTCAGCTAACCCTCCATTGCCCCAGGTACAAATAAGTGCCTGTATATAGTATGTAAACTGCTTTGAATACAGTTGCAAAAACCACAGAAAGGCAGTATATCAAGCCCCCATTTCCCTTTTCCATGCTATAGGAGGTTTCTGAAATAGTAACTTGACAGAAGTTAACGGTTAGAGCCAAAGGTATAAAGTTAGGGGTCCTTTTACTAAGGTGTGCTAAAAGGTGGCCCATGCTACCTTTAACGCACCAATAAAATGGCTGTGTTTTGGAGTTTTTGTATTGGCCACATACTAATTTCCTCATTTTTCAGTGCGGGACTAGCGCAGGCTAAACAGAATACTACTACCACAGGACGGCTCAGCGCATCCCATGGTAGTGCTCTTTTAGTGTGCAGTAGGCCCGCGTTAGGTCTACTACACCTTAGTAAAAGGACCACTTATTGTAAGCTCTCTGGGGAAAGTGGAACACCCAGGGCCGGCTCAAGGGACCATGACACCCTGAGACAGCTTTTGGTTTGGTGCCTTCCCATTGGCACATCCTCCACCAGGCCATCCTCCCCCAGCCTACCTTTAAATGAAGTTCCCCCTCCTGAATACCAACACCGTTTTACATAACGCTACTTATATCGGCCCCATATGTCTTCCCTCTGCCGCACTCCTGTGGAAACAGGAAGTTATGTCAAAGGAAGGGCTGGGGCATTGATGCAGGTGGCTTTAGGTGAAATGCTATCTGTGTTTGGTAGGAGGAAACTGCCTTTAAAGGTAGATGGGGGAAGGTGGCCTGAGACAGAAAGAGGAAGGGAGTTGCTGGCTCTTCTTCTTTCTGTGCACATGCAACACCATGAAGTAAGCTTTGGGCCAGCATAACCTACAGGGCTGGTGACATTACAGGCTCAGGTGTTTGACGCCATTTATCTCAGGTGCTCTGGGCCAGAGCTTCACCTGGTCCATAGGTTAAGCTGGCCCTGGGAACACCTACTGTATCGAAACATAATTTACCTTGATCTACAACTGAAAAAAAAAGGTATGAGCTAACTCCAAAACCCTTCCCCTCCTTTAGTGAATCAAGAAATGACTGGATGGTGTGAAGCTACATTTGAAGCAGTGGCATAGCTACAGGTGGGCCTGGGTGGGCCACCCAACAGTAGCACATGTTTAGTGGTAGCTGGTAGGATCCCAAGCTCTGCCAGCTGAAGACTTCCCCCTGATGCAAACGAAAACGCTACTCTCCACAATATCGGCAACCTGCACATGCTCAGTTTTCAATGCATGCCTGCTGCAGACTGCCAAGGTGGAAAGAAGCGTTTTCCCGCCAGCTTCAGATTTTTATTTGGTGGGGAGGGGGGGGGGAGAAAACTTGGTGCCCACCCACTTCTTGCTTAGGCCCACCCAAAATCTGTTGTCTGGCTACGCCCCTGATTTGAAGCCTATCAAAGGGGACATGACAGGTAGAGCATGCACTGCAGAAGCTAGATTCTATGAGAGAAAAACTTGTGGTGATTGTTGTAAAGCACAAATCCTGATCAGCTTAAGAGTGTTAGTAGGAAATGATATTATGATAGCACTGTGCCAGCCACAAGAGGTACCCCTGAAGTAGGAAGCTGTATCTGTCGAAACACGGCCTGAGTTGGGTCAAGTGTGTCTAGTGCCTTCAATAAAGTATCCTAAGCAACATCTTCCTGCGTTGGCTGGTCTTTATGTCAACTCTCTAGTTCCCCTTGGTTTGACTCACTAAATAAAAAACAGGAAACATCCCAAGGGTTCTCTCTTGTTAAGACTCAAGAAGGAGGTTCCGCCGCAAGAGCGAAGAATACCAGACACAGCGAGGGTATTCAGCTGTTATACTTAATCTTTATATTACTGTGATATTGATACATTTGCAGACATTTTGCTCCAGTGTTTTTTTGAAATAGCTTTGGAACGCTATACCCAGACCAATCCGATTAATAAATGACTTCTTGCCCTTTAGAGAAATGCTGAAAGCTCATCTCTTTAAGCAAGCCTACCCAAATGCCCCAACCTAATCTCACCGACTTCCACCCCCAATTCTGTTCTGACTTAAATACCAACCTCCCATCCTTCTCTTTCCATCTCTCCTTAATTTTATCCCTCCTTTCCCTTTCTCCCAAATTACACTATCCTATCTACCCTCTTTTATCCAAGTCATATATTATCTAGCTCAACTTATCATACACTACTAAGCCCAACTTGACATTGTTTTACTACTGTTTTATTAAAATTCTATTAACTTTGTATTTCAAATTACTATGTAAGCCTGCATTGTGTGGGAAAGCGCGGGGTACAAATGTAATATTAATAAATAGCACATGATGCTCACTTTATTCTGACGCTATTTGTTATAAACACAGCAATGCTGTCATACAGCGGGACTGTGGCAGTTTCACAGAGGCTCCTGAGGAAGGCCCAATGGCTGAAACATAATTCCCTACAGACACTTGATTCTGCCTACCAATTAAAATCTAATTTTACACCTTGATGTTGGACTTCGCGTTATTCGTCACCTTCACTGTGTCTGGTATTCTTTCTCTTGTTATTCATGCACAGTTTGGGTAAGTATAAAAAGCTGATAATAATGATTTATGCCTTGTAGCGCTATAGAAATGATAAGTAGTAGTAGTTCTCACAAAGTTCCTTTTCCAGAGGATATGTAACTACATCTGCGCCTGACTTGGGATCCTAAACATACCAGCAGCTTTATCTGGATGTAAAGGACTGTAAAATAGTTACCAACCCCCCTTAGTAACACTCCGTCACAT
This sequence comes from Microcaecilia unicolor, assembly GCF_901765095.1. Taxonomy (NCBI): domain Eukaryota; kingdom Metazoa; phylum Chordata; class Amphibia; order Gymnophiona; family Siphonopidae; genus Microcaecilia; species Microcaecilia unicolor. Next base: position 595,576,535 of record NC_044031.1, read on the forward strand.
AGCCATATTAAATCCGAAAAAATACAGAGCAGGCAAGATAAAACTCCTGAGCGTAACTATGTTATACAGGCCCAGAGAAGACAAGAGCAGCCCTCCAGCAGATACCTTCACCACGTATCTGTAAGTCTCAGACACTTAATTCAGGTAGGCCAAGTTTTACACCTTGGAACCTTGTGAACTCCTGATCCATGAGGGCTAGCCAGACCCAGGCCTGGTTTTGATCAACCTTTAAGACAAGGCTAGTGTACCAGACTGTGGGCCCTGTCAAGGACAGAAGAGTAGGAAGATTATTACATTAACAAGAATTTTATCCCTAGTTTAGCCAGTCTGTGAAGGAAATAGACTTTACATACTTGCAAATATAAATGTTTTTGATATACTTTCACCATTCTGAGCTCTGTATCACACCCTCACTCACACTGCTACACTGGATAATGCCACTGAAAATCTGGGTATGGATTTATTGGGGTAGGAACTGTTCCTACCTGGATAAGTCCTGCTGAATATTGACCCTTCATTTTTCAGCTGAAAATGCACCAAAATTTGGGATCCTAAAGGTTATTCTCTTAAATGTCATTCATCTTCCTAGATTTAAGGGCCTGACTTAGTGACTAGTGATAAAAATGAGTGCCAAGCTCTTAACATTTCTCCATACCCTAAATTCACACCTGCTACCACCCATTTCTAGGCTCCTAAAATTTAAGAACCTAGTGAAGTGAGGAGCAAACATTTAGGAATGCAACCCTAGTAAATGTTCAAAGAGGCCAATTTCTGAGCTTAATTCTCAAAGTTAAGAGCTTAAAACATTTGAATAGCAGCACCATACGTTATACAGTCAGCAGGTGAATTTTGCTGCTTAAAGTATGCATTTTTGTCCCACTATCGTTCTGCTCCTGTTCATTCTCTGGACATATAACTTTGGCAGATACACTCACCCTGAAAGCATAGATAATTTGTAATCTGGCCTTGTAGGAAGCAATTATCCCACCCTGTGAGGGATAGGTCACCCGGACCCATCATATATTCTATGACATAGATGAGCTTGCACAATTTAATTTTGTGTGTGCTGTTATTCTATTTTAATCTTCTGAATTGTATCAGAGCTCTGAGTTGCCTTTTCCTGTCTATTGCAGTCAACCTGCTTCATTTTCCATCATTTTCCACTGTCAATTGTTCTCTCTCTCTCTCTCTCTCATAAAAGCTGATTACATAAAAACCACAGGAACGGAATGAGTGAATAAAAAAAGGAGAAGTGATTTATTAAAACAGTTACCCAACATGGCCACTTTTCGCCCTCAGGCTGCGTCAGGGGTAAAAAAGACTACAAGATAAAAAAAACATACAAATTGAAGATTAAAGCATCATTATAAATCAAAACTTACAAACAATAACTCAAAATATTAAATTAAAATCATATTAAAACTAAAATAGTAAAACAATAAAAACAGAGAACTTTAATTTAAAAGAACATTAAATATAACTAATCAAAGTTTTAAAAGAATATATACTCACAAATATACAACAGGAGACCACAGTGTAATAGTGTATGTGAAGGCAGAACAAATAAGTCAATGTGTTATCCATAGTGACATACTATTCAATAAAACATATAATTTCATGTGACTTAGGTGTTCAAGTGCTCATATTGAAGATTTACAGAAAGTACATACCTAAAAGGGGGTGGGTAACAGGGTCTACCCCTAATAGTAAAAAAAATCAAACCACCTAAAATGCATAACATATGACAGAATCTCAATGCTTGGTGTTGATGAAATAGTGGGTATGTCTAATAAAGCTAATAATATCATATAGGTCTTAGCAACCTTAGACAGATGTATGTATAAAAAAACACGAATGGATATGAAATAAATAGTGAAGGATCAAGAAGCACACACACACACACACACACATATATATATATATACAGTGGTGGAAATAAGTATTTGATCCCTTGCTGATTTTGTAAGTTTGCCCACTGACAAAGACATGAGCAGCCCATAATTGAAGGGTAGGTTATTGGTAACAGTGAGAGATAGCACATCACAAATTAAATCCGGAGAGGGGGTCACGTGATGCCAGCGGGCTGAAAGGACGCTCATAGTCCAGCTCCGTTCCTATTGCACTATTATCAGCAAAATCTTCGACTTCCCCACACCCCTGAGTGCTAAAATTTACGGGTTTGTGTACCGTAAGCAGTGAGGCTCTGACGGAGGCAATAGAAGCAGCTTTAACATAGTGTTGCGGGGTATGCCAGCCAAGACTCCGCGGCCGACTCGAGAACGCATTCAACCCGGGAGCCCCAAAATGGCGGCAGCGGCGGCGCCCAGCAATGCGGTGATCACCCTGCAAGCGGAGGCTGTGCAGGAGCTGACAAAACAGCTTACGGCAGTGTTAGACGACCGCATGGCGAAATTGCAGGCGTCGGTGGACTCAATTAATGAGAAACTAGAGAGGCAGGCAGCTCGCATACAGGGAGCAGAAGAGAGAATCAGCAGGCAAGAGGACAAGGCTGAATCGCTGGAGAATCGGGTTGGATTGCTAGAAACACACACAAAGCAGTTGGAACTACTTACGGATGATCTGGAGAACAGGAGTCGGCGTAACAACATCAGAATGATCGGATTACCAGAGTCGGTGCCGGAGAAGGAGCTGAGAGACATCGTTTTAAAATGGCTCCTCGCACAGCTGAAGCTGGAGCAAATACAAGACACCATTCGGGTGGAACGCATCCATAGAGTGGGAGCCCACCGAGAAACAGCTCAGCGATCTAGACCAGTGCTAATAAGAATCTTAGACTATGGACATAAAGAGCAAATAATGCAGGCTTACAGAGCTAACAGAAACTTGGAGTACCATGGCACGCAGATTCTCCTTTTTCAAGATTACTCGGCTAGAGTATCTGAACAGAGGCGCCGCATGGGACAGTTCTGCAAGATCCTGTTTGATAAGGGGATTAGATTTACAATGATGTACCCGGCGAAAGTACGGGTAGTGCACGACAATAAGACCTTGTACTTCACTGATTCCCAGGATCTTAAAACATTTGCGAGCAAGATCTAACAATGAGCATGTCTAATAAGCAATCAGGAATCTGGGTCTGTTAAATGGTGAAGTTTGTTTTTCTCAAGGGGGGCTGGTTGGCCAGGTTAAAATGGCCCGGCTTCTTTGCCCAGGCTGCTAGCTGTTTGTGATGAAAACTGGAGAGCGGGGCCTCAGTCTCAGATCCCCAATGGAACCAGGGCTTTTGTTAAACAAAGATAAGAAGGCTCAGAATACACATAGACCAAAATAGCTGAGAGACGATCTGGCAGTCTGGGCGGAGACGAAAGGATTGTGAGTTTGAAAAGTCCAGGAGGCTTCGAGATCAGTGGTGCTGGCCTACGACAGGGGGCGAGAGATGAGGAAACAGTACAGCACTACTTTAGTGATTGCCATCTGACAGCTTGAGTGGTGACTAGCTCCTGTTTACGGTTAACATGTTATAATGTTCTGCTTTTTAGTTTTCTTTGTCTCTGTTTTCTTACCCCTTCTCCTTTTTGTATCTGATGCAGGAAAATTTGCATTGTAAGGGGCAGTGGATGTAAGTGACCAAAAAAAAGAGGTTGAGAACCTTTAGAATGTGTGGACTGAATGCAGTTTGCATGCGGTATGAGGAGATTGGGGGAGTAAAACAGACTACAAGGGGAGGGGGAATACGAAGTGAATAGGGAAGGGAGGGGGACTGGACAGAGGAAGTAAGGAGGAGAATGGTGGTGTGGCTGCGGGAGCTACCTGAATCGGGGGTTTCTCTCATTATTGGGGGCGAGGGAGGGGGGAAGAGGGGGGAAAAGGAGGGGGGGAGGGAGCAGGGGAGACATAGAAGAGGGGTGGGTAGGGAGGTCCAGTGTGTCCGGGATTTGGTTATAGATGAAAAGACCGTTACAGCAAGAACAGCATATAAAGTATGGGGGGGGCTGAGCTGGGAGGTCACCTCCAGAAGGGTTTACCAGGAAATTGTTTGGAAAGTATATCTCAACTGTAGGATAGAGGATGAGTAATATTCGGATAGCTACTCTAAATGTAGATGGGATACACTCGCCTGTTAAGCGCACAAAAATATTGAGTTATAGCAGACGCTTGAAAGTGGATATATTGCTCCTGCAGGAGACGCACCTTTCTCAACCAGAACATATGAAATTAAAGAAAGGTTGGGTTGGGGAATTGGCCACTGCCTCTTATAATAGTAGACAACGGGGAGTGGCTATTCTGGTTAGCAGATCTTTGGCATGTACTAAGCATAAGGTTATTCAAGACTCGGAGGGGAGATATGTGATTTGGGCGGGGACGATTCAGGGTGTTAAAATGGCCTTGTGTTCAATTTATGCCCCAAACGTGTACTCCCACAAATTCTTTTCTGAAGTATTGGCTGCACTTGTACCACTGAACGAATATAAATTGGTAGTGGGGGGTGATTTTAACATTACCGCTGATCCGCTTATAGACTGCAGTCCCCCAAAACCTAGGCATAAAGAAGCGAGTGGCAGGGGAATTAACTTTTTGATGAAGGAGCTGGGTGTTTTAGATGCTTGGAGGGTTCTACACCCCGATGAACATGAGTATACTTTTTATTCTAAGGTACACAAAGTGCAGGCACGTCTGGACTATGTGCTGCTACCGGCCACATCGCTATCACAATGTTGGGCGGCAGGAATAGAGGCCGGGGTAGTATCAGACCATAGCATGGTATGGGTTGATTGGGGTGGTTGCCAAAGGCAGAGTCAGGCAGCTAGTTGGAGAATGAATCCTGCATTATACCAGGACCCGAAATTTCGGGAATATCTCATAAGGGAATGGCAGGAGTTCTTGCAGACCAATAAGGCATCTGAGGTAGACCCTGTGATCTTTTGGGAGGCCGGTAAAGCAGTAATGCGAGGTAGGATAATAGCGTACTCTAGCCGCACCAGGAAAGAAAGGGACGGAGAGCTCATCAATTTGCTAGGGAAGATTCAGGTGGCGAGAGCGGAATTGGCCAGGGCTGGTACGCCCAGCAGCAGAGAAAACTTTTGGCAGCTCAAAAAGCAAATCAATGAGGTGCTTAATCAGAGGGCCAGCCTGGATGTGCAGCTTTACAAATATAATTTACATAGATGGGGCAACAGAACGGGGAAATTATTAGCCGCAATGGTAAAGAGCAGATCTGCAAAAAAGATAATTACTAGTATTAAAGACAAGTCAGGTAATACACTTAATAAAGGGGAAGATATTCAAAAGGCATTTGTGGATTTTTATAAGTCCCTGTATGATGCGGGACAAAGTGACATGGGAGAGCGTGAAAGATTTTTTCAAGATTTAAATTTGCCAAAATTGTCGTCTCAGCAGTTAGAATCTTTAAATGCTCCATTCGAGGGCTCTGAAACACAGCAAGCTATTAAGAAGCTAAAACTAGCAAAAGCTCCGGGGCCGGATGGATTGGGAGCTGAATTCTATAAAATACTGGGAGTTCAGATGGTGGGTCCCTTTGTTGAACTTTGTCAGGCCCTTTGTGGGCTGGGGCAGCATACGGGCCAGCTGACACATGCTACCATAGTAGTTTTACCGAAACCTGGGAGAAATGAAGAACAGCTGGGTTCATACCGACCTATATCACTGCTCAATCAAGATGTGAAAATTTTTGCTAGTATTATGGCAACGAGGCTGGGAAAGTTGCTACCACTTTTGGTGCAGGGGGACCAGACAGGTTTTGTCCCAGGGAGGTATGCCTCCACAAATATCTTACGGGTACTGAAGGCTATGCAGGAGACAAAGGGGAAAGAGGGGGATGCCATAATCACTTGTCTAGATGCTGAAAAAGCGTTTGACAAAGTATTGTGGGACTATCTGTTTTGGGTCCTGCCCCAATTTGGCATTTATGGGGAGTTTTTGAGGGGTACTAGGGCTTTGTACAAATCACCAACAGCACAAATTTTAATTAATGGAAGCCTTACTGAAAAATTCAAGTTGGAGCGGGGTACGAGGCAGGGGTGCCCACTATCCCCTATGCTTTTCGTCTTGGCACTGGAGCCATTAGCATGTAAAATCAGGCAATCAAAGGAATTGCAGGGCATTACAGTGGGAGCACAAGAATATAAAATAAACCTATTCGCTGATGATATGATGATCTTTCTGGAACAAGCGACTAAGGGGACCCCTGTGTTAGTGCAGTTGATACAAAATTTTGGTAGTTTCTCGGGGCTCCGAATTAATTTTGACAAATCTGAAGCCATGGCATTGTCAGCTAATTGTAGGTGCAGGCAGCAGCCTGATTTTCCTTTTGCATGGGCACGGGGAGCCCTGAAATACTTGGGGATTCACTTACACTTAGATGCCCATATGATGTATACTAAAAATGTACTTGAGAAGCTGGATAATATTAAGGTTTTGTGCGCTAGGTGGCGGGACTTACCCATATCGTTCTTAGGACGAGTGGCATTGACAAAAATGGTACTTTTGCCAAAAATTTTATACTCGCTACAAATGATGCCGTTGTGGGTTTTGCAGAAGGATGAAGCGACATATAGAAGTGTTATAACTTCCTTTATATGGGGAGCCCGTAGAGCAAGAATAGGTTACAATAAGCTGACGCGAGATCGTAACAAAGGGGGAGTGGGTCTGCCAGACTTGCGCCTGTACAATGTAGCAGCACTTATGAGATGGGTACATGAGATTCACACTGGACAAGCCAAATTTGCACCTGTAGGGACCTGGGATAGCGGACGGGAGGGGATCTCGATCTTTAACACTTTTCATTGCAGGGGTAGAAAAGCTACAATTTCTGCATTAGTCCGGCCATTAAAAAAGGCTTGGGATTGGTGGAGGAATAGAATAGGAGGGGCACAGGGCACATCCCCTTTTGTGGAAATTTTGCGTAATCCTGAGTTTACAGCGAGTCAGCCAGGGTCTCCTTTTGAGGGTTGGTTCAGGGGGGGCTGCAGATATATTGGGCAAGTGGTTGAATTGGGGAACGGTGGATGCCCCACCTTCTCTGAATGTCAAAAAGCATGGAATCTCCCCCCAAAATATTTTTATTCATACTTACAACTGCGACACTATTTGGACACCCAGAGGAGAAAAAGTGGCGCTTATGCCTCTTTTACAGCTTTAGATCAATGGTTTATGCAAACACTTAGTGCACAGAACTCGCTGTCCCTTTGGTACAAAGAGGGGAGAAAGCGCAGGCCTTCCCGATATTTTGATACGCAGCAGGAGGAATGGAGTACACGTTTGGGGAGGGCAGTATCTGAACAAGAATTGTCTAGATGCTATGAACAGGCCTTCCGGGTCACACCAAACGTGGGTTTACATGAGATTCAGTATAGAATATTGCATAATGCGTATATCACTAGATGCAAAGGGAAGGCAATGGGTCTGTGGGATACGGATGTGTGTAACAAATGTAATATAAGCAGGGGGTCCTTAGTGCATCATTTCCTGGAGTGTGTCAAACTTGAAGGGTACTGGCCTAGAGTGGTGGCATTGTTGGAAAAGGTGCTGCAAAGCTCTTATGAGTGGACATATGGAATTATGCTGATGGGATCGGATGTGGAACTGCAGGAGCAAGGGTTGAACAGTAGCAAGTGTCATTTTATATTACTGGCGCTATTGTTGGCTAGGAAGGTCATTTTGCAGCAATGGATAAGCCATTTATCGCCGCCCATTGAACAATGGTATAGACATCTACAGCAGATGGCTGACTGGGAGATCCAAAGAACAGCTAACCTGGGAAATAGGGCAACTAAGGAATATAATGGTATATGGAAGCGCTGCTTGGAATGTGTTCCAACTCGTCCTATAATTAGTGCCTTTGTTGGAATTTCTGCGATGGGTGCTAAAAGGTCTTTTTGAATGAGCAACTCTGGACGGGAGGGGGGAGGGAGGTATAAAGGAAACGGGTATAGTGGGATGGCTGGGAATGGGGGGGGGGGGGGAATAAAACTGAAAAATTACAAGCACGAGCCCAGAACATAACAATGTACCTTGATGGGATAATTGGGGATGGCTCGACATAATACTTATGGAGTGAATAATATGTGTACTGTATCCTATAGTTACTTTCATGTTAGTATTACTGTTTACAATTGTTATATGTTTGTATTGGAAAGCTCTGCTTGTTCTCAATAAAAAAAAGATTTAAAAAAAACAAATTAAATCCGGAAAATCACATTGTGGAAAGTATATGAATTTATTTGCATTCTGCAGAGGGAAATAAGTATTTGATCCCCCACCAACCAGTAAGAGATCTGGCCCCTACAGACCAGGTAGATGCTCCAAATCAACTCGTTACCTGCATGACAGACAGCTGTCGGCAATGGTCACCTGTATGAAAGACACCTGTCCACAGACTCAGTGAATCAGTCAGACTCTAACCTCTACAAAATGGCCAAGAGCAAGGAGCTGTCTAAGGATGTCAGGGACAAGATCATACACCTGCACAAGGCTGGAATGGGCTACAAAACCATCAGTAAGACGCTGGGCGAGAAGGAGACAACTGTTGGTGCCATAGTAAGAAAATGGAAGAAGTACAAAATGACTGTCAATCGACAAAGATCTGGGGCTCCACGCAAAATCTCACCTCGTGGGGTATCCTTGATCATGAGGAAGGTTAGAAATCAGCCTACAACTACAAGGGGGGAACTTGTCAATGATCTCAAGGCAGCTGGGACCACTGTCACCACGAAAACCATTGGTAACACATTACGACATAACGGATTGCAATCCTGCAGTGCCCGCAAGGTCCCCCTGCTCCGGAAGGCACATGTGACGGCCCGTCTGAAGTTTGCCAGTGAACACCTGGATGATGCCGAGAGTGATTGGGAGAAGGTGCTGTGGTCAGATGAGACAAAAATTGAGCTCTTTGGCATGAACTCAACTCGCCGTGTTTGGAGGAAGAGAAATGCTGCCTATGACCCAAAGAACACCGTCCCCACTGTCAAGCATGGAGGTGGAAATGTTATGTTTTGGGGGTGTTTCTCTGCTAAGGGCACAGGACTACTTCACCGCATCAATGGGAGAATGGATGGGGCCATGTACCGTACAATTCTGAGTGACAACCTCCTTCCCTCCGCCAGGGCCTTAAAAATGGGTCGTGGCTGGGTCTTCCAGCACGACAATGACCCAAAACATACAGCCAAGGCAACAAAGGAGTGGCTCAGGAAGAAGCACATTAGGGTCATGGAGTGGCCTAGCCAATCACCAGACCTTAATCCCATTGAAAACTTATGGAGGGAGCTGAAGCTGCGAGTTGCCAAGCGACAGCCCAGAACTCTTAATGATTTAGAGATGATCTGCAAAGAGGAGTGGACCAAAATTCCTCCTGACATGTGTGCAAACCTCATCATCAACTACAGAAGACGTCTGACCGCTGTGCTTGCCAACAAGGGTTTTGCCACCAAGTATTAGGTCTTGTTTGCCAGAGGGATTAAATACTTATTTCCCTCTGCAGAATGCAAATAAATTCATATACTTTCCACAATGTGATTTTCCGGATTTAATTTGTGATGTGCTATCTCTCACTGTTACCAATAACCTACCCTTCAATTATGGGCTGCTCATGTCTTTGTCAGTGGGCAAACTTACAAAATCAGCAAGGGATCAAATACTTATTTCCACCACTGTATGTGCTTCTATATACACACTAGTAAAAAAGGCCCGTTTCTTAACGCAATAAAACGGGTACTAGCAATGTAATGAGTTCCTGCCATTAATGTTTCCACGGTTGTATTCTGAATATAATTGTTGTTTACATGTGTAAGATTTCTTTATATACAATAGTTTTTGTTTAAACTGTGTTACAATGTAGTAAATGTTTTCCTTGTTCAGGCCCTTCAATCAGTTTAACAATCACATCAGAAGAGCTCCTTACTCGTGAGAATTCAACATACAATTGCCCATGTGAGAGACTGAGAGTGACAATGTGTTTTACAGACAGTGTAAGAGAGAGATACACAGAGTGATTGAGTGTATGATGTGTGTGAGTGAGTGACAAAGTGATTAAACGTTTGTCTTCCCTTCCGTTCTGTGCACTTGCCTCCACTGATGTTCGTACCTCCCTGTATATGATTGTTAGAGATTCAATCCACTCCATTTCCCTCCTCCAAGTTCCGTTCTGTCTGATTGGTTCTTCGTTCCTGTGATGTCGCATTTGTTTGCTTGGCAACTATGCAACGTTCCGTTTCCTCGACGTGAGGGCGGGGACAGTGAGAGCCAATGAAACGCTGAACTACAGACTTACGAACCCTACACTGCCACAGTGCTACGGAGTCAGCTTCAGAATGTTGGAGGTGCTTTTTATTATATATATAGATAGATAGATATAGATAGATATACATATATACTTATGGGACCCATGAGTCCGGGGAATAAGGGTGGAAATTAAGTTGCTGAAGTGTACAATGTAACGTTGGTCCTCAAGGAAGTACTGAAACCATTTAAGAACCGTGTCCAAAATACCAATGTGGAGGAGTGGTACTGAGGAACTGAGTTCGATTCCCACTTCAGGCACAAGCAGCTCCTTGTGACTCTGGGCAAATCACTTAACCCTCCATTGCCCCATGTAAGCCGCATTGAGCCTGCCATGAGTGGGAAAATGTGGGGTACAAATGTAACAAAAATAAAAAAATAAAATAAATGATGCAATAGTATTGTGTGATCAATGAGATCGAAAGCAGCGGTGAGGTCCAGTGATAGAAGAGAAATATTCCGGGAGTGAGCTAGATGGTTGCGTATGTAAGTAGTGACACTTATTAGAGTTGTTTCTGTGCTATGAAATTGGTGAGAGCCTGTTGAGTTTGGGTGCAGAACATTTGTCTTACTAATGAAATCAAGTTGCAAGTGAACGGTGGCTTCTACAATTTTTGCAAGAAATGGTAGATTGGATATGGGGTGATAATTAGAGAGGTCAGTACTAGGAATGGCTTGATCTTTACATTTGGGGTAGATAGCAGCTGTTTTCCATGTTTGAGGAACTGCTCCTTCAGTTAGGATATTAAGGATCATCATGTGAATGTATGGAAGAAAGGTAATCAAGAACTTCTTGATAAATGTGGATGGGAGAGGATCATGAGGAGCTGTAGTAATATTCACACTTTTAACAATGGTACATAACTCCGCCTGCGATGGAATGTTGAATCTAACAAATAGGTAAGTGGGAGAATCAAAGGAGATGCCTTGGAATTCAGAGTATCCATGTCAAGTTTTGATAAGAGTAATGGCCAACGTGGTGTAAACAATCATAAAGTCATGATTTTCTGGTGGAAATGGTTGACTATGGTCTGAGCTGCAAGAGGTGATTACCTGCATATAATGTGTACAGCACTGCATACATCTACTAGTGCTATAGAAATGATTAGTAGTAGTAGTAAAACTGAGCATGCACGAGGTGGGGGAATTCCAGCTCAGTGGTAGCACGTAGAAAATGCCATTGACAGACAGAATGCTGGTGGAGAACCTCTTCAGCCTGTGGGGCTTGGGGATCCCTGCCAGCCATAGTAGCAGATGCCCAGTGCTACAATATGAGGGGGTTGGAACCCAAAGTGAGGAGGCCCAGGCTCCCAAGGCCCCATCTGCATCCCTCCCCCCAAACAGCCCTAAATATAAAAATTGATATTTTATCCATTCCTAGAATAAAAGTTTGGGTCTTTCCAGATGTGGCCAGGGCCATAGAAGAAACAGCAACAATTTTTATTAAGACCGCATGAACCACAGTCTTGGGGTGGGAGGGTGGGGGGGTTCTAATGAAGATTGCACTCTGTTTAGATATAGATATTGTAAGGTCTCCACCACTGGGAGACATTTGAAAAAAAGTCTCCTGCACCGGGAGACTCTTGAGTCCCTCGGCCCTTTAGCTGAGCTATGTGCTGTAATCCACTGCTAAAGAGCGCACGGCAATCCACAAGGTCAGATCATTATACTTTATTGTAATCCCTTTGTGTCAACTGCTCCTCCAAAGGTAGTTCCCACCACAGCATTTCTCAAGACGCATAGCAGTTCAACAGCATAGTATTCAAAACAAAAAACAAAACAAAAGGTTCCAAAATCTCAGCAGTTCATATAAAGCAGTTATGCAAAGCAATTCTTCAAACGAAGTAGGTCAAAAAGGGCTCAAACTCCCAGCAGTTCATGTATAGCAGGTATGCAAAGTAATTCTCCAAACACGGTAGCTCCAGAAAGGGTTCAAACCCTTCCCAGCAGTTCATGTCAGCAGTTAGGCAAAACAATTCCCCAAACACAGCAGTTCAGAAAGGGTTCAAACTCCCAACAGTTCATGTATAGCAGTTATGCAAAGTAATTCTCCAAACACAGTAGATCAAAAAGGGTTCAAACTCCCCGGCAGTTCATGTAAGCAGTTATACAAAACAATTCCCCAAACACAGCAGTTCAGAAAGGGTTCAAAATCCCAGTTCATGTATAGCAGTTATGCCCAAAACCACCACTCCTCCTCTCTCCCTTTCAAAAGAAATCAACCTAGGGAGAGTGGCAAGGGTCCCTCCCCAACCTGACCAGCATTATACCCTGACCACCACCCGCATGACCCTTCCGTGGTAAACCTGTTCTCTCAGCTCCCCTCGTGCAAGGGCGTAGCCACGGGTGGGCCTGGACAGGCCCAGACCCAGCCACTTTTGCTTCAGGCCCACCCAGCCTCTTCTGCCCGCTCTCCCCGTCCGCATGGTCTGCTCACTTTTACTGCCCTGAAGTACTGTTCTCCCTCCAGCACCGGCGATTCCCATAGCCAACCTTCTGCCAGCGCGCGTCATCAGGACTTCTTCTCAGGCATGTCCCACCTACTCTGCAACTTCCTGCGTCTCACCTTTGCGGAAAACAGGAAGTTGCAGAGTAGGCGGGACACACCTGAGAAGAGGCTCCGACGATGCGTGCTGGCAGAAGGCTGGCTATGGGAATCACTGGTGCTGGAGGGAGAACGGCGCTTCTGGTCAGTAAAAATGACCAGAACTGACCATGTGCAGGGGGCTGTCATGGGGGGGGGGGGGTAGTGGGTGGAAAGGAAATGCGGTGGCGGGCGGGCAGGGGGTGGCAGCGGGTGGAGAGGAAATGCGAGGCCTGTGCCCACCCAGTCCACCTCCAGGCCCATCTAAAAATTAAACTCTGGCTATGCTACTGCCCTCGTGGGAAAGCCACCTTTTCCCTTCTTTTACCAGGCTCTCCTCCCGAGCAGCCCTCTCCTGTTTCACCTTCTTTCCTTCCAGTTTAGTCAGAGCAGCAATCTCCATCAGCTCCTTTTGCTCTAGTTCCTCCCCCTTTCTTCCCCTTGCCAGTCCATAGGTTCCTCCCCACACCCATTGCTCAGCTGCTCTCCATTTGCTTGATTGGGCAGGTTCAGAACTCCTTCCCTCATCCTGGCTCTCTGGGACAGGTTTTTCCAGCTCCCTTCTCTTGCCCTTCTCCTGACCTCCTATGGGGGCTGTTGGGGATTGAAGTCCCTGTTTCTATCATGGGACCTACTCAGGGGCTGCTGAGAATTGTAGTCTTTTCTTTTTCTCCAATCCCCCAGGGGAAAAGACTCCTTCCTTTCTCTACCCAGTCTCCCTCCCTCTCGAGCCTCCTCATTCCTTCATGTGCCTTCATTCTCCCTCTCACCCTCATATTCCTCACAATATATATCCTCTCACTAACTTTGTAGCCACTAGAGTGATTGCTGGTACACTGCAGGAAGTGCTTTCACACTCCTCTGATAGCCCTTAGGTTTCTGTTGCAGTCTTTAGCAACCGTTACCCTACCCTACAGTGCCACCTTCTGTATATTTTCCTATTATGTACTTGCTTGTAATCCTGTACTCCATCCTTTTTTAAACTGTGCACTGGTTTGCTCTGGATACAGATTTTTCTTTTTCCCTTTCTTGTGACCATCCAGTGCCATTAAGGAAGTGAAAAAATATACAGAGTGTCCTTCTAAAATAAAACTGCTGCACTGGAATGCTTAATCTTATGTATAACACTTTCTAATTAGGAAAAAATATTCAGATTTGGAAAATATATTGTACTGTTTCTCATTGTTTGTTTTAATGGGTTTGCTTCTTCCGTTTCTCATTTCTTAATGATGTGCACTATGCAGGACCTTTATGAGGAAATCCTGAATGACCACACCTGATTTCCTTTCATTGCATGGAATGTAGAGCAATAACAGGCAACTCATGGGACCTAGGCCAGATGTTCAGGCAGCAGTTACATTAGATTTGCTGGTTGTTCAGTTTACTTTAGAGCTCACAACCACAGCACTTTTTATTCAGGGCGGAAAATAGTCCTGACACTGTATGTCACCAGTCTTTGACTAACATTGCTAACAAGTCTTTCCAAGATCCTCCTGGTGTGGAGGAGTACGGAAGCCTAATGGTTACAGCAGCAGGCTAAGAACCAGGGGCACCCAGTTCATTGCCCACTGTGGCTCCTTGTGATCTTAGATGTCACTTAACTCTCTGTTTCCTCAGGTACAAACAGACTGTGAGCCTTCCAGAGACAGAAAGAAAAATGCCTACTATACTTAAATGTACCCTACTTCTATAGTTTTGGGCTTATAGGTAGCATATAAAAAAAGTTCTTGGTCCAAGATGGTGTCTTACCAGGACAGACTGGCTGACACTCTGCTCTTCCAAAGCATTTCTGGTTTAGTGGAATTTGCCTGTGTGCCATGGGCAAGAGAAAGCGTACAACCTGGGTGGCTCTCCATAGACCCAGGTCAGCCCCGCAGCTTTATCAGTCCATGTTCGATGAGTATCAAGCCTAGGCCTGACCCGATGCAGCAGCAGCAGCATCTTTCATCCAGCCAGGGAATGCTGTAATCGGCAGCAGTGAAGAAGGAGCTTGTCTACTAACCCCTCCCCCCCTTCAGCCTGGAAGCAGACCAGCAGGCTCATTCAACAGTGAGTTTATTGAATCAAGTGCGAACAGATGAATCTTCTGTTGGTGTCCTGAAGGAACTCATTAAACCGCTGGTCATTACTATGGAGGTACTCTGGGAGGCACTGCAAGAACTGAATTCCTCTGAAATGAAGCTGTGTGGTAAATTATTGGGGATATCAATTTAAGGGGCATTTTTGATATGACATTCAACTGGCAAAATAAACGTTTACTGGAAAATGTTTAAAACCACAAATCTGATATTCGAAAATACACACACACACAAAGAAAAAACATTTAGAAAGAGAACGCACTGCAGACATCATCAATATTCTGAGATAAACATCTCCACCAATCAGAAGTACACTACGCAAAAAGTGCAATGGTGGTACTGGTCTCTGCCTTGAGAAAACATCCGTGGCAATGGCAGCATGTTCTTTCCACATACAAAACGTACATATATATCTTGTAGGTGGAGGAACATTCCTCAGTGTAGACAGTCATGTTTGTGGCCTCAGCAGGTCATTCCAGTGCACTAAGACCATTTTTATCACCAGGGTAAAATGGCTGACTTTTCAATTTCCTGCATTAATGGCCATACACTAATTTTCCCGTTAGCACATGAGCCCATACCACCACCTATTTTGTAGGTGGTAAGGGCTCACACACTAACCATGCACTAAGGGGCCCTTTTACAAAGGCATGCCAAAAAGTGGCCTGCGGTAGTGTGGGTGCATGTTTTGTATGCGCGCCAGATCATTTCTCCATTGCATATGAAAAAGGAGGGGGAGGGGGTTCAGCCGGGAAACGGACGTGCAGCAAAATTAAAACCAGTACGTGTCTATTTACTGCCTAAGCCCTTAACGTGACCCATTGACTTATTATTATTAGCATTTGTACAGCTCTACCAGACGCATGCAGCGCTGAACACCTGATACAAAGAGAGACAGTCCCTGCTCAAAAGAGCTTACAATCTAAATAATACAGACAAGACAGTTACGGGTGAGGGAAGTAATGGGAGTTAAAAAGCAGTGAAAAGGTGGGTTTTCAGCATAGATTTGAAAACAGGTAGAGATGGAGCTAGACGTATAGGTACAGGAAGTCTATTCCAGGCATAAGGTGCTGTGAGAGAAAAGGAACGAAGCCTGGAGTTAGCAGTGGAGAAGAAGGGGGACAACGAGAGATTTGTCCAGTGAGCGGAGTTCATGGGGAGGAATGTAGGGAGAGATGAGAGTGGAGAGGTAATGGGGGGCTGCAGAGTGGATGCATTTAAAGGTCAGTACGAGAAGTTTAAACTGAATGCGGAAGCGGACAGGGAGCCAGTGAAGTGACTTGAGGAGTGGGCTAGTGTGGGTATAACGATTTTGGCGGAAAATAAGTCATGCCACAGAATTTTGGACAGATTGGAGAGGAGACTTAGTGGTAAGGACTCATGCATTACCCATGCTGTAACCATCCAGTGAGTGCTAACTGATGATTACCGGCGGGAACGCACCCGTGGTAGAAAATATAAATATGCTGAAATCCCACAGTAGAAAATATAAAATTATTTTATACTGTGGGATTTCAGCATGCACCAAACTCGGAATTACTGCCAGGCGCACACGCAAGCCGGGCGGTAATGTCGATTTGACGTGCTGCACACGCATAGGCCCTTACCTGCCTTTGTAAAAGGGCCCCTCAATTGTTTAGCGCACGGCATTGTAGCTGCGCTAAGCAATTAATGCAGAGCACACCCAATCTCTGCCCCAGACCTGCCCCCAGTACTAAAAAATAAATGATTTTTTAGCACATGGGTAGCGCGTGCACTGATCCCAAAATTACCATGAGATGCCTGAGTGTGCCCCTGCAATAAGGCATTTTTAGTTGCTGAAAGCATGTGTTAGTGCTTACCGCAGTTTAGTAAAAGGACCCCTAAGTAAATAACATTTGTTTTGAAATGACTATTTTGTCAAAAATGTATTTGTTTTTCTGTCTAAATTTATTGTGCTCCTTTTAAGTGCCTTTTGGTTTTCAGCAGATCACACTGCAACAAAACAAATAACTGCAAGATTAGGAGGGTAAATTTTCCAAAGAAGTTAAGAAAAATAGATTTAAAGTTAGAGACAAGTATTTAGAATGCAGTTCTGAAAAATACTTATGCATTTGTTAAACCAGGACAACAGGATGAGATTAGAGGGGGGGAAAATAAATCTGTGCATGGCTGACAACATAATTTAGGGACAAAAGTATAGGATTTTTTTTTCTTTTTGATGTATTACATTTGAATGTGATGAGGTACAGTGCTAGTGAGGAGGTTGTCTGGGCAGGACTGGCTCAAGGTACTGTGACACCCTGAGCCAACTTTTGTATCAGCGCCCCCACCCCCATCCTTACCCTCAAATCCGGTATCTCTCCTTCCACTCTGTTTCCCCCACTGGTGACGCACTGCCTCCTCTTCTTAAGTTCCCCTGCTCGACCATAAAAGGTGTCAAAATCCCAGTTCAACATCTCTCCTCCCTTCCTCCTATCATGTGGATACTGAACTGCAGCAGAGGGACAGAGGGAAGGAGTGATGATAGACAAGGATTTTAGTGCCCTTTATAATTGGTGCCATGGGGCAGTGTCTTACCTGGTCCATAGGCTGAACTGGCCCTGTGTCTGGGTGACTGGATCAAGGAGGATGGAAGGAGAGGGATAGGAAATAAGACTGGGATAGTCCTAAGGAGGTTTAATAGACAGGAGATGAAGTGACGTCAAAACACTGAAACCAATTAGGTTTGTCTGAGTTTTCCCTTACCCCCAGTGCTGTCATCCCTGTATACTCAAAACAAACCTATGAGCTGCTGCATCTACGTAGTTGTTCTTTGTTGTTGGCAGCACTTTTATTTAATCTCACTTATATTGTCAAACATGTCAGCTTGTTCAGCATATGGATGTACACAAAGGAAGCATAAAA
Organism: Microcaecilia unicolor; assembly: GCF_901765095.1. NCBI lineage: Eukaryota > Metazoa > Chordata > Amphibia > Gymnophiona > Siphonopidae > Microcaecilia > Microcaecilia unicolor. The sequence goes on from NC_044031.1 coordinate 595,594,337, forward strand.
ACGGGATGACTTTTCATAGGTAGAGTAGGAGTAGTAATTTGTTATAAATCTTAATCAGTGGTCAGTTGGAGGGGCTGGTTACAGGGACACCCGAGCACATGTTATATTTGTGCAAAGATTATTTTTTCCTGGTAATGGGCTACTAAAACAGACGTGTTATGAAAATCAGGTGCTTAACATTCAGAGTTTTTATCTATTTATTTATTTATGATAGTCATATCCCACATTTAACATGTATTAGGTTGAAACCTGGGAGCATTTGAAAGCTTTTTTATCTGTGCCTAGATGGTTTGTGGGAACTTGCTCCTTCTGTTTTGAAGAATGCAGTAGTATATTATAAAAATGCACTTAATAATGTTTATTACTATTATTTACTACTGGTTGATATACAGCATAAGTTAACCAAGTCAGCTTCATGCTTTGTAATATAATTTTTAATAGCATTTTCTCAGTCATTACCCAAATACAAGTAAAATTATAATGTTAATTAGATGACCGTGTCTGCCTCTTATGGTAGTTAGGATAACCTGGTCCTGGAGTTACCCAAGGTAGTCGGGTTTGTCAGGATATTGACAATGAATATAATGAATATTCACGAGAGAGATTTGCATACAGTGGAGGCAGTGCGTGTTATGAAATGCTTTGAGTTCTACTGATCTGTATAACTGTTGTATTATTTTGGCGGGTGGAAACAGTCAGGTGGGCTTATAGGGAGGGAGGGGTGTATGGGAGGGGAAAGGTTCTTGTGGTAAAAGTTTTTATTGTGCCATGTTGGATGGTTTACTGTTTTTTTTTCTTGTTCTGTATGAAGCTTATCAACCAACATGTTTTGCTTTTAATAAAGATGATTAAAACATAAAAAAATAAGCTTTGGATGTTACTGAATTCTATTATTCTGTCTCACTGTATTTCCAGTTTTGGCACAGTATGAGCCATCACAAGAACAAAATATAAGAAAACCAATGGGCTGCATTAGGGGCTTATAGCCCATTTAGTTATGTTTCCACAAATGAGAGACCTGTTTGACAGAAAATAGTTTTATTATTTTGACTTATAAACCACTTGTCCCTGAAACGTGCTCAAACAACAGAATAATGCATTTGTGTATCTATTAGGTAAAGTTCTACAAAACAGATGAAGATGTGAATACATGTGCCCCAATGAAAGGAGAGTTTAATTCAACTTCCATTTAATTGTAATATATTCAATCATCTTTATAACACCATGCTTCCCAAGGCAGATTACAACAACATTTAAGATGAACCCATCAGGAAACAGGATATCCTCAATGAAATTTGGCCATCTGTATTATATGCAGTGTATTTATTTAGTTTTTAGTGTAGAGAGATGAGCAGAAAATAGAGTTTAAAATTGCTGTTTCTAGCAGCTATAATAATTTTGAAAGCTGTTTTAGTGATATTCAATTATTTCTTGACATTTATATCTACATATGGAAAGCTCTTAAATAAATTAAAAGGCCGTCCAATAAGTAAAGAAAAAAAAACCCTTTTATCCTCTACCTTTTAAGGGAAGGGAAAGGGAAATGGGACTTGATATACTGCCTTTCTGAGGTTTTTTGCAACTACATTCAAAGTGGTTTACATATATTCAGGTACTTATTTTGTACCAGGGGCAATGGAGGGTTAAGTGACTTGCCCAGAGTCACAAGGAACTGCAGTGGGAATTGAACTCAGTTCCCCAGGATCAAGGTCCACTGCACTAACCACTAGGCTACTCCTCCAATCATTCCACCAATATGAGCCAACCTCATCAGTGATGTCACAATGGCTTGATTGCCCAATACAGTTCCCCAGGATCAAAGTCTACTGCACTAACCACTAGGCTACTCCTCCACTCATTCCACCAATAAGAGCCAACCTCATCAGAGATGTCACAATGGCTTGATTGCCCAATACTTGGCTCACTTCTGATATTGTGATGTCATAAGGGAAAGGGGGAAAGGGAAATGGAACTTGATATACTGCCTTTCTGAGGTTGTTTGCAACTACATTCAAAGTGGTTTACATATATTCAGGTACTTATTTTGTACCAGGGGCAATGGAGGGTTAAGTGACTTGCCAAGAGTCACGAGGAGCTGCAGTGGGAATTGAACTCAGTTCCCAAGGATCAAAGTCCACTGCACTAACCACTAGGCTACTCCTCCACTCCTCCAATTGAAACTGCTTTAGACTTCTTACAGATGGATCAACAATTAAAAAAAAAAAACGACAATGTGGATGCAGCAGCTCATAGGTTTGCTTGTGTGTTTTGAGTAAACTGGGATGACGGATGCTGGGAAGGGGAAACTCAGACTGTCCTAATTGGCTTCCTTGCTTACAATGGACTAGATAGGCTCACTTCCACTCCTATATATTAAACCTCCTTGGATAGTCCACTCCAAAGAGGAAGGACGGTCGGGAAGGGGCATGGAAACTGAATTACAGTTAGTAGCAAGGTCAAGCAACAGCAATATAATCCAAATTAATTTTAAGAACTATGCATACCCTGTTTCCCCAAAAGTAAGACATCTCCCAAAAATAAGACCTAGTAGAGGTTTTCCTGAATTGGTAGATATAAGGCCTCCAGGGCCGCCGAGAGCCGGACAAGGCCACCCCCCCACCCGAGGTCGCCGGGCCCCCCTCCACCCACCCTCCGTCGCTCCCGGAACTAACCTTAAACACCTCCTTTCACCTTCACAGCAAGCAGCAGCAGGGCAGACCTCTCCTTCCTTCCGTGCTCCACCCTCGCGGACATTATGTCAGGCGAGGGCGGGACATGGAAGGAAGAAGTGGCCTGCCCTGCTGCTGCTTGCTGCGAAGGTGAAAGGAGGCATTTAAGGTTAGTTCCGGGAGCGACGGAGGGCGGGCGGGCCAACCCCGATCCAACCCCGATGTTTCCCCGAAAAATAAGACAGCCCCTGAAAATAAGACCTTATGCATTTTGGGGGGCAAAAATTAATATAAGACAGTGTCTTATTTTCGGGGAAACATGGTAGTATTCACTATTCTCGGGGAATGAAAATCAAACCAATTTCAACTGCACAGAATGCTAAAAGTATTGTACACTAATGAAAAGTTCTGCAAAAAATAAAATGACAGTTGGAACTAAAAGCAGCTATTCACAGATTGTATTGGAGTCTTTGAAACTTGCTTAAAGCAATCTCCATGTGGGATAATAATAAAGTACATGATAAATTCTGAAACTAATGCATGCTTTAAAAAAAGAGGAATAGATTTGTCTTTCTATCAAATATATATTGCAACTCATCCTTAGGGCAGACATTGAAGCAGAAATTTAGAAGATAGAATCTTTTTGATTTATTAGACACATAGGAGGTGATTAACTCCCATACATGTGGTGCTCCAGTTGGCAAACATCAATTGAATCATAGGTTTTTCTTTTCTCAAACATTTACTAGTGTTCTTTTGGAACACTAAAAGTTATTTCAGTAGGCCAGAAAAATAGCTATTTGGAGTAGGCAGAGGGAGATCAATCTGAGAATTTCTTGGCACTCTTCTGCCTTCAGAGCTCTTTCCAAAGGATTATTCACCCATTTGAGCACTTCCACCTACATTAGCATGATCTACAGCCATAAAAGTTGGATAGATATCTAGTCATAGGCAAATGTAAGATTGCAGCAAGTACATAATTTTAATACGACAGATGCTGGTGGCAACATCCCATCCAGAGGTAAAAGTGAAGGACTCTTTCAAGGGACTCTGTTCAGGTAACTGGTCACAGAAACCACCAAGGATGGAACAATAAGTACATAAGTACATATTGCCATACTGAGAAAGACCAAAGGTCCATCAAGCCCAATACTGGATGTTATGCTTACAAATGGAAAGTATTTCTAAGGGTCAGGCAAATGGTCACTTGAACTTTAGTAATTATTTGATGTTATGGTTTAATATAAAAAAAAACATCCCAGCGCTATTTGAAAATCACTTTAATGTGTTCATCTGTGTAAACATTTTAAATACAATATTGTAGACCACCTTATTTAAAAATCACTTTAATATCTTCATTGTGTAAACAATTTAAATACAATCATGTAGATCACTGACATGGACTATATTTCATGTCTGCTTCAGGGTTAGTCGTCAAGCTGTTCTCCTTCATGATCACATTTCTTACTTTTCGTTAAAGAGCAGCAAGGGCTGTGGGGGAAACCAAGCTCTGCACAGGGTCTTTAAGTAAGAAATGTGATCATGAAGGAGAACAGTTTAATGACCAACCCTGACGCAGAGACGAACCATGGTCCATGTCGGTAGTTTACATGATTGTATTTAAAATGTTTAAACAGATGAAGACATGAAAGTGATTTTCAAATAGCACTGGGAGGGTTTTGTTATAGTTTCATTTCCCCCACTTGAGATTTACTTCCTATTGACTTAAATGGTTTAATATAAGAGCAATAACAAAGAGGGGTCAAAGTCCCAGACTTCATAAGTTCCAACTTTGTTAAACTGGGCAACTAGGTTAAGGAGAGGCTGGTGGGGTAGAAGTTCTTTGTGAAGGAGATAAGGAAGCTAAGGAAAGTATATAAAGAATAAGATGCTAGGATATTCCCCGTTCATCCAGTGCTGTCTCTCCAACAACTCCAAATCTGAAGCAATAAATCAGTGAACTGCAAACTCCTAACAGAAGCTCAGAAAGAGAATTACACTAGTCCTTGGTAAATAGCAAGCTGCAAATTATGCTAGCACATATCACAGAACCCCACAGTTACTCACATGGGAAAAACATTCAGTATAAAGGAGTCTTACTCATGTTGTTCCTCAAATGTTGTATATATTATTCAATGCAGAGAATGTGAAAAAAGGGTGCTATGTTGAATAAACGGGACAGATGCTGAAGACAAGAATCAACACATAGAAGCACCACAAAGCAATTATGAGTGGCACGTCTGTGGTGAACATTTCTTAGAACCTAGACACTGCATAAGTGACTATATTGTCAGAATAAGAAGTCATTCTAAAACAATCCAGGAACTCAAGACCTTTGAAGTTAATGAAATATTGACACCCACCAGGCACGGCTTAATAAGGATCTAGGTTTTCTTATCATATTACAAACCATAAAATTATACTGCTTTGTCAACCTAACCACATCCCTCTGTTTCTCCCAATCACTCCTTCACATTTAACTTTATCTAATATTTCACAAATAGAGTACCAAACAATTACTTTAGAGCAATGCATTAATTGACTAGTTGGGGAGAGAGGGAAAACCAAAAAAGGAGACCTAGGTTAGAAATGATAAGCATAAAATGGGTCAAGGGTAGAAGGATTCAAATACTCCAACATGTAATGAGGAACGGATTATAGAGAAAAAAAACTTCATACGTATTGAGTCTTCAATGTCAAGGGCATCATGAACCAAGCTTCGGTAAGAACTTAGGATTAGTCATTTGCAAGTGGAAAGGCTTGGGCAAAGAAATGGGCCTCCAGTAGACATTCAAACTTTTTGGTGTAAAGTTCAGATTGTAGGTCAAGGGGAATTGAATTCCAAAGTGTAGGTGCTTTAACGGTGAAACAGAAAGTTCTGGCTAAATGTGAGTGAATTTGTAGGTGGGTAACGACAACCAACAATTGTTGTTGGGAGGAGTGAAGTGTGAAGATTTGGGCACATGACCCCAAATGCTATAAAAGTTGCTAAAAATTACGCACACAAATTTGAGTGTGTGCCCAATTTGCATGCAAAATTTAATTGAATAATGATCCAATTAGTGTAGATAATTGGCTTTCTAACAAGCAATTAGGGAAAGGGAGAAAGGGAATGGGACTTGATATACCACTTTTCTGTGTTTTTTTGCAACTACATTCAAAGTGGTTTACATAGTATAGACAGGTACTTATTTATACCCGGGGCAGTGGAGGGTTAAGTGACTTGCCCAGAGTCAGCTGCAGTGGGAATCCAACCCAGTTCCCCAGGATCAAAGTCCACTGCACTAACCACTATTGGTGCTAATTGTATTTAAGTAAAATTTATGAACAACACCCAAAAGGGGGCATCAGCATGGGAGGGTCATGGGTGGATGGGTGCATTCCCACAATTTATGCACCTTTATATAGAATAACAAGGATCCATGCCTAATTTAGATGCAGGAATTTACACCAAGGTTACATATCAACAAAGAAGCATGACAGAATAATAAGCAAAAACATCTGACAGCAAAAACTAGGTAACACATGATCCCTTTTTTGTTTGTTTTCAATAACTCCCACTACCCTCCCACCTCACAACCCCATTTTCTGTTCAAGTGTCGAGTATTCAGAATCACCCCTCCCCCTTCCTTATCTTAACCTTTACCTTATCAGACAACTAAGATGGCCAGCATCTGGACTCTTATGACCCCAGGCCATCTTGGGAAGTATAACATCCAATACTCCAATTCATCCCTCCCCTACCTAAGAACCCCGAAACAGTCCTTTATATAACAGTACCCACTCAGGAAACACTCTGAAACCTTTTCAGTACAGTGCTTCTAGCTTTATGGGAAATAGTATGCAAATAGCGGTTACAGATAGATATGAAAACCCTTTGTCCATTTGGGGAACTCCTAGCAGCCCTTGCCTCCCACAACATGAGAGCATGCAGTCTGTTTCTCCAGTAGCAAAAGGAGGGAGGCTCCTCTTGTATCCAATGCTTAAGTATGCACTTCTTCCCCAATGCATAAGCTTTACTAAGAAATAAACAGGAATTTTTATCTGAAATCCCATATGCCTCCCATTTATTCTTCAGCAAAACTCCCTTCCAAGAAAACATTACATGTTGACCAAAAAGAATCCCTAAATATCGATGAAGCGATTTCCAAAACGCTTGGATATCACTACATCGCCAGAAAGCATGAAAAAAAAGGTATTGTCTTCCCGCTGACATTTGGGACATTGACCAACAGGCACCCAACCTGCTCTAGAAGCCTGATATTGGGATGCATATGCCCTGTGGAATACTCTGTATTTGTCACGTTTTCCAAGCTGGAACTAGGTTGTGAGCCCTTGGACCACTGCCAAGGAGCGGCAGGCAAAACCACCCCACACTAGAGGCAAGGCAGAACTCTGACAAACGGTGAGACTTCACCTGCACTTAGCCGCCCTTCTCCAGGAGTTGAGCCCCTGGCTGCAGGCGGCCAGCAGGACTTACTGGACAGGGCCGGGACTAGATATCAGCTAGGCAGCACAGGGACTGAGGGTCAGAGGGGAAAGGAACGAACATGGGCAAAAGGCAGGACACTAGGCTAGGACTCACAGACAGACAATACAACACGAGGCAGGGAGTGGGCAAGCTAGGGGACAGAGACTGAAAGCTGCAAGCAGCCACTAACACAGGAAACAAATACGGACAGACAAGGGACAGAACTAGAAGCTGCAAGCAGCCACTGAAGACAGACAACACAGATAACCTAAGAACAACACAAAGAACTGCAAACCAGGAACAAGACTAAGAAACAAACAATAGCACTAAACTAAACTACACACAAACTAGCTAGAAATCAAACAAGAGTCAAAACAGTAAAACCAGATCAGGCAGACGTGCACACAGCACACCGATAAACCTCAGGGCCTTAGGCGATGCAAAGGCAAAGCAGAAAGATCTCAGAATGGCTAATAAGCCCAGCAGCAGCAATCACCAGGCAACTACGGGAGCTGTGCAGGTTCAAACGAAAGGAGCAAGTCTGGAAGATCCGGACCGGACTGGGCTGAAATCTGGAACGGGTGACAATAACCAGTCAGTTCAATGCAGCCACCAGGTCTGGCCACCAGGTGGCAAGAAGACTGAGAGCCTGAAACATGGGCAGAATTGTAACACTATTGATGCACACACCTTTTCATTTTAACCCTCCCTCCTCTTCTATTTTGTAGCTCCATCCCTTTCCCAATGTCTCTGGTCTTGTTATAATTCATTATTGGTTAATTTCTGTATAATTAGGTTGTAAACTGCCTTGATGGTTTCTCCCACAGGCAGGATAGAAAGTTTTAAATAAACTTGAAAGTTGAAAACTCGCCCTCCCTTCCTGGGCCTATCTTGCAGCACTGGTGGTCTAGTGACCTCTTTGGAGCAGGAAAGAAGAACCCCATTTTTTGCTGCCCCTTCTTGAAAATGGCTGCCGAGACTTCAAGTGGTGGCCTCCACTTGAAGTCTTGACAACCATTTTGAAGAGGCAGCAGCGACAGGAAGGTCAGCATCAGCGGGCAGAAAAAAGTAGAGTTAATTTCTGTCCCGAAGAGGCCACTAAACCACTAGGGTGTGCTATGGAAGGCTGGGGGGGGGGGGGGGGAGGCAAGCCCTTCTGTCCGCCCAACCACCAACCCACCAGCCAGCAAGCCCACCAGCCCTGAAACCCACACAAATGGCTGGCTGGAAAAAAAAAACATCCAGACCCCCAACAATCCCCTGAAAAACAGGACAGGTCTGGGAAAATGTGGATGCATGGTAACCCTAGGCATGATGTCAGAAAGTTGAAGCCAGCTCAACCCCACTTCCCCCACCAGATGTCACCCTCATACACCCAAAACAAAGCAAACAAACCTATCAGCTCTACATCCACAGTTATCTTTATTGTTGGTAGCATTTTTATTTGATCTCACTTATATTTTCAAACATGCCAGCTTGTGCAGCATACGGATATACACAAAGGAAGTATCGTTTTCATCGGTTAGAGTACTAATTTATTCTAAATCATAATAAGTGTGTAATTTAGAGAGGTTGGTTATAGGGATTCCCTAGCACCCTAGCAGGTGTTGTATTTGTGCATAGATTTCTTTCACCCAGTAAAGGGCCACCAAAACAGATATAATGTTATGAGAATCAAGTGCTCAACATTCAGAGTTTCTATTTATACATACAAATGGTTTTTAAATAAAAAAAAACATTAATTAGGTTGAAACCTGGGAGCATTTAACATTTCCTTTTCCCTGTGTATACATCAAAAGAAAAAAGATGGCATGTGGGAACATGCTCCTTTAGTGGAATGCAGTGGTATATTATAAAAATGCACTTAATTCTTTTATTACTACTATTTCAAAGACTACAACTACTACTAGTATTTAGCATTTCTATAGCGCTACAAAGCGTACGCAGCGCTGCACAAACATAGAAGAAAGACAGTCCCTGCTCAAAGAGCTTACAATCTAGTAGACAAAAAAATAAAGCAAACAAATCAATTAATGTGTAGAGGAAAGAGGAGAGGAGGGTAGGTGGAGGCGAGTGGATACAAGTGGTTATGAGTCAAAAGCAATGTTAAAGAGGTGGGCTTTCAATCTAGATTTAAAGATGGTCAAGGATGGGGCAAAGACCTAAAAAGGGAAGAGCTTCCTTCATGCAGAAGTTCTGTCCAAAGCCAGTCTAAATGTGCCAACATTGTCCAATTCTGCTGTATATATTTATTTCTTCTTCAAGACTGTGTGGTTGTAAAAGGCATTGTAAAAAAATCTTTGTCTCCCAGCTGTGTGTTTGTATATAGATGAATGTGATTTTATTACGAAAGCAAACAATACACCAACAAAATACAGTAGCCAGCAGCACACTGTTAGCCACCAAGTTCATACAAAGTTAATTATGTTCATTGGAAAATAAATCTGTTGGCTTCCTGCTACGTGAATATTCTATCACTATTTCTATATTGCTACAATTATTACATATTATGAGCATTTGCTTTAAACTTTGTTTGAATTTGTTTATCCAGACCTTACATGCACATGGTATTGCTTCTTAAACCCAAAGGCAAAACCTAAGAGTGGTTAAACAATTTGGAATAAACTGTGTTGTTCTGTAGAAGCTGTCTACTTTTGCAATGTGTATGGATGCCTGTTCTGGTGTGTACATGTGATAATGTTTAAATAACTGTCTATACTTATGGCTATGATTTTTCAACATGCAGCATCGTTAAAGGACAGACTTTTAAATGCCCAGTTGGGTATATACAGTGGGGGAAATAAGTATTTGATCCCTTGCTGATTTTGTAAGTTTGCCCACTGACAAAGACATGAGCAGCCCATAATTGAAGGGTAGGTTATTGGTAACAGTGAGAGATAGCACATCACAAATTAAATCCGGAAAATCACATTGTGGAAAGTATATGAATTTATTTGCATTCTGCAGAGGGAAATAAGTATTTGATCCCCCACCAACCAGTAAGAGATCTGGCCCCTACAGACCAGGTAGATGCTCCAAATCAACTCGTTACCTGCATGACAGACAGCTGTCGGCAATGGTCACCTGTATGAAAGACACCTGTCCACAGACTCAGTGAATCAGTCAGACTCTAACCTCTACAAAATGGCCAAGAGCAAGGAGCTGTCTAAGGATGTCAGGGACAAGATCATACACCTGCACAAGCTGGAATGGGCTACAAAACCATCAGTAAGACGCTGGGCGAGAAGGAGACAACTGTTGGTGCCATAGTAAGAAAATGGAAGAAGTACAAAATGACTGTCAATCGACAAAGATCTGGGGCTCCACGCAAAATCTCACCTCGTGGGGTATCCTTGATCATGAGGAAGGTTAGAAATCAGCCTACAACTACAAGGGGGGAACTTGTCAATGATCTCAAGGCAGCTGGGACCACTGTCACCACGAAAACCATTGGTAACACATTACGACATAACGGATTGCAATCCTGCAGTGCCCGCAAGGTCCCCCTGCTCCGGAAGGCACATGTGACGGCCCGTCTGAAGTTTGCCAGTGAACACCTGGATGATGCCGAGAGTGATTGGGAGAAGGTGCTGTGGTCAGATGAGACAAAAATTGAGCTCTTTGGCATGAACTCAACTCGCCGTGTTTGGAGGAAGAGAAATGCTGCCTATGACCCAAAGAACACCGTCCCCACTGTCAAGCATGGAGGTGGAAATGTTATGTTTTGGGGGTGTTTCTCTGCTAAGGGCACAGGACTACTTCACCGCATCAATGGGAGAATGGATGGGGCCATGTACCGTACAATTCTGAGTGACAACCTCCTTCCCTCCGCCAGGGCCTTAAAAATGGGTCGTGGCTGGGTCTTCCAGCACGACAATGACCCAAAACATACAGCCAAGGCAACAAAGGAGTAGCTCAGGAAGAAGCACATTAGGGTCATGGAGTGGCCTAGCCAGTCACCAGACCTTAATCCCATTGAAAACTTATGGAGGGAGCTGAAGCTGCGAGTTGCCAAGCGACAGCCCAGAACTCTTAATGATTTAGAGATGATCTGCAAAGAGGAGTGGACCAAAATTCCTCCTGACATGTGTGCAAACCTCATCATCAACTACAGAAGACGTCTGACCGCTGTGCTTGCCAACAAGGGTTTTGCCACCAAGTATTAGGTCTTGTTTGCCAGAGGGATCAAATACTTATTTCCCTCTGCAGAATGCAAATAAATTCATATACTTTCCACAATGTGATTTTCCGGATTTAATTTGTGATGTGCTATCTCTCACTGTTACCAATAACCTACCCTTCAATTATGGGCTGCTCATGTCTTTGTCAGTGGGCAAACTTACAAAATCAGCAAGGGATCAAATACTTATTTCCCCCACTGTATGGTAATCCAATTTTTGTTAAATGTTTTCAGATATATCCATTGACTTGCTCCCATGATGTTACTGAATTCTATTATTCTATCTCACTGTATTTTCAAATGAACCTGAGTTTGCTTGGGATAATGTGCCAAAACTGAAAACTCTTCTATCTGGCTGGTAATAAAAGGAGCTCATTGTGAACACTATCCACTCTAAAAGCTTGTTTTGTGGCTGTACATGAGGAATTGTGATATCGCATATATAACTGAGTCATGCATCCAAAGGTTATATAATCCTTTCAAGAATGCCAATAAATCATTTATTAGTGGAACATAACCACACATGCATGGTATGGTCCCATTTTCAATATGGTAATGCTAGAACCCAGATAAGGAACAGGTTATTTTGAGTTAGTCTTCACTGGACCAAACTTGCTTTCCTTGTGCCATCATCATCTAGTTGGATACTCAGTGCCTTAAAAGGTGGAGGATAAAGGATTATTTTTTTAAATTGACATTTATATCCCACAGTATAGGTAATCAAAATAACAAAATATAAGAAAGCCAACGGACTGTATTAAGGGCTTATAACCCATTTAGTTATGCTTCAGCAAATGAGAGATCTGCATGAAACCAAATATTTTTATTATTTTGACTTATAAAACCACTTGTCTCTGAAACATACTCAGAGCAGAATAAAAAATGTATCTAAAATTTAAACTTCTACAAAAGAGATGAGGTGAAGATGTGTGTGCTCCAATGAAAAGAGTTTAATTTTACTTCTATTTAATTTCAATATATCCCATCTTTATAATGCCAGGCTTCCCAAGGCACATTACAACAGTTAACATGAACCCATCAGGAAACAGGATATCCTCACTAAGATTTGGCTATGTATTACTGTATACTATAGAACGGTGTAGAAAAATGAGTACAAAATACAAAGTTTATTACTGCTGTTTCCACCAGCTACAATAATGTTTTAAGCTGTTTAATGATATTCAAATCTAGCTCTGGGAAGCTTTCAAATAAACAAAAAAGCTGTCAATAAATAAATAAAATCCTTTATCCTTCACTTTTTAAGGCACTGCCTATCCAACTGTAACAGCTTTAAACTTTTTTACAGATGGACTACCCATAGGCAGTCTGTTATTTTTTTTATTAAGCTTTTGATATTGTTTTCAATAGCATTAGCCATTGTTTTGGGTGAACTAAAACAGAAGCAAGCTCCACCTTAATTGTTTTCTTCCCCCACAATGGGCTCGATTGGCTCATGCTGTCTCCTGTTATCAGTCTCCTTGAGTAGAACCAGTGAGTTTTCTGGGGCTAGGAGGGAAGGGAGACATTTCTTGACAAAGATAGGACTCAAGAATGGGGGAAAGTGGGAAGGATCTGCTATCAGCTGAGAAAAAGGACTGGCAGCAAATGCTAGAATTTTGGGAGAGAGGGCACTGTCTGAATGAACACATAAGCAGCAGGATAACACTAGAAAAGAGAGCTAGAATATGTATGTACTTGTATAGGTTTCTGTGTCTCTGGTGAGGACAATCTCATACAAAAAGAAGTTTCCCTTTGAAAATCTGGGCTGGAGTGAAAAAGTTAAGTGAAGAGAAATTTTCAGCCCAAGGAATTTACCCTGTTAAATATTAAATTACTTGAGCAAATTCCATTGAATACTGCCCTAAAGCTAAAATATTTTATTTTGATTTTTCCATTTGCAAACCTTTTTTTATATGTAAAACTTTGCAAATTTATACCTTGCCCTACAATCTCAGTCTTTCAGGCAGTCCATCCATGGAATCTCTAGTTTGTATCAGAGGCAAGTGAGAGTGAAAATGACTTCTATTTGGCCCAAAATAATAATGACCTTGCATTGTCTACTGTCACTCCTATTTGAGTATGACCTAAAGACGGAATGGGTGAAAAGGCAAAGATTATTTTGTTGCATGCAACCTGGAGGTCATGTGTCTTCTGATCTCTGCTTTTGTCTTGTTTGTGGGTACACAACAACTTGCTGCTTCAGTCTCAGAATATCATAGAAAGTTTGTATTTTTTTTTTCATGAAATCTGTAGTTCTACACCACATAATGTCAATCTGTGTACAACTCTGAAGGATAGATTTCAGAAAGGGTGATGGAGATACAGAAGGTAAAATTATGTATAATCATACCTGATAATTTTCTTTCCATTAATCATAGCTGATCAATCCATAGACTGGTGGGTTGTGTCCATCTACCAGCAGGTGGAGATAGAGAGCAAACTTTTGCCTCCCTATATGTGGTCATGTGCTGCCGGAAACTCCTCAGTATGTCGATATCAAAGCTCCATCCGCAGGACTCAGCACTTAGAGAATTACACCCACGAAGGGACACTCTGCCCAGCTCACCACCGCCGAAACGGGGGAGGGGAATTAACCCAGCTCATCCCCACACAAGTGGGGGAGGGGAATCCGTCCAGCTCATCCCCGCGGAGCGGGGGAGGGACACCACACCCGCCGATGCGGGGGGATCTGGCTTATCCTGCAACCGCAACCGCGGGAGGAGCTGACTGACCCTAACACCGCCGAAGCGGGAGGGGTACAAAGCTGCCCTACAGCCGCACGAAGCGGGAGGGAGTGCCGGCAGAATTTATGTCTCAATCCAGCCCCGTAAAACGGAGGGGAGAGGAATGCAGCAGCTCACTGTAACACAAACTCGTCTCAACTCTTGAAGAATCCAAGTGAAAGAAGAACTTGAACACGAAGTCCTCCTGAAGTAACTGAAGGCTAAACTTGAACCTAAAATTCAACCAGAATATAAACAGTACAGATATCTGGGAGGGGCTATGGATTGATCAGCTATGATTAATGGAAAGAAAATTATCAGGTATGATTATACATAATTTTACCTTCCATATCATCAAGCTGATCAATCCATAGACTGGTGGGATGTACCGAAGCAGTACTCACCCAGGGCGGGACATAGAAATCCCTGACCTCAACACTGAAGCTCCAAACCGGGCCTCCGCCCGTGCAGCCACAGTCAAACGGTAATGCTTGGAGAATGTATGAGCCGAAGCCCACGTTGCCGCCTTGCATATCTCTTCCAAGGAGACGGATCCGGCCTCTGCCATCGAGCCGCCTGAGCTCTCGTGGAGTGAGCCTTCAGCTGGATAGGCGGCACCTTCCCCGCGGCCACATAAGCCGCTGCAATGGCTTCCTGGACCCATCTTGCCACTGTAGGCTTAGCAGCCTGCAGACCCTTACGAGGACCTGCAAACAGGACAAACAGATGATCCGATTTCCGGAAATCATTGGTCACTTCCAAGTATCTGATGATGACTCGTCTCACATCCAGATATTCAAGAGCGGAGTACTCCTCTGGGTAGTCCTCCCTACGAAAGGAAGGGAGACAGAGCTGCTGATTCACATGGAAGCGAGAACCAATCTTGGGCAGGAAGGAAGGCACTGTGCGAATAGTCACTCCTGCCTCAGTGAACTGCAGAAAAGGCTCTCGACATGAGAGCGCCTGGAGCTCGGAAACTCTTCTGGCTGAAGTGATAGCCACCAAAAAGACTGCTTTCAACGTCAGGTCTTTCAGAGATGCCCTCGACAAGGGTTCCAAAGGCGGCTTCTGCAATGCTCTTAGCACCAGGTTGAGATTCCACGCAGGCACCACTGAGTGCAGAGGAGGGCGCAGGTGATTAACTCCCTTGAGAAAGCGCACCACATCTGGCTGCGAAGCCAGGGAAGCACCCTTCAGGCGGCCCCTGAAGCAAGCCAGAGCCGCTACCTGGACTTTAAGGGAACTGAGCGACAGGCCTTTCTCCAGACCTTCTTGCAGGAACGCCAACACTGAA
The DNA here is from genome assembly GCF_901765095.1 of Microcaecilia unicolor. Classification (NCBI taxonomy): domain Eukaryota; kingdom Metazoa; phylum Chordata; class Amphibia; order Gymnophiona; family Siphonopidae; genus Microcaecilia; species Microcaecilia unicolor. The sequence continues at coordinate 595,609,674 of NC_044031.1, forward strand.
GAAATTGGAGCAGTGAAGGGAGAAAGTGAGCCTGCTTCACACCATGCTGCAAAGATACGCCAAACCCTGGCGTAAGCAGTAGAAGTAGAGCGCTTCCTCGCTCTCAGCATAGTGGCGATGACCTTGTCTGAGAAGCCCTTCTTCCTCAGACGCTGCCGCTCAATAGCCAGGCCGTAAGACCAAAGGGAGAGGGATCCTCCATCACCACGGGACCCTGATGTAACAGGCCCTGCTCCACTGACAGCCGCAGAGGATCGTCGACTGAGAGCCTGAACAAGTCCGCATACCAGGGACGTCTGGGCCAATCCGGACCCACCAGGATTACCCTGCCGGGATGCTTTGCCACCCGGTCTAGCACCCTGCCCAACATGGGCCAGGGCGGGAACACATAGAGGAGCTCTTGTGTCGGCCACTGTTGGAGAAGAGCATCTACTCCCAGGGATCGAGGGTCCCGTCCTCTGCTGAAAAAGCGCGGCACTTGGCCATTGGCCGATGACGCCATCAGATCTAGGCTCGGCTGGCCCCAGCGCTTCGTGATGTCCAAGAACGCCTGAGCAGATAGTTGCCACTCTCCGGGCTCCAAGGTATGGCGACTGAGAAAGTCCGCCTTGACATTCATGACTCCGGCAATGTGGGCCGCTGAAAGCTGCTCCAGGTTCGCTTCCGCCCACTGGCAAAGACTCATAGCCTCCTTGGCTAGAGGGGCGCTCTTGGTACCTCCCTGGCGGTTGATATAGGCCACAGCCGTGGCATTGTCCGACAGGACCCGTACAGGCTTCAACACCAGTACCGGGATGAACTCCAATAACACCAACCGAATGGCTCTGAGTTCCAGGAGGTTGATAGACCACTTGCCTCTGCAGGAGACTAGAGCCCCTGCGCTGTCCTTCCCAAGCAGTGGGCTCCCCAGCCCATCAAAGAGGCGTCTGTCGTGACGACAATCCACTCCGGGGTCACCAGAGGCAATCCTGCAGACAACTTGTCTGTCTGCGTCCACCAGCTCAGCGCCTTGCGCACTGCTGGGTCCACGGGAAGGCGCACAGCATAATCCTCCGACATCGGAGTCCAGCGCAGCAGCAGAGATAGCTGTAGTGGTCTCATATGAGCCCTGGCCCAGGGCACTACTTCCATCGTGGCCGGGATAGAGCCCAACAGCTGCACGTAGTCCCAAGCCCGAATAGGAGAGGCTACTAGGAACTAGTCCACCTGAGCCTGAAGCTTGACAATCCGATTGTCTGGCAGGAACACTCTGCCCACTTGGGTGTCGAATCGAACTCCCAGATACACTAGGGACTGAGTCGGGCGCAGCTGGCTCTTCTTCCAGTTGATGATCCATCCCAGGGAGCTCAAAAGAGCAACTACCCGGTCCATAGCTTTGCCGCACTCTGCATAAGAGGGGGCTCGGATCAACCAGTCGTCCAGATAAGGATGGACTTGTACTCCTTCCTTTAGCAGGAAGGCCGCTATGACCCCCATTACTTTGGAAAAGGTCCGCGGAGCAGTAGCCAACCCGAAAGGGAGGGCTCTGAACTGGAAGTGTCGTCTCAGGACTGTAAAACGCAGAAAGCGTTGGAGAGGAGGCCAGATGGGAATATGCAGGTACGCTTCCTTGATGTCCAAGGAAGCCAAGAACTCTCCTGCCTTCACTGCCGCTATAACAGAGCGGAGAGTCTCCATGCGAAAGTGCCTCACTTTCCAGGCCCGATTGACCCCTTTGAGGTCGAGGATAGGCCGGACCGAACCTCCTTTCTTTGGAACCACAAAGTAAATGGAGTAACGTCCCTTGCCAATCTGATTTTTTGGCACCGGAACGACCGCACCCAGGCGGATCAGGTTGTCCAAGGTCTGCTGCACTACCACAGCTTGACCGGAGACTTGCAGGGAGAGAGTACAAACCCGTCTCTTAAGGGTTGGCAGAACTCTAGCTTGTAGCCGTCTCTGATGACTTCCAGCACCCACGCGTCTGAAGTTATAGTGGTCCACTCGCCCAGAAACGAGGACAGCCGTCCTCCAATCTGCACTGGGGCGTGGACCAAGGCCCCGTCATTGGGTACGAGACCCTGGGGGAGGACCGGAGGGAGCACCTCCGGGACGGCGGTCTCTGCGAAAGGAATGCTGCTTGGGGGAGAAATTCCTCTTGAAGGAAGAGGGGGCAGAGGAACCCGACTTGCCCGGGCGGTACCGATGGGCTTCCTGCAACCGTCCTCTGGAGGTATCGGGACGAGTACTAACCCGAGCCCTGACCTCTGGTAATTTCTTGCCCTTAGACGTGCCGAGATCGGTCACGATTTTGTCCAGCTCGACCCCAAAGAGCAGCTTGCCTTTAAAAGGCAATCTAGCCAGGCGGGATTTAGAGGAGTGGTCAGCAGACCAATGTTTCAGCCAAAGCCACCGCCGCGCAGAGACTGTCTGAGCCATGCCTTTAGCTGAGGCTCTCCAGACATCATACAGCAAGTCTGCCAAATAGGCTAAGCCCGATTCCAGGGCCGGCCAATCAGCCCTCAAGGAATGATCCGAGGGGGAAGCCCGCTGCACCATAGTCCGGCACGCCCTGGCCACATAGGAGCCGCAAACTGAGGCCTGCAAACTTAAAGCAGCTGCCTCAAAGGACGACCTTAAGGCCGCCTCCAATCTTCTGTCTTGGGCGTCCTTTAGGGCCGTGCCACCTTCCACCGGCAACGCCGTTTTCTTAGTCACCGCAGTGATTAAAGAATCCACGGTAGGCCACAGATAGGCCTCACGTTCACTCACAGCCAAAGGATAGAGGCGGGACATAGCCCTAGCCACTTTAAGGCTCGTTTCCGGGACATCCCATTGAGCCGCAATTAAGGTGTGCATGGCATCATGCACGTGGAAGGTTCTAGGCGGGCGCTTCGTCCCCAGCATAATGGCAGAGCCAACAGGGGCTGAGGGAGAGACGTCCTCCGGAGAGGAAATCTTCAAAGTGTCCATGGCCTGTAACAACAGGTTGGGCAAATCCTCTGGGCTAAAAAGCCGCGCTGCAGAGGGGTCATCCGCTCCATCCGAGCGGGGATCTATCTCCTCCAAGGAATCCGCAAAGGATCGTTGGGAGACCTCAGACACGCTGCCCTCATCTACATCGGAGGAGACAAAAGTCCTCCAAGGCCTGGAAATCAACCCGAGGGCGTTTACCTCTGGGAACCTCAACCTCCTCAAGAGGGAGCAGGGGCAGCGTTTTGCATGAGGAAAGCCTGATGCAGCAGCAAAACAAACTCGGGGGAGAAACCCCCCAGACTGTGCACTTCCGCAGCCTGGGCAACAGCCCTAGACGCACTCTCAACCGGCGCTCGCAATAGCGGGGGAGAGACATGCTGCGCATCCAAAATGGCGTCCGGCGCGAAACTCCGTGAAGGAGCCGCGCGGGAAGAACGGCGCTTAACTTTAGCCGCTTTTGTGCCGTCGCCCAAATTAAGGGCGTTCATGGCATTAATGTCTCCAACCTCAAGGGCGGCCCCGAAGAAGCCGTCCGAGCCGCGTGGCCGGCCAAGATGGCGGAGGCGAGGAGCGGGGGATGGGGGTTTATGGCGGGAAAAAACCGCCACGCCGGAGGAACGACCGGGACATTCATCGGTCACTAAACTATCACCCATCAAGGGCGAATCAGGTTGTAAAACCCCCGCATCCCCTCTAGAAGCGCTCCAGCGATCCGGGGAGCGACCCTTTGCGCCCTCGCCCTCCGACGCCATTGCCACGAGGAGAAGAATCGGGGAACCCCCTGCCCGCTATAAAAAGGTAAAATTACCTGCTTGCCGCTCCGAGCTGTAACGAACTGGTGTCCCAGTGAGTAGCTGCAATGAACGTTTAAAGAAACGTCGAATTAAACGCCTTTAAAGACGTTTAAATATATATATATATATTTTTTTTTTTAAACGGAGCCAGCGGGAGGGGGGAGAAAAGGAGGGACCTGGCACCACCAGGTTTGCACTTGCTCAAAAGAGCCCTCAACCCCAGGCCTCAACAAAACCTAAGGATTAGGCTTGGAGGCCTAGCCAGAGCTGCTGCTGTGTGTGACCACCACCTGCTGAGATAGAGAACATACTGGGGAGTTTCCGGCAGCACATGACCACATATAGGGAGGCAAAAGTTTGCTCTCTATCTCCACCTGCTGGTAGATGGACACAACCCACCAGTCTATGGATTGATCAGCTTGATGATATGGAACTTATGTTCCTTCAAATCAACACAGAAGTCAACAGAATTGGCAAATGTTATAGGTGACTCTCAGGAAGACGTGACATTGTTCAGCACAAACAGTGAGTACATTAACCTTAGTTAAGGGTACAGATTGCACAAATGTTTAGCACATCTACTGAATCCCCTGGTTTAAATGTCACCGCAGGCCACTGTATGGAAATAACTGTGGGAGATCAAAAAAGTCAAGAAAAAAAAATATAAACCTCTGGAAAGAAAAATGTAACTAAATATATTGAAAATCCCACAGAATAATATGATGCCTTCAATTATTCACAAGAATATTGTATATCAACTGTTCAAAGTGTAACAGTTTGAATATGCAATGATTACACTTTAAGCTTGGGACATACAGATGACCCTTAGGAGTCTGTGGCGGTCCTGGTGAGATTTTGTTTGTATAATTGCTTTAAACAGTTGATATACAATGTATATTTGAAGGCATATTACTCTATGGGATCTTCAGTATATTTGAAAATAACTGCAAACATCGTCTTTGAAAAATAAATAAAAATGCAAAGTTAATGGCAACAAAAACCAGTCCATGGCCTTCATTCAGGCTACTGCTGCTCCTCACAGAGCATACTTTAACTCATTGAGGATTTGCCTCTGTATGGTTCTTATGGCTCCCAGCTCCTGCTGTATGTCTGTGCTAAGGCCTGTGACCTGCAACAGAAAGTGGCTGTGAGGGTGGGCTTATCCACAGGCATGGCAGTCATTTCCAGGGTGGGGGCTAAGATGCAGTCAGGTACTGCACTGCTGTCTGGAGGAGGGGGGCAAAGTCACAAGGAGCTGCAGTGGGTGTGGGGGCATGCGTGAGAAGAAACAGTGCGTTTTAAACCTGTAAAATACTTTTTTTCTATTTTATGGCCTGAAGTGTATTTCTCCTATTTGGCCAGCAAGTGGTGGCTCTTTGCCATTCAGTTCTCTATAACACAAGCAGGAAGCAAGCAGCAGTATACTTTCAAATCTTGTTGTTTGGACTCTGATTGGCCCAGGAGCTCATTTTCTTTAGCATGTACATTTTTGTCCACTGTTCCAAGTTCTGAAAATAACACAATTGTTTTGTTCATTCTTCTTGTCTAGACTGAAAGAATCCTGGTAGGTTGTGGGTTGAGTCTATGACTGCTTTCTGGGCACTGTGAGACCACTGGGAGTGTGGCTTCAGTAACTTAGAAATCACTGGGGATAATTGGAGAGCAGAAGACTCACCCAGTGATGGTTGTAACTCAGTCAGTGGGAGGAGGTGCTAGTGTAGAGCACAAGCAGCAGGTGCAGGCAGACCTGAGCTGGGGATAGACCCTAAGTGGCCACAGCATGACCCCAGGCCACTGTCTAGGCATTTTGTGAGGGGGAGAGGAGGAATACCTTTAATTACACAATTGAGATTAAAATTTTTAATTTGAAATGAAGTTAGACTTTAGAACTGATTATAGTTAGCAGGTGTAAACATGTAAACAAACTGAATTGTGCACACAAGACATGTATTGGTGATGTAGTGTATCCACCTTCTCCACGAGCAGATTCTACCTGTGATCCTGACAATCAGCAGAGTAAAGAAACCTTAAAACCAATCAGATATACCTTTCCTTTAAATAAGGTTAATCAACATTATAGAAGTTGCTTAATATACACATTTAACATCAACTTTAGTTACAAGGTATACATTAATTGCTTTTAACAGCTTATTATATACAGTTTATGATTATTTTCTAAGCACTTCGCACAAAATATAGGTTACAGCAATGATATAAAATCTAAAAAGGTACAAAGCATAATCCTTAACCTAGAATTTACTGCAACATGAGATAATTAGGCAGTGCTTTTAGGAATTAGCTGTCCTGTTCTCTGTATTGAAATCAATTGATATGAGTAATTCTCTGTGCTTCTTGCTGTAAATTAATCCTTAATTAAAGGAATGAAATGTTTATAGCTTAGCACATCAGTGCATCATAAAAAAGGCCAGTAATCATGTTAACATGTAGTCTCTTAAAAAAAAAAGGCATCATCATGAAGACCATGACACTAAATAGCTTATGACAATGACAAGGAACATGGTTAACAAGTTATTTACATGCCCTTCTCACACCAAGCTCATTGTCAAGCAAAGTAAAATTTACTGGAAAATGAAGAATCAACTTATCCTTTTTCTATTCCTCTTAACTTCAAGTACCATAGCTCTGCTATCGGAAGACCTACTCACAGGAGGAAAGGACAAAGCAGATAAAAGTCACAGTAAAAAGTGGACTGTGGTAGTGCGAGTGTGTCTATTGGGCATGCCCTGGGCCATTTTTTACCATGTCTAGGAAAAGGCCCTTTATATAAGGGGCCAGAAAATGGACGTGTGCTAAAATTGCAACCAGCCCATTAACATTTTCGGCCTCAGATCTTACCGCCATGCATTGACCTAGCAGTAAGCATGCAGCGCGCACCAAAGCAAAGATACTTACCTGTAGCAGGTATTCTCCGAGGACAGCAGGCTGATTGTTCTCACATGTGGGTCATCGTCCACGGCGGCCCAGGAATGGGCAAATTTTGCAAGCAAAATAAAAATCTAAGTCTTTCGGGGAAAGTTCCGTCGTGCAGGAAGCGCGAAACACACATGCGCGAACGACTTCCTACCCGCCGCGCGAGCGTGCCTCTTTAGTTTAATCAAAAATCATATAAACAAGAAACAATAACAACTCCAAAGGGGAGGAGGGCGGGTTTGTGAGAACAATCTGCCTGCTGTCCTTGGAGAATACCTGCTACAGGTAAGTAACTTCGCTTTCTCCGAGGACAAGCAGGCTGCTTGTTCTCACATGTGGGGTATCCCTAGCAACCAGGCTCACTCAAAACAATGAACATTGTTCTGTTTTCGCCACTGCGAGGCCCAATTGACCAAAGATTGACCTGAAACCAAAATCAAATGACAGTGCAGCCTGGAACAGAACAAAAATGGGTCTAGGGGGGTGGAGTTGGATTCTAAACCCCAAACAGATTCTGCAGCACTGCCTGTCCAAACCAACTGTCGCATCGGGTATCCTGCTGAAGGCAGTAGTGAGATGTGAATGTGTGGACTGATGACCACGTTGCAGCCTTGCAAATCTCTTCAATGGAGGCCTACTTTAAGTGGGCCACTGACGCAGCCATGGCTCTAACATTATGAGCCTTGACATGGCCCTTAAGAGTCAGCCCAGCTTGGGCATAAGTGAAGGAAATGCAATCTGCTAGCCAATTGGAGATTGTGCGTTTTCCAATGGCGACTCCCTTCTGGTTGGGATCGAAAGTAACAAACTGGGCGGACTGTCTGAAGGGCTGTGTCCCCTCCACGTAAAAGGCCAATGCTCTCTTGCAGTCCAAGGTATGTAAACTGTTTTCGCCGGGGCGGGTATGAGGATGGGGAAAGAATGTTGGCAAGACAACTGACTGGTTCAGATGGAACTCCGACATCACCTTAGGCAGGAACTTAAGGTGCGTGCGGAGGACTACTCTATTATGATGGAACTTGATATACAGTGCATGCACCACCAAGGCCTGAAGCTCACTGACCCTATGAGCTGAAGTAACAGCCACGAAGAAAATGACCTTCCAGGTCAAGTACTTCAGATGGCAGGAATTCAGTGGCTCAAAGGAGCTCTCATCAGCTGAGAACGACGTTGAGATCCCATAACACTGGTAGAGGTTTGACCGGCGGCTTTGACAAGAGCAAACCTCTCATGAGAAATGTGTTAAGTAGTAGTAGTAAAGGTTGTCCAGAAATAGGTTTACCTTCTACACGGCGATAAGCACTAATCGCACTAAGGTGAACTCTTACGGAGTTGGTCTTGAGACCAGACTCTGACAAGTGTAGAAGGTATTCAAGCAGGGTCTGTGAAGGACAAGAAAGAGGATCTAGGGCCTTGCTTTCACACCAGATGGCAAACCTCCTCCATTTGAAAGAGTAACACCTCTTGGTGGAATCTTTTCTGGAAGCAAGCAAGGCTCGAGAGACACCCTTTGAAAGACCCAAGGAGGCAAATTCTAAACTCTCAACATCCAGGCCGTGAGAGCCAGGGACTGGAGGTTGGTATGTAGAAGTGACCCCTCGTTCTGAGTTATGGAAAACATTCCAATCTCCACGGTTCCTCGAAGGACACCTCCAGAAGAAGAGGGAACCAAATCTGACGCAGCCAGAAGGGAGTTATCAGAATCATGGTTCCGCAGTCTTGTTTGAGTTTCAGCAAAGTCTTCCCTATTAGAGGTATGGGAGGATACGCATACAGAAAGCCTGTTCCTCAATGCAGGAGAAAGGTGTCTGGTCATGGGCCTGAAGCCTGGAACAGAACTGAGGGACCTTGTGATTGATCTGAGTGGCAAAAAGATCCACCGAGGGGGTGCCCCACACTTGGAAGATCTTGCGGACTATGTCCATGTTCAGCGACCACTCGTGAGGTTGCATTACCCTGCTCAGTCTGTCGGCCAGACTGTTGTGTACGCTTGCCAGATAAGTGGCTTGGAGAAACATGCCGAAACGGCTGCCCAAAGGCAGATCTGGACGGCTTCCTGACACAGAGGGCGAGATCCGGTGACCCCTGCTTGGTGGTATAAATCATGGCAACCCAATTGTCTGTCTGAATCAACATGACTTGGTTTGATAGCCGGTCTCTGAAAGCCTTTAGAGCGTTCCAGATCGCTCGCAATTCCAGGAGATTGATCTGAAGACCTTTTTCCAGAAAGGACCGAGCTCCTTGAGTGTGAAGTCCATCTACATGAGCTCCCCACCCCAGGAGGGATGCATCCATCAACACTTTTCGTGGCTGAGGAATTTAGAATGGACGTCCCAAGATCAAATTGGATCGAATCGTCCACCACTGCAAGGAATTTCAAAAGTCGGTGGACAGTTGGATAACATCCTCTAAACTCCACGCAGCTTGATACCACTGGGAAGCTAGGGTCCATTGAGCTGATCTCATGTGTAGGCGTGCCATGGGAGTCATGTGAACTGTGGAGGCCATGTGCCCCAGAAGTCTCAACATCTGCCGAGCCGTGATCTGTTGAGACGCTTGAACCAAGGACACTAGGCACAGGAGGTTGTCTGCCCTTGCCTTGGGGAGATAAGCACGAGTTGTCTTTGTGTTCAACAGTGCTCCAATGAATTCCAATTTTTGAACTGGGGTGAGATGGGACTTGGAATAATTGATCACGAACCCTAGTACATAAGTACATAAGTAGTGCCATACTGGGAAAGACCAAAGGTCCATCTAGCCCAGCATCCTGTCACCGACAGTGGCCAATCCAGGTCAAGGGCACCTGGCACGCTCCCCAAACGTAAAAACATTCCAGACAAGTTATACCTAAAAATGCGGAATTTTTCCAAGTCCATTTAATAGCGGTCTATGGACTTGTCCTTTAGGAATCTATCTAACCCCTTTTTAAACTCCGTCAAGCTAACCGCCCGTACCACGTTCTCCGGCAACGAATTCCAGAGTCTAATTACACGTTGGGTGAAGAAAAATTTTCTCCGATTCGTTTTAAATTTACCACACTGTAGCTTCAACTCATGCCCTCTAGTCCTAGTATTTTTGGATAGCGTGAACAGTCGCTTCACATCCACCCGATCCATTCCACTCATTATTTTATACACTTCTATCATATCTCCCCTCAGCCGTCTCTTCTCCAAGCTGAAAAGCCCTAGCCTTCTCAGCCTCTCTTCATAGGAAAGTCGTCCCATCCCCACTATCATTTTCGTCGCCCTTCGCTGTACCTTTTCCAATTCTACTATATCTTTTTTGAGATACGGAGACCAGTACTGAACACAATACTCCAGGTGCGGTCGCACCATGGAGCGATACAACGGCATTATAACATCCGCACACCTGGACTCCATACCCTTCCTAATAACACCCAACATTCTATTCGCTTTCCTAGCCGCAGCAGCACACTGAGCAGAAGGTTTCAGCGTATCATCGACGACGACACCCAGATCCCTTTCTTGATCCGTAACTCCTAACGCGGAACCTTGCAAGACGTAGTAGTTCTAGCACCTGAATAGTCATTCACATGGACTGTTGAGCGCCCGCCTCCGAGGTGCTCTTCACCAGCCAATTGTCGAGATAAGGGAACGCATGCACTCCCACAGACACCACAGGGAAGGGAATGCCCCACAGACATTTCCCGGACAAATGAAGAAAAAGAAAAAGACTCTCCAGGTGAAGGAGTAGAATCAGACGGAAGACCAGAAGACTCCTCAGAAGAGAAATATCTGGGATCCTCCTTGGTATCGGACAAGAGTTCTCTGACTGCAGTCCGAAACCGTGCCAGTCTCGACGCAGAGGAACCCAGTCCTCGATGGCGATGCTGAGAAGCCGACTCCCGTGCCGGCGGCAATGAAGCTCCCTCCAGCGATGTTGATGGGGCGTCTACCTGGGTGGCGGCCAACAGCGATACCGCAAGCGTACCACAGGCACAGAGCCAGCCGCCGCTTCCATCACCGGTACCGAGGGCACAAGCACCCCCGGTACCGGAACAAACTGACGCAGCAGCCCTTCCAGAAGACCTGAGAGAATGGCTCAGATACACTCGTCCAGAGTCTCTGCCGGGAAAGGCTGTGGGGTTGGTGCAGGAGTCGAAGGCAGAATCTGCAAAGGGCAAGGAGGCGGTACCGGGCTGTCCTAAGACTGACACCTCTTGTATGGAGGGTGAGTGGTCCTCCCAGCGTTGATGCTTCACGGGTGCCAAATCCTTCGATGCCTCGGACCTCCCGGTACCGTGTCTTAAAGGAGACCGATGGCGATGCCTCTTAGCCTTTGCTCGATGCACGTCAACGGTACTCCTCGTTACCGAGGACGTGGAATCCACATGCCTCCTCGGGGTCGGGTCTGAAAGTGGTCTGTTTGCTTTGGGCCTGCACAGCAGGAGTCTTCGAGACAGGTGGATTCTTCGAGCCAGGTGGCGATCCACTTGATGGCTCACTGCTCCCAGCGTGTGGTGGTCTCTGGACAGCCATTACCTACGCTCCCGATGTCATCTCCAGTGCCGACACTGACGCCGCCGACCGCGGTACCGATGTTGACGTCCCGGGCAAAGCTCCAGACGGTCCCGCTGAGCTAGTCTCGACGCCTGTGTCTGCTTTTTAAGGCTAAGACACAACTTACACGCGTTTGGGCAATGGTCAGGCCCAAGGCACTGGATACACCACGAGTGGGGATCAGTACCTGAGACTGCCCGATTGCATTGAACGCACTTCTTGAAGCCGCTGGGAATCCTCGATGTCATAGACGGAAAAATAGTGGCGGCAAAGTCAAAGTTATCGATGGTGCCAAAAAGGGCACAAAATGGAGAAACGCGTACGTGCGGCCTAAGAGGGCCATGACAGAAACGAAAGGAAACTTAAGAGGGAAAAACCTAAGAAATAAAGGATTTTTTAAAAAAAAAAAAGAAACAGCTCTACAGTGAAAACAAAAGAAAAAAGCGGAAAAAGACTACGAAACTGAAGGCTCTTTTCAGGGGCACATGGAGAGAGACCGCAGGCAGTCACTCCCTTACCGCGGAAATAAAAGAAGTCGGGACTCTCACGCAACAGGCGGGAAGATGGCTGTGTGCGCTCGAAGGCTCTAGCACACTTTGTTGCTAGGAAGATTTCCGTTTGTGGGGGCTACCGTGGATGTCACCCACTCGTGAGAACAAGCAGCCTGCTTGTCCTCGGAGAATGAAAGTTACAACCTCTAGGAGTATAGCAATAAGAATTATATTCCTCAATGCACTTTTGTCTTGGGGGCTCCCCAGTTAGTCAGGTTTTCTGAATATCCACAATGAATATTTATATGAGAGATTTGCATGCAAATCTCTCAAATACTCATTGTAGATATCCTGAAAACCTGAATGGCTGGGGACCCCCCCCCCCAAGACAGGTCTTACTAGATGGTTTATATTACAATGCTTCTGTCTGAATGAATCAAACATGAAAGCTATATCACTCAGGATTACTAATAAAAATATCTTAACTATATTAATGAAGCAAGAAATATTTGCCAGGCTGCAATCTATTTGATTTGTATAGCTTCAGTGTCTCCAACTTTCCCACTGTGCTGACAAGTTCAAGTTGTATTTTCATTGAAAGGGTACTGTGATAAAATGTTCCCTTGATTTTATCTAATCATTTAATGTTGATTTACAGAAAGAAAAAGAACTACTTGTTCTTTCAAGCTTAATTTTGGCAAAGCATCAATCATCTTTATAATCTCAGTTTATGAGCTGTGGAAGAGGGCTTCTCTAACTGATATAGAGTCCAACAAGATCAAAACATTTTAAATGACAGATCACCTGACTGGACTCATTTTCAGATCCAGGCATCAGATATGCATCACGTGGTGCAGTTTCAGCAAAGCCAGTGTAGGAAAAGGTTATGGATTGGAAATTAATAGTGCCCACTATGAAGTGTGACAGAAATAATTCTAGCTGTTAATGTCTCTTCCCCCCCCTCCCCCTTTGTGGTAACAAGTTGAACGACCCAGCATCACAAATGGTATTTATTTTGTCAGGACAGACAAGATGGTACAAAAGGACATATAAAAAGAAACAATTCTGAATAACAGTATTCCTGAGAAAGTTCAGTTAAGTGACACATGGAACTATTGATAAAAGAAATCAAACTGTACACATTTTTTGAAAGGGAACTTAAGCTATTTTGGTTCCAAAGCAAGCCACCAGTCTTTACCTACAAAGCTAAGCCATACAGGATGAACAGGGACCTAGAATTATTCTTTTGAAGACACTTATTTAAATGGAAAGCTTGGGCTTTGTTTCAGGCAGGGACCATACCCAAGCCAGTGTGCCCTGTGCAACTTGCACACTGGTGCCCTGCCTATTTCTCCACTGACAACGAGATGAGAATGGGTTGGAAGCAATTTCTGTGCCGCTCTATATTTACACGTTATACAACTGCAGCTCTCACACAGCCCTTGGCACAGTGCTGTGTCCAGGCCTTTATTTAATACGAGTTTGGTCAAAAGTAAATCAGTCAACATGCAACAAACCACTCCATTTGAATAGCATTAAATAAGCACATTTAATAAATGTGCTTGAAGGATTTCCTGAAAGTTTCAAATATAGGTTATAAGAACTTTCTTCCATCAGTACCTACTTATGTTATTTTGTATTTTTTTAAGTAATAGCTCTATTACCTGTATTTTCAGAGCAGATGGGTCTTGAGAAAACAGTCCTAGGCAATTACCTGTCCTTGGCAATGCACCTGAATTTTAGATATTTTTCAGATGTACAATTGCCTTAGTGAACCAAAGTATGCATATTCTAGCTGAAATCACACATGCTTCTTAAGGGCAGACACGTTTACATCATTTAGTATTTTATTTGTTACACATAGCTCGTACACAGAAATCAACCAAAACTAATTACCATCACCAAGACTTTTCTTATAGTTTCTCAGATATGAAGCAATTTGAAGTCAGTTGAAGTAAACATCCACCTCCCAGCCGATTCACATGGCATAGCTGAGTGTAGGATGTTTACATAAACTAAAACTCAATAGAATAAATGATTTCCTGATTTGTTTTTTTAATATAATTTCTTCCCAGGTCTGTCTGGTATTAGTCTGCTGATGTTTGCTTGCAATTAGCTTTTGAATGCTTCTTTTGTTTAGGCATGCAAAACAATTGCCATGAATACAGTCTCACTATTAAACTGTCAAGGCACATTTTAAAATCGCTAAAATCTGGTTAACATGGGAAGGTTCACAGAACAGATTACAAAAATGTATTTATTTTATGATATTTTTATCCTGCATTAGCCTGAGAGGAACTCAGGTTCAATGTGGCTTACATACCAAACAGTTAGTAAAAAAGTAACAGGTTTAGATTCATAAACAGAATACATCACATAAAGTTTTATTACAATGACTTAATATGATTATGTCCAATAGATGAGAAAGCTTAATTCAAGTGTACCTTAAGGGCCATATGAAAAAAGGCAGGTAGAAATAAAGCATCAAGACCTGAGCACTCATTTTTGAGTCAACTTGTATACCCAACTATACTACTGGCCACATCCACTTCCTCGTTTAACCTCTTATTTCACATGAATTTTGCAGGTTGACAATGTGCACGTTTTCGCCATCTTGCTGTTCTTCTTAATATTTTCCATCAATAAATGAATACTCAGAACAATGCAGATATCAAAATAATTCAATCGCTGGCAGTAAGAGGAAGGAGTAAAAAGCCATGTTTTGTTTGGTGGTGAAAGAAAAGCAATCAATATCAAAACTACCTAGTTTAAATTAATACTAATTATATTTAGTAATACTAATGTAGACCTTTCTTGGTATAATGTTACTGTACAGTTTAATTCAGTTTTTCAACTTGGGGGACTATTACCGAGGAATAGTATCAAGAAAATGAAAGCTTCATATGACATCCAGAAAGCATATTGATAAAGGTCAGCAGAAAAAGGTATAAGAAATGAATGCAAACTTGAGCCAATCTCAAGTTTCAGCACAGTATTAAGATACTTTCAAACCTACCTCCATACCTACTCTGATAGGTATTACTTCTAGAAAAATACCTATCAGAGTTACCTAAAATTCAGCAAAACCATTAAAATAGAATAATATCAACTGATCTAGACTTAGCTCATGCCTTTTCAGCAGTAGCTGAGTTACATTCAGGTGAAGTAGATATTTTCCTGAACCCAGACGGCTTACAATGTAAGGTTATATCTATGGTAATGGTGGTTTAAGTGACTTGTCTAAGTTCACAGGATCACCAGTGAGATTTGAACCCTGGATTCCCTGGTTCTCAGTTCACTGCTTTAAACCTAGGATACCTCCACTTAAGCAATTACATCAAAATATTTATAAATGGTGATCATTAAAAATAAAAGACAACATATACATCAAATCATTTTAATCCAAAATCAGCTGTCATTTCTTATCAGTTGAAAACAGCATTCTCCTACAGGAAGCCATGTATTTTTATAATTACACATTCTTTTTCTTCACTTGTATTCTCTTTTAAAGAAAAGGGAAACCAAAGGTAAGAGTTAAGAGCCAAACATTTTTCAAAAAACGTTATAATTCCCAGAACTCATATATGTCCCCTATCTGTAGTCTATACCCTGGTGGCGGCCAGATTCATCCTCAGTAATACAGAATTTTTTAAATAGACGTTCTATAAAAACTATTCCTAGGAGGAAGCAGACTCAGGCCTAGGCCCTAAATCCCAGCAGACAAATCTATGTACTCCCTCCATCCCTCCCCCCCTTCCAAAAAAAATATACTCTAAAGCAACAACTGCTATAATGGTCTCTGGAAACTAAAGGAGCACCGACTTCTTTTTACAAAGATTTCAAGTTACCCAGTTTCAGACTGGAGACTTTTTGGCCAGTCCTTATTTTGAACTTACATCCCAAAGCAGGGTGTGATTTGTAGTGTCTATTCCCCACCATCTAAATCAGTGCTGCAAGTCCCATAATGCACCAGGATGGGTGGTCACAAATCCAGGTCTGTCTCAAACTTTCCAGCCTGGAATTGGCTAACTTGGCATCTATTTTAAGGTATGCCAATTTTAATTAAGAACAAAAGCTCTTCACAAAAGGATTTGAATAAGGTAGAATTATTTCTCACAACTATAAAGTACATTTTCAGCTCCAGCAAAGCTTACAGGCAAGCTTGCTAAGTTCAACTATGAAAGGCTACTGGCCAGACAATTTTAAACTCACATTGTCATTGTCTTAAGGGCTACTTATGTAAGCTGATAGCATCCATTTTGTTCTGCATATAAAGGAAAACTTTACATCTCTTTATCCTTCACTTTTGTGAAGAATATGCAAAACATCCATACCACGGACTGCTTTGGCTGCTCTGGGAATCAAATGAATGCACAGAGCAGTGACAGAGAACTATTTCTAAGGTCAGCTGGTTTAAAATCCTTTAGGATCTAAAGCTAACTTTCCAGTCCTAAGGGCACTTTCCAACTGGATAAAATGACTAAAGTTTTTTTTTTTTTTTTTTAAAATATACACAGCTGCCTTCAAGGTCACTCAAATACACAAACATTGTGCACAGTGGAGATTATATGGCACAGGCAATTTTTTCAACAAATTCAACCTGTTTGGCTCTATTGCTATTTTTAGCAAACGAGAGAGACACACTTTTCTTTATAAATTAAGGGGAAAGGGAAATGGGACTTGATATATTGCCTGAGGTTTTTTTGCAACTACATTCAAAGCGGTTTACATATATTCAGGTACTTATTTTGTAACAGGAGCAATGGAGAGTTAAGTGACTTGCCCAGAGTCACAAGGAGCTGCAGTGGGAATCAAACTCAGTTCCCCAGGATCAAAGTCCACTGCACTAACCACTAGGCTACTCCTTCACTCCACTCCATGCTATTCTTAAATTCATCTACATTTCACGTCATCTTGATACCTTACATAAAGGAATGTTTAGTAACTATACCAGCTTTCAGATTTACCTCTGTTTGAGGCGGTGGAGGTGATCATGTAGAAGCAGCTTAAAAAAGGCAAAGTTATCACCACATTTAAATGATTTAGTTATACCTTTATAATGAACATACCAAGAGCCTTCTTTAAAAAATTACTGTTTAGCATTTCTACCAAGTCTAGCGAATTGAATACATGTGGCTAGCCTTAGTATCCTGTACTATTTTTAGCACATGAAAAAAACTGTGGTATTAAATATATATATTTCTATAAACATACTGAACAGGAATGATAGACTATATGATTTACTTATGCACTCTTATTTGTAACAATTGTAAAATTATTATTCCGTTAATATGAATGCTTTGATATTCTATGTACCCATCTGTATCTATATTTTGAAATTCTTATCCTATAATGTGTACATGTTGCTATAACATTTTGTAAGCCACATTGAGCCTGCAAATAGGTGGGAAAATGTGGGATACAAGTGCAGTAAATAAAATAAATAAATAAATAAATAAATAAATAAATAAATAAATAAATAAATAAATAAAAACTACAACTCGCATGCACTTTGTTTTGCAATTGAGGATATGATACTATATCTGCTTGGAACTTCCAGCCAAACTGAAGGCATGGGCTGTTCCAAACAAGCTCTGTCTCCTAATATGTATGGCAAATGTGTTGCCAGATAAACTATAAGGCGGCTCAATTCATAACTTTACAGAGGAAAAAAGGCCTCAGAAATTTGCAAAGCCAGGCTGCATACTGGCAGCACGGCTGCATTCCCATAAGCAGCTAGCTTTTAATTATTGCCCATAAAAACTCCTCAACTTTTATCTTTTTCTTTGCTCTATTCAAATTCTATTTATTTCATTCAAGTTCAATCTGTACATTAAAGTACTGCCAGGACAGTGCAGCACTTATCTTTTAAAGAGACCGACGGGCCTACTGTTTCACTCCCGTGTCAAGTTTCTTCAGGGGCACTGCTGGTTACTGCAGTGTCCTTATATGCTAGATACTCTGTTCTTATTCAAAAGGGACACCATTTTGTACAAGAGCAGAGTATCTATAGCACACAAGGACACTGCAGTAATCAGCACTGCAACACACAACAGTTACTACACAGCCCCAACAATGTGTCTTAATTTGTGAAATAACTGTATGGAAAAGGGTTGAAGGTAGGGTGGGTTATTGGTGTGGACAGTGCTTGCAATTACACTACCAGCTGCGCTATCAGCACGCATTTAGCGCAGCCAATAAAACGCCCAATTGCCCGATCAGCGTTCTAGGACTGCTGGGCTAGTAATGGGGTGGAGGGGTGCAAAGTGATCTCCAGATCCATCTGCCCCATCACCTGCCAGGGTTTAAAAATTATAGCTCTGACTCCCTAGTGGTTGTCTTGTACAGCCACTATTTTGTACTCAGACTAGTGACTGAACTAGTCACGAGATCACTGCTGCACCCCCACCTCCCAATAACCCATCAGGACACCCAGGAGTGGCAAGCTAAATGCATCAGCAGATAGCACAGATGCACTTACCACTATCTGCTCATGCATTTACTGTAAATATCTGTCCTGTGTGGAAACTTCATGGCAGATAGTGGCCAAGCCCCCAACAGCTTCCATACAGCCTTTGTAGTTGCCACGTACATTTTTGCAACTAATATTACTGCATAACTTTACCACACTTTAGTAAATAAGCCCTTAATGTTCTAAAGCTTTCTGGATGGCAAAGGCCAGAAGTTGAGCAGTCAAAGGACAAAACACCATTTACTTTACATAAAGTAAACCACAGTGCTGAAAATATTTATAAAAGGCACCCTTGCCTAGGCTCTGTTCCCAAAGAAACGAAGCCTGAACAAAACTACAAAAGCTACCAAAAAATCTCATCATCAAGCACCAACACAACAGTGACAGTAAAAGATGGCAGATGGTCATTTAACCTGCCCAGTAAGCAGATATGGATTGTAATGCCACTCAACATAGGCTACCCTATAAAATAATGAGTGGAGTTGAACGGGTAGATGTGAAGCGTCTGTTCATGCTTTCCAAAAATACTAGGACTAGGGGGCATGCGATGAAGCTACAATGTAGTAAATTTAAAACGAATTGGAGAAATTTTTTTTTTATTCAACGTGTAATTAAACTGTGGAATTCGTTGCCAGAGAATGTGGTAAAGGCGGTTAGCTTAGCAGAGTTTAAAACAGGTTTGGACGGCTTCCTAAAGGAAAAGTCCATAGACCGTTATTAAAAGGACTTGGGGAAAATCCACTATTTCTGGGATAAGCAGTAAAAAATGTTTTGTATATTTTTGGGATCTTGCCAGGTATTTGTGACCTGGATTGGCCACTGTTGGAAACAGGATGCTGGGCTCGATGGACCTTTGGTCTTTCCCAGTATGGCAATACTTATGTACCTTCCATGCCTCCTTTACAAAGTCTATGTTTTTCGAAAGCAGGCCCACTATCTGCCAGAGAGTGTGTATGCTATGGCTGTCTCAGTAAGAAATGCACTTTTCCTTTTACCTATGTTCTATTGACTACTGCAGCTCAGTAATAGCTCCAAATTCTTTTTCATTACTTTCCAAATTGCGTCTATCACAGTAATGGAAAATGTGTATTATCTCAAATATATATATATATATATATATATATTTTTTTTGTAGCAGTTTCATTTTTCAGTAACCAAGGATATGTGAACCTCTATTTCTACTTGTACAAATGGGCATATGTCTCTTATTCTGGAGATGCAGGTTCTGCATGGCTAGTAGCAGCAAACATCTGACTGAAAGCTAGAATGTGACATACAGCTTCCAGTCGGGGATGTTTACAGTTACAGACTAGCATAAATCTTAACTCGACCACTTCATGGGAGCAAGAGCAGGCATTCATCTATTAAAAAACAGAATACAAATCTGTTAGATGTCGTTCAGAGACTCAAAAAACTTCACTGTAAGCAAACTATCAGCATTCAGAAAGATGAAAAAGTAGGAAAATCCAAAACTACCACATTCCAGGAGCTAAAGTGATTAAAGGACTGCCTGAAAGGAGAATAATTGAAGGAGATGAGTGAGGGATTTAGGAAAAATGATACCCACAAGTTGACTGTTTTGGTTGACACTGTCTTGGCCCACAGCATCAGTCATACTCTGTGCCCGGATTGGTATTTTTTACTCTTTTATTACATTTTCAGAACTATATAAAGGATCTCCTTAATTAGAAAAAAAAATGAATTACAACAGTAAAGGAAAAATATAATTAAGAAGAGAAATAAAACGCCATGTAATTTACTTAAGACCACACTAATTTAGAAGCCTAAACCAGAAAAAGAGCAAATTAAACTCCCTTTAGGAAAATGACAAAGAAATAAAACAGCCAGACACAAAGTACAACAGAGTCTCTCTAACACTGGATCAATCCTCAGAGCAATTTCACTTGGAGATTTATTCTCCAAAAAATATTGCAACAGAAATGAGTTTTCCTGTGATAATTTTACAAACAGTGGGGAACCTAAGCCTAAAAGCAGCACATAAGGGAACCACTTCCCACCTTTCAGAAAGAAACAATCTATAACTTATTTGAGAGACTTTACAAACCTCAGGAAAAGCAGGAACTTACTGCCTCTATCAATTTAATATACCTACTTAACCTCTTTGTCTAATGCTTATCTGGGTCAAGAATGAAGGTAATGAGCAAAATCCCTCATTTATGGGGGGGGGGGGGGGGGGGGGGGGGGGTAGTTGGTAACATATTTTAACCAAAATTGTAAAGATACTTATCTGTAGCAGGTGTTCTCAGGATAACAGGCATATATTCTCACCGCAGAGACGGGTGTAGTCACAGCCATAGAGAACTGTCACTTTAAATCCTTGAGGAAGTGCCCCCACCGTGCAGGCACAGGTGCCTTCCTGCCCAATCAGCAGTACAGTATGAAAGGATATAAGAACACATGCCTGCTATCCTCAGAGAACACCTGCTACAGGTAAGTACCTTTGCTTTCTCTGAGGACAAATAGGCATAATATTCTCACACGTGGGATTCACAAGCTACCAGGCTCACAATATAAATAAATAATCTGTCAACTGAAGGAGAAAGTGAGACTAGTGGAAAAAAGGGCTGGAGGGTGGAGTTGGCATGCAAGTAGTGAAAAGATTCTGCAGGACTGCTTGTCCAAGCTGGCTATCCTGCCTAGAATGCTACTCTAGTCAGTAGTGCGCAGAAAAGGTGTGGATAGAAGACCATGTTGCTGCCTTCCAAATTTCTTTAATGGAGGCTGAGCAGAAATAGGGCTATTGAAGCTGCAATAGCTCTTATATTGTGAGTGGTGACACGGCCATGAAGGGTCGAGCTCAGCCTTACTATACATATAGGAGATGCATTCAGCCAGATTAAGTTGAGGTAGCAAGTTTAGTGATAGGAATCCCTAATCTGTTTGGGTCAGAGAGAAAAGGTTGAGAGAACTTCCTATGAGGTTTAGTATGCTCCAAATAGTATACTACTAGTAAGAAAGGCCCGTTTCTGAGACTAATGAAAAGGGCGCTAGCAAGGTTTTCACCCCTACCACTGGCATAATGAAGCTGACTCCCTCCCTCCCTTGCACCCACATTCAGGCTGGCTGGTTGGTTGGTTGCTTTGCTCCCTCCCTCCGTCCCTCCCTCAGACGTTGAGGCTGCCTGCCTGGCTGCTTGCCTCCCTCCCTCTCCCTCTCACCTTTAGGTTCTGTCCGTTTTTTTTTTTTTTTTGCAGCAGCAGCGGCGGCACAGCGAGGGAAGGACGGGGTTGATACTGCTGGGGGGGGGGGCGCGCGTGCACAGCGTTTCGGAGCGTGTCTGTGTGTTGTCGTTCCGTGGGTGGCAGGCTGGAGGGACGGCGTGCGGCAGGCATGGCAGAGCGCTTGTAGTTTGTTTTTTCATGACCCGCCGTCGAGGTCATGAGGTCATGATGTCGGAACGTGAGGGCGGGGCTGGTGTGCAATGCGATTCGATTGTGGTAGCTCCACCCTCCCCGTCATGACGTCGTGACGCGAGGGTGGGGCAGACAGTCCTGTGTGGAAAAGACAAATTTCGATCTACATCACCATGCAAAGAGGAAGTTGCAGCTTCACTTAGAACGTTGGGGTTGCGAATTATGTCCGGAAGGGGCGTGGGTGGGTCTCTGACTGAGAGTGAGTGGTGCTGACAGCCTAGCCTACCAACACTGAAGGGCTTCAGTGTGTCCCTGGCACAGAGTGAGCTTCAGAATGTTCAAGCTGAGAATTATTTATATAGATAGCACAGTTGCAATCCAAGGTACGTAGTGCTGCTTCTCTAGGATGAGAGAATGGCTTTGAGAAGAAAACAAGAAGTTCTATGGACTGACTGAGATGGAATTCTGATACTATTTTAGGAAGGAATTTAGGAAGGGTCCAGAGGACAAACTCTGTCGTGGTAGAACCTGGTATAAGGCAAGTCTGCTACAAGAGCTTGAAGTTCACATATTCATCTGGCAGAAGTAGGTGGTATGCAGAAAAATACTTTCCATGCGAGTCACTTGAGTAAATAAGTACAGAGTGGTTGAAATGGAGGCAGCCTGATGGGTGGTTTTGTATGTAATAACACTTTCATGAATCTCAAGGGATGGACAGAAACTGGCTTATTTTATTTATTTTGTTACATTTGTACCCCGCGCTTTCCCACTCATGGCAGGCTCAATGCGGCTTACATATTGTATACAGGTACTTATTTGTACCTGGGGCAATGGAGGGTTAAGTGACTTGCCCAAAGTCACAAGGAGCTGCCTGTGCCTGAAGTGGGAATCGAACTCAGTTCCTCAGTTCCCCAGGAACAAAGTCCACCACCCTAACCACTAGGCCACTCCTCCACTCCATTCAATCCTTGGGTGGAAAGTACTAGGGTAGGAAGACAGCATGAAAACAGGATATAGTGCTCTCTGGCAATACACCAGAGTGAAATACTTTCCACTTGAAACGGTAAGATTTTTACATAGCCGCTTTAGCCTTTCCTTATAGGGAAGTCATCCCATCTCCATCATTTTTGTCACCCTTCTCTGTACCTTTTCTAATCCCACTACATCTTTTTTGAGAGACGGTGACCAGAATTGCACACAGTATTGAACGTGCGGTCACAGCATGGAGCAATACAGAGGCATTATAGTGTCCTCATTTTTGTTTTCCATTCCTTTCCTAATAATTCCTAATATTCTATTTACTTTCTATGCCGCTGCCATACACTGAGCAGAGGGTTTCAAAACACTATCAACGATGACACCTAGATCTTTTTCCTGGTCAGTGACTCCTAATGTGGAACCATGGTTTCATGTAGCTATAAGTTCAGGTTCCTCTTTCCCAAATGCATCACTTTGCACATGCTCACATTAAACGTCATCTGACATTTATATGTCCAGACTCTCAGTCTTTTAAGGTCTTCTTGTAATTTTTCACAATCCTCTTGTGATTTAACACCTTTGAATAACTTTGTGTCATCAGCAAATCTAATTACGTCACTAGTTACTCCCATCTCTAGATCATTTATAAATATGTTAAAAAGCAGCGGTCCCAGCACAGACCCCTGGGGAACACCACTATCTACCCTTCTCCATTGAGAATACTGACCATTTAACACTACTCTCTGTTTTCTATCTTTTAACCAGTTTTTAATCCACAATAAAATACTACCTCCTATCCCATGATTTTCCAATTTCCTCTGGAGTCTTTAATGAGGTACTTTGTCAAACGGTTTTTGAAAATCCAGATACACAATATCCTGACTCACCTTTATCCACATGTTTGTTCACCCCTTCAAAGAACTATAGTAGATTAGTGAGGCAAGGTTTCCCTTCACTAAATCCATGTTGACTGTCTCATTAATCCATGCTTTTGAATATGCTCTGTAATTTTGTTCTTTAAAATAGTCTCTACCATTTTGCCCGGCACCGACGTCAGGCTCACAGTTCTATAATTTCCTGGATCATCTCTGGAACCCTTAAAAAAAAAAAAATCAGTGTTATACTGGCCACCCTCCAATCTCCCGGTACCATGCTTGATTGTAAAAATATGTTACATATTACTAACAATAGTAATGCAAGTTTATTTTTTAATTCTATCAATACTCTGGGATGTATACCATCCAGTCCAGGCGAATTGCTACTTTTCAATTTGTCAAATTGCCCCATTACATCCTCCAGGTTTACAGAGATTTGTTTCAGTTTTTCTGACTCATGAGCACTGAATACCATTTCTGGCACCGGTATCTGTCTTCACCACATCTTCCTCGGTGAAGACCAAAGCTAAGAATTAATTTAATCTCTCCGCTATGGCCTTGTCTTCCCTGAGTGCCTCCTTTACCCCTCGGTTATCCAGCGGTCCAACTGATTCCCTTGCTGGCTTCTTGCTTTTAATATACCTAAAGAAGAGGTGTAGTAAGAAGAGTGTAGGAAATCTATCGCAAATCTTCTTGGGGTGGTTATGGTCTATAAAGAGTTTTAAGTGTATGTGTGTGTTTTTTAAAATTGAATCACAAACCTCCGTTACTTTGCTACCAAAGTGTCTTCATGAAAAGGGATACCAGCTAAACAATCTTGGACTGCAGATTCGACGTTAAAGTCTCTGAGCCAGGAAAGGCATTGCATTGGAACTCCTAAGTTGGAGATGTGAGGAAGCATCAAAGGTCTGTCTTGTTAGATATTTGTGGCAGTCCAGACGTTTCCTGTGAAGCTTAAGAAACTCAGAAGCTTTTTCAGGAGAAAAAGAAGTCCGCAAAGGAGACAGCACTCTGTATTAGTGACTTTCAGCAAATTGTAGAATAATATTGAGCATTTATGGTTGGTTAGCAAAGAGGCTTGACATGTTTGCTGCCAAAAGAGGGTTTCTAGCTTCCTTGCCAGAAGGAGAAGCAGCATGAGATTTTGCACTGTAAGTGCGCTTGAGGGTGGATTTCACAACTAATTAATTATGGGGTAGTTGTGTATTGTCAACTCCAATATATTTTAGTATTTTGTAGATGCTATCAATGATCTTTGGAGCAACCGGAACTGTCAATGGAGCCTCCAAGTTTTGTTACTCTTGTATCCCACATTTTCCCACCTATTTGTAGGCTCTGTGCCATGGGCAACACTTCCGATCACCAGACCGTGAGTAAAGTGCCTATTATATTTCAAAATATTGAGACTTTACAACTGTTACATCTGGGAAAGTGAGCCCTTGTGCCCCGGCTGAGCATGGCGAAGATGGAGCAGAACTGTGCTCGGTCAGGCAGCCAGACAACCCCTAGCTTCACCTGGGAAGCGACCGCCGTTCCCCGAGAGTTGAGCCCCCAGGTGCAGGCGGCCACCAGGACTTCCGGAACCAGCGAGGTGAACGGCCACCAACCAGACAGGCGGGAAACCTGACACAGTCCAGGAACCAGGGAGGCAGCAACACAGTAGAGTAGTCAGGAGTCAGTCCAAAATCTGGGCAGGCAACAATACAGCAGAGTAGTCAGAAAACAATCCAAGGGTCAAAACACAGGAACACAGGATCATAAGCTAACCGGCAGTAGAACACAGATGAGGACCGCGACCTCTACAGCAACAGAAGCCGAAGCATGGAAGAACTGGTGACAGTGCTTTAAATAGTGCAGGAATTAGGCTCAAACATGTGCAGCTGTTCCAAGATGGCTGCCTCCATCAGAGGAGACGTCTTACGCCCAAATATGGGCTTCCTTCCTGAAGCCGCCCAACTCCAAGATGGCTGCCACAACCTAAGATGCCCATCTCCAAGATGGCCACCACATCCTCGCATGCCCATACCCTGCGCAAGCAGGGTGTACACCTGGAGGAGCGTAACAACAACTGACAAGGCTTGAAAGGCCTGACAGTAAAAACCAAAGTAAAAACTGAATAATTGCTAGTGAACTGAAGACACCTTCAGCAGGATGGGCGTGCCTGAGGAGCCTTTTGCACTGCATTTGATCAACCGAAGGCAGGCTTGTGAGGAGAGCAGATTGGGGCAACATGGTCTTAATAGTAACCACAGGAAATATATACCATAATGAATACCCTCAAACTACTCCTAATAATCTACTCCCTAACACTGATCCACCCCACTTGCAGAAAACAACATCATACCCATACTACACAATCATTATAGATTGATCAAATACACCACACCTCACCAAACTGATTACAACCTAAACAAAGGAAGAACACTTACATGGGAACAACCACAGCAGAAGGGAAAAAAGGGCCCAAACAAACTCACCTCAACAAAGAAACGACAACTAACAAAAGTCCACTTAACACCAAATACAGAAGACCCATTTCAAACAATCCAAGTGGGCTACGTCAACGGTAGATCCGTTGTAAATAAAACAGAAATTTCTAACAGACTGGATCCATGTCAGAAAACCTCGACCTACTCTTCCTCACTGAAACTTGGATACATGACCAAAAGGACCCTATAATCCTACACCTGTGCCCTCCAGGATACAAAATCATACACTGGACCAGAAAAGAAGAGAGGCAGAGGCATTGCACTAATCTATCGGTCCCACTTTACCACCGCCGAGTCCATAACACCTCAACTTGAAATTGCCTCAATCAGAATCCACAACAAAAACCTACGCGATCATTTGAATTGTGTCTTGTTTTACAGACCTCCAGGTAATTGGAACGAAGGCCAGACCAACTTCATGGACTTCATTTCAAACACATGTGTAACCAACTCCAATACACTAGTACTAGGAGACATCAACCTTCACTTAGAAGACCCGAACTCTATCAACGACACACGAGAATGTAAGGAATTTCTCCGTTTATGTGATCTCAAATGGCCAAAAATGCAAGCAACCCACGTCAAAGGGCACACACTTGATCTCATCTCACACAAGCTCTCAGAAATGGAAAGAAAATGACACAATATAGAAAAATGTATGTTGAAGTATATGATGTTGCGATAGCAACGTCCTCAACTTTGTCCCTATTTCTAGGGCCTTAAATGCCAGCGATGAAAAACCAACCCTACTTTTTTAAGGGGTTTGAAACATGCTCTAATGAAAATGATTAAAAAGAGTTTCCAGAAGGTCTTTTTTTGTAAAAGTGGGCTAAAAATACCCTATTTTTGGCGTTTTTGCAAAAATCATCAACTTTACACTCAATTTGTGAACTAATAGAAAATATTAGAATGGAATTTTATATTCGAAAACCTTGTGTTGATAAACATGAAACTTTGCACACAACAACTTATCACACCTTTAATTCCAGAGATATAAAAAGCCAAACGTTACAATTTTTTCATGCCGCAAATTTTTCGGACCAAGTTTGCTCCAAGTTTTCTTCATGGAAATCGCTCATGAAGATTTTTTTTTATTGTTTTGTTTAATACAGCGCAAAAAGTTGTACAAGATGGCCAAGTTTTGTTTCTCTCAACAAAATGTTGCCGGAGATACAGTGTCTCAAAGTTGCCAAAATCTCGGAGTCATACCATAGAAGGCTGCAGTATGGGGTAAAACAGATTACTATATCTCAGCAAGTATTGCATCAGCGAACGTAAAACTTTACCAATGTTCATTGGGGACATGTATGAATGTTCACAGAAAATTTCATCGAAATCTGTGATGGTTGAGCAGGGCACTTCTCTGAAATCAGACCACTTGACATGGAATTACCCCCTTGCAACTCAGGTGGACTCTCTCAAGGACCCATCTGAAAGACAGAATGTATCTGGATCCTTCATAGCAATTGGGCCCTGCTGAAGTAGACCCAAAACCTGCAGCAGGGCACCCGCTAACAGATGATCTAAGCCCTCATATCATGGTCTGCAGGGCCAGTCTGGAACCACCAGGATGATTAGAAACAATGCTCTAGAGTAACCAACTGATCAGGGACTATGGGGGGGGGGGGGGGGGGGGGGGAAGGGAGATGGGGAATAGGCACCATCCTTGGCCATGGTTGCAATAATGGGTAAATTCCGGCTGTGCAGTGCACTCTTTTGCAACTGAAAAACTGAGGAGCCTTAGCATTCTGCTCAGCCAGAATCAGAATCAGATCAAGAACTGGGGCTCACCACTGCTCCACCAACTGGAAGGCTGATGGGCTCAGCTCCCATTCTCCCAGATCCAGTACATGCTGGCTGAGAAAGAATATTCTTCAACTCTACATAAGCTGCTGAGAACAACAGCCGGGTTGCTCTCTGCCTAGCAGCATGTGCCAACACTGCACTCCTGGAGCTCCTCTGCTTGTTAACATAAGCCACCACTATGGCACTGTAAGACATCACCCAACAGCCTTCCTCTTCACTAGGCCTCTGCTGCACTGGGCAGAGAAATACGGTCTGTCTCAATAACAGACTATGGACTTTTCTACCAGGAATTTGTTCAAACCTTTTTTAAACCCATACACTAACTGCTGTTACAACATCCTCCAGCAAAGAGTTCCAGAGCTTAACTATTCGTTGAGTGAAAAAATATTTCTTCCTATTTGGTTTAAAAGTATTTCTATGTAACTTCGAGTGTCCCCTAGTCTTTGTAATTTTGGAATGAGTAAAAAATCAATTTACTTCTACTTGTTCTACACCACACAGGATTTTGTAGACCTCAATCATATCTTCCCTCATCCGTCTCTTTTCCAAGCTGAAGAGCCCTAACCTCTTTAGCCTTTCCTCATACAAGAGGACATTCTCTGCCTCTTATCTACTGGTAGCATGGTTTAACACATCACTCTTGACTAGTTCAGTAGGATGGAGATGAATATGTGTTTGTAGCAACACAGTCATGTTTCTCCTACCTCTGATCACCCTAAGGTTTTTCCTTCATCTCCAACCTCCAAACTCTTCCTATGCCATCCTCTCCCACGCCATCTACTTCTGGTTCCTTCAACCTCCTGGGAATAAACTGAATCCAATCTGGTCCATTCTCAAAAAACGCACGGGCTCACTGGCTAGCTAGCTGTGATGATTTCTTGCCTCACAAGATTTGCAGAGTCAGTAAGTGCTAGCACACAAAATTTGAAAGTGCTTGCAATGCCATTGAAAATCACACTTTTCTTTAAAAGCCAAACATAAGTGGTCCACTAGTACTCCCTGCTCCCCTTCTCATCGATAGCAATAGGCAGGATAGATTTTGTCAGTTGCCCCATCCTACTCCCACTTTATGATAACTTTGACCTGGCCCTGCCCTGTTTTAACACATGGATCAGGTATTTAACCAAAATTTGGTAGAGTGCCACCACATTATAAAGAGATCACCTACCAATTTCAGTCAGTTCAGGGAAAAAGGATCCTGATCTAAGCATGTGCATACACAAGGCAACTAACAGTAGCATTTTAGAAGACAATGCCCTACATTTTATCATCAATTACGCTGAAGATCATGTAAGATTTATTTTCTACATTCCAATGCTCAGTCTTTGAAAGAATGGGGATCGACAATGTTGGCTTGTCTTAAATCCTTGAATAGATGCAATAATATGCATCAAGTAACCCATCAGTATATAGGGAAAATCATGTGATGGCACTAAGGCTTGCTTACTTAGAAAGGTTTTCTCACAAATGATGTAAATAAGCCAATCCATTATGCTGGGATTAAATGAGGAAACTACATGCAGTTTCTATGGATACCAAACTGACCTTCATTGTTATCGAGGACAACACACTTATAAAAGCTAGTGGTCATTTACAACAAACTCTTTAAGCTTCTCTAGAATGGCCAAATCCGGTTTCAAATGGAAAGATTTCATACTGAAGTAGGCACGTGCCATTTATGCTGATTAGTATTAAACTGCAATGAGCAAATATCTGGAACACAATCTCTAACATACCTTGAAGAGGAGATGAAGGTTAGCACAATATCACTTAGATAAGTAATGCTTACCTTTTCTCTTGTAGTTTACTCAGATGAAATACATTGTCACATTTCACATATGTTCAGTCAAGTGTGATGAAGCAAATTTCCTTCACAGCCTTCATGTCATTCTTCCTACCTAACAACAAAAGACCACTTAAGTTATCTTTCTCTAAATACTTGTTCAGAAAATTTGAAACACACTTCACCAATCTGAAAACATGGATACTACCAAACAATTACTGAAAGGCAATATAATTATGAGGGTTGTATGTACAGGGTGATTTTTCTAAGGCATATTTGATACATACTGCCTAACACTATCTGCTAACTTCCCAGAGAATCAGCTTTTATAAATATATCACAAAGTTTATACCAAGGCATCAAACAAGTGAAGAAAACACACTCAGCATGGCTCATGAATTCTTTACAATTCTTTTCATGTAAATGCGTTGTGCACATGGGGAAGGGGTACACTTGTGTGTCTGTCATGTTGCTAATGTGTGTGTGCACGTTCTGTGTCCCTGATCAAGAATGGAGATCAAAGGCAACTTGAAAGATGTAATTTCTCAATCACTATGTTACAATGAAATCAGCGTATGTATACTGCACTGCAGCTGTTGGAACTGCTTCTCCCATAGAAATGTATTAGGGCTTTTTTTTTTTTTTTTTTGATGGGGTTCATTTATTTCTACCTCCCAACAAATGCAGAACTTTACTTCTACAGCATCCAGACTTCCTCCAGGCCATTACTTTTTCTGTGACTAGAGCTGCCTTTCCTGTACACCCTCCCCCCCAATTGCCTTCCTATTGGCTACATCCTACCTATAGTCTGTTGCTAGTTAAAACTGTGGCATATGGAGCAGGAGCAGGTTCACTCATACTGCTTGGTGGTGAGGAACTAGAGAAGTGCAGATAGAGGTTTTAAACTCAGAAAAATTGTCCAGACATATTACTTATCATTCTACCTTCTGGACATTAATATAAAATTCTCCTCAACTTCTGAAAAAAGCCATTCAGTTGGTAATCCTAACCTCCTGAGCCCCCTATGTATGACGTATATGCATAGTTTGCCAATGGCTTAATTTGGCCCTGCCTATGGCCTGTAAGCACAGCTATGGAACAGTAGTTTTAAGGGGTGGGTGCAGTTTGGTGGTGGTGTGGCAGTTACAGAGAGTAGTTTTTGGGTGTGATGAAGTTGCAGGGGGTAATTTGATGGGGTGATATTTTGGGCTGGAGCAGTTTGTGAGATGGTGGGGCAGTTGCAAGGGGTAGTTTAAAAGGTGCAATTCCTTACTCTTTCAAACCCTCAAACTACTTTGTCCTGTCCTCAAACTGAAACATTTGAGTCTAAGTTTCTATGCTATATAGATGCCGTAGCTCCTTCTTCAATAGAAATGCACCGGACCACTGTTTGGGGAGGGCTTATTTCTACTCCAATACAACTTAGCCCATTTTCAAACTTATGCCTTTTTAGTTGTTTTCCTTCAAAGCCCCGTTTCATCACATTCCATTAAAATTTTAGAGAGTTATTTTGCCCCAAGGCAGAGATTCTCCACCCCTTTTTAGGGAAATACCATGGCACACCTACTGAGCTTGAGTGAGTTGGTTGTTCTCCCATCGGGTAGGCTACAATGTTAGGACAGAAGAGAATGAGGGTGGGTATGATACTGAAATATTGCCAGTTGGATATAAACATCTTTCCATGCCAAGCAGGGCACTGTTCCCTTCCCAAGGAGGTTCAAAAAGAATGCTGAATCTTTCTCCATAGACTCCAAATGAACTGTGGTCTCTTCCATCATGGCCAGGCAGTTAATAGACTTCTACGTATTAGGCTGGGACATCTTCCTACGCTGGCCCGAAGGAGCAGTGTGGCTGCCTGCACAGAATGGGTGGGTTTTTTTTTTTTTTTTTTGGGGGGGGGGGGGGGGGGGATGGAATGCTTGAGAGTTTTGAAAGCAGGATCAGGGCACAATGAAGCATGAGTGGAGTGGCCGCAGCAGTAGCTCTGGTGAGCAGCTTGCTCAGGAGAAAGGCTAGAGAGCAACTGTATCAATGAGCACTTTAACTTTTTCCTTTCTGCTATTAAAAACTCTCTCTCTCTCTCAAGGTTGCGCAAAGGACAGGGAAACTGAAGCAGGTGTATATTTAAACTTACACTGCCAATCAATATTTTTCAGAATAAGATTAAATGGTGTGGTAGCTGTGTTATTTCTATTACTTTTAAAAGTGGACTAATTTAATACACATTTTGATTAGCTTTCAAAGGTAATACCTTCTTCAGATCAGAAATGAGCAAATGATGACATTATCAGAACATGTGTTAAACATCAAATGTAACAAATAAATAAAAGCATTCTAATGGCAGACTCATGGGGTAGGGGTGGGGTTAGAAACAGAGAGAGATGGATGGGTGATCAGACGGATCTTTGTTTAGTCCTGTCTGGTGGGCATCATTTTAACTTCAACGGTTTTACGTTCCTGGATGGTTTTAAAATGTCCCTTTAGTATTCTTACAGGCACAGCAGAGGAAGAACCTCTACGACAAAAACAGCACAAGCAGAAGAGAGCAGCAGCTGGCCAAAGGACAATTCAACACAGGAAATGGTGCTTAAAACAGCTTTATTTGCTGCTTGAAAGGGAGGACCCAACACGGTCTGTGTTTCTGTGGTACAAACCGCATGCTTCAGGTGTCACAATAACGTGTGTGTGTCATACATAAAAGAATGCCCTAGTACAATGGTTCCCAAACCTGCAGGGGGATGATCAGAAGCAAACGCCGGCGCTAGAGGCCATGTTCAGTTTCAGGTGGCAGTTGAGCAATGTCGGATAAGCAGGCCGATACCTTGGCCTGGGTTTCGGCACTGATGTCTGGTGTGGAGAGATAAAGCTGGGTGTCATCGGCATAAAGATGATATTGGAAACCATGAGATAAGATCAAAGAGCCCAGGGAAGAGGTGTAGATTGAAAAAAGAAGGGGTCCAAGGACAGATCACTGAGGAACTCCAACAGAGAGCGGGATGGGGGTGGAGGAAGAGCCATGAGAATATACTCTGAAGGTACGGTGGGAGAGATAAGAGGAGAACCAGGAGAGGACAGAGCCCTGGAACCCAAATGAGGACAGTGTGGCAAGAAGTAAATTGTGATTGACAGTGTCAAAAGCGGCAGATAGATAGGTGGATGAGGGTGGAGTAGTGACCTTTGGATTTGGCAAGGAACAGGTCATTGCAGACTTTAGATAGTGCCGTTTCTGTCGAGTGTAGGGAGCGAAAGCCGGATTGAAGTGGATCGAGGATTGCATGAGAGGAGAGAAAATCAAGGCAATGGCTGTGAACGGCGCGTTCAAGTATCTTGGAGAGGAAGGGTAGGAGGGAAATGGGGCGGTAGTTGGAGGGACAGGTAGGGTCAAGTGATGGTTTTTTGCGGAGAGGTGTGACTACAGCATGCTTGAAGGTGTCAGGGACAGTAGCAGTGGAGAGAGAGAGGTTGAGGATATGACAGATGGGGGGGGGGGGGGGGGGGTGACAGTAGGAGAGATGGTGTTAAGTAAGTTGGTGGGGATGGGGTCTGAGGAACAGGTAGTACATTTCGAGGAGGAAAGAAGATGGGCGGTTTCCTCTTCGGTGATATCAGGAAAAGAGGAGAAGGAGGCCTGGGTTGGTTGGTCGAGGGAGTGGGTTATAGGGTGAAGAGGAGGAGATGGTTTGGTGGTGAATTTGAGATTGATCTTCTGCACCTTGTTGCGGAAGTAGTCAGCCAGTGATTGAGGAGAGAGTGAGGGGGGTGGGAGTGGAGGGCACTTTGAGGAGGGAGTTAAGGGCAGCGAAGAGACGACGAGGGTTTGAGCTGAGGGAATTAGTCAATTGGATGTAATAGTCCTGTTTGGTGAGGAATAGGGAGGACTGGAAGGAGAATAGCATGAATATGTAGTGAATGAAATCAGTATGGGTGCGGGATTTCCTCCAGAGGCGTTCAGCCGATCGGGCGCAGGAGCGAAGGTGTCAGGTGCAAGGGGTCAGCCAAGGCTGGGGATTAGTACGTCTTGTGGGACGGGAGATGGATGGTGCAAGGGTGTCCAGAGCAGAGGAGAAAGTGGCATTGTAAGTGGAGACAGCCTTGTCAACAGACTCAGAGGACATGATGGAAGGGAGGAGATCAGAGATACTAGAGGATAAGGTGGGAGGGTCCACAGCCTGGAGATTCCTGGAAGTAGTGGTTAATGTTGGGCGGGACTGAGGGGGAGGGTGATGAGTGTGAAGGTGATCAGGTGATGGTCAGACAGAGGAAGAGCTGAGGCGCAGAAATTGGAGGGTGAGCAGGTAGAGGAGAGGATGAGGTCAAGACAGTGGCCAGATTGGTGAGTAGGGGTGGTGGAGCTCAGTTGGAGGTTGAATGAGGAGGTTAGAGTGAGGAACTGAGAAGCGTATGAGTCAGATGGGTTATCAGTGTGTATGTTAAAATCTCCGAGAATGAGGGATGGGGATGAGTGCTCAAGAAAAATGGAGAGCCAGGCATCGAAGTCGGTGGGGAAGGAAGAGAGGGACTTATCAGGGGGGTGGTAAATGACTGCAACTCTGAGTGGCAGCTGGTAGAATAGACGGATGGAATGAACTTCAAAGGATGAGAAGCAGTGAGACTGCGGTAGGAGGAGAGGTTGAAAAGTGCAGGAGGGCGAAAGTAGTAACCCGACGCCGTCACCGCGGCCAACTGGGCGGGGAGAATGGGAGAAAAGATAACCTCCATGGCATAGGGCCGCGACTGAGGCAGTCGTCAGGGGTGAGCCAGGTTTCAGTTTTACTTTGTTGACACAGATTTCTTTAAAGAAATTATCTTCAGTGAATCCAGCTTCCTCTTTGGCAGATGTGTTTCCCCTGAAATTGATCAAGGAATGTTAGACTTTTGCACCAGTGTTTTTGGATTTTCTTAATTCCAGTCTTTTGGATGCTGTTTTCCCAGATATTAGGTCACTGTTGGAAACAGGATACTGGGCTTGATGGACCTTCGTCTGTCCCAGTATGGCAACACGTATGTTCTTATGTAATTCATCCTTTATAAAAAAATAAATAAATAAATAAAACTGGCTTGGTCAGAGCACATTCACACAATTTTAGACCTATGTCTAATCTGCTATTTATGGCTGAAATCCATGAAAAAGCAGTTGCTCAACAAGTTGGTCAGTTTTGGGAAACAACCAATGTTTTCACCCAAGACAGTTCAGATTTCGTACTGGTCATAGTATGGAGACTTTATTGGTTAAGTTGCTTGATGAGCTACTGACACACAGAGAGTTGTAGAGATGTTATGATTATTTAATTAGATCATTTTACTGCAAGGGAATTCTATGCAAAAAAATTCTGCAAAATGTTGCAAAGTTAATTTGTAGTGTTTTGCGTAGAATTCCCCCATCATAAGGCCTGAAATCCTTTCCTGCCTTTTCATTTCTCAGACTCCAATCTCCTCAGTTCCCTCTCCCTTTAAATCCCAACATAGCCCATCATTCTGTCTGCCCCTAAAGTCATCTCTCCATGCAACACCCTAACATCTCATTCTTTCTCCTCACCACCCCCCCCCCCCAGCTATCACTGTACCTTTCCCCTCACCCTAACCCACATGGTAACCTTCAGCTTGCTGCTCCCACCCCCATGGTACATTCATCCCTTTATTCTGCCCTCAACCCTCACCCCTTTACTCTACCCTCAACACCCCCCCCCCCCCACAATGGCACATTCACCCTCTCCTCTGCCCTCAACCCTCTCTCCATGGCACATTCACCCCTCTTCTCTGCACTCAACCCTCTCCCCATGGCACATTCACCCCTCTTCTCTGCCCTCAACCCTCCCCCATGGCATTCACCCCTCTTCTCTGCCCTCAACCCTCCCCACCCCATGGCACATTCACCCCTCTTCTCTGCCCTCAACCCTCCCTACCCCATGGCACATTCACCCTTTTATTCTGCCCTCAGTCTCCCCGTTGCACATGATTCACCCCTTTAGACTCTAGACTGCCCCAACTTGACATTTCGTCCTTTCGATTGTAAGCTCCTTTGAGCAGGGACTGTCCTTCTTTGTTAAACTGTACAGCGCTGCGTAACTCTAGTAGCACTCTAAAAATGTTAAGTAGTAGTAGTAGATTCACCCCTTTAGTCTGCCCCCAGTCTCTCACTGCACATTCACCTTTTCTCTGGCAGCAGCTCTGCTCATTCCTCTTCCCTGCTGAGTTTCCCCTGGCAAGGAGGAAGTGACTTGCTGTGCCGCAGTACACTTCCTCCCCCTGTGCTGGATTAGATCTCACACTTTATGTGAACTGTGGGATCTCGGTTCACATAAAGTCAGGTCTAAGCCGGAACAGGAAGAGGAAGTGACCTGCTGTGTCGCAGTTCACTTCCAACTCTTCTTGCCACACGAGCTTAGAACTGGAGGGGAAGAGTAAGCAGAGCTGCTGCTGCCCATGCCTACCTTGAATTCTGCACAGCATGTGCAGAATTCTGTGCATCCTGAAGGGATTGGGAATTCTGCATAAATTCTGCACTGTGCAGCTGCGACAAATTCCCCCAGGAGTATAATTTGCTTTGTTTAGCTAGATTGGCTAAACGAGTTGTTTTAAATTTGTTTCAATTTTATTTTTAATTCTATTCATTTAGGGTAGTGATTAATGATCATCTAGGAAATTTTCCTTTTGCATTTGCAGTTTCTCAAGGAACAGTCTTAGCCCCAATTCTATTTAATGTGTTTGATCATTTAGCTTATTTAATTCAAGGTTTGGGTTTCAGCGCTTAATTTTATGCTGATATTCAGCAGGTGATTGTTAGCGATTCATGGAATTCTCAATTTCAAGTAGAACTTGGGTCTAAATTAGATCAGATATCTAATTGACTTATCGCACATAAACTTTCTGAACCCAAAGAAATGTAAGGGTTTATGAATTTCTAAAAGCAAAATGTTGCCTTTTCTTCCACAGATTCAAGCTTACCCAATTTCAGTTAAAGATAATATTTTGCCACTAGGTGTAATCTGGGATTCAAAGTTAACTTTTGGCTCTTATATTTCAAATATTGTGACAACCTCTTTTTTTCTATTTGAAATAAATTAGATCATTATGGCACCATTTTACCGCCACCTGGTAAAAGGAATTTCCAGGCAGGACATGAAAACAGCCATGCAGTAAGTGAAAACACTTGCTGCATGGCCATTTCCTGGGGGAGCCCTTACTGCCTAATGAGGGCAAAAAAAATTCAGACTTGCCAGAAATGGCATGCGGGGATGGAACTACTGTCGAGCTCCCAAGTGAGCCCAGTGGTAGAGCCGCTTTTCCACAAACTCACTGTGGGCTTGATGCGCCTTTGTAAAAGGGCCCCTAAAAAACTTTTTGGGAAAAAGGGGCGAAGAATATCCTTTTGCACGTTTTGGTTTTGTCAATAATCGATTACTGCAATTCTCTGTTGGTGGGGTGTTTTCAGCACAACTGTTTGCAGTTAATTGAAAATACAGCAATTAAACTCTTATTTGATCGACACCTTTGCTCAGAGAACACTGACTACCAGTGATGGCCAGAATTAAATATAAAATTTTGGTTATGGCTCATTTCACTGTTGCTATGGGTAGATCTCAATACTTGTATATGTTGTTAATTTCTTATCAATCTTCAAGACAATTACGGTCTCCTTAGGCTAATTTTTTGGCTGTTCCATTGTACTCAAGATTTTAGACATATTCCTCTAGAAAAACAGATTTTAATATAGTTGCACTAAATTTTTGGAATACATTGAGGCTTATTTTCAAAGCACTTAGCCTCCCAAAGTTCCATAGAAACCTATGGAACTTAGCCTCCCAAAGTGCTTTGAAAATATGCCTCTTTGTCATTGGATTTGTGACTGGAAACTACAATTGTCTGTTTAAAAAAGCCTTCAAAACTTGGATATTTAGCCAATCCTTTTCAGTTGTTCAAGGATTAAAAGCCTTGAAATTTTGTTGTTTAGAAGAGTTGGGTAATCCTCTGTGTGGTTTCTGTTAGTCTGTTTTTGGTATCAGGAGTTATTTAGGTAATCTTTTGATACTTTTGTTTGTCTCCTGGAGCGCCAAGATGATGTATGTTCTTAGTAGTTGTTTTACCTTTCTAATTGTGCCTCTGAGTTTTCTGTTAAATATCATAGTCTTAAGGTTTCAATTGTAGTGCTAGCCTCATACTTTTCCTATTTGTATCTTGTCCTGTTTCATATAAGAACATAATAGCCATACTGGGTCAATCAATGGTTCATCTAGCCTAGTATCCGACTTCCAATCCAGGTCACAAGTACCTGGCAGAAACTCAATTAGTAGCAACATTCCATGCTACCAACCCAGGGGCACGCAGAGGCTTCCCTATGCCCATCTCAATAACAGAACATGGGGTTTCCTCCTGGACCTTTTTTTAATAATTTTTTTAAACCCAGATACACTACCTGCTGTTACCACATTCTCCGGCAAAGAGTTCCAGAGCTTAACTATTCTGTAAGTGGAAAAATATTTCCTCCTACTGGTATTTGTTTTTAAAGTATTTCCATGTAATTTCACTGAGTAGCAAGAGATACCACCTACTGGATCAGAACAATGGGGCCGATGCTAAGAAATATTATATAAATAGCAGGCTACTTATGACAATCTTTTTAAAAAGATTCCCTCTTGAATAATTTAAGGCTCCTTTTACTAAGCTGCGTGTTAGCGTGCAATTACCGCAACTTAAAACGGCTTACCGCAGCAGAGGCTGTTTTTCTAGCATGTCAGGGCCCTTTTTACTGCAGTGGGTAAAATGTCCCCCCCAAAATAGCCACATGGTAAGATAATCCTTACTGTGTGGCCATGTAGTGGGGAGCACTTACCGCCATCCATTGAGGTGACGGTAAGGGCTCCCTGTGGTAACCAGGCAGCATGTGGCGATGCCCGATTACCAGTGGGTTATCACCACGCTACGGAAAAAAAAAGAAGAAAATTTCCGGAGTGCCGGACATGGTGCGCGCTCCAGCCGGAACTACCGTTGGTAGCGACATTGTCCAGCAGTAGTTCTGGATTAACAAGCAGTTGGGCTTACCACTGCTTTGGGAAAGACCTTTATAGTCTATTAGCTTCTGCATCCTGTCCAGAGGAGAAGGGCTCCTATGAATTACATATTCCATGGAGGCTGAAGAGTTGATTTTTCAAAATTGATGCGACACAGAGATGATGTTTAGGTATTTTCCTCAACTAGATGGCTAGATCTGGTGATGAACCTACTAGAAGCAAGCTGTCTAGTTAAAGAAACACAAGTCCTTGCTTCTGTAGGTAAGTGGCCACAACTACAAGGCACTTGGTAAACCCCAGGACCTAAACTGTCTGAACAGAAGGGCTTGGTATTGGCAACAGTCATTCTACAAGATAACACAAAGATACTTCTTGCAAATTGGAAAAGTACTCTACATAAACAATTTAACATGCCTTTCAGTGTATTTTACGAGGAAAAACATGCCTCAAGTAAGCAAAACCATATGCTACTTGTCATCACACCACCCACTTCCACTCAACTTAATTAGAAGAAGAAATGTTTCCTCATGAAGTGTAGTGCTACTTTGTACTTGTGGATTATCTGATCAATCTTCCAGCCATGAATGCTATAAGTTCCATTCAAGAACTCAGCGCCTGTGATCTAGTCAAACTATTGAAGAAAGGTTAGTGACAATAAAATGCCAAGCCTTTGGCATCTTATTTCTGCGAAAAATAAAACAGTTCATCTGGAATACTTGCATACACGGTGGGTTATTTTGATTCAACTACAGGATGAAGGAAATCAAACTGATAAATATTGTTATTTACAAATCTAACAAGCTATGAGGCTCATTTTCAAAGCACATAGATTTATAAAGTCACACAGCTTTGTAAGTCTATGTGCTTTGAGAATGAGCACCTATACCAACAATCGAGTCAAAATAATTTCATGAACCCTTTCCCTTGCATGAAATGACCGTTACAGTGTCAACCTTGCAGGGTTCTTAGCAGAATATTGTCCATCATATTCAACAGTTATTTGTACCCTTAATTGAAATTTGTCTTGGCACGCTCAAGATTTCAACAATTACAAGAAACTAACAATTTCCCCATATATCATGATCTTTGACAGTTTTTACTGTTTATAGAATTGTATTATTTTAGGCTTCTACATTAGCAGTTTGCAATGTCAGACTACAAAAATCACAACAAAAAAGAATGTGTGAAACTTGCAATTTCAGATTGACTGAGCAAGGTTTTAACATTTAAAAATAGCTACTTCATGGTAAAAGGATAAATATGTTGGAATGATCAAGACAGCAATTCCAGATCTTTCATAAGTATTACAGTAGTTGTGATGAAAAAATGGCATTTCATAATTACTAAGGGGGTCTCTTACGAAGCCGCAGTAGCGTTTTTAGCACATGCTCAACGCTAGAGATGCCCATATATTCCTATGGGCATCTCTAGCGTGTGCTACAAATGCTACCACGGCTTAGTAAAGACCCCTAAGATTCTAAACAAAGAACAATATACATTTAAAAGAAAGCAGAGTATACCAAACCACCAACTCCAGAAGCAAGCAAAAATGTAAATAGTGTACTAAAAGGAGTAGTAAAAATCAGCCCACTGTTTTTCTCCAGATCCTTCCTCTTTCTGGCTCCTCAGTTAGGCAGAAGAGTTGAGACTGATAAAGGAGGAAGCAGTTGATGAATATGGAGAAAAAACTACCGTATTTTTCAGACTATAAGACGCACTTTTTCCCCCCAAATTTGGGAGGAAAATGGGGGGTGCGTCTTATAGTCCGAAGGTAGAGATTTCCCTCCCTCCCTCCGAGTTCGGGATCGCCTGCCTGCCCGCCCTCCGAGTTCGGGATCGCCCTCCCCCTGGCCCTGTCACCACTTCTCCCTACTCACGCGATCTTCCCTGGTGGTCTAGTGACGTCGGGGCAGGAAAGAGCCCCCTCTTTCCTGCCCAGCGCGCTGCTCTCCATCCTCCTGTATGCAGCCTGTCGGTCTCGGCGAGATTCAAAATGGCCGCCGAGAATTGAAGTCTCGGCGGCCATTTTGAATCTCGCCGAGACCGTCAGGCTGCATACAGGAGGATGGAGAGCAGCGCGCTGGGCAGGAAAGAGGGGGCTCTTTCCTGCCCCGACGTCACTAGACCACCAGGGAAGATCGCGTGACGTGAGTAGGGAGAAGTGGTGACAGGGCCGGGGGGAGGGCGATCCCGAACTCGGAGGGAGGGATTCGGACAAGACGCACCGGAGCACCTAGGTTTTAGAGGAGGGAAAAAGGAAAATTTTTTTTTTCCTATTTCCCTCCTCTAAAACCTAGGTGCGTCTTATGGTCTGGTGCGTCTTATAGTCCGAAAAATACGGTACTATTAATCATTTTGATAGCGCTACTAGATGTTACTCAGTGTGTACACATTATAATGCAGGTACTTTCTCTGTCCCTAATGGGATCATAATCTAAGGTGTTTTTTGTACCTGGGGTAAGGAGAAATTAGGCCTTACCTGCTAATTTGCTTTCCTTTAGTCCCTCCGGACCGGCCCAGATTGTGACTGATGGGCTGTGCACGCCTACTGGAAGGCGTGCACAACCCATCAGTCACATTCTGGGCCGGTCCGGAGGGACGCTAAGGAATGGAAGGTTAGATGACTTGCTCAGGGTCACAAGGAGCTGCAGAGAGAATTGAACCCAGTTCCCCAGGATCGTAGTTCACTGCACTAACCATTAGGCTACTGTTACTGGAGGACCTTTGATGGGCAGTAAAAAGACATAAATCTACAGCAAAATAGAGTAACAGGGCATGTGAATGTTTGTGGATTACAAGAACTGGAACTGAAGTAAAGTCTTTATGTTATATAACCCACAACACAGTAAAATATGTCACCGGGGACCAGGAAACACATTTCCAGTAACTGCTTAACAATGACAATGGAGCATGATGGGAGCCAGTTATTTATAAATGATAAAACACAGCAGGGTTCGAGAAATCCCAGGCCATCAAGACACATAGAAATTGCACACCAAAACCCGTGATTTGATGCCCTACGTGTGTGTGAGGTAGGTTGTAGCACTACCTGAAACGGTACGTTTCTTTTCCTTGCTTCTGTACCATGGTTTTATTTTAGTTACATTTGTACCCCGCGCTTTCCCACTCATGGCAGGCTCAATGCAGCTTACACATACAGGTACTTATTTGTACCTGGGGCAATGGAGGGTTAAGTGACTTGCCCAGAGTCACAAGGAGCTGTGCCTGAAGTGGGAATCGAACTCGGCTCTCTATATAAACTTGAGCTGCACGTTACAGGAAGTTTGGAAGTCTTGTAGGACTTGAAACTGTAAGACCAGCTCAAACTTCCTGTACCGCACGGCTCAAGTTTGCAAAGAGCTGAATCACAGCTGTTTCTTCTGGAAACGTAGCCCGTGAGGGGAACAGGCAGCAGTGTGAGAGAGAGTGTGACACTATATAAAGGCAGTGGGAGAGTGGGTGAGAGAATGCACGAGAGAGACTTGGTAAAGCTCATGAGTAGAGGGTATGTACGAGCCCAGGATATGGTGACAGGTGAAAGAGACAATTGTCTCTGTTTCACCTATCTAGAGGGTGCTGTCATACAGCAGCTAGCATGCTTTGGTGCAGCAGACTACTGGCTTTTGCCAGTGATTTGCAGAGGCACTGTAAGGAACTGATTTACTAAAGTTTCTTACCCTAAAGACACAAAAGAGCCTTAGTAAGTCAGTTTCCGAACCCTCATCTCCTACTTCACTGGGGACAATATCAGGAGGATGGGAAAGAAGCAAGCAGATGTCTGCTGCTGGCTCCCAGATTTAGTGAAAATGTGTCAAGGCCTAAAATACAGTGGAAAAATTCAAACAAAAAAGTTAGATTATGAGCATATTTAAAAATTCTACAAAAAACTAACTTTATGTCCACATAACACAATATAATCATTACCTTTGAATAATAAAGGGAAAGGGATGAGCCTTGATTCACCGCCTTTCTGTGGTTACAAAGTGGGTTACATATTATATACAGGTACTTATTTTGTACCTGGGACAATGGAGGGTTAAGTGACTTGCCTAGAGTTACAAGGTACATAGTTAAAGGTACATGTTTGTTCTGCCCCTATTTACATGGAGGCAGGTTGCCCGCTGTTATATATATATATATTTACATGGAGGCAGGTTGCCCGCTATATATATATATATATATACATACACATATACATACATATATATATATATATATTAGACGTTGTTTGCTCCAGTTTGCCATGCCTGTTCCTTTAGAAAAGAATGTTATCCTGTAGTTCTCTGTGATAGGTCCTGAGCACGTGTCTCAGCTCCCATGGTCTTATGAGACTTTTCCTATTGACTGGCCCTAATTTCTGTGCATGCTGGCTAGTAGCTAGTTGAGAGTGGAGGGGTGGCGTAATGGTTAGTGCAGCGGGCTTTGATCCTGGCAACCTGGGTTCAATTCCCACTGCAGCTACTTGTGACCTTGGGCAAGTCACTTAACCCTCCATTGCCCCAGGTATAAAAACGTAAGAACGTGAGCCCTCGAGGGACAGAGAAAGTACCTGCTTATCACGTCTACAACACTGCGCACGTCTAGTAGCCCTATAGGGTATGATACATACCTGTAGCAGGTGTTCTCCGAGGACAGCAGGCTGATTGTTCTCACTACTGGGTGACGTCCGCGGCAGCCCCCACCAACCGGAAAAAAGCTTCGCGGGACGGTCGGGACGCAGGGCACGCCCACCGCGCATGCGCGGCCGTCTTCCCGCCCGTGCGCGACCGCTCCCGCCAGTTGAATAACTAGCAAAAGATGAAACACACAACTCCAAAGGGGAGGAGGGAGGGTAGGTGAGAACAATCAGCCTGCTGTCCTCGGAGAACACCTGCTACAGGTATGTATCATACCCTTTCTCCGAGGACAAGCAGGCTGCTTGTTCTCACGACTGGGGTATCCCTAGCTCTCAGGCTCACTCAAAACAAGAACCCAGGTCAATTGAACCTCGCAACGGCGAGGGAACAACAGAAATTGACCTACGAAGAACAACTAACTGAGAGTGCAGCCTGACCAGAATAAATTCGGGTCCTGGAGGGTGGAGTTGGATTTACACCCCAAACAGATTCTGCAGCACCGACTGCCCGAACCGACTGTCGCGTCGGGTATCCTGCTGGAGGCAGTAATGAGATGTGAATGTGTGGACAGATGACCACGTCGCAGCCTTGCAGATCTCTTCAATAGTGGCTGACTTCAAGTGGGCCACCGACGCTGCCATGGCTCTGACACT
Source organism: Microcaecilia unicolor (assembly GCF_901765095.1). Lineage (NCBI taxonomy): Eukaryota > Metazoa > Chordata > Amphibia > Gymnophiona > Siphonopidae > Microcaecilia > Microcaecilia unicolor. The sequence goes on from NC_044031.1 coordinate 595,653,419, forward strand.
ATGAGCCGTGACATGACCCTCAAGAGTCAGCCCAGCCTGGGCGTAAGTGAAGGAAATGCAATCTGCTAGCCAATTGGAGATGGTGCGTTTCCCGACAGCGACCCCTAGCCTGTTAGGGTCGAAAGAAACAAACAATTGGGCGGACTGTCTGTGGGGCTGTGTCCGCTCCAAGTAGAAGGCCAATGCTCTCTTGCAGTCCAATGTGTGCAACTGACGTTCAGCAGGGCGGGTATGCGGCCTGGGGAAGAATGTTGGCAAGACATTGACTGGTTAAGATGGAACTCCGACACCACCTTCGGCAGGAACTTTGGTGTGGGTGCGGAGCACTACTCTGTTGTGATGAAATTTGGTATACGGAGCATGAGCAACCAGGGCTTGAAGCTCACTGACCCTACGAGCTGAAGTAACTGCCACCAAGAAAATGACCTTCCAGGTCAAGTACTTCAGATGGCAGGAATTCAGTGGCTCAAAGGAGGTTTCATCAGCTGGGTGAGGACGACGTTGAGATCCCATGACACTGTAGGAGGCTTGATAGGGGGCTTTGACAAAAGCAAGCCTCGCATGAATCGAACGACTAAAGGCTCTCCAGAGATGGCTTTACCTTCACACGATAATGGTAAGCACTAATCGCACTAAGGTGATTCCTTACTGAGTTGGTCTTGAGGCCAGACTCTGTAAGTGCAGAAGGTATTCAAGCAGGTTCTGTGCAGGGCAAGAACGAGGTTCTAGGGCCTTGCTCTCACACCAAACGACAAACCTCCTCCACTTGAAAAAGTAACTCTTTTTAGTGGAATCCTTCCTAGAGCAAGCAAGACCCGGGAGACACCCTCAGACAGACCCAACGCAGCGAAGTCTACGCCCTCAACATCCAGGCCGTGAGAGCCAGGGATTGAAGGTTGGGGTGCAGCAACGCTCCGTCGTTCTGCGAAATGAGAGTCGGAAAACACTCCAATCTCCATGGTTCTTCTGAGGACAACTCCAGAAGAAGAGGGAACCAGATCTGACGGGGCCAAAAGGGCGCTATCAGAATCATGGTGCCGCGGTCTTGCTTGAGCTTCAGTAAGGTCTTCCCCACCAAAGGTATGGGAGGATAAGCATACAGGAGGCCGGTCCCCCAATGAAGGAGAAAGGCGTCCGACGCTAGCCTGCCGTGTGCCTGAAGTCTGGAACAGAACAGAGGCAGCTTGTGGTTGGTCTGAGAGGCGAAAAGGTCCACCGAGGGGTGCCCCACGCTCGGAAGATCTTGCGTACCACTCTGGCATGGAGAGACCACTCGTGCGGTTTGCAATACTCTGCTCAGTCTGTCGGCCAGACTGTTGTTTACGCCTGCCAGGTACGTGGCTTGGAGGAGCATGCCGAACTGACACGCCCAACGCCACATCCCGACGACCTCCTGACACAGGGGGCGAGATCCGGTGCCCCCCTGCTTGTTGACGTAATACATTGCAACCTGATTGTCTGTCCGAATTTGGATAATTTGGCAGGACAGCCGATCTCTGAAAGCCTTCAGTGCGTTCCAGATCGCTCGGAGCTCCAGGAGGTTGATCTGCAGATCCTTTTCCTGGAGGGACCACAGACCCTGGGTGTGAAGCCCATCGACATGGGCTCCCCACCCAGGCGAGATGCATCCGTCGTCAGCACTTTCGTGGGCTGCGGAATTTGGAATGGACGTCCCAGGGTCAAATTGGTCCGGATGGTCCACCAGAGCAGTGAAGTGCGGCAACTGGTGGAGAGGCGGATGACATCTTCTAGATTCCCGGTGGCTTGAAACCACTGGGAAGCTAGGGTCCATTGAGCAGATCTCATGTGAAGACGAGCCATGGGAGTCACATGAACTGTGGAGGCCATATGACCCAGAAGTCTCAACATCTGCCGAGCTGTGATCTGCTGAGACGCTCTGGTCTGCGAAGCCAGGGCCAAGAGATTGGTAGCCCTCGCTTCGGGAAGGTAGGCCTGAGCCGTCTGGGTATTCAGCAGCGCTCCTATGAATTCCAGAGACTGAGTAGGCTGGAGATGGGACTTTGGGTAATTGATCACAAACCCCAGCAGCTCCAGAAGTTGAATAGTGCACTGCATGGACCGGAGGGCTCCTGCCTCCGAGGTGCTCTTGACCAGCCAATCGTCGAGATATGGGAACACGTGCACTCCCAGCTTGCGTAGATATGCCGCCACCACCACGAGGCACTTTGTAAACACTCGTGGGGCAGAGGCGAGCCCAAAGGGCAGCACACAATACTGAAAGTGCCGTGCGCCCAGGCGGAATCTGAGATACTGTCTGTGAGCTGGCAGTATCGGGATGTGAGTGTATGCGTCCTTTAAATCCAGGGAACATAGCCAATCGTTTTTCTGAATCATTGGCAGAAGGGTGCCCAAGGAAAGCATCCTGAACTTTTCTTTGACCAGGAATTTGTTCAGGCCTCTCAGGTCTAGGATGGGACGCATCCCCCCTGTTTTCTTTTCCACAAGGAAGTACCTGGAATAGAATCCCTGCCCTTCCTGCCCGGGTGGTACGGGCTCGACCGCATTGGCGCTGAGAAGGGCGGAGAGTTCTTCTGCAAGTACCTGCTTGTGGCGGGAGCTGAAAGACTGAGCTCCCGGAGGGCAATTTGGAGGCAGGGAGGCCAAATTCAGGGCGTATCCGCACCGCACTATTTGGAGAACCCACTGGTCGGAGGTTATGAGAGGCCACCTTTGGTGAAAAAATTTTAACCTCCCTCCGACCGGCAGATCGTCCGGTACGGACAACTGTAGGGCGGCTATGTTCCCTTGGATCCAGTCAAAAGCCCGTCCCCGGCTTTTGCTGTGGAGGCGCAGGGGGCTGCTTAGGCGCACGCTGTTGACGAGAACGAGCGCGCTGGGGCTGTCCCTGTGCCTGACGAGGCCTTCGGGCCGGCTGGTTGTACCTACGCTTCGCAAAAGAATAGGGTGCAGCCTGCCGGGCCCGGGAAAAACGTCCACCTGTGGAGGTGGATGCTGAAGGCGCCCGGTGGGAGAGCTTGTCGAGAGCGGTTTCCCGCTGATGCAGTTGGTCCACCATCTGCTCGACCTTCTCACCAAAAATGTTATCCCCCCGGCAAGGGACGTCGGCCAGTCTCTGCTGGGTGCGGTTGTCCAGGTCAGAGGCGCGCAGCCATGAGAGCCTGCGCATCACTATACCTTGGGCCGCAGCACGAGATGCCACGTCACAGGTGTCATAAATACCCCTGGACAGGAACTTTCTGCACGCCTTCAGCTGCCTGACCACCTCCTGATAAGGCCTGGACTGCTCCGGCGGGAGCTTCTCGACCAGGTCCGCCAGTTGTTGCACATAGGTCCGCATGTGAATGCTCATATAGAGCAGGTATGATTGGATGCGGGTCACGAGCATGGAGGATTGGTAGGCCTTCCTCCCAAACGAGTCCAGAGTGCGAGACTCCCGCCCGGGGGCGCCGAGGCGGTATCCCTCGAACTCCGTGCCCTCTTGAGAGCAGAATCCACGACCGCTGAGTCATGGGGCAATTGGGGCCGCATGAGCTCTGGGTCAGAGTGGATCCTGTACTGGGACTCTGCTTTCTTGGGAATGGTGGGGTTAGTTAATGGTCGCACCCAGTTCCGAAGCAGCGTCTCCTTTAGGACATTGTGCAGCGGCACCGTGGAGGACTCTCTAGGTGGAGATGGATAGTCGAGGACCTCGAGCATCTCGGCCCTCGGCTCTTCCACAGAGACCACGGGGAAGGGAATGCTGATAGACATATCCCGCACAAAGGAGGCAAAAGAGAGACTCTCAGGAGGTGAGAGCTTCCTCTCCGGTGAAGGCGTGGGGTCCGAGGGAAGGCCCGTAGACTCCTCTGAGGAGAAATATCTAGGGTCCTCCTCTTCCCCCCACGAGTCCTCATCCTCGGTATCGGACATTAGCTCATGTAGCTGAGTCCTGAACCGGGCCCGGCTCGACGTCGAGGCACCGAGGTCTCGGTGTCGTCGAGCGGTGGACTCCCGCGCCGGTGGGGACGGAGCTCCCTCCATCAACGTCGACGGGGACTCCACCTGCGTGGCGGTCGAGACCGGCACCGCAAGCGGCGGCGGTGTCGACGGCCCCGGCGCCGGGCTAGAGCTCACCGGCGCCACAGTCATCGGCGCCGAGGGCGCAAGCACCCCCGGCGCCGGCACAGCCTGGCGCATCAGTCCTTCCAGGATCCCCGGAAGGATGGCTCTGAGGCACTCGTCTAGGCCCGCTGCCGGGAAAGGCGGTGGGGCCGGTAAGGGTGTCGGTGCCGGAAGCTGCTGGGGGCCAGGAGACGGCACCGAGGTGCCGGAACCCCGACGCGTCGGTACCTCCACAACCGACGGAGACCTCTCCTCTCGACAATGACGCTTCGGCGTCGCCTCCTCTCCGACATCCGGATGCACCGAGGGCGACCGGTGACGGCGCTTCTTATCTTTCTTCCGATGCCCGTCACCGGTGCCGGAAGGCATGGAGGAGGAGGAGGTCGATCCCCCTCGGTCTCGAGGTACCGGGTCAGACAGGGTTCGGTCCCGTGGCCCACGAGCTGAGGGAGTGACCGGGGCCGATTGCCCACGCGGCCTCTCACCCCCACTCTCACCGGCGGACCGGCGGGCCCTGTTCTCCTGGGGTCGCTGCCATCGGTGCCGATGTCTCGGGCATCGATACCGGTACCGAAGGACCGGCCGTCGATACCGATGCCGTCGAGGTCGACGTCGAGGGGCCGGCGCAAGTTCCAAAAAGACGGTCCCGCAAAACTTGCCTCGCAACCTACTACTACTACTACTTAACATTTCTAGAGCGCTACTAGGGTTACGCAACCTGAGTCCGTTTCCGGAGACCTAGACACAAAGAACACGACTTGAGATTGTGCTCCGGCCCGAGGCACTGGAGGCACCAAGCGTGGGTGTCGGTCTGCGAGATCGGCTGGCCGCAGCGACCACACTTTTTAAATCCACTCGGGACCTTCGCGGACATCGACGGAAAAATCGCGTCGGCGAAGTCGAAGTCGTCAATGGTGGCTGGAATCACACCACGGAAAAAGAAACGACCGAGCGACCACTAGTCCGCAACGTGGCGTCCCCGCTAGAAGCGAGGGAAAAAGGGGAGCGCGTGCTTCACACGCGCAGGTTTTTTTTTTTTTTTGTTTTTGTTTTTTTGTTTTTGAAACAAAAAGGGAAACCGTACGGTAACCAGAAGCAAAGCGACGATCCGCGTAAACGCGATCGAGAAAATCCGGCGGCTGAAAACAGAGAGAGTGGCAAAAGCACAACTCTCTCCAGTCGCGGAAAAAAAGGAACTGGCGGGAGCGGTCGCGCACGGGCGGGAAGACGGCCGCGCATGCGCGGTGGGCGTGCCCTGCGTCCCGACCGTCCCGCGAAGCTTTTTTCCGGTTGGTGGGGGCTGCCGCGGACGTCACCCAGTCGTGAGAACAAGCAGCCTGCTTGTCCTCGGAGAAAGAAAATCAGGTTGAGAAACTGTCTGCAGAATGCCTTTCAATGGACTGTAATATTACTATGCTGTACCTTGCTGCATGATCCCCCCCCCCCCCCCTTCTACTAGGGATGATACCACCAGGTTATTCACCAGTTTAAAAAGTATTTCAACGTCTACTCTCAGTACAGAGCTGAATCACTCCCAGTTCCTCTGTGCATACTGAGAAAGAGCTGGTTGAGAACATTACTGAAAAATGCAAAATGTATAGAATCCCCCCTGCTCAAATCATCTCTACTTTTCTCTCTCTGGCACAGACACTTCCCTTTCCCCCTGCTTTGTCTCTTTAGCCCTTACAACCTCAAAGCCTCCATCCTAGTTTTCTTACCACACTCCCCCCACCCCGTTCTCTCCTTTCCTACAACTTGTGGAGCATTCAGGACAGTGCAAATGCAAGTTCTTGTTCTCCCTCCTCACTCACAGCCAGCCACGAGTTGCTCCTCAAACATCCTCAATCCCACAGACCTCTTTTTCCAAGTAAAGCCTCTTTGAAGCTGATCACTGTAAGAGCTGCATTTGGTGGTAAGAAGTAGGACTGGAGATTACAATTGCATTTGCGTGCTCCACTCTAAAATCCCTGCCCGTCAGGATTTAACATGCAGTATGCCAATTCAGTCTCTAGCTATTAGCTAATAGAGACGTTAAAGCTTTGGCTTGGCTACTGCTGGAAACAGGATACTGGGCTAGATGGACCATTGGTCTGACCCAGTATGGCTACTCTTGTGTTCTTATGTTTTGTATTTTGTTTGGGCTTTCAGGTTTTCCTTGTTTTGCTTTTATAAATCCTTTAGAGCACAACTGGACAAAAAACACTGAAGCAACAGGAAACAAGTCCAGAAGCAGGGCAGAAAAGGCTCAAACCTGCCCTAAGCTGGTTCCTGATGGGTCAAGTCAGGAAACAAGAATCAAGATTACCAGAAATTTAAAAACACAGCTAGGCATGGAACATGGCTGCCTTCCAACCTGAAGGTCACAAGTTGGAAACTGGCTTGTATATCTAAATATTAACATTGGGGAAAAAATGCTAAAATGTAATGACATTGAAAAGCAAACCTGTCATTCTGGAAGTTTTCCTGTCCTTTTGGATTAGGATCAAATTTAGTGGAGTTCTTACCAGCTTAGGTTTTCCTGTTTTTTTGGATTAGGATCAAAATTTAGTGGCATTTTTATTTTATTTTTTAAATTTAGGTGATAGTCAATCATTACCTTTACTTTGGCTGGTTCATTCTGTCACAGAGTCCCTAGCCAGGAACTCGAGGTCCTGAATACCAGACTAAAACAAGGCAAGAAGTAGGATTGCTCAAGGTATGTTCTAATGTTATTGTACCTCCAAGAAGTACAACTGGAAATACAAGGATTACTGAAAGCAGAGTCAATCAGGAAACAGGAACCAAGATTACCAGATATACAAGGCACAGCTAGGCAAAGGCTGGTTGTAGCACACTCAAGAGGCAGAATATTACTTCCTGGAAGGCAGCTGCCTTCCATCAAGATATGCACAGGTTCAAGGCTGGCTGGTGCCTAACAGCTATTGACACTGGGACAAAAAGGCTGATATTTAAGGACACTGGAAAGGAACCTGCCATTTCAGGTTAGAAACAATATAAACAATATTTCCCTTGTTTTAATATTTCTCATGTTTTTAAATTAATAGTTTTGTTTTAAATGAGCAACAAAATACTCAGAGTGAAAGTGACAACAAGGTAATATATGTCATAAGAATAACAATGAATAAGCCACATTACAGAAGAGAGACTAAACAGCAAATGTGTCTAAATAGGTATCAAGGGTTTTCCAAATACTCAGTTCTTTAGATAAGGGTAACTTATTAGTCAAATAAGCAAGTTCATACTTTTTTTCATAATAAAACCGAATTCCACCAAATGTAAACAGAGGGGTTAGAATTGTCCTTCTAGTGATTTTACTCTCAATTGCTTTGAAATTGATAGTCAAATATTTATCTTCATCTTGAAGATTAAATTCCATTGCTAGCTATTTCCACATTAGACGTTTTAATAACTGTTCATGAGGCTTGAAAATTTGAGATATCAATTCCATATATTTGACCAGATTAGCACATTCAAAGATAACGTGTGCCAAGATGCCAACTTTAGTTTTACAAGACCAGCATATATCTGCAGAACCACCACAAAGTTTGGCTTTCCTCTGTGTCCATAATGCACGGTGGAGTAGAAAAGCATGGATTGAGTGATTGATGATGAAAGTGAGGCTCAAGGACCCCTCATCCATACCAGTTGCCACAATTCATCAGATATGTTATCTTGAATATCAATTTCCTAAACTTTGAGATTGGCAGCTGTAGTTTTTTTTAGTGCTTTGAAATGCTTGTAGAAAATTGATGCACTGTGTAATAAAACAATGCTTGAAATAAAGTAGTCGATGGCTGTGAATTGACTTGTATTTTCAATGTTCCAAGTTCTTAGATTTCAGAGCATGAGAAAGTTAGAACTAATGGAAGAATTGGGAAGGTGACATTCACTTTGAAGATGAGCAAAAATTTTTAATTTGCCATTATGAATGAGTTGGCTTAAGAACTGAATATTGCAGTTTTGCCATTTTAATCAGTTTATTGTCGATAAGAATATTATCATTGTTCCATATTACTATATCGAACAATGTCTTGGTGTTCTTTAGTAAGGCGCCAATAAACTTGAAGGAAAAAACAGTTGCTGAAATCAATGCAGAAACTGAACTCCATTTATTAGCTTTACTATTGGTAGCAGACAAAATATGAAGAGGCAAAAGGTGACAGTTCATTTAGCAGATGAACTGCTAAATGAAGTCTCTGTTAAACACCAATTATAGCCCTTATTCAGAATAAAGGCTAACTCCTCCAAATTCTTTAGAGAGCTTCAGAATTCTCATTGCAATACATGGGCTGCTATGTCCCGCCTTTAATCGCAATTAATTTTTAATTGAAATGCAGCCCTAATCAACCGTTTATCAAAGATAAATACCTATTTAATGCACTGAGACTGAGTTTTAAACGGAAAGTTTGATAACTCTTGTTGTGTGATATCTTGGTGCAATAGAAGACATCGACATCCCATTTTATCCCAATTAATTCAGAAAGAGATTCAATTTTAGAGAAGACATGTGGGATAGATGGTATGGATATATAAAATAGGAAATCATGTGCATATAATGAGAGTTTAACCTCAATATCTTGTATCTTCAGAGCAGTAATCTGAGAATTTTGTCTTGGTGTCATGGACAATGGTTCTATTGCTAAATTAAACAGAAGGGATGACAGAGGGCACATTTGTCTGGTATCTCTGGACACAGAGAAAGGGGACTGAATAATGGTTATTGACAAAACTTTTTGATTTTGGATTGAGATATAGTAATTGTATCATTTGTATGAACTTGGGGCCAAAACCAAACCAGGAAAAGATGTGAAACAGATACCTCCATTCTGTCCTATCAAAAGCTTTTTCTGCATCCAGAGACAATGCGACCAAGTTGGTCCTTTTGTATGTTAGCTAAGGGAATTATATTACAGAATAACCTGGAGTTATCAGAATTAGTAGTGCCGTCAGACATAAACCAACATTGATCTGAAAGAATTATAGAAGGCAAAATCTGAGATTATCTTAGAACAATAATTTTTGCATAAATTATAGATAGGTCTATAGTTAGAAACTAGATCTCTCCCTGGTTTAGGAAAAACAATTATTTGTGCTTCTACGAAGGTGCTAGCTATGAATTTGTCTGTATTAATTTGATTAACAAGGGTGATACGTCTTTGGAAAAAAATTTAAAGCATTCTGCATTAAAACTGTCAGGGCCTGGTGCCTTATTTAAAGGAAACGATTTTACGGCAGATTAAATTTTTTCTAAAGAAATTGGGTTTTCTAATTCATCTCTCTATATAAAACACACCTCCAACGTTCTAATGAAGCCGAAAGCCTGAAGCCGGAAGTAGTGTGTAGTTGTGTAGATCGCTGTTTGCCATGAGTGTCTGCCCAGCCCTCGCGTCACAACGTGATGTCGTCGAGGGCGGAGCAATGACTCACCAAATTGCATCGCTCACCCTACGCACGTCACACGCAACAGCTGACCAACCACAGTTGGGAGGGCGGGTGCACAGCGGCGAATCAATGCACCAAGGGAGACAGCAGATTCGCCGGGTGCTTGGAAGGGGGGACACAGCCCAGGGAGAAAAGAGCATCAGTGGGGGCAAGGGAAAACGGAGAATCGCTGGGTGGCTGGAGGGGGGCCACAGGAAAAACTAGAATCACTGGGTGTCTGGAGGGGATGCAGGGGAGAGAGGACAATCGGTGGGTGGCTGGAGGGGGGCAGGGGCGGAGGACAATCGCTGGGTGGCTGGAGGGGGGAGCAGGGGACAGAGGAGACTCGCTGGGTGGCGGGAGGGGGAGCAGGGGAGAGAAGATCATCCCTGGGTGGATACAAGGGGGGAGGGGCAAGAAAAAAAGGATAATCGCTGGGTGGCTGCAGGGGGAGCAGGGGAGAGAGGATAATCGCTGGGTGGCTGCAGGGGGGGGGGGCAGGGGACAGAGCAGACACACTTGCACCCAGCAGTCTCACTCTGTCAGAAACACATTCACTCTCTCTCTCACACAGTCACTCTCACACACACTCTCAAACATACACACGCCGACAAAAACCTTGCTAGTGCCCGTTTCATTTGTGTCAGAAACGGGCCTCATTTACTAGTCAGATAATATTTTATCTATTTCATTTTTACTAATATTCTTTAAGAAGTCAATTATTTTGTCATTTCATCAGGCTGTGACGACATTACCGCATTGGCAGCCGCTAGCGCGGCTTTTTAAGCAGGGATCTTAGAATCACTGGGATTACTGAACTGGCAATAATCAGAAATACTTTACTAATATAATCCTTAATACCAGGTTCAGTTAATAGTCTTGAATTGAATCTCCAACTTTTACTATTACGAGTGTAATTTTCTGGTATGAAACTCATAAGAATGAGAGCACAATCGGAGCTGGTTGTTGGTAAAAACGTTTTGCTTCCATAACTGAAGACACCAGAGAATCTGAATTTAAGAAGAAATCTATCCTTGAATTTGACTTGTGCAGGATGGACAAAAAAGTAAAAGTCACTCATCCTTGAGGGGAAGGATCTCCAAATATAAGTACATAAATACATAAGTACATAAGTACATAAGTAGTGCCATACTGGGAAAGACCAAAGGTCCATCTAGCCCAGCATCCTGTCACCGACAGTGGCCAATCCAGGTCAAGGGCACCTGGCACGCTCCCCAAACGTAAAAACATTCCAGACAAGTTATACCTAAAAATGCGGAATTTTTCCAAGTCCATTTAATAGCGGTCTATGGACTTGTCCTTTAGGAATCTATCTAACCCCTTTTTAAACTCCGTCAAGCTAACCGCCCGTACCACGTTCTCCGGCAACGAATTCCAGAGTCTAATTACACGTTGGGTGAAGAAAAATTTTCTCCGATTCGTTTTAAATTTACCACACTGTAGCTTCAACTCATGCCCTCTAGTCCTAGTATTTTTGGATAGCGTGAACAGTCGCTTCACATCCACCCGATCCATTCCACTCATTATTTTATACACTTCTATCATATCTCCCCTCAGCCGTCTCTTCTCCAAGCTGAAAAGCCCTAGCCTTCTCAGCCTCTCTTCATAGGAAAGTCGTCCCATCCCCACTATCATTTTCGTCGCCCTTCGCTGTACCTTTTCCAATTCTACTATATCTTTTTTGAGATACGGAGACCAGTACTGAACACAATACTCCAGGTGCGGTCGCACCATGGAGCGATACAACGGCATTATAACATCCGCACACCTGGACTCCATACCCTTCCTAATAACACCCAACATTCTATTCGCTTTCCTAGCCGCAGCAGCACACTGAGCAGAAGGTTTCAGCGTATCATCGACGACGACACCCAGATCCCTTTCTTGATCCGTAACTCCTAACGCGGAACCTTGCAAGACGTAGCTATAATTCGGGTTCCTCTTACCCACATGCATCACTTTGCACTTGTCAACATTGAACTTCATCTGCCACTTGCACGCCCATTCTCCCAGTCTCGCAAGGTCCTCCTGTAATCGTTCACATTCCTCCTGCGACTTGACGACCCTGAATAATTTTGTGTCATCGGCGAATTTAATTACCTCACTAGTTATTCCCATCTCTAGGTCATTTATAAATACATTAAAAAGCAACGGACCCAGCACAGACCCCTGCGGGACCCCACTAACTACCCTCCTCCACTGAGAATACTGGCCACGCAATCCTACTCTCTGCTTCCTATCTTTCAACCAGTTCTTAATCCATAATAATACCCTACCTCCGATTCCATGACTCTGCAATTTCTTCAGGAGTCTTTCGTGCGGCACTTTGTCAAACGCCTTCTGAAAATCCAGATATACAATATCAACCGGCTCCCCATTGTCCACATGTTTGCTTACCCCCTCAAAAAAATGCATTAGATTGGTGAGGCAAGACTTCCCTTCACTAAATCCGTGCTGACTTTGTCTCATCAGTCCATGTTTTTGTATATGCTCTGCAATTTTATTCTTAATAATAGCCTCCACCATCTTGCCCGGCACCGACGTCAGACTCACCGGTCTATAATTTCCCGGATCTCCTCTGGAACCCTTCTTAAAAATCGGAGTAACATTGGCTACCCTCCAGTCTTCCGGTACTACACTCGAAAGATTACGATTTTTCATAATGTTCAGAATAAAATCTCTAGTTTGAATTGGGAGCCAGATTAAGGGGTTTAAAATTAAATTAAAATCTCCACCTAAAATTATAGAAAGATGCGAATAATTTGTTAAACGTTCAGTCAGATTGGTAAAGAACTTAATATCCTTGCAATTAGGAGCATAAATACAGCAAAGAATTGTGTGTTGTCAATATTAATAGACATACCTGACAATCTACCTCTGTTATCAGATGTAGTGGAAATATTCTGAATGGGTAACAATGATTTATAGAAAATAGATCTACCATTTTTTTTTCGTATTGCAGATAAGAACTACCTAAAGTACATTTGGGGTGTCTGAGTAAATGTTATTAGCATTAAGATGAGTTTCCTGGAGGAAAAGAAAATTGGGAGAAAGTTTGATAATATAAACCCAAAATTTTGTGCATTTAAAAGGGTTATTTAAACCCTTTGGAATGAGAATCAAGCAAGATATATAACAACCACTGGCATCCAAAATACAGAAGCGCAATGGTTTCATCTGCTCTTGAAGAACGATATGGCTTGTAACAAAGAACTCATAATATACAACCTTACACAGACATGACCTTGATTGTGCCTCTATAAGGTAAACTTTAATTGTGACCCTTATGATGGATAAGAATTAGAGAATAAAAATATTTTAAGTCTAAATTATAATCATGAATCTTGACATGTCACATTCACTGCAAACAGAGGATTAGTCAACTTCCAAAAATCTTGTTATCAAAACAGACAGAAGAAATAGCTTACATACAAGAAAGTTTTATGTAAGCATAAAAAATTATTTTTTCAAGTACCAAAGGTCATCCAAAACAGAACAGCCAAGATGCCCCAGGCAATCACAGAGAGCACTTGGATCTTCAAAAGATTAGGTAGTACTATTTTTTATTTTCATCGTGGAAGGAAAGAAAAGGCCATATTTGGTATTAATTCTTTTCAGCAAGGGACTCATTGAAATTGCTTCCTGTATTGTACTGTATTTTTATGTAAGTCAGTTGCAATAATGATTGTATGACCATCAAATTTTAAAGGAACTTTAGCTTTTGCTAATTGTAAGATTTGGATCGCAAGTTGATAGTGCAATGACTTAGCCACTATCAGTCATGGTCGGGTAGCTCCCTGAGTAATGTAAAATGTGCCCATTTGAATTCCAGTGGCACAGGGAAGTTTATTTGAAGGGTGTGGAAACCATAAGGAAAGAAAGGAGCATACATCAGATCCCTCAAATTTTTTGGTCATGCCAAAAATTTTAATATTATTATGGCGCAAAATATTGTTTAAGTCTTCCAGGTCCCGTTCAAATATGAGTATTTTTTTTTAAAGAGAGATGTGGAAGTGTTACAAGCTTTGCATCATGTGCATTCAGGCATTCTTCAGCTAGAGTAAGTGCTGAGGAATGTAACGCTACTTGATGAAGATTAAGCATTTCTTCTTTGAGCTCCTTGAGAGGAGTCTTTATTGTCTTTAATTAAATCTTTTACCTGCAATAGTTCTTGGAAAATCATGGTCATATTTAAATCACTTAACTCCTTGTGCTGTAGCAAGGTGATCTGGTTTGTTTTGCTTTTATGAAGCCATAATCAATGAAATTATGTTATGATAATTGTTCTCCGAACCGATGATGAAGATATATTTTGTCAAGGTGTGCAGAGCATAAGCTCTATGCTGTCATCTTGGTTAAGGCTTAAGTGCACCCCCATTTCAAATGAATATACATCCTTATCACCTAGGGCTTCAGGAGCAGCTCTAATTGTAAAAATGGTTCCACATAGAATAGGGGTTCCTAAACATTGCCTCACTTGTCAACTTCTCCTTCAGCTACATGATCAGAAAATGATACTAACACTTCCCTTATCTGCCAAGCAACATTGCTGATACTACCTCCCTTTCCTGCAGTGAAGGAGTAGCCTAAAAAGTTAGTGCAGCGGGCTTTGATCCTGACAACTTGGGTTCAATTCCCACTGCAGCTCCTTGTGACCTTGGGCAAGTCACTCAACCCTCCATCGTCCCAGGTACAAAAAAAACCAAAACAAAACCTTAGATTGTGAGCCCTCTAGGGACAGAAAAAGTATCTAAATATGTGTACAGTGCTGCGTACATCTAGTAGCGCTTCATAAATGATTAGTAGTAGTAATAGTTGCATGCTGCCTCTACTTTGTGGTCCACACAGCATTGCTGCCGTTTCCTACTGGCCCTCGTACTGAATCCTGCACAGCAAATACAAAATTGTGTGCATGAGAGAATTCTATGAAAATTCTACACTCTACTGTATTTATATCGGGGAAAATTCTGCATGTGTTGGAAATGATTTAGGTGGGCTTCATATAAGAATGGATTGTACTTACAGGAGTTACAAGAAAGAGCTGAGTATAATCATAGTTCTTTTTTAAGCACGTTATAATTACTGGCTGTAGCCCTCCCTTTTGCATGGAAAGGCAAGAGGCCTCTGCAGGCCAAGAACCTCCTTCAGTGCAGAGGGTTATGACCAGAACTAGATTAGTGTATGCAAGGTCATGGTTGTCATCCCATCAGCATTCTGATTACAACAATTTGGCTACAATCCTTACATGGTGGTACAAGAGCTCCTGGTTTTCAAGATGGCTGAGGCAGCCTTTATAGAGAGACTATGGTTATAATCTTATATCAACCATGTTTGTGATATAAGGCACTAGTAGAAAAAAAAATTGAAATGCTGGGTAAGAAAAATGGGATAAGGTGAGAGCACTGGTGTTTTTAAGTATGAGAACTTATACAATCATCTACCCAAAGATGTGTATAGTGTTTTTCTTCATTTTTTTTCAACATCTAGCTAAATTGGAAAGGCCAACTTGTCCATCTGCCTTCATCAACTATGTTACTATGTAACATCAACAATGTTATGTTATTGACAACAAGCAACCGCTGCTCAAAGTTTCATAAATCAAAATAAATGTCCCAATCATCAAGAGAATGTTAAAAAAAAAAAGAGTCTTCCTATCTGATAGACAGTGACAAAAAAAAAAAAAAAGAGAGAAAGAACCCTTAAAACTGAAGGCCCCTCCCAAAACACTGGTTTCACTCGTATACACTGTACGCAGGCCCTAGCCAGTTGCAGCATATACACTATGCAATAAGATTTTAAAAAAAGTGTCATTTACTATTTAAAATTGCCCTAATTTCTTAAGCATCATCACATCTGTAAAAAAATCTAAAAAGTATCAAATATGAATGATGCAGTACAAAAAGGCAGTAAAGACCAATGCATAAAGTATCATTTAAGACTCCACCACAAGTTGCTAAACCTAGATATGGCATTATAAATCAGATTTTCCAAAAACAAAATTAGTAAGGTGAGGTTAGTATTACTACTTACCATATGCATATCTGAACTACAACAGTACAACATGAACTACAGGCACAGATCCCATTGAAATCCACCTGCAAACATGCAGCTAGCACATTTCTTGCTCTGCACAGCGCCCCACAGCTGAAATATCCAATCTGCAGAATAAAAAGTCCAATAAGAAACCAAACACTATTCTTAATTAACTATTAAAAAAAAATCATATCAACCTCATGCTGTATTATTGCTAAACATAAAAAATTATCATACAGATGAACCAATCCATTATGAAGGAAAGCAAGTGTTATAATGTTTTATATCTATATTATAAGATAGAATCTAGATTCGATTGCTAAACTTAGGAGTTTGATATATACTTTCCCCAAAAAAATTACCAATATGATGAACTAACATTTTCATTTATTTCTAATGATTAGTTTGGGAATAAAATGATGATGCAACTTTATATTTTCACTATTCATGAAAATCTGACTTTACATAAGCTCGTTCAACAACCCCACAGTTGAGGTTTGGTTTAAATTCCAAACTTTGTAAGTCAATGCCTAAAATACTAGAATCTCTTCAAACAAATTATATTGCTAATAGTTAGTTTTGCTGATAAAATGCGGGGGGGGGGGGGGGGGGGGATCAATTACAACTTGTAAAATTATTAACAATCGGGAAAAGAACCGCATTTTTATTCAATACTGATTAGTCCTGTCAGAAGTTCAACTGATTCCTGGCCAATTCAGGAAACTTAAGTCATCTGGTCAGTGTTATCAGTTTATTTCAAACTCAACCCAAACATTAAGAACTGGAGCAAATATTATAAAAGCCAATACATTTAACTGAGCGCCATTTGCAGCTTTTGTTTATTCAAAAACACAAGTCTAATTATATTCTAATACAGTACACAAACTTTTTTTTTTTAACGTAGGTATGCGCATTTGTTAAAACCTTAACTGTCTAAACATTCTAGATTGTTGCACCCTCAGTATGTCATTTTCAGGGAGCAGAAAGATCAGGCAACAGACCCTTACGTAATATTTTATTCGCAAAATAGTGGCAAAATTTGAAGCAGCCTCAACGCTCCAGGGGTAACTCTAATTTTGGATCTCCAACGTACTGTTTTGAGCAAACAAAACTGCTAAAAAAAAGTTTTTAATCGTCACACACTTGCCTACTCTTTGAGTGCAAAGATACCAAGTCATACGTAACAGGCGTGCAACACACGCATTCGGCTACCCTTGCACTCTCACACGCCGAATACCCCTCCTCGCACGCATACGGGGTTCGAGGAACTCGCCAATCTCCCTTCCTCATGGTCCTACCATCTTTCTCTCTATCTTCCGCTCTCCTTATCCGCGATTCGGCATCTCGCCTTCAAACCCTCCCACCCCCGCGTCAAACTCATACCTAAGGTCGCCCACCAACAATCCCACAGCTTTCCTTCTCCGGTGCCGTCCCCTATGACACAACTTCTCTCTCTTCTCTCCGAGGCCCGCCTTGCCGGAAACAGGAAGTTGCGTCAGAGAAGACGGGGGTGGAATCCGGAATCCCGCAGGAAGGGCACTAGGTACCGCCTCCTCCTCCCTTCAATAATTCAGCGCAGCCGCACTTGCTTTCTACCCACCCGGGCTGACGCTGCGACTCAGGCTGGTTGGGTTCACACACTGACACATCCAAGTAGGACAGGAGACGGCATGAGTGTATTTGGCGTATTATGTGGGTTGAAGCCAGCAGGCAGAGTTTGCCGCCACATTGAGTCACCCACAACAATAGCAAACAGCTTATTAGAAATAACAGACTGGCCTATCCGTAGTCGATCATCATCTGTAAAAAGTCTAAAGGTGTTCCAATTGGATAGGCAGTGCCTTAAAAGGTGGAGGATAAAGGATTTCATTATTTAGTGGTCTATTAATTTGACATATCCCACATTGTTCCTTGCAAACTCGGGTTCAATGTGGCTTCAGACAGTGATGTCCACCCCTACCATTGGGCCACTTGAGGCAGGGGCCACAGTTGGCACTCTTGTGAGGTGGCATCATCCCCCCTCCCCAACCCCTTTCCCCAAAATTACCTGTTGCTTTTCTTGTTTTTCAAAGAAAGGCGGTGGCAACAACTCCCCTGCCACAGGTCCCAGCCCCTTCTCTTTACAGGAAATTATGTCAGAGAGCCTGCAGTGCAGTCCCATGCAACTACTTTTATTAACCCTTAACTCCTCCCAGAGCTATTACTTACCCCAACATGGGCACTATCTTTCTGCATTTTATTCTATAAACCCTCCCATGGGCTGGGCCTCCTCCCTCCCAGGGACCTCCCAGTCACTCCATCCACTCACTCCCCCAGTGACTCTCTACCAGGGGTCTCTCCTTTTGGTAATCCCAACCTAAACAGGGATTACAAATGGGATTAGTTTTGATCATTGGCTCCTAGGAGACATTGATACCTAAGACCTGCTATAACCTCCTTGAATCCGCGTGTTGGGGTTGTCTGGGAGCTGACTGGAGGAAGGGTGCAGGACCCGTCCTTGAAAATCTCTAAGGAGAGAGAAAGAGAGAGCTCCCGTCACTTCCCAAGCCGCAGGTCTTGTGTGTATCCAGTAAGGCCGCGTCTCACAGACTAAGGGCCAGATGCACAAAGTTTACTATGCTATTTCTTTAGACTGGTTCTAGCCAGTCTAAAGCAAGTGATCAGATAGCTAATAATGCACAAAGGGGTTTTCTGTGGATCTAATGAGTGCCGTTAACAGCCACTGAGAACCCCGTGCAAATGTATTACAATAAGCTCATTAGTATTCAAATGAGCTAATTCATAGTCTAATATGTATACTGGTGGGATGAATAGCTCTAGAGCAGTGTAATTTAATGAGAAAGTTTTAGGGCTGCTCTGGAGCTGTCAGAGAGGAGGTATGCACAAGCAGGCAGCTGCAAAAGGCTGCCTGCTTGTGCTTCCTACCCAGTGTGTTTTTTCTAGTGAAAAAGGTGCCGGTACTCAAATGCCAGGCCACCCTTCAGGGATGAGGTGATCACTGAGAGACCCACCCCTCAATAGCCAGGCCCCCTGCAACAAGTCACAGAATCTATGACAAGGCAGAATTGGTGTGTAGAGCCTGAAATCTTTCATTAAAACTTGGGGGCCATGGGTCAATTTTAGCAGACAACAGAAAAGTGGAGTGGAGGAGTGGCCTAGTGGTTAGGGTGGTGGACTTTGGTCCTGAGGAACTGAGTTCAATTCCCACTTCAGGCACAGGCAGCTCCTTGTGACTCTGGGCAAGTCACTTAACCCTCCATTGCCCCATGTAAGCCACATTGAGCCTGCCATGAGTGGGAAAGTGTGGGGTACAAATGTAACAAAAAAAAAAGGTACTGGTACTCAGTACCCCCAAGTACCCCTCAAAAAAGCCCAGTTTCTACCTCTCATCTCCTGGTGCCTCCTCCCAACTGATCCCCATTGTGAGCTCCACCCCCTAACATTTTTAAAAAATGTCCCTGGTGGTCCAATGGATCCTGACACCTCACTCCCAAATCTTTTTTTAATTTCCTTGGTGGTCCAGTAGACCATGACCCTCCAGGACACCCCCAAACCTTTTTTTTTACAATTTTCCCTGGTGGTCCAGTGGACTGTGACCCCAACCCCACCCACACCCTTCCATATACATTTAGAAGGTGGAGGCAAGAATGCAGGAGGAGTAACAGCTCCTCCGTCCTGCCTCATGCCCGCCCAGAACAAAGTGGCGGTGCCCAGGCCCTGCCCAGTGTATTCTGGGATGCACTGGGTGGGGTTAAGTGCCATATAAGGAAACTGTTGCTCCTGCCCTCTTGCCTCCACCTTCTAAAGGTACATGGAGGGGTGCAGGTGGGGTTGGGGTCAGGAGGGGGGTGGGTGTGTGCACAGATGGGGGGGGGGGGGTCACGGTCCACTGGAACACCAGAGAAAAATGTTTTTTTTTAATTGTGGGGAGTCAGGGTCCACTGGACCACCAAGGAAATTTTTTAAAAAGTGTGTGTGGTTGGAGGGGGCCTGGTGCATCAGAGTTTGGGGGTGTGTGGTTCATTGGACCACCAGGGAAAATTTTTTAAAAAGATTGGGGGGACCACCAAGGAAACAAACAAAAAAAAGTGTGGGGTTAGAGGGGGCCCGGTGATTCTGCTATATCGTTTTTGAGATATGGCGACCAGAAGAACACAATACTCAAGGTGAGGTTGCACCATGGAGCAATACAGAGGCATTATAATATTCTTGTTTATGCACACATGCATGGACTTGTACATGCACTGTGCATTCTCACACTTACTGCCTTGCAATATGTAAATGTACGACCTTTTTATGCACTGCAGCTTTATTTTACTGTTATTGCAATATTGAAAAAGGATTTTCTCTTTTAACCACTTTGAATGTAATTTCTTAAAGCATTTTCTGTGTGTGAGTCATATTCTATATGTGGAACTGGCTTTCATAAAAAATGTGTGGATGTATATATATGTGTAAGCACACATCAATGTTTTCTCTATGCTGTGTGGCCAAGCACCTTCTCTGTAGAAGCCATGTATTAGCCTTGACCTGCTGCACAGCAGTGCACCAGAACCTGCCCCACCTCCCTCCCGCACCCACTCGCCATAGAGCCAAACTGTGCAGACTCACAGCTGCCGGTCCCTGCCCCTCCAACATCACTTCCTGCTCTGGGGCAGAGCCAGCAGCTGCAAATCTGCACTGTGTGGCCTTTGTTTTGCTGCTGCTGGTCTGGAACAGGAGTAGTAGCAGTGGCAGGAGTGAGCTCAGATGCTGGAAGGAAAGATCAGAGAGAAGGGGCAGATGCTAGAAAGGAGCAGACGCTGGATAGGTGGTGGGAGAAGAAAGAGTGTAAAGTTAGTGAGAGTGGGGAATAAGAGGCAGTGAAATATGAGAGCCAAGGTGAAGGAAAGACATGGCAAGTTGTACTGCCCTCCAATGGCAAAAAGGAAGCAAGTAGCAAAACACATATTTTGAGAAAACCAGGCAAAACATATTTTGAACTACAGTAATTAGTTTATGCTGCAAGGTAAACTTTCACAAAAAGGACCATCTAAAGCATTTAGTTCAAGCACAGTACATGCATGTATTGTACTTGCTTCCTAAAAGTCAGATATACCATTAACCCAATTTTGATAAAAATGTTACTTGCTTCCTTTTGCCACCGGAGGGCAGTGAAGGTAGACACAGAAAAAAGAGGTAATTGGAAGACTGGATAGTAAGAAAAAATTAAATCTGGACACAGGCAGAACAATAAATTGAAGAAAACTTAAAGGAAAAGGAGGAAAGAAAATGAAAAATGGACAGGAAATCCTGGCAAGAGAGTTAAGAGATAATGATGGCTGCAGAAATCAGAGATTGGGACCAAAAAAATTAGAAAAAGTAAACAGCCAATTTTATTTTTGGTTTATGATGAAGTAATGCAGTAGCTGTATTGACAAAAGATAATTTAAGTAGAAAATAGAAATAAGGCGATATATTTTTAATGGACTCATTTTAATATCTTTTTGACTAACTTTCAGAGACCAGCTGAGCAGCAACATTTATTGATAGTGCCATCCTTTCACCAAGTCTCTGATGATTTATAGTAATTTGATGTTGAATGTGATGGGTCCTGAGCTCGGGAACCGGCTTCCAGTGTCCTTGCATTTAGAATCCTCTTTGCTCTCTAGAAATGACTTAAAACATATCTTTGGGGGGAAAGCATTTAATGCCAACCCTTGAATTGTTTGTTTTTGTTTTTATGTTCATTTGGGTTGTTTGATATATAGGACTGTGGGTCGGGGTTTGGCATGGTTAAGAAGTCAGCACTTTTTCTTTTTCTTGTTTCCTTTGTTCTGTCCTATTATGATGTTGGCGTTCTTTTCAAATGTTAATGTATTTTTTAAAATTCTGTTTATTGAGCATAATTAAGCGTACAGTCACAATGCAATGCAAAGAAAATTGTACAAGAGAACTACAAGCATGTGTGCAGTGTGTTCTGATCTGCGCACCAGGATGCAAATGACACAATACAAAAAATATCAAATGCAGTACAAAGAACTACTACTACTTCTTATCATTTCTATAGCGCTACTAGACGTATGCAGCGCTGTACACTTGAACATGAAGAGACAGTCCCTGCTCGACAGAGCTTATAATCTAATTAAAACATACTCTCAAATTTGCTGTACATACTGAAAGCAACTTTGTGTGCTATTTTTAAGTTTGATTTTATTTTTGGAATATGTTTTAGTTATGTAGAACTGTATTAACCAGATATTTTATTGTGGGCACTTCACTGAAGTCTGCAGGTTGGTAGGTTCCTTTATTTTAAGATTTTGTTGTGCTGAGATAATTTTGTGACTTTAGCATGGTCGCAAAGCTGAGATGGTTGGCATGTTTTCTGTTTTTTTTTAAATCTTCTGGGAAACAGCGATATGTGCTACAGTCTTGGTTGCCAGGTATCGACCATTATATCTAACTCATGTCGTCCAAAAATACATCAAGTGTCTCGCAGTCATAATGTTTTACTTGACTGTCTCATATTACTTGTGGGTCCTTCAGCGAGATATACTACTGAGAAAGATAAGTAGCTTTTTTTTTTACAAATAATTAAAAAATAGTCAAAACATTTTGTAAGATATTAAAGAGTTGCCTTACATTAAGAGGAAGCTTGTTCCATAATCTGACTCCTGGAAAAGGAAAAGAGGCTTCACTTGTCTATTAGATTGTAAGCTCTTTGAGCAGGGACTGTCTCTCTTTGTTAAATTGTACAGCGCTGCGTAACCCTAGTAGCGCTCTAGAAATGTTAAGTAGTAGTAGTAGTAGTAGTAACAAGCTGACTGATGATGATATCAGTGAATCACTGAGCTGTATCTCAGTGTGAAAAGAGTCAATGCTGAGGTCAAAAGAAGATAATCCTGTTGCATTTAAAATTATTGGTGCTAGGTTGTTAATATATATTTAATTATTATTATTATTTATTGCATTTGTATCCCACATTATCCCACCTATTTGCAGGCTCAATGTGGCTTACATAGTTTTGTTGTGACATTGTCATTCCAGAATATCAGATACAGTTAGTAGTGTGCAGAGATTGAGTAAGGGAGGAAAGAGGAAGTGATTAGGCGGGTGATAGTGGAAGTGGATTTTCATAGCTGGTTGGGTTGGTAAAGTGGGTCAGTGAAGCTGTTGGTTCTCTTTGTAGGCCTTGTTGAAGAAGCGTGTCTTCAGAGATTTGTACAAGTTATTTGTTTCGACGATTGATTTCAGAACTGTGGGTAGAGCATTCCATATCTGCGTGCTCGTGTAAGAGAAGGTGGTGGCATGCATCATCTTGTATTTTAGTCCTTTACAGCTGGGGAAGTGCAAATTGAGAAATTTGCGGGATGTTCTTGTGGCGTTTCTGGGTGGTAGGTCCACCAGCTTCAGCATGTATTAATTGACCAGAGTCGGGCATATACAAGAGGTTAGTTCAACTTATATGCCTATACTGGTTTATTATATTAATGCCAGATCTGTAGTAAATAAAGCAAGTACAATTAAGGACTAGATAGCGGAAGAACAACCAAACCTGGTAATCATTATAGAAACCTGGCTACAACTTTCTGATGATCCTGCAAATGGATATAAGATGATTCACCAACTCAGGGAAATTAGGAAGGGAGGGGGTATAGCATTAATCTATAGTCATCCCTCAATGTTCAGATGAAGTTCACTTTTATGTCATCTTCATTAGAGATGCTATCCTGTACTATTCAGGATGACTCTTTAAAAGATTCATTTTGCTGTATCCTATTTTATTGCCAGCCAGGAAAATGGAAAATTACTCATGAGAACTTTATATATCAGCAGTTTTTATATCAGCAGTTAATACGGAATATGCCAATATTATCTTACTAGGGAACCTGAATCTACATATAGAACAAAGTACTAATCCTAAGGTCGAGGCAGTAAATTCCTTTCTGAACTCATTAAGGGGCTCTTTTACCAAGCTGCACTAAAAAGTAGCCCGTGGTAGTGAAGGCATGTGGAATTGCTGTGCGCCAGGCCACTTTTTAGCATGGCGGGGAAAAAGCTAGTTTTAAAATGGAGGTTGTTAATGGCCATGCGCTAATATAAAAATTGATGTGCAGCCATTTACTGCCTGAGCCCTTACCACCTATTTAGTAGGTGGTAAGGGCTCAAGTGCTAACCTGGTGGTAATCGAGCACATGTACTCCCCACCCCCTGTGCTAGAAAATGCAAAATTATTTTATGGTGCGGAAAACAATGTGTGAGAAACAGAAAACTACCGCCAGGCACCTGGGTGCACCAAGCAGTAGTGGTGTTGTGCCATGTGCTACCTGTGAGGTAACCCTACCGCTGGTTGATAAAAAGGCCCCAAAATATAATAAGTTCTAGGTCAGTTCCCACCGGACAGTTCTTACCCACCAATTCCCATCTGGACAATTCCCACCTAGGACAATTCCCACTGAACCAATTCCCACCACATCAGAGAGGACAATTCCCAGTCATAATCCAAAAAAATACAAAACACACAAGGCAAGTAATCTCCCTCCCTTTTCTCTTCCAGATCGTACCCCCATTACTCCCTCACAACATGATTTTTTACACATCCCTTTCCCCTTCCAGCCATGCAGTTCACGTGGGGAGGGGGGCAAATGCCCCCACACCCCCCAAACTAACCTAATTAATGTTTAATCTGGGAACTAAATGTCGTAAATAAGTAAATAAATAAATAAATAGATAAATACAAACTGAAGTTCATGTGGGGGGGGGGGGGGCAATACCCCTCACACACCCCCAAACTAGTTTTGAACCTAATTCAGTCCCACAAAATGACACACTGATTATGATTTATAACCAATTACTACTCTACCTATGAAAAGTTATTCTGTTATTATATGTCCTCTGTGTACATCCGTATGCTGCTCTAACTTTCTTGTTCCAGACCTGATACAAGAAAGAAGCTATGGTCGATAAAGAAAAGGCTACGGAGGGTGGGAAATGACCGGGGAGGGGGGGGGGCGTCCTTGGTGGCAATTGTCCCCCTTGAGTAGGAATTGTCCTGGGGGAATTGTCCTAGGTGGGAATTATCTCGGGGGAAACTGGTGGGCGGAAACTGTCCAGGTGGGAACTCATCTGATACCACATTATATTACCCCCCCCCCCCATCCACTACCACATATTCAAAGGGTCATCAGTTAGATCTCTTTGCATATAAAACTAATACTCGATAATGTTTTGGTGTCAGAACAACCACGTGACTCAGTCATTTGGTCTGATCATTATAGCCATATTTTATAAGTCAATGGAAGGAAATTTAAGAAAAAAGTTTCAACATGTCAACTAATACATTATACTACAAGAGGTAAAATCGATAACACTATCTGGAGTAGAGTAGATCATAGTTTAGAACAAGTTGATTTGTTATTACTAAACTTGAATGATATCAGAAGAAAAATCTGGTTAAGAAAAAAGTGATCTGACAAACGGGTCCTTTTACTAATGTGCGCTAATAGATTAAAGGGGTGTTTTACTAAAGCTTAGCTCAAGTTATCTGCATCAGGGCCCACAGGAATAAAATGGGCCCTGCTGCAGAGAACTCGAGCTAAGCTTTAGTAAAAGACCCCTTTAGTGCACGCTAAATGATAAGACCCTCATATGAATATAATAGATGTCTTATCATTTAGCACATGCTGATCATTAGCGCACCTTCATAAAAGGACACCCAAAGTGAGGCAAAATTGATTTAATGACAAGCTTTTGAAAATTATGATTTTGTAGGAAACTTGAAAGAAAATCGACAAGAGTTCAGACAGAGGAAAACAGATTGCAACGGAGGGCGGTAGTAAATAATTATAAATCTAAGGTTAAGCAGGCTAAGTTATCCTACTTTACATTTTTGATTAGGAAGGAAGCTTTTGACATAAAAAATTATCATACTGAATACAGAGATGCCAAGTCTCACTCATTAGGAGTGTGTCACACTCATTTGAAAGCTTTCTCATTCTCATTCTCTTTGAGTCCCATTTCTCACTCATCAGAGCTTCAGTACCAGTGCATTGATCTTGATCACTGCTTTCATGAGAGGCAAGCCTTAGAGAAGGAAGCCAAGTGGTCCAACAAGCAGGAAGATCTGGGTACACTTTCCTGCCTACTGCTTCCCCTTGCCCTGTCACTTTTCCCTTTACTGCAAGTACATATGATCTGAAACCGATGTACATACTTTTAACTACTGGGTGTAAGACAATTTTCAGCTGAAAATGTACCCAAATTGCTCCCCACTTTTTATTCTTTCAGAGGCTCCAAAGAAAAGCCAGTATCATTTAATGCTGCCTTGATTCATTTCCAAAGCAATACTACACTTAAATCATTCTAGATTTATACCCTGGATGTACCATCTGAAAAATCTCACTCTCTGGCCTTCAATCTCATTCCTTGGCATGGTAAATCTCACTCTTTTGCGATGGTTCACCCTTGGCATCTCGGGGTTATGCCTTGTGTAGCGGCATATAGAGCTACCAAGATATCCAGTTTCAGGAGGAAAACCTTTTGAACTTACATCCCGACCCAGAGCAGTATAGAATCTTTAGTCCCTGATTTGAAATCAGCACTGCAGGTCCCATAATGCGTCATTATGGGGGTATTAAAAATGTAGGATTGGCCCAAACTCTCCCTCTTGAATCTCAGTAGACTTGGCAGCTCTGGTTCTGTAAAATTTGTGGAGTATAACTGAAGTCCTTATGTGGAGGACAGATGAGGTCCCATTTCCCTCTTCACATATCCTTGCTGTGCTATTATGAATTTAATTCTGTTCTGATCTGCCAGGTTACTAAGGGGGTCTTTTACGAAAGATGAGCTTGAGTTATCTGCAGCAGGGCCCACTTTATTCCTGCTGCAGATAACTTTAGTAAAAGACCCCCTAAAAACACAAAATAAGCTTTTGAAAAGAATGAAGTAAAGACAAAAGTTTCCATTACCAGCTGAAGTGTTTCCTTGATGGGCAGGAAGCTGTGTTTCAATGAAGGAGGCAATGCATTTCATAGATTGGAAATTGCTAAGCCATTGTGGGTTTTTTGTACTCTATAAAGACATTTATTGTTAGTGTATTCCGGCTGCTTTCTTTCCATTGTATTCTATGGAGCTGAGCTGCATTCGTGAGAGGATGTTTTAATGAGGCAGTAAGACAGCTGACATGTGAGCAAATATTTTTGGCTTCTTGCCTCTGCTTTATGCTGGCATCGTCTCTTTGTACATTTCTTCTACCCAGTTGCAGATGTTGCTGACATCATAAGTACAATTTTACATGTCCTAAAAGGAGTAATAAACATTTTGTACATTTTAATGAGGGAAACACTATATCCTGTGGTTCAGACAGGTATCTGTCCAAACTCTCTTATATAATCATTAAGAGCCTCTTTGCTGCTGTTCATGATCTTGATTCGCCCTCTTTCAAACATCAGGAGCCTGATCCATCAAGGTCCAGGGCCGCCGAGAGGGGAGAGACGGGGGGGGGGGGGGGGGGGGGGGAATTCCCCGGGCCCAAGCCTCCAAGGGGAGCCCTGCGGTGGTTCTCTCTGTCTCTCTCTCTCTCTCCTGCTCCTGATGGGCCATGGGTGATCGTGTCCCAACAGGAGCAGGAGAAAGAAATCTCTGGCGCTGGGCACACCTTGAAGGCTGGGGAGGACCTGGAGGAACAGACATAGCAAGCTGCTCTTCTTCACAGTCTGCCGCATTGACTTCCCCTGCGGCTTCTTTTCCTCTCAGGCCGCGCATGCGTGACATAAGAGAAAAAGCAGAAGGAAGAAGAGCAGCACTGGAGGACAAACTCTTCTGCTGGCAGGGCCTTGGGATCCCCGCTATCCAAGTTACCTAACAGTTACTGCGGGCAGGTGGTAGCAGCAATCGGTGAGGGTGGGGCGGCGCATCCTAGGGAAACCGGAAACCTGGCTGTGGCGACAATCCTGGGGGGGGGGGGCGGTGTCGGCGACAATCCTGGGGGTGGGGGGGTACCTGGCGGTGGCCTTGCCCCAGGCCCAGCTCAATCTCTCGGTGGCCCTGTCAAGGTCATTTCCCATACGGACAGAGTGCGAGGAAACCATAGTTAATCAAGCTCTGGATTGCATTATTTGCTTGTCTCAACTTGCTTTTCAGCCTCTAAATGGGTGAATGGACCCTGTTGTTTGTAGACAGAAACAAATGCTGACTTTGTGGTCTTTGGGCCAGTTTATTTGTTGTGTGTGGATAAAGTGGTATGGTAGCCATATTAGCCCACTTTTAAAAATAATAAATAATAAAACAAAACAAAGAAAATAGGATAATACCTTTTTATTGGACTAGAATAATGCATTTTTTTTATTACCTCAGTATTGTGTGTTTAAAGACTATCGCCTTACTATGAAGTGTTAGCAGTGTCACTTGAGCCTCTACCAAAGTAATCTGCTTTTCACTAACTATGACATCACTAGTTGCTGGGGAAGAGATAAAGAAGTACACTTTTGACTTTTATAGCACTTACAATTTCTAGAAAGTAGGAGCTATCCCTATGTCTAGTATTATAATCTAGGGAGGAGATTGATTTTGAAGAGAACTGCCCAGGAGAATAAAAACCTGTGCAGAATTCAAATCCTGGTCTTTGGCTTTTTGTATCCCCAGCCATTTGACTTACATGGGAGAGGTGAGCACAACCAGCCCAAAGGACTTAGCCATCTCAATCCGAGCAATTATAAGAGATAGAGACACCTGGCTACCCTAGTCAGGACAGTCTGTAAGTCTAGGAGCATTGCTGCTTAAACTTTGCTTGAAACATAGGTGCCCCATATAAGAGGCTTCAGGAGGCTAACCAGCTTATAATCGAAAGACAAAAACGCCTATATTGCGACCTAAATCGGGAGATAGGCGTTTATCTCCCAAAAACGAATAACGTGGTATAATCGAAAGCCGAACTTGGACGTTTTCAACTGCACTCCATCGCGGAAGCGTACAAAGTTGACGGGGGTGTGTCGGAGGCGTGGTGAAGGCGGGACTGGGGCGTGGTTATCACCCGAACAGAGATGGGTGCCTTTCGCTGATAATGGAAAAAAAGTATGCGTTTGTAGCTAGAATTTAGGGCACTTTTCCTGGACCCTGTTTTTTCACGAATAAGGCCCCAAAAAGTGCCCTAAATGACCAGATTACCACCAGAGGGAATCGGGGATGACCTCCCCTGACTCCCCCAGTGGTCACTAACCCCCTCCCACCACAAAAAATGATGTTTCACAACTTTTTATTTTCACCCTCAAATGTCATACCCACCTCCCTGGCAGCAGTATGCAGGTCCCTGGAGCAGTTGTTAGGGGGTGCAGTGGACTTCAGGCAGGTGGACCCAGGCCCATCCCCCCCCCCACCTGTTACAATTGTGCTGCTTAATGCTTAGTCGTCCAACCCCCCCAAACCCACTGTACCCACATGTAGGTGCCCCCCTTCACCCCTTAGGGCTATAGTAATGGTGTAGACTTGTGGGCGGTGGGTTTTGAGGGGGATTTGGGGGGCTCAGCACCCAAGGGAAGGGTGCTATGCACCTGGGAGCTCTTTTACCTTTTTTTTTGTTTTTGTAAAAGTGCCCCCTAGGGTGCCCGGTTGGTGTCCTGGCATGTGAGGGGGATCAGTGCACTACGACTCCTGGCCCCTCCCACGAACAAATGCCTTGCATTTATTCGTTTTTGAGCTGGGCGCTTTCATTTTCCATTATCACTGAAAAACAAAAACGCCCAGCTCACAAATTGTCGAATAAAACATGGATGTCTATTTTTTTTGAAAATACGGTTCGGTCCGCCCCTTCACGGACCCGTTCTCGGAGATAAACGCCCATGGAGATAGACGTTTTCGTTCAATTATGCCCCTCCACGCCTCTTCGGCCCCAACTGTAACCTTTCCCAGACCCACTGCCTCTCCCATTCTGTCTTACCCTGTTTCTCTCTTCCTCCCATTTCATTAAGCACAGTATCCCTCCCATTGCACCTTGCTGGGTCTGCACTAATAAATAAGCAAGGCAGAGGCACGAGACTGTGTCTCTCTGCCTGCCACTACTGCTTTCTGTGTCCCACTGGTTATCTTCCTTCCACCAGGTTTCAGAAATGCCTATTATATTTAATTTTTAATTTAGTGCAATATATTCTAACTCTCCCATCTTATTTCTTAGGCTTCTGACATTCTCATATAGACATTTCAAACTATGTTTGTTGTTCCTATTTGCGTCTTCCTCAGCAGTTGACAGTGTTAATTTGCAATCTTTTGTCTGATTTGTATTCAAAGACACCTGGTCTACTATGGTCTCTATTGCAACCTCACTATCGGGCTATTCTATCTTCCCTGTTCTGGTGATATTTTTGAAAGATACCTTGTTCCTACCATGCATTTTTGAACAACTGTCAGCCTTCCCCCAGGTTCTAGTTTAAAAGCTACTCTATCTCCTTTTTATTTGAAACAATTTTTATTGATGACCATATAGAATAAACAATACAAGAATACAGTCCAAATGTTCAAAATAACAGCATTACCAACACAGATATGACAATATCATTTCCTTATTAATATAGAGAGGTGTGGTAGCCGTGTTAGTCCACTCTATTTCTATTTCTATTGATAACCTTATTAATATAGAAAGAAACCCACTCCCTCCTCCCCCCAAAACAAAACTAGACCTAGATGAAGCCAGATCTACTGACCAGGAGACTGGATTTCTTCAGGTCTCCTGGAACCAGCCAAGTGCAAATGATATTCCTGCTGTACCCCTCTCCCTACTCTCCCCCATAGCCCCCTTATCCCTCCTCCACCTGGTATGCTGCCTCTGCCACTTTTTTTTATAAGAGTAGTTTATTTAACAAAGAGCTACAGCCCAGAGGTGTCAGTGTGTGAATAAATTCCTCCCAAATGAGCAAAAATGTCTGTGTACATTTAGGAGAGCCTTTCACATGGCCAAGGCATGCACTTGATTCAGCCAACTCCAGAACGATGGAGCTTCTGCAGATACTCAAGCCTGCATTATATATTTAATCACCACCAACCTCAATTTTTAAAATAAAGTAATTTTTCCTCCCAAAGTCTCTATATTCACTATTCCCAACAAATAAGTCTGTGGGAATAAAGAAAGTGTAATTCGAAGTGTACACCCTAGGTACTGATGGAGTTCACTCTAAAAAAGCTGCGTCTTCCTATAGCTCCAAGTTGAATGATAGAATGAATTTTCTTCCGCAGCACACAAGGCACTATGCAGTGGGAGTAAACCCCACACAGAATAGTTGCAATTGGGAAGTATATGCTCTATGTACGAATCTAAAATGTGTTTCTTATAATGTAGATGTTTTTACTATCTGTGGCATTTTCCACAAAGCTACAAGTATCTTCCAGTTCCACAAGGGGGTACCCAGGTCCCACTTCCATCTCTCTTGTAACCAGTCATACTCCTTTTCTCCCACTTGACCACTAAGTGCTTTATGAAGGCCCTCAATAGATAGTCTCTCTTCTGCCAATGAGCTAGAAATCCCCATATTTTCTCCCTCCATCTTTGCCCCAAGTGCCGATTGTGATAAACTATTATAGTAATGTTTCAGCTGACAATAAGCAAAACGGTCTCTCCACACCCTGATATTCATAGGGATGAGATCATCTAAGGTCTTTATTGTGCCCTCTGGGGTAAGCACTTGTTCAAAGAGAAGCAATCCCCTAGCCTCCCACCTGACAAAAGCATTATTTTCCCATCCAGGTATGCAATCAAGATTCAAGAAACACAGAAGAACAAAAGACCCTGGCACAGGTCAAAGCAAGCAGGCAAACACAGCGAAGGTGACACTGAAGATGATGGAAAAACAAAATGTCCAACAGACTCAGGGAGTTCACATCAGAAGTTTTATTCAAAGTATGCAATGGACTCAACACTAATCGTGTTTCGGCCACAGGGCCTTCCTCAGGAGTTCCTGTAGTGTGCAAGTATTTAAGTCTTCAGCGCTCTATAGCGTCTGAAAACAATGCACCTAATTGCAGATGTGTCAACACAGAAGCGTTTTTTTTTTTGGCTCACGAGTCAATAAAGCAAATAGCTCAATATAGTTGCCCCTCAAAATTCTTTGATGCCACAATATAACGGGGCAATTGCACAGAACATATGCTTAAACTGAGGCTGGATTATAGTACAAATAAGTTGGAGTGAAGGTCTATTTGCCTGGAGCATCCGTTTGTTGGTAGATTTAAGGATATATAAGGCCACGTTTGGATGACCTTCTTTTTCTATGAAGATATGTACTGTGTCTGATCTTTTCTTGTTATTTTTGCTCAATGGGAATGCACTAGTGATTTTGTATTTTTTGGAATTGTTTTTGATTGACACAAACTACAAATGTTTAGGCTCTATTCTGGTTTTTTTTTTTTTTTGAGACAGTTTATTTTTCTACAGTTAGTGGAGTTTTTTTTGATAATGTCTTCTTTTCCCTGGATTAGTGATTTAAAAGGCCAATGGTAATAATATTGAGATTCCATTGGGAGGCATGAGTGGTCCACTTGGGTGTGGGCACGATTTGCTGCAAGAACTTTGAGGCCTGTTACTTTTGATAACATGGAATTTTTTTCAGGAGCCCTTTGCAGACTGTCTCAACCATGAGCTTCTAGAAAACAAGTGTTTAGCTTTTTCTGGGATGATGTTTGCTGCCCTTTTTTTGTTATTTTTACCTATTTTTCAGTACCATTTATAGAATCCGACCCTAAGTGCATCTGCATTACCTGTATTTTGTGTATGTTAACTGTATGGGCAGATGCTGGGAATATCCCCAACAGTTAACTAAAAGTTTGCCAAGTGGCAACCTGGAACTACCGCCAGCCCAACACGGCTGCTGGCAGTAGTTCCGCCTCCAGCTCATGTCATTTCCGGCGCTGCTGGATTAAAAAAATATGTACCACAGGGAGTTACCGCCAGGGTAGTGCGAGAGCCCTTATGCCACCTCAACGAGTGGCGGTAAGTGCTCCCCCCCTTCATGGCCACGTGGTAAGTGCAAACTTACAGCATGGCCATGTGTTTTCTTAGTCTTTTTACCCGCTGCGTTAAAAAGGGCCTGGTGCATGGCAAAAACTGATGCCGCTGCTACCGCAGGGCCCTTTTTACTGCAGCTTGGTAAAAGGGCCCTATAGTTACCTTGTGGTAATTTGGGCAACTACCATGCATTAACTGCAAAATTCTTTACTGCACTTTAGTAAAAGGCCTCGCAAGAGTTTCAGCAGCACTTTAGCATCAGCAAAAAAAAACAAATATGCAAATTATTTTGGCATTATCATGATCCTGACTCTCAGAGGTTTTCATAAAATGGAAACTAATTTCAGTTTGTTCCATAATGATAAAGGTTATTACCTGAAGTAAGTCATTTGAGACAGGCTGCAACACTCTTGTTATTCTGCTGCCTGTATGGACTTGTAGTTATGCTTTCATAAGGAATCAGAGCTACAAGTTCATGCATACAATCAGCAAAAACTGGACTAGTTTATCCTGCCCTGATGACATAAAGATATGCAGTATACATAATAAAGGCTCATCTCTATTATAACTCTAAGTTCTACATCACTAGATGTGTAACACGTGCTGGCTCATGGTCCTGTTCCATCCTTATTCATGTAGAAATATTAGTCTGAAACAAAAAAAGTAGCTAACATTCTTATACTTTGTAGACTGTATAAATATACTTTCCTGTGTCTGTCTTGGTAGCTGCCAAGGTGAGTTGAAGGGCGCAGAGAGCATCAGAATTGGAGTGTGACTGTTGAGCAGTGCATCTGGGCTCCCTCCGGACGTGGGAAGATCATGAGAACCAGGGAAGGATGCTGGCACTGATGACATGATAACACAATGATACAGCTTTCTTTTCAAGTAAAAACACAGTACTGCGGTGGATTTTCATGTGGCTGTCAATTAGGTTGGACATTTTAGACCTTAAATGTGAGAAATTGATTAATGAAAGAAATTTCCTGGTCAAAGACAATGTCGTTTTGCATAAGAAAATTGAAAATTTGGAAAACAATATAAGAAAGAGAACTCTTGGATTTGATAATTTTCCAAAGGTCTCTAAGTTATCACCAAAAGAGCTATTGAAAAAGTATTTTATGGAAAATTACAGATTTCCCTGGAGGTTGTCCCACTTCTCATCTGCTTATTCCCCCACATCCTATATAGTGCAACTTAAGTTGCATGTGCAAATCCAGTCATATTCTGGATTAGCAAGCACAACTTAATTAGTTATCAAGCCAATCAGCGCCAATAATTGCCAATTAACAAGAAATTGGTGCTAACTGGCATTAATTAGAATTTATGCACACAACTGTCTAAGCATATTCTATAACGTGATGCATGTAAATTCTAAGTCGCATAGTTGAAAAGGGGGCGAAGCCATGGGCATAGAATGGGCAGGTTGTGAGCATTTCTAGAATACACTCGGTCCATGCCTACTTACACCACAACTAAATTTAGTCACGAG
Organism: Microcaecilia unicolor; assembly: GCF_901765095.1. NCBI lineage: Eukaryota > Metazoa > Chordata > Amphibia > Gymnophiona > Siphonopidae > Microcaecilia > Microcaecilia unicolor. Next base: position 595,687,432 of record NC_044031.1, read on the forward strand.
AACAGGCGCTTGGCTTATTCTATAAACTGTGAGGAAATTTAGACTTATAGAATATGCCTAGGTGTATTTTGTTTTATTGCCAATTTTTTTAGGTGTGATATATAGAATCTAGTCCACACAAACCAAGACACGACAACTAAAAAAAGTCCATATAACACCGAATGCAGAAGACCCGTATCAAACAATTCAAGTCGGCTACGTCAACACCAGATCCGTGACAAATAAAACAACAATAATAACAGACTGGATCACGTCAGAGAAACTCGATCTACTATTCATCACTGAAACCTGGATCCATAACCAAGAGGACCCAATCATCTTAAACCTTTGTCCTCCAGGATACAAAATCACTCACTGGACCAGAAAAGAAAAAAGAGGAGGGGGGTATAGCGCTCATATACCGATCTCACCTCACTATCGAAACCATTGCCGAATCTATAACAACCCACCTTGAAATAGCCTCAATCAGAATCCACCACAATACCCTGCTTGACCACCTAAACTGTGTCCTGTTTTACAGACCTCCATTCAACTGGAATGAAAGCCAAACAGACTTCATGGACTTCGTCTCAAACACATGTGTATCCAACTCCAACATACTACTATTAGGAGACATTAACCTCCACCTAGAAGACCCAAACTCTACAAATGCATGAGACTGTAAAGATTTCCTTCACTTATGCGATCTAACATGGCCGAACATGCAAACAACCCACTCGAAGGGCCATACACTCGACCTCATCTCATACAAACTATCCACTGACCAGAACCTAACCATAACACAAACCAGATGGACAGAAATACCATGGACCGACCACTATAAATTAAACCTATCCCTAAAATGGTGGAAAAAAGGCTGTCTCCACACACGAGAACACACAACCCACACCACGAAAGGGCAAATAGAACCGGATACTTTCTGGCAACAGATATACAATAACGACTGGACAACACAAACGGACTCCATTCACTATCTTTCAGTTTGGGACAAAAGATGCAGATACATACTAGACACAATAGCACCCCTACAAACAAGAACCTCACGCAGACACAACTCGATACCATGGTTCAATGAAGAATTGAAAAAATTAAAAACACAATCAAGAAGACTAGAACGCGCATGGAAAAAAAAGACAAACACACACTCAACGCATGGAAACAGATTCAAAGGAAATACAAATATGCAATAAGACAGACCATACTATCATGTCACTTAACACCACCATGTCTCCAGCCGATCCTGTCTCATCAAACTTGATTAAACGATTTCTAGACACATTTCTTCCATTTATTCACATCATGGTTCAACTTAGCCGTCAATCAGGAGAAGTCCCAAGACCCTGGAAATCTGCAATCGTATATTCTAAAATTAAAAATACTTCACTGTCTTGCTCAGATCTTAGTAATTTTCACCCAATCGCAATCCTTCCATTTCTAGCTAAAGTGGTGGAAGCGGTGGTTCATAATCAACTCTCTGATTTTATCGAAAAAACTAAAACACTTCACTCTCATCTACTCTTTTAGGCATCACCACATATATCAAAACTCACTTAGATAGATTGTGTTCTGTTTTTCTTCTCTCTTTAGATCTCAGTACCGCATTTGATCTCATTGACCATTCACTATTACTTCAGCGTCTACATGCTATCGGTCTCTCAGGAGTTGTTCCAAATTGGTTCAGATCTTATTTTAGTGACTTCCAGTATTGTATTCATCACAATTATTCTGTCTCTACACCTTACTCTTCAACATCTGGTGTTCCTCAGGGTTCCATACTATCTCCTTTATATGTATATGCTGATAACATCCAATTGCTTTCAATAATAGACAACTTTAACCATGCTTTTTTTTCTAACAACAATGATAATCTACTTAAATAACAAACTGGTTTTGAGAATTTCACCTAATTCTTAATCCTGACAAGTCCAAAATTCTACTATTTACTAACTGCTTGATTCAAAATCCTAGTTTACTCATTTGCCTCTGTAATACCCTGATTTCACAATAATCAGCCACTTGTATCCTGGGTGTTCTCATTGATGACAAACTCAGCGTCTAGACACACATAGGACAAGTAGTAAAGCATTCATTTTTCAGATTAAGACTTATTCGTTCTGTTCAATCTCTGTTACATTTCTCAGCTCTTACTATTTTGGTTTACTCACTCATCATATCTCAAATTGATTACTGTAAATCGCTTTACAAAGGGCTTCGACTTAAAGACATACAACTTGTACAGAATATTGCCATTTGATTTATCCATAAAGCAAAAAAATTTGACCATGTTACACCACTGCTAAAAAAAATTCCCATTGGCTTCCAATGGCTCATCAAATTACGTACAAATAATTCTTCTTGGTTTCAAAACCCTGGCTTCAAAAGAAACTATCTTTATTATTCTCTCTGCTCCCAGAACTACAATTTACTCATTGTCCCAACCTATAAACAAATTCTTCATGAGCACACTTGCGCCTCCATTTTTTCTGTTCAAGTTCCCCAGCTTTGGAACCTTCTACCTACTGCCTTACGATATCAAACCTCTTTACCGGCTTTCAAGTCAGAACTTAAGACTTTTTAATTTCAGGACACATTTCATTAAACTCTTTTTCATAGAGCGCCCAACAACCATTCTGGAAGAAGTAAGAGTATCCCCAATGTTTGTTCCCTTCCCCTGTTTCTTTCAATATATGAAATACCTCCCTTTTTACTTCACTATTTGTCTGGTTGAGTGCACTCACTACTTCTCTCTCCTATATTTTTAAATACATTGTAAACTGCCTAGATGGTACTTCTGAAGGCTGGCAGTCTAGTAAATTGTATTAAACTTGAAATTTAAATCTGGGTCTGGACAGACTAAATTGTGGACACACCTGATACTGATTATTAATATAACCGAGACAACATAATTTTCTAAAATTATTTTCTTCTGAGAATGTCAAGCATTTTCCAATTATTCTTTACAAAGGCATGTTGTCTTGGCTGGCTTTTTGCCATGCAAATTTGAAATGCTGCTTTAATGTTGCTAAATACAAAAATGAAACTTGCTTCAAAGCCTGGGGGACTCAAGCAAGCATTTCTAATGGGTCTGGCAATTGAGGGAAAAAAAGTCTTTTATAAAATTTAATACCAGATTAGCCTAACCATATGTTTTAGTTTTACTGGACATGAAATCCTAGTTTTGTCCTCTACATTTAATTGAACCTTTCTAGAAATAAGGTTCTAATTTCAGTTTTTTGTTTCCACTGATCTTTTTTTTTGTTGTTGTTGTTAAAGAGTGCAATAATGGGAAGTAAATAGAATTGTGAAATCCCGTGGCCCACTTCCCAAAATATAAAAATGCCCCCTCAGGATAAAATCACAACAGTCGACAAAAGATACTGAATCTGATGCCAAACACAATTATATCATTACCCAAGACAGTGATCCTAAATAGTATTGAATAAAAATTGGAGGAGCTCCCATAACAAACTTATGAGCCATCAACACAGCCCAGGAGTTGTTCATTTGACCCATATATAGAGGGACATTTTTGATAAATCCGACTTTGGATGCTTTGCTGAAAACGTTCAAAAATCAAGTAGTGAAAATAACCATTTTCAAACCAGAAAAATGTCTATCTTTTTTCCTTGAAAATGACCATTTCTTAGATGTTGTTTTGCTTAGTATGTCTATCTTTTTGGACCGTTTTCCAAAAAAAAACCCGTTCAAGTGAAAAACACACAAAATCAAGCCAATGGGACTTAAGAGGAGTCAGATTTCCTAATAGGCTGGCCAAACAGGCATCTAAGCAGAGCAGTGGGGGCCACTGCAGTGGACTTCACATAAAAGGTCCTAGGAACACATCTCACCATTACCTTCTTATATTGTATGGTGAGCCCTTAAAAACCCACAAAAAACATACTGTACCCAACTATACACCACTACAATAACCCTTATGGCAGCAAGCATCACCTGTATATGGATACAATAGGTTTTAGGGGTTGGCACTTTCCATTACAAATGTAATAGTTAGAGTGGATTATGGGTCTGGATCCCCTTCTCTACAGTGAACTGCACCGACCACTATGCTACTCCAGGGACCTGTTTGCAGCGCTAATAAGACTGGCCCTAACATTTGACGCTGTCATAGAGGCTGGTATGTGTTGTTTCATTTACATCTTTGCGGGGTGGGAGGGAATCAGTGACCACTGAAGGAGTAGGGGGGTGTTATTCCTTTATTCCTGCAGTGATCATGTCAGGGCACATTTTGTGGCTTATCTCTATATATAAAAGGCACCACCAACATTCTAAATGAAGCCTCCAGCCGGAAGTGTGAAGGAGGAGAGATATCCGGTTTCCCCATGAGTGTCTGCCCTGCCCTCGCTCTCTCCGTAACACAAACAGTGAAGGAAAACACAGCAAAGCACGAAATCAAATCGCTCTCTCTGTAACAGTGAAGGACTCAGAGGGGGGAGGGGAGAGAGGGCAGAAGCCCTCACTATCTCTGTAACACAAACACAGCACAGCAAGAAACTTAACACTGAAGGGCTCGACTCCGAGGGGGAGGGGACAGACAGCACAGGGGAAGGGAGAGAGGGCAGAGGGCAGGGACACACACACTCCCACATGCACACAGAAGAAAACCTTGCTAGCCCCCGTTTCATTTGCATCAGAAACGGGGCTTTTTTACTAGTTTGTTAATAAAACAGATCTAGACCTGTTTTGTTCTATTATGGCAGAAAAATGTCAAAGTGTTAGAAACACCCAGGTCCCGCCCTTAACACACCCCTGACATGACCCTTTGTGATTTGAATGCACTTCTGATGGACTTTATAGAAAAACATCTAAAAATTGGTTTTGAAAATACCAATTTGGATGTTTTTGTGCGAAAAACGACCAAATGCAGATTTATGTCACTTTTTGGACATTTTTCTCTTTTGAAAATGAGCCCCATAATTCTAGTATACCGATGCCTATAGTGCTGTAGTGAAGGCCATGAAAAATCAGAAACTCACAAATAATATAAATTATATTATCTGTTATCTCTGTATATCCTCTTCTCAAAATATATTGGCAACTAGTAAAAAAGGCCCGTTTCTGACACAAATGAAACGGGCTCTAGCAAGGTTTTCCTCGGAGTGTGTATGTTTGAGAGAGTGTGTGTGAGAGTGACTGTGTGAGAGAGAGTGAATGTGCGAGTGTGTGTGTGTGACAGAGAGAGAGTGAGAATGGGTGCGAGTGTGTCTGTGAGAGAGTGTGTGTGTGAGCATGAGAGTGTGTGCCAGGGCCCCCCCTCCCAGTTCCAGGGTCCCCCCTCCCTCTGAGTTCCAGGGTCGTCCCCCCCTCCCTCCCTCCCTCCGAGTTCCAGGGTCGTCCTCCCCTCCTTCTCTCTCTCTGAGTTCCAGGGTCATCCCCTCCCTGCTTCCCTCTGAGTTTCAGGGTCCCCTCCCTCCCCTGCATTATGCTCTCTCCCCTGCATTCATCCATATGCAGGCAACGTCCTCTGTGCCCTGCCCCCTCCATCCATCCATGTGCAGTGTCCCCCTCCCTCCCATTTCCAGGGTCCCCCCTCCCTCTGTCCCTCCGCCCCTCCCTCCCAGTTCCAGGGTCCCATGGAACTGGGAGGGAGGGGGGATGGAGAACGTTGGAGGAGTGACGTCAACAGGTGGTTACAATCCCAGTGACACACATTAGAATGTTGGAGGAGAACATTGGAGGAGAACGTTGGAGGAGTGATGTCAGCAGGTGGTAACGATCCCAGTGAGACACATTGGAATGTTGGAGGAGCAAATTATTATATTAGATAGTACTTCAATACCTTAATATATAAATGAAGTGCAATTTAGAAAATTCTTGAAAAGGGAAAGATTGAAGATAAATGAAGTTTTAGCATTCTTTTCTGAAAAGGATTTTTTTTATGCCTGTGAAGATTTCTAACCTGCTACAGATCCTATCATCTTCTATAAAAAAAGCAAGGGTGGAGGAGGGGGAACTGAGGCTTTTTTCTTTTTCAAGCATTTTCTAGATTGCACTTCATTTATATATTAAGGTGTTGAAGCACTACTACCAATATAGTTTGGCAAAAGTTTATATTGTTGGAAGTGGTGTGTTGAAGCTCTTTTCAGTCTATTTTGTATATATCAAACAGAAAAAAGCACAAAAGTACTCATCTCAAAATGGCTCTTGAAATGTTGCATCACTTGATATGTATTCTATCTCGCTGCTCCCTATGCCTGGAATAGTCTCCCTGAGCCAGTATGTCAGGCTCAGTCTCTGGCTGTCTTCAAGTCTAGGCTTAAAGCCCATCTCTTTGCTACTGCTTTCGACTCCTAACCATGACTCTCTTACTCAACACCTTCACTTATCACCCCTACCACTGCAATTTCCCCACCCCTAGCTGTCTGTTCGTCTGTCCAATTTAGATTGTAAGCTCTGTTGAGCAGGGACTGTCTTTTCATGTTAATTTGTACAGCGCTTCATAAGTCTAGTAGCGCTATAGAAATGTTTAATAGTAGTAGTAGTAGTGCTATAGAAATGATAAGTAGTAGAACTATGAAGATCCCTTTATAATGTGGCTCTGGGAAAGGAATTTAGGAGTCCTGCTGCTTGCAGGTGTTGAATACTTGTATAGCCAAACATTTTGTTTTCTTCTTTGAAAGATCTGTATTGCTATTTTTATTAGATTTTATGGGGATTTTTTCTCTGAAAAACTGTACTTGCTTGTCATCTCAGTTATTTATTTATTTATTTGTTGCATTTGTATCCCACATTTTCCCACCAATTTGCAGGCTCAGTGTGGCTTACATTATACTGTACTGGCGATCGGGGGTAGAAATTACAATTTTTATAGCAGTAAGGAAGGTAACATACATAGAGGTGTTACATTGAAGTATATGAGTGATAGAGTGGGTGATAGCAGTGAATTAATTAACTAAAGCTTATTAATGAACTAAAGTTCATAAGAGATGTGCATTCCCACTGGAACTGTGATGAGTGGCCTTTAAATAATCTTTCAGAAAAGAAGGAAACCAACCCAAATAATTTATTTTTGGAAGGGAGATTAGCCAAACTAAGAAAGAGACAGGAAGGAAGTCTTTTGTTTAAAAGATCTCTGAGTTGTGCAGGGATACTTGGGAAAACATACAATTTAATTCATTCTGACAGATATTATTTCTACAGTGCACACCATGTATAAATTAATGAGAGCATATTTTGAAAATTTTAAATAATATTTTCTTGGTAAAATAGGAAACCATATCTAGGGAATGTTAAAAAATGATCACTAATGGGGCTGGAAATAGAAACAAACCCAGGTTGAACTTTGTGACCCTGATCACTTGACCATGAGTTAATAATTCATAAAATTGCTTTATTATTATTATTTATATATATATATTTATTCATTTTAAATCAAATTAAACAATCCATTACATTTGAACAGGAAATACAGACATGTATATTTTATACAGAGATAAATTCTCCATTAACAAAAAAAAAAATTCAAGGAAATTATATCTTTTACTCTTCTTTAGACCACTAAAGCAAGGGGCTAGTCTAATTTAGAAAAACTACTAAAACAAAAAGAGGAAAAACTCAAAAGTAGTAATATGCTTAGCATGCTACCTATCCAATTATTCCATATATCTCATCTAGATCGGCGGTTGACCAATTTTTTTCATATTTATAAATGTTTTCAGCTGTTCTGGCTGATAGAAAATATATTTTAAACTCATATACTTAATAACACATTTACATGGATAATTAAGGTAAAAAGAGGCACCTAAAGATATTACATCTGTTCGCATAAGTAGAAACAGTTTCCTCCTTTCCTGAGTCTGTTTAGTAATATCAGGATAAATCCAGACTTTTTTACCTCTAAACAAAGTTTGCATTTTTTTAAAGTAAATACGCATTACCGCATCTACATCTTGTTGGAAAATAAAGGATGCTATTAAGGTAGTTCTTTCAGAGTTCACATTCAATGTTAAATCTAAAAGTTCAGATACATTCAGAAGTTCTTCTTGATTTTCATCTGGGATAGCTTCAGCAGAAATTTCAGGTGATTTTTTTGTTGGAATATAATAAACCTTATTCAATGGTGGTATAGTTTCCGGGGAAAATTTTAAAACTTCCAGCAAATATGCTTTAAAGGCATCTTGAGGATTAATTCCCAGTTCCTTCGGAAAATTCAAGAGTCTTAAATTCAGCCTACGGTTAAAGTTCTCTAATTGTTCTAATCTGCGTTGTGTAGATAAATTATCTTTTACAATTGAGGCTGAAATATCCTTCAACTTAACAACATCTTGCTTAAGAGCACCCATTTGCTCTAATGCTTCTTGTTTTGCAGCATTAAATGATAGGGAAAGATTTTCGACTGTACTTACTAATTCTTTTATTTCTTTCGCTGAATTGGCAACCGTCGTTTCTACCCGCTGGAGAGCACTCCAAATGCTCTCCAGTGACACAGCCGCTATTTGTTTTATCAGAGGAAAACGCTCAGCCGTTGACTCACTCAGAATCGGGCCTCCCTCATGCACTGCTTCTCCCTTTCCTCGAGACGCCGTCATACCTCCAACCACTTCCGGATCAGGTCGATCGCGTCGGGATAGGCATGCTTCGGGGAGCGGCGGGGGATTGAGATCCGGAGGGGAGAGTGAAATTTCCAGCCCCAAGTCTCCCAGGGATTCTTCACCCACCGAGACAGCGGAGCCCCTCTCGGTGCTTAGGGTAGGTAGTTTTGTAGCGTATCTCTCCATAGTTTGCTGTACCGGGGAAGATGTCAGAACAGTCGAGGCAGCTGCTCTTACAATCCCCTTACGTTTGGTATGGGGCATCTTGTCACGAAGAAAAAAAGAGTAAATTCAGAAAACCATGGCAGAGACGCGCTCACAGAACTCAGCATGCCGCCATCTTAAGACACGCCCCCTCGCTTTATTATTATTATTATTATTATTATTAGCATTATTATTAGCATTTGTATCCCACATTTCAGGTTTGAGAACCTGGCAATGATCTTGTTCATATAACGAACGTATAGTTGGCAGGAAATCTTCATTTGCTTACTCATTCTTTAACTCTGGTTACCTGTGGGGGTCTTTTATTAAAGTGCAGTACAATTTTGCAACTACTGTGTGATAATTACCAAGTCTCTTCATTAATTATTATTATTTGTTACATTTGTATCCCACATTTTCCCACCTATTTGCAGGCTCAATGTGGCTTACATATATCATAAAGGCAATTGCCGATTCCGATAAGAAAACAAATACAAAGCAGTATCCGGTAAGAAGACAAATCTGGTGAGAAAAACAAATACAAGGTAATGTTGGACAGGGGCATAGCCACTGGTGGGCCTGGACAGGTCCAGGCCCAGCCACTTTTGCTCCAGGCCCGCCCAGACTCTTCTGCCTGCTCTCCCCGTCCGCGTGGTCTGCTCACTTTTACTGCCCTGAAGCGCCGTTCTCCCTCCAGCACCGGCGATTCTCATAGCCAGCCTTCTGCCAGCACGCGTCGTCGGGGCCTGTTCTCAGGCACGTCCCGCCTACTCTGCAACTTTCTGCATCCCACCTTTGCGGAAAACAGGAAGTTGCAGAGTAGGCGGGACACGCCTGAGAAGAGGCTCCCAACGATGCATGCTGGCAGAAGGCTGGCTATGGGAGTCGCCGGTGCTGGAGGGAGAATGGCGCTTCAGGACAGTAAAAGTGACCAGAACTGACCATGTGCAGGGGGCTGTCACGGGGGGGGGGGGGGGGGGTAGCGGGTGGAGAGGAAATGCGGTGGCAGTGGCCGGATGGAGAGGAAATGCGGGTGGTGGCGGGCGGGGAGGGTGGTGGCGGGGAGGGTGGTAGCGGGTGGAGAGGAAATGCGAGGCCTGTGCCCACCCAGTCCACCTCCAGGCCCATCTAAAAATTAAACTCTGGCTACGCTACTGATGTTGGATAGTATAGATTGGAGTTGGACAAACACAGTTATGGCATCTTTGAGTGGAAGAGTTAAGTTATGTTCATTTCTTACTTTGGTTTCGTTGTGTTGCAGAGTCCAGGCAATTAGGTTGGGTCGGTAGGGTAGGCCTTTTTGAACAGGTTGGTTTTTAGTGATATCCGGAAATTTAAGTGGTCATACGTTGTTTTCACGGCGTTTGGTAGTGTGTTCCACAATTGTGTACTTAAGTATAAAAAGCTGGATGCGTAGGTAGATTTGTATTTAAGTCCTTTGTAGATTGGGTAGTGGAGGTTTAGGTATGTTCATGTGGTTCTGGATATGTTTCTGGTTGGTAGGTCTATGAGATCTGTCATGTATCCTGGGGCTTCACCATAGATTATTTTATGCACTAGGGTGCAGACTTTGAAAGCAATACATTCGTTTATAGGGAGCCAGTGTAGTTTTTCCCGGAGGGGTTTTCGCTTTCGAATCATGTTTTTCCGAATATAAGCCTGGCTGCCGTGTTTTGAGCGGTCTGAAGTTTCTTTAAGGTTTGTTCTGTGCATCCTGCGTAGATTCCCTTGCAGTAGTCTGCATGGCTTAATACCATTGATTGTATCAGGTTACGGAATGTTTCCCTCGGGAAGAATGGTTTCAGGTGTTTGAGTTTCCACATAGAATGGAACATTTTCTTTGTTGTGGATTTTACTTGGCTCTCTAGTGTTAGGTTTCGGTCGATTATGACACCAAGGATTTTCAGGCTGTCTGAGATAGGGAGGGTGTGTTCTGGGGTGTTTATAATTTTAGGGTTGTCCATATTGTGACGGGATGATAGGATGAGACAGTGTGTTTTTTTCTGCATTGAGTTTCAGTTGGAATGCATTTGCCCACGTGTTCATGATGTCCAGGCTGAGTTTGATTTCATTGGCGATTTCTGTCAGATCATGTTTGTAAGGGATGTATATTGTGACATCGTCTGCATAGATGAAAGGGTTTGAGGCCTTGGGTGGTTAATGACTTGGCTAGTGTGGTCATCACTAAGTTGAAGAGGGTCGGTGATAGTGGGGAGCCTTGGGGTACTCCGCACTCTGCTTTCCATGGTGAGGACGTGTTTGAAGTTGATAGCACTCTTTATGTTCTGGTGGTTAGGAAACCCTTGATCCAGTTAAGGATGTTTCCACCAATCCCGAAGTACTTGAGTAGTCTTAGTAGTATATTGTGGTTTACAATGTCGAAAGCACTTGACATGTCGAACTGGAGGAGGAATATGCTTTTACCTGTTGCTATTTCCTGTTTGAATTTGGTTAAAAGTGTAACTAGTACTGTTTCAGTGTTATGGAGGGGGCGAAACCCTGATTGTGAGTCATGTAGTATTGAGAATTTGTTTAAATATTCTGAGAGTTGTTTGGTTTCCATGCTTTCCATCAGTTTGACTACCAGTGGAATAGATGCTACTGGTCGGTAGTTAGTGATTTTGTTTGGTTTTTTCCTTGGTGTCCTTTGGTATTGGGATGAGTAGGATGTTACTTTTGTCCTTAGGGAAGTGGCCTTGCTGAAGCATGTAGTTAAGGTGGGTTGTGAGGTCTCTTATGAAGCAGTCAGGGGCGGATTTTAGTAGGTAGCTGGGACAAATGTCCAGTTTACAGTGAGTGTTAGAGAACTTTTTAATCACTTGGGTGACTGTTTCTACGGTGAGAAGATCGAAGTTGGTCTAGGTTCGGTCAGCTGGGTATTCTCCATCGGTTGGGTCCATGCCATTGTTGAAGTTCTCGATGTCCGTATTAACTGTTGAAGGCGTCCCCAGTATTCGCCAATGTAGTTAAAATAAACTTTGTGCAGCATTATCTGCTGCTATAACAGTTAACTTGCAGTACTGTACCAAGTGCAAGACACAGTGCCCACCCAATCCTGGTCCAGTCTCCACCCCGTTTCTTATTTGCCAGTTAACATGGGAATTACTGTGCAATTTTAGAAAATAGGTGCTCACGAAACAACACAGTAACATAATAAATGACGGCAGATAAAGACCTTGTTCGGTCCATCCAGTCTGCCCAACAAGATAAATTCACTTTACATGGTATGCGATATTTTATATGGTACCTGGTCAAAATGGCCCCGACAAAATAACCCCGACAAAAAAAGCTCCAAACAAAAAAAGCTCCTGACATAATAATCCCTGACATAACAGCCACTGTCAAACCGGCCTGCCCACAATATAACCCTTGACAAGTTAGCCACATGACAAAAGGGCCCGATTAGGATGCCCAGAATCTGGGACTGCATTTTTTTTCCTAATAATCTTACCTTGCCAAACAGGATAAGGTTGGTAAGACTATGAAAATGGTGTTATAATTGATCCATATTTCAGTTACCTGTTATTGTTTGCCAATTGCACATTTTTGTCCACTGTTCCAAGTTCTGAGAATAAACACATTTGTTTGTTCGTTTTGCCTGTCTGGACTGATAAAGAATACTGGTGGTTTGTGTGTTGGGTCTGTGAGTGTTTTCTGGGAACTGTGGGACCACTGAGAGTGTGGCTCCAGTAACCTAGAAATCACTGGGGATAATTGGAGAGCGGGAGACTTTCCCAGAGTTGGTTGTGACCCAGTCGGTGGGAGGAGGTTGCTAGTATAGAGCACAAGCGGCAGGTGCAGGCGAACCTAAGCTGTGCTGAGGATAGACCCTCTCAGTGGCCGCGGGGTAACCCCAGGCAGGTGGCTAGGCGTTTTATGACAATACCACTGTTCTAAAATTATCTGGGTGGTGCTTAAGGACAATCATGTCAAACAAATCTGATTGATTTCTCTGACTGGGTGACCAGAGAACTGGATTGAAAGCATGTGCTAGCTGTGATCTATTTGGACTTCAGCAAAGCCTTTGACATGGTTCCTTATAGGATGCTTGTGAACAAATTGAACAGGCTAAAGTTAGGACTCAAAGTGGTGAACTGGATTAGAAACTGGATCACTGACAGGCACCAGAGGGTGGTAGTGAATGAAATTTATTTGGAGCAAAGATAGGTGAGTAGCAGAGTGCCCCAAGGATCAGTATGGTGATCAATTATATTCAACTTATTTGTGAGTGACATTGCCGAAGGGTTAAAAGGGAAAGGTTGCCTTTTTGTGGATGACATGAAGACTTGCACCCTGGAGGGAGTGGACAGCAAGAGAAGTGATCTAAAAAGATCAGACGAATGGTCTGTTATGGCAGTTAAAATTTAATGCAAAGAACTGTAGAATGATGCACATGGGGTATAGAAACCCAAAAGAATTGGATTTGCTAGGGGGTGAGAGGCTAAGCCCAGACCAGGAAAAGATCCTGGGGGTGATAGTGTTGGAGTATCTTAAGACAGTAAAACAATGTGACAAGGCAGTGGCTTTTTATTTCCAAAAAAGTGTATGATTGTGTATTTTAAAAAAATAGCTATCTTGTTATATGCTTGAGTACAATATAAAAAGGGTCATATATTAATAAAAATTAAGCAAAATGAACATCTCTTGTTGCACTTAAATTTGTTCCATTTGACAATTAAAGAAACAACCTTTTTCAATGTGGTTTTCATTTAGTTTTCCACAAAATGCATATCCCTATAACCTAATTATAGCTGAATATACTTAAGGATCTAATTTTAGGCCTGCTGTTCACTCACTTAACATTAAGGCCCTAAGGGGTCCTTTTACTAAGCTGCAGTAACTAAGGGCCGTAGTACATCTCTATATGAGTCTTTTCCAAGTGCTAAGGCCATTTTTACCATGGCTGTAAACCCCGAATTTTCTATTAATTTCATTAATGGCCGAAAGCCGTACACTAAAGTTACCATTACATGCAGCCATTTAAAAAATTACCATGTGAGCACTTACCACCACCTGTTTTGGAGGCATGCTGTAGTATAAATGTGCTGATTATTTATTTATTTATGAACATTTATACCCCACTTTTTTCCACATGAAGCAGACTCAAAGTGGCTTACAATGTACTGATGATTCAATTACAATTACATTTTACAGTTCTTGGAAAAGAGGAAGGAAGTTGCTCCAGAAAAAGCACGAAAAAGTCACCTATTGAACAGGCAGAAAGCCTAGAATGAGAGAAAAACAGATTCAAAGTGCTTTTTTTGCCACCAAATGTGACTTCTGTAATGCAGCCAATGGTTCAAGAAGTTATTGTTTCATTGAAACGACTTTACAGAAAACAACTGCAACACAAACTTATTTTGGCAGACATAGAAAACAAATATGGCATGATCCAATTCATAAGAGAACTGAACATAAAAGATTGTTCCTACATGGTTGCTGATGCTTGGAAACAGGTTAAAAACCAAACCCTGAAAAATGCATGGAACATAATTGTAAACAAATCAGAAGATACGGAGAAGGAAAAAGAAGGAGATGATGTCCTTAAAAACATTGCAGAAGATCTTTTACAGGTTCCTGCTTCTTGCTGGCCTCTCACTTAGTCATCTCTCCCCTCTCCAATTGGTTCAAAACTCTGCTGCCCGTCTCGTCTTCCGCCAGGGTCGCTTTACTCATACTACCCCTCTCCTCAAGTCGCTTCACTGGCTCCCTATCCGTTTTCGCATCCTGTTCAAACTTCTTCTACCAACCTATCAATGTACTCACTCTGCTGCTCCCCAGTATCTCTCCACACTCGTCCTTCCCTACACCCCTTCCCGTGCACTCCGCTCCATGGATAAATCCTTCTTATCTGTTCCCTTCTCCACTACTGCCAACTCCAGACTTCACGCCTTCTGTCTCGCTGCACCCTACGCCTGGAATAAACTTCCTGAGCCCCTACGTCTTGCCCCATCCTTGGCCACCTTTAAATCTAGACTGAAAGCCCACCTCTTTAACATTGCTTTTGACTCGTAACCACTTGTAACCAATCGCCTCCACCTACCCTCCTCTCCTCCTTCCTGTACACATTAATTGATTTGATTTGCTTACTTTATTTTTTTTTTCGTCTATTAGATTGTAAGCTCTTTGAGCAGGGACTGTCTTTCTTCTATGTTTGTGCAGCGTTGCGTACGCTTTGTAGCGCTATAGAAATGCTAAATAGTAGTAGTAGTAGTAGTTCCTGGTTGCTCTTATTGCAATGTTGAAAATGCCAGTGAATGGATATGCAGTGATGCAAATGATCCAGGGTATCAGATCATAAGAGATAATGAAATGGCGGAATCAGTACAACAAGAAACACAAAGAATCAGAAACTGATGATCACCAGGTTAATGCAGATGTGGGACCAACATATGCAGAAGCTTTTGAATGTTTAAATATAGCAATAGCTTGGCTGGAAAAGCAGGAAGTAAGCAGTGTGATCCAGCTCCTTTGTCTGAAAAGACGACGTGATCTTGCAGCAGAGAAATGAAAATTGGCCTTTAAGCAATTAATAATTACTTCCTTTTTTAATTAGAAATACAAGTAGTGTAAGTACAACTGTACTTGACTTAAATACTGTATTACAGTGTACTTCAATTTTTTATATAGAAATATATTAGTGTATATACAAGAAATACTGCACTGTACTTTACTTTTAAATACATTATTACAGTGTATTTCCCTTTTTAAATACAAATACAGTATTATAGGTACACAATTACAGTACTGTATTGTAGTTTGTAATGTTTTTTGCCAACTTATTGTTGAAAATAAAACGAATGTTCAACATACAATGCTCCGATTGTGTTCTCTTCTTAAAAAGCAGGTATGTCCAATCATCTGGATTTATGATTATCCCGACCACCCCCCTGCAGAGGATAATCCAGATAATCGGTGTCATACTGTAATATTTGGTTTTCCTCTGTCACTTCACCATCATTACCACCTCTGGCTCTCTCTCTCATACACACACTCAGTCACCCCCAGTCTGGGATGCTGCGGCTGAGTTGGAGTGATAGCCCAATAATTGTGGGGTCCTTTTACTAAGGTGCGCTGAAAAATGGCTTGTGGTAGTGTAGGCATGGGTTTTGGGTGCGCACCAATCCATTTGTCAATGTGCCTGTAAAAAAGGCCTTTTTAAAATTTTTGCTGAAAATGGACTTGCGGCAAAATCAAAATTGCCACACGTCCATTGTGGGTCTGCAGCCTTACCGCCAGCCATTGGCCTAGCCGTAAAGTCTCACACGGTAACCAGGCGGTAATGACCTACATGCGTCAAATGCCACTTGGCGCGCATTTGGTATGCGTGTCCAAAAATAAAATTTTTTTTTCAGCTGTGCATATTGGACACACTCCAAAAATGAAACTACCACAAGATCCATACGGTAACCAGGCGGTAACTCCATTTTGGCATGCGTTGGGTGCGCATAGACGCTTACGCAACTTAGTAAAAGGGCCTCTGAATGTCTAGTGATGCCCTTGGCTGGCACTACCACAGCACAGGAAGGATTGTCCAAGATTAGACCAGTGTACCCAGTGGTGTACCAAGGGGGGGGGGGGTGGGGGCAGTCTGCACCGGGTGCATGCCGCTGGGGGGGTGCCGTGCATCTGTCGGCAACGTTCGTTCCCTGTTCCCTCTGCCCCAGAACAGGTTACTTCCTGTTCCGGGGCAGAGGGAGCAGGGAACGAGCGAAGCCGACAGGCTCGCGGCACCCCCTAGCAGGTAAAAATGCACCTGGGGGGTGGGTGTCCTTTCGCCGGGGGGGAGGTGTCCGTCTTTTCGCCAGGGGGAGGTGTCCTTTCGCCGGGGGTGGGGGGGTCGTGCTGCACCCGGGGGGGGGGGGAGGGTGCATCGGCGATCTGCCCCGGGTGTCAGCCACCCTAGGAACGCCACTGAGTGTACCATAGAGCAATAATGCAGAAGCATTGGTTCAAGGTATTCAAATAACTTATGACCACAAAAAAGTTCAGGTAGAAATGTTAAGTAGTAGTAAGTAGTAGTAGTAGGTACTGTGTGTATGCTATATAAGCTATTACAATTCTATTTTTAAAGGGAAAATTTCTGCCACTAAAGTGTTTTCTCATACAACCATGCTGCATTGACCAAGAAAAAAAACAAAACCTCACTCACCATGGAATTAGACCACTTGCATCAAAACCAATCCACTGATGTTAATGAATAATTTTCCTCTATGAGAATTAGTACTCTAATTTCAACTACACTGCTAGATAAATAATAAAAAATAAACAATATGTGATGTGATGTGATATGACTTGGTTCTTATAGCCCGCTGACTCCCAATTACTGGTTCAATATAGGCAACAAAATTAAGACAATGAAAAAAAAAACAGTTTTGCAATAGCATTTGTGAAATAGATTAAGTCTTCATATTCTTATGAAAACTCAAATAAGTTGATTTTGTCCTAAGCACTTGTTTAATACTTCCAGTTAACGACAGTAATATTATTAATTACTTTAGCAAAATGTGAAACTTCAGGATTAAATCCATCTGACATGTTTGTATATAACGAACAGAAAGTGGTCGTTATGTATCTGTGGTGCAGGCAGGTGGCAGTGTTTCCCCTTGCAGGTAATGTTTTAAAGGACTTTTCAAAAATTTGTTTTTTTCCTAGATAAGGTGCAATGCTAATAATAATAATAATTTGGATGGACAGAAATGTATGCTATGTTTATTAGAAATCAACAAATAAATGTATGTTATGTTTATTAGAAAGAAAGAAAGAAAGAAAGAAAGAAAGAAAGAAACATGATTATTATAGCATAATTCCTGGGTCAGGTCATGCAAATTGTTTATCTGTGCAAAATTATTTAATCTCATTGCAATCAAATTATACAAGTAGGAGGCTAGCTTAAATCCCAGTTCAGCTGCCTTAATAATACAACAGAAAATTAAAGCCCAGGTTTTACTAACACCCATCCATAATAATTAGATAATAATAATAATAGTAACAGCAAATAAAACTGGTTCTTCGGGGACTGTGAAACATTGCAGTCCACATGTTCCAGAATCAGTTGAGAAAATAAGGAAAAGTTGCAGAGATTCTAAAGGGAACTTTTAAAAACATGGGAACCAATATTCAAAAGATTTGTCTGGTTAATGTCAAGAGTTAACTAACAAATGAATAAATATTGTTATGAAGATAATGAGGAGCACTGCATAGGAGTGCCTGTTCCCTGTGGAATCTTTTCCAGAGTTCTGTCCATGGAAGTAAAAGGTTCCACTCCAGGTTTTCCAATTACTGTACACCACCCTGAGTGAATTCCTTCAAAAAGGCAGTAAATAAATCCTAATAAATAAATGCTTCTTTATTGTATTTCCACATAACGCCTTCAGTGCCAGAAACTCAGTGCCAAGGCACAAATAACATTCCCACTCTCAAAGTCAAACAAAATCATAACTGAGGTGTAGGCTTCTTAGCTGCCAAAAAAAACCCAGTTCTAATCAAGAGTCTTCCTTTCTTTTCTCCAACCGGGGTTCCAGCTTAACTCCTAAGAAAGGATATTTCCTTATGTTCATTAGACCAGCAGTTCCTAACACAGCAATTTCCGAGTCCCAGCACACCACACAGGGCAAGGTTTCAAAGGTGCTCACCCTTAGTGCTGGTTCTTAACTTCCATGGCTTGTTCTAAGTCTCCCAAGAGATACCTCCCCCATCAATTGGGCAGGGCTTCTTCATCATTGGCAAAAACGTCCCTGGTAAGTTTAATTACTGATTGCAAATTTTAACTGACCTAAAGTTGTCAGAAGAAACAGCTTGAAATACTTAGCTTTATAGTCTCTAGTCTCTTTCTTCCAGCTAAATCAAAATCAGACTGTGACCAACGGTGGCCAGCGTTTCGTTAAGCTGTGTCAGGGTCAATTGGCAGAAAATAGAAACTCCATCATTTTTTTTGGCTCAGTACGTCTTCCAGATTCACTGAGATTTCTTTAATTTCTTCCACATCATCACCCTTGAAAACTATTTCTGGTACAGGTATATCTCTGTTGTATATGTTTGCTCCAAAAAATGTTATTGCTTGTGCATATAATGAAAGTCACTTGTTATATGTATCAAATTAGGCCTCATAAGCCTAGGGCACCAACTCTGTGGACATGCATATAAAGGCTATCATCAGAGAGCAAAAACTCAATATATATAGAGAAAAAAAGCAATCTGCAGTAAAAACCGGAGGATATACTCGTGACAAATTCTTAATTCAAATGCCCAAGCAATATCTATAGTGTGCTAGTAAGCAACTTAATTGTGCTAGTGGAAGAGTAATTATATATGGTCAGAACTATCCTAACAGAAACAATTATATCTAAAAGGATATACTTTGATGTTTAGAAAAAATTCACCACAAAAGAAGAAATACTTAGCTTCATCCAAAGAAAAGAGCAAGGTACGCTTTTCACAGGCCACTCCAAAAAAGTGAATCATCAAAAAAGGGAAAACGATTGTATCAAAAACTCAGTAACTTCTCCCGACATCAAAACAAAACATTTTCTCATTGTCCCATATAGTATAGTCATAACCAATCTCTCTCGACAGTCAGTGAATTCCCTCTGTTTCATTACTTCATCAGGAGAGGGTATGTGTATCTCTTACATCTTCTTCTGAAGAGACCAAAGCAAAGAATTCAATCTCTCCACTATGGCCTTGTCCTTCCTGAGTGCCCCTTTTGTTTCTTCATGATCTAACGGTCCCACGGATTCCATCAAAGGCTTTCTGCTTCTGATGTACCTGAAAAAGGTGTTACTATAAGTTTTCATCTCTGCAAGGTTTTCTTCATATTCTCTTTTCGCCTTCTTTATCAATTCTTGCATCTAGCTTGACAGTGCTTATTTTGCTTCTTATTTTCTTCATTCAGATCTTTTTTCCATTCTTTGAAGGATGGTCTTTTGGTTCTAATAGCATCTTTCACGTCACCTTTTAACCATGCTGGCTGTTGTTTGCTCTTCTTTCCAGATTTCTTAATACGTGGAATTCATCTGGTCTGGGCTTCCATGATGGTATTTTTAAAACAATGTCCATGCCAGAGATTGGTTTGTTTGGCCCCTCCTATCAGTATGTTTTGCTGTCCCCGGGCATACAAAAGGGTGGAGCTTGGGTAGCACTCCCACTTATGCACACAAGTTATAGAATACTGTAAATTATACGCATATCTCTGACATTTAGGTGCAAACATTTACATCCGCTCTGTCTGATGTAAGTGCTCATTCCTGTTAGGCTAGTATTCTAGAAAGGAAAGTAGGTGCTTTGCATATGCTTATGATTTCACCTTACTAAAAGAAGTTCCCTGCTACACCCCTTCCCGTGCACTCCGCTCCATGGATAAATCCTTCTTATCTGTTCCCTTCTCCACTACTGCCAACTCCAGACTTCGCGCCTTCTGTCTCGCTGCACCCTACCCCTGGAATAAACTTCCTGAGCCCCTACGTCTTGCCCCATCCTTGGCCACCTTTAAATCTAGACTGAAAGCCCACCTCTTTAACATTGCTTTTGACTCGTAACCACTTGTAACCACTCGCTTCCACCTACCCTCCTCTCCTCCTTCCTGTACACATTAATTGATTTGATTTGCTTACTTTATTTTTGTCTATTAGATTGTAAGCTCTTTGAGCAGGGACTGTCTTTCTTCTATGTTTGTGCAGCGCTGCATACGCCTTGTAGCGCTATAGAAATGCTAAATAGTAGTAGTAGTAGTAGTGGACAAGGGAATGTTCTCATCAAGGACTTAGCTACTGGAGGGTCTTCACCCATCCACTTTTGCCTCAGATCCACCCAGCAATGGTGTGCCATTCAAATAGCTGGTGGGGATCTTCAAGCTTCGATACAAACTAAACAAAAAAAAATGAGGGTGAGAACCCTACAGAAATATCATGTCTAAACAAAGACAAAGGGGTTCGTCTATAGAACTCAACTTATGAGCAGTGTAAAAACACAAGGAGGAAAAAGCCTCAAGAAGCTCCTGGCTAAAAAAAAGCAACGGGAGCAGGGCTGCTTTATCATTGGCACAAAAAACCTCCTTGTAGCAACATGTGCAAAATTGAACAGCTCTTAAAAAATGTCTTTAATAATATATCATAGGTCTTAAAACATTATACTGTGCTTATATTGTTCTTGGCTGTGTAGTTCTTCCTTTCCTTTCTTTTCTCAAAAAAAAAAAAAAAACAGACCGAGACCAACGATGGTCAGCATTTTGTCTGCCTGCATCAGGGTCTAACGGTCATAAATCTGTCAACAAAAGGAAGGAGATCAGCACAGGATAAAACTCTTCTCTGTATCATAATAAGTTCATACACAATAATCAATTTTCAAATCACTCATTTGAAAACTCTGCTCTTCACTTGAAGGAGAAAGGAAGATTGCATCGGAAGAAAATGGTGACCCTTTAAAGGGTAGACGTCAGACGCTCCAAAGAGCACCATCCAATCACAACACGTTATTAAAGAAACACTGTATTAGAAAAAAAATGACACCATTCTATTTTAGCATTTAGTCCCACAGGAATTAAAGTATTCAATGTAAAGATCCATTGCCTGCACCTTTTGTAATAAAAGGATTAGAAAAGGAGCAGCAATGGATCTAAATCTTTTAACATACCTTAGTAAAAGGACCCCATTGTCTACCAGTTACTTGCTGGCTTACTGGTTTTTGTTCCCCTCCTGTAATTCCTATTTCACTTTTTGGTTCAGCAGTTACCCTAGTATCCAACTTTCTCTATTTAGGAATTATCTGGGACTTGGCACTTTCATTTATTCCACAGATCTCACAGCTATCTAACAGTTCATTTTTGTCTATTTCGTCAATTACGCACCGTTCATCATCTTTTCGACTCTCGCCATTTTCATGCCCTTATTCATTCATTGTTCTTCAGTCAACTTGATTATTGTAATATCATCTATGCAGACCTACCTCAATTTGCGATGAAAAGACTACAATCCCTCCAGAACATTGCAATCAAATTACTTTTGCCACACCAGACGCTCTGATGATGTAACTCCACTACTCAAACGTTATCACTGGTTACTGGTTGATAATCGTATAATGCACAAGATAGCTCTCTTCACTTTCAAAGCCCTAGGACTTGGCCTCCTGGATTATCTTTCATGCCTGACCATCCCTTATGCCCCACCCAGGCTTCTCCACTCCATCAACGACCATTGGCTTGCTCTTCCCAGCCCAAAAAACGCACACTACGAATCCACAAGAAGCACTGCATTCTTTTGCCTTTCCCCTTTCATCTGGAACTCTGTTCCCATTCATCTGCGCAGCGAATTCTCATTGAACTCTTTTAAAGCTTATTAAAAAACTTATCCTTTTAAACAGGTCTTCGGGGACGTGGGGTGACGGGGTTCTTAAGTATGAATGAATAACTTTTCCATTGTTAGTTTGGTGTTCTTTTTTTCCTCTTTCCTAACTCTATATAGTTTACTAGCTGTTAAGCCCATAAAAACGGGCGAGATTTCCAGCTACCCTCCTCGCCACCGCTCCCTCCCCCCTCCGTGCCAGGCCCCCTGCAGTGACCTGACAGCGCCTCTCACCTCCGTGTGAAAGCGCTGCAGGCAGCAGCAGATTGCTCTGCTGCTGCTTGCAGCGATGTTCGTTTCCAGGCGGCAGCGTCCGACAGTGACTCTGACTCCGTTTCCCTCTCTGTTCCGCCCTCTGACGTCATCACGTCTTGACGCGAGGGCGGGACAGAGAGGGAAGTCTCTACTGCGCATTTGCAGGTGAGTCGGTCACTTGCCGTTTATATGTTTGATAATTTTATGAAAACCGCTCTGCTCTGCCTTGGCAGTTAGAGCGGTATAACAAGTTTTAATAAACATAAACATTCACAACTTGTTTACAGGGCATTAAATTTACCTTTTACTTCTTCTACTCTCACTGAAATAGGACACCACATACCCTTCCATTATTTAATTCCATGCCTTATGAGGTTTTTTTGTATACAACTTCTATTTACTGAACAATAACTGGGAAAAAATAATTTACAGGCTTTCCAGGTTTCCTGACATGTACTAAGCTTATCTCTCTATATAAAACGCACCTCCAACGTTCTATGAAGCCTCTTTTAGCCAAAAGTGAAGGGGGTGAGATCGCATTGTGTCTGCCCCGCCCACGCGTCAAACGTGATGACGTCGAGGGCAGAGCAATGACACTCAACCAATCGCATCGCTCGGCAGCGAAGCGTCAGGGAAGGAGGCGGCGCTCTCGACGTCTAGCCTTCCCTTCGCTGTGTTCCGCCTTCTTCTGACGTCAAGGATGACGTCAAAAGAAGGCGGAACACAGTGAAGGGAAACCTAGACGTCGGGTCGGGAGCGCCGCCTCCTTCCCTGACGCTTCGCTGCCGGAACCGCCACGGAGGTAAATTTTAAAAGAAGAAGAAAAAAAAAAAAACGATGCATGGATGCGAAGGGGGGGAGGAGAAGAGGGCGGGCCAGGCTGGGACATGGGAGAGAGAGGAGCATGGATGCGAGGGGGGTCATGGAAGGGAGAGAGGGGACTTGCTGGAAAAGGATGAATGGAGGCGGCAGGGGACAGAGGAGCATGGATTGCAGGGCAGGCCTCAGGCAGAGAGGGGAAATGCTGGATAGGGATGAATGGAGGGGGCAGGTGACAGAGTAACATGGATGGCCATGGATTGGGATGGCAGGGCTCAGGGAAAGGGGAATTGCTGGATAGGGATGAATGGAGGGGACAGATGGGCATGGATGGATATGGATTGCAGGGCAGGCCTCAGGCAGAGAGGGGAAATGCTGGAAAGGGATGAATGGAGGGGGCAGGAGACAGAGAAACATGGATGGCCATGGATTGGGAGGGCAGGGCTCAGGGAAAGGGGAATTGCTGGATAGGGATGAATGAAGGGGACAGATGGGCATGGATGGATATGGATTGCAGGACAGGCCTCAGGCAGAGAGGGGAAATGCTGGAAAGGGATGAATGGAGGGGGCAGGGGACAGAGGAGCATGGATTGCAGGGCAGGCCTCAGGCAGAGAGGGGAAATGCTGGATAGGGATGAATGGAGGGGGCAGGTGACAGAGTAACATGGATGGCCATGGATTGGGACGGCAGGGCTCAGGGAAAGGGGAATTGCTGGATAGGGATGAATGGAGGGGACAGATGGGCATGGATGGATATGGATTGCAGGGCAGGCCTCAGGCAGAGAGGGGAAATGCTGGAAAGGGATGAATGGAGGGGGCAGGAGACAGAGAAACATGGATGGCCATGGATTGGGAGGGCAGGGCTCAGGGAAAGGGGAATTGCTGGATAGGGATGAATGAAGGGGACAGATGGGCATGGATGGATATGGATTGCAGGACAGGCCTCAGGCAGAGAGGGGAAATGCTGGAAAGGGATGAATGGAGGGGGCAGGGGACAGAGGAGCATGGATTGCAGGGCAGGCCTCAGGCAGAGAGGGGAAATGCTGGATAGGGATGAATGGAGGGGGCAGGTGACAGAGTAACATGGATGGCCATGGATTGGGACGGCAGAGCTCAGGGAAAGGGGAATTGCTGGATAGGGATGAATGGAGGGGACAGATGGGCATGGATGGATATGGATTGCAGGGCAGGCCTCAGGCAGAGAGGGGAAATGCTGGAAAGGGATGAATGGAGGGGGCAGGAGACAGAGAAACATGGATGGCCATGGATTGGGAGGGCAGGGCTCAGGGAAAGGGGAATTGCTGGATAGGGATGAATGAAGGGGACAGATGGGCATGGATGGATATGGATTGCAGGACAGGCCTCAGGCAGAGAGGGGAAATGCTGGAAAGGGATGAATGGAGGGGGCAGGGGACAGAGGAGCATGGATTGCAGGGCAGGCCTCAGGCAAAGAGGGGAAATGCTGGAAAGGGATGAATGGAGGGGGCAGGGGACAGAGGAGCATGGATGGCCACACACACACACTCTCTATCACACTGTGTCTCACATACACACTTGCACACACTCTCATTCTCACACACACACTCTCTCACAAACACACTCACACCCAGACTCACTCTCTCTCTCTCTCTCACACACTCACACTTTCACTCTGACTCTCAATCAGTCACTCTCACATACACTCTCCCAAACATACACACTCCGAGGAAAACCTTGCTAGCGCCCGTTTCATTTGTGTCAGAAACGGGCCTTTTTTACTAGTTAGATATATATTTTTGGCTGCAGTAGCTTTGTGTTTGTAGAACGAAGATACTATATTTCACAAACTACATATCCCTGGGAGACTGGTCTTGATGCTTAAAAATATAACTGGCTTAAATCCATTTTGATACAAGCTCTGAACTTTTGCTATCATTAAGTGTCAGACAGTTTAGAGCTGTCAGCAATGTCTCAAGGGAGCAGAGTAATTTAATGAAGAGGAACAATGACCCTTTGTTGAAAGCTATCAAAAGGAATGTAATCATCTTCTGCTCTGATTGGCAGAGGCAGGCAATAGACTTAAGCATTTAGGCCAATCGATTACATTGTTTCTCCTTCAGAAATTATTGAAAAATGTCACCCCTAAATTGCTAGATGTTAACAAGGAAGCAAGCCCAAAAGAAAAAGAAAAAAGCAAATTCAAACTGACAAATATTCTGTTTATGCCCATGTCTTATTCCACTTTGCCACTGTAGGTTTTCAATGTTCTTAGGAATTAAGTAAGAAAACATTTTTCATTCTCATTTCTCGGCATCCTGTTTTTCTTTCTTAATGTGCCTTTTTTTAAAAAGCAAGAACAATTTAAGGTGCTATCTTACTGAAGCATGCTGAGCAGTTAACATAGCCTGAGATATTAGCTCATAGCTGTGGCAACTTACCACGCTGGCTGGACAGTGTGTGCTAATTCACGAGAAATGGATGCGGATTGCATATTGTAGTTATTGCATGGTACTTTACTACATGCTGTGGCTGTTGCCGATAGGAGGCAGTAAGTGAATTTGTGCAATTTAAGAGGTGGTAAGTGCGCCAATTCTATCTTTCAGTACAATTATCATGAGCTAAAGTACCTGTGTGGTAATGGTATTGGAAGATGCTGGATACACCCCCAATAGTTACCACACAGGATTTGCATTTTTTTTGGACATTCAGAACTAGATTCTGTAAATAGTGCATAAAAAAACAGTGCTAAAAAAAAGTGCTAGAGTTTAGTGCTATTCTATAAACTGCACTTACAGTTAGGCACAGTTTATAGAATAATGCTAAGCGCCAGGAACTGCAACTATATTTAGGATTGACTATCTACACCTGATGTAAATCCCTATGCATAAACTAGGGGCAGATCCCGTTAATTCTATAACAATGCACATAAATTTTAGAAACGCCCCTGACCTGCCCATGCTTCTTCCATGGCCATGCCCCCTTTTCAGATCCACACACTAGAATTTATGCATAACTCTTTATAGAATACACCTGAAAAGATGCACGCGTAAATTCTAATTATTGCCAATTAGTGCTGATGATTGTAATTGTCCAATTATCGGCATTGAGTGGCTCGTTAATCAATTAATTTGTGTGTGCAAATTGGACACGTCCAAATTTGTGCATGCAAATCAAAGTGCCATATATAGAATCCAGTGGTTACTGCGTATTAACTGCATAACTTTACCACACTTTAGTAGCCAAGTGACTGAAGAATTTATTAGAAAGGCAGTAATATTGGTAGGAAGCTCTGGAATGAAGGGGCATAGGATGAAGGTGAAAGATAACAGACTCAGGAGTAACCTAAGGAAATATTTATTCACAGAAAGGGTGGTGAATTTGTGGAATGACCTCCTGGTGGTGGACATGAAAACTGTATCTGAATTCAAGAAATCCTAGGACAAGTACGTAGGGACACTGGGAAATTATGAAAGTGCACCCGGTGTTTGCAGACCAGCAGTTGCGAATAGCTTTTTCCCGGTCGAGGAATCTTAGTTACTCAGTCTGGCACTCTTACCTGAGAAGGGGGCAAACACTGGAGAGGCCCAGCAGCAGACTGGACACTTCAAATGCAACAAACTGAGTTGCAAATTCTGTGATATCACCATTCAAGCCAACACTTTTGTCAATGAGGTTGACAACAAAATATACACCCTTAGACACCATACGACTTGTTTGACCACCAGTATAATTTACATCATCAAATGCCCATGACACAAGATATACGTGGACAAAACCTGCAAGTCCCTCCGTGCACGGATGATTAAACATCGTTCCCGTATTAATCAGAGTCTTCCAGGAGCCCCACTAGTCATCATTGTGGACAATTCCAACACAAGTTTAAAGATTTGAAGTGCATGACGATAGATTGGGTAATCCCCTCGAAATGAGGGGGAGATGTCAACAGGATCCATCTAGAAAGAGAACTTCGCTGTATCTATCATTTAAAATCTATAGAACCCACCGGCTTCAATACTACTATGCATGGGGGTTGTTACATGTGAGCCACCAGTATTTGCTGCCTTGATGATGTCAGACCCGGTAAGAGTCCTTCCCAGTGTCACATCATAAAGAGCGTCTCCGCCCTTGACTCAGACTGTTCGGCGGAACACACCGGCAGTTGATCACTACTGCGTAAGTTGAAGCCATGCAGAAGTGGCGTTTCAGTCCACCAGCCAAGCAAAGGTACTTATTGTTTGTATATTTCAACAGGTTGTCCATACAGGCCCAGATCTCTTGAGAAAGCCCTACGGAACGGGTACCTGTCGAGGTCTGAGAAGCCGATAGAAGCTAAGATAAGTGGCTGCATTTTGCTACACATTTACCACTGCAAGTTTGGACAATAAGTACATTAATAAGCATCCAGTAAGAAAGCTAAAACAAATAAATTATTGGATACAATAACAAAATTACCACAACCATGAGCGCAATTTGGAGGAGGGGGTTGCCAATGATTACATATACCACAAGAAGACAGCCAGTCAACTATTAAGCACTGACTGCGATCACTACGAGCCTTTCTTGTGAAATTCTGAGGCTTTTTTCCCCCCCTCTTACCAAATTGAGTGTGTAACATGTGTGGACTTTTTAGTCTATTCTTTATTGTTTAGTTGTTTATCCTTCAGCGAATAGACTTAGGTCGTGCTCTAACGTATTTAAGGGACCTTAATTCTTCTATCATGGTCACGAACTCTTGGTGTACTGGCTTCAGTTTTTCTGCAGACGCTGCTTTGGATTTACTTAGTGGCTTGTCTGAATTTTCATAATTGACTCCAGTGGGCTTAGATGCTGAATGGGTACACTGTTGTCCAACTTCAAATCCTCTATTAGGCTCGAATTATACAATTTAGCATTAATCGAGTATTGCAAACTTGAGTACATTCCAAGAGGATTACATATCCTCAAAGCACCTCAAATTTTCAAGAAACAATCGGACTTTGTCGCTAAATGGAACATGATCCTCAATAAATGTTCCTTGGACCTGATGCTGCTTATTATAGAACAATCACGTTCAGTCCTTAAATTTGAAAAAGAATTACTCAATAAGAAACTGGACAGACTTAAGGAAGGTGTGTCACAACAGGTTTTTGAACAACGATACCAGAAATTACAAGAGACCCTGGAAGGTTTTAGAGAGAACATCAGGAAATCAAAGATTAAGAAATTGGCTCAGGATAAGTGTGATTATGAACAGCATAGGGTGTATGCTTGGATGCCGGAGAAGAAAACCGGGACTCAACCTGACCCCGACAATATCACAGATGTGACAACAAAAAAGGTAACCTTTCACGCTTTTCAGTTCAGAGCTCATCTGGTAGTAGTGATCCAGATGATTTTTTAGAGGGCTGCGAACCACGGAAATCAAGAGGCAGAGGCAGACATTCAAGAGAAGCGGGGAACCGGGGATACCTGAGATCCCGGCCCTGGACCCGGTCACAACAGTAGACGATTCTAATGTTCTCAATTTGTCCAAGATTCCCTTGACCCCCTCAGATGTATCTTTGTTATCTAAAGGGTTTTCATTTGTACCCACATGTTTTTTTGATCCTTTTCAGTTTCAGATTGATTTAAATAAATTCATACGTACTTTGCAGTTGCGCATTTATTTTCATGACAAAGAGGGTGTACATGACAGATCCAGGGTCATCCCAAAGTCCTTGTGGACACCATCCATTCCAGAAGATCGTGTCGTGAAGGTGTTCAGACAGTTAGTCCTCAAGAATGTACATGCCTTACACAAGACCAGAATCAACACGTTCAAAACAGTCTGATGGGGGCCAAGAGGAGAGCCTTGAGCAATTTACACAACAATCAAGATATAGTAATCAAACGTGCTGATAAGGGCATTGCGGTGGTTGTGATGGACAGGGACCAGTACATCCGAGAAATTGAATCACAGCTGATTGACCCGAATGCATATACCAGACTAGATCAGGATCCCACCAACAGGCTGCAGGGAGCAATTGTAGACCTTACGAAATTAGGACTCGATCAAAGTTTTCTTACTAGCAAGGAATACCGGTACCTGAAAAACCTCCATCCCACCATTCCCATGTTGTACGTGCTACCTAAGATCCACAAGGACATCCAAAATCCTTCCGGGAGACCCATCATGTCCTCTACGGGATCTCTTTTGGAGCCTCTCTCTGTATTTGTTGACACTCTATTGCGAACAAGGGTCACTGAATGCCCGTCATATATTAAAGACACAACCCATTTTTTGCAAACACTTTTGGAGATTGTAACTCCTGCACATCCAAATTTTGATGGTTACCTTGAACATTAAGTCATTGTATACCATGATCCCGCAGGACGAGGCTTTGGAGGTTGTTTATGATGTCCTTGAATCGAGACCGAGACCGCATGACATCCCCACTTCTTTTGCATATTCATTAACCAGACTAGCCCTTTGTGAAAATTATTTTTTGTTTTGTGACAACATTTATCTTCAGACTTCGGGAGTTGCCATGGGCGCTACATTGACTGCCATCAAAGCGAACTTATTCATGGCCTCCTTTGAGAACAAGTGGCTGGCTCATTTTCCATTTGCCTCTAACATCTTCTTGTGGTGAAGATACATAGACAATATCTTTATGCTGTCGCTGGATGATGGCATAACTTTGGATGATTTTGCAGCTTGATTGAATTCTTGTCATCCTAAGATCCAATTCACCACATCTAGTTCATACACACAGATTCATTTTTTGGATGTCGATATTCATGCCACTGACCATGGTTTTGTGATGAAGGTCTTTGTGAAACCCGCCGACAGAAATACCATCTTAGACTTTACCAGTTGTCACCTGAGGACATTACGAGAAAGTTTACCCTTCTCACAATTTTTGCAATTCCAGCACATTTGCACCCTCGACCAAGACTTCAAGACACAGGCCGCAAGTTTTTACCATAATCTTCACAAAAGGCATTATCCGCGACACGTTCTAAAACGTACATATAAATGTGCCAGATATAACAACAGGGATCTCCTATTGCAGGATAAACAATGGCTTCGGAATCGAGGGCTACTTTTGTCATGTGATATACCTCTAGCAGTGACATCACGGCACATATAATGCAATGACACTGGGAAATTATGAAAGCGCACCTGATGTTTGCAGACCAGCAGTTGCGAATAGCTTTTTCCCGGTCAAGGAATCAAAGAGTTACTCAGTCCGGCACTCTTACCTGAGAAGGGGGCAAGCACCGGAGAGGCCCAGCAGCAGACTGAACACTTCAAATCCAACAAACTTAGTTGCAAAATCTGTGATATCACCATTCAAGCCAACACTTTTGTCAATGAGGTTGACAACAAAATATACATCCTTAGACACCATACTTAAACTCAACTATACCATAGTCATCAACATTAAAAATAGGATGATGAATAGCTGAAAACATACTCCTTAGACATTGGTAATTCTTCCTGTGCAACTCCAAAAGAGAGAGAGATTTTATTGCAGTCCATTATTGGGAAGAGTATGAAAATGGGATAAGTACAGCTTACAGACAGAGTTGATGACTTGAAAAGTATTTTCTTTAGTCAGAAGAATATGATTGTGCTTGGATGCAAACTTTTAGCAAACGTAAGCTCATCTTTAATCAAGCATGCTGACTGTGCTACCAAGAACAAAATAAATGTATGCTTGAAAATGTAAATATTATAGTCTTGTAAAAGACAGAAACTAATGATATGCATTTTTTATAGACATTATGACAGTAATACATAGTTTAATATTTCCCATCAACTGACAGAGAGGGGATGCAAACTGCTGATCTGTACACACATGCAACAAGCAAAATCCTGGAAGCAGAGTGAAATCTAAAAGCCCTTAGAGCAGTAACTATGCTGATATCAGGAGAAACTGCTTACGGCAGAGCTCGGGCTTACCAGAATAATCCTCTTGCATCTGTGTGAGCCATTATTTGCTTAGAAGAGATGAGGTTGTTACTCAAAATCTAATCATGCCATCTTACAACAGCAGCACAACTTTACAATCAAATAAATGTAGAGGGCAGCTTAAGGGGACCTGCACAGCTAAATAAAAAACTAACAAACTAGAGCCTCTGGTGGGAAAACTGCTCTACATGGAGGAGGTAATTTTATAAAAAGGCACCCATTTGAGAAGTCCAAAAAGTGCCTGCTTTAAACGTATTTTATAAGGTCAACATACGTACTTGCCTTTATCAAATAGGCTCCCAGATCCAGTGCCAATAGCATACAAATATCCATGTAAAACTTTACACCTGTCCCAAAGAAGGAATCAATCTGTGCATTTTGTGCATATATATTTTATAAAATATGTGCGTATATTATAATGCTGCCTCAGTTTCGTCCATACTGTGCTCCCAGGAATTCATACGCACTGATGACGTAAATGTATACCCACTTTCTACACATCTACGTTATACTCACATGTAGCTGTACAGTTTTATTTTTAAAAAAAAACACATTTTCTGTATGTCAGATGTTATCTGTTAAAGATTTGAAAATTTATGGATAGTGAAGTAATATGTTCACCAATCAATCCCCATTTTATTCACCTTCACCCCTCCAGCGGAGCTTCCCAGCCTATATCTCTTGCACTATCATTCATTCTGACTGGCAGAAGGAACTGGAAAGAGACATTATTGTTTTGTATCACATCTTCCTCCTCTGCCACTCAAGACCCTACTAGCGCTTTGTGCTATATGAGATGTCCTGTGAAGACATTTTCTTCTGCTTTTTTATCGTGGTCACATAGCACTTCCAACAAGGATCATGGATTCAGGGGGTCTTTTACTAAAGTTTAGCTTCAGTTATCTGCAGCAGGGCCCATAGGAATAAATGCTGCACATAACTCAAGCTAAGCTTTAGTAAAAGATCCCCTCAGTGACCTGTTCAATATCTGTCCATAACTCTTGGGGATGTTTGAATCATTACTAACTCATTTCCGAGGCCATTTGTACCTAGATGTACAATGATATCTAGATCATCTACCTGCAGTGGTGTACCAAGGGGGGGGCGGTGGGGGCGGTGGGGGCGGTCCGCCCCGGGTGCACGCCGCTGGGGGTTGCCACGGCGCACGCCTGCTCCTCCGAGTTTGCTAAACTTCATTCGTTCACTGCAGCTCCCTCTGCCCCAGAACAGGTTACTTCCTGTTCCGGGGCAGAGGGAGCTGCAGCGAACGAACGAAGTTTAGCGAACTCGGAGGAGCAGGCGTGCGCCGCGGCACCCCCCCCCAGCGGCGTGCACCGGGGGGGTGTCATTTCGCCCGAGGGGGGAGGTGTCATCTAGCGGGGGGGGGGGGGGGGGGGGCGCATCAGTGCTCCGCCCCAGGTGCCATCCAGGCCAGGAACGCCACTGTCTACCTGTCCCATTTTCCTAGATAGTCTCTGTACACTTTGTCCTTCCCTAGAAGCTGAAGCACCTGGAAGGTCACAGTCTTTGTTCTACTCACAGTTAATAAGAACATAAGACAGGGCCGGTGCTAGATAAGATGGGGTCCAGGGCAGACGCTAGGGAAGAGGCCCCAAAGCTTGCTTGCAGATTGTCCCTCTTTCAACTTCATGCAGGTTTGGTGCCCCCAGTGACATGGGGCCCAGGGCAATTGCCCTGTTTGCCTACCCCTAACGCCGGCCCTGATAAGAATAGCCATACTGGGTCAGATCAATAGTCCATCTAGCCCAGTAGCTTGCTTCCAATACTGGCCAATGCAGCCCACAAATTACAGGCAGAAACCCAATTAGCAGCAACATTCCATGCTACCAGTCCCAGGGGCAAGCAATGGCTTCCCCCATCTCAATAACAGACTATAGACTTTTCCTCCAGGAACTTGTCCAAACCTTTCTTAAACCTAGATACGCTGACTGCCATTACCACATCCTCCGGCAGAGAATTCTAGAGCTTAACTATTCTTTGAGTGAAGAAATATTTTCTCCCATTCATTTAAAAAATATTTCCATGTAATTTCATTGAGTGTCCCCTGGTATTTATACTTCTTGAAAGAGTGAAAAATAGTTTCACTTTTAGCCATTCTATACCACTCAGGATTTTATAGACCTCAATTACATCCCCCCTCAGCTGTCTCTATTCCAGGCTGAAGAATCCTAATCTCTGTAGTCTTTCCTCATATGGGAGGAGTTCCATCCCTTTTATCATTTGCTTGCTCTTCTTTGAACCTTTTCTAATTCTGCTATGTCTTTTTTGAGATACAGTGACCAAACTTGAACGCAATACTCAAGGTGAGGTTGCACCATGGAGCGATACAGAGGCATTATAATATTCTTGGTCTTATTTTGCATCCCTTTCCTAATAATTCCTGGCATCCCGTCTGATTTTCTGGCCCCTGCCGCAACCTGGGCAGAAGATTTCAGCGTATTGTCTACAATGACACCTAGGAGCTTTTCTTGGTTGCTGACTTCCAAGGTGGACCCTAGCATTAGATATTTCATCTACCTTTTGGATGCCCAGTCTTCCAATTTCCTAGGTCTTCCTGCAAATTTTCACAGCCTGCATGCATTTTAACAACTTTGAATACTTTTGTGTTGTCTGCAAATTTTGGGCCTCTTTTACTAAATCATGCCAGCAATTTCTGAAATTGCAATTGTCGGCATTGCTGTGTGGGAATCGTTAGCGCAGTTTGGTAAAAGAGGCCCTTAATCGTATCACTTGTCATTCTGATTTCCAGATCATTTATAAATATGTTAAATAGCACCAGTCCCTGTACAGATCCCTGCAGCACTCCACTATTCACCCTCCTCCATTGAGAAAAATGGCCATTTAACCGTACCCTCTTTCTGTCCAATAACCAGTTCCTAATCCACAAGAAAACTTTCCCTCCTATCCCATGACTTTTTAATTTTCTCAGGAGTCTCTCATGAGGAACTTTTGTCAAAGGCTTTCTGAAAATCTAGATACACTACATCACAGGCTCACCTTTATTGACATGTTTATCCACGCATTCAAAGAAATGAAGCAAATTGTTGAGGCAAGATTTCCCTTGGCTGAATCAATCCTGACTCTGCCTCATTAAACCACATTTATCTATGTGTTCCAAATTTTATTTTTTACTAGTAAAAAAGGCCCGTTTCTGTTTTAAAGGAAATGGGCGCTAGCAAGGTTTTCCTAGGAGTGTGTATATTTGAGAGTGTGTGTGTGAGAGTGACTGTGAGAGAGAGAGTGAATGTGCGAGTGTGTGTGACAGAGAGAGAGTGAGACTGGGTGCGAGTGTGTGTGTGAGAATGAGAGTATGTGCCAGGGTCCCCCCTCCCTCCCAGTTCCAGGGTTGTCCCCCCCCCCCGGTCTGTCTCCCAGTTGTAGGGTCTCCCCCTCCCTCCCAGTTGCAGGGGGGCCCCCCTCCCATCCTTCCTCTCTTTTTCGCAGTTGCAGGGTCCCCCTCCCTCCCAGTTGCAGGGCCCCCCCCTCCTGGTCTCCCTCCCTCCCTCCCAGTTGCAGGGTCTGTCTGTCTCCCCCCTTCTTTTGTCCTCCACATTTTAAGGCACTGTCTATCCAGTTGAAACAGCTTTAGACTTGTTTCAGATGGAACAATAATTTTAAAACGCCAATGTGAAGCAGCAGCTCCTAGGTTTGTTTGGTTTTGAGTGTATACGAATGAGGCTGCGCAGGGGAGTGGAAACAGAGATTAACCAATGGGCTTCCTTGCTTACCGTAGACTTGCGTTGCTCACTTCCACTCCTGTGCATTAAACGTCCTGCAGCATCTCATAAGTTTGCTTCGCTTGTTTTGAGCGAACGGGGATGACGGCTGCGCTGGAGTCGGACCCGCTGCTCTGTCCCTCCCCCCTCTTCCGAGTCGACACTGGATCCCGACGGCCACCCTGAGCCCTCACCCGTCTCCTCCACATTGGACAGTCGCCACAGGCGCTCGCTCACCGTCCTTCCTCTTCGTTCTCTCCAACAGTCCGAATCTGGACTTGGAGAGGAGAGGGAGGGCGGCGGCGTTTTTTTGATGGCGGTTACTGTGCGCGGGTGTTTCTGGATGTTTACAGCCAGTCTCGAGCGATTCCTAGGCAGGGAGAGGAGTAGGGAAACACGTTCCGCCTGTTTCCCTACTCCTCCCCCTGCCTGGGTCGCTGTTTGCTGCTGGCTGGGTCGTGGTTTGTTGCTGTGCATCTGGCTGGTGACTTCACCCGAGGCGCAGTCAATCAGTGGGATTCATGACATCATTTTGATCTACAGCACCTAGCAGACCACGGCAGAAGCCAGGATCCCAGGCAGCTTCAGAACGTTGGAGGTGAGAATTATTATATAGGATAACAGTTTCCACTATTCTGCCCAGCACTGACATCAAGCTTAGAGGTCTGTAATAGAGAGCTGCACGGCTTCCGTCCCCGCGGGAATCCTGCGGAACCCGCGGGATTCCCGCGGGGACGGAGGCAGTTCCTGCGGGGTTCCCGCGGGGATGGAAGCAGTTCTGCGGGGTTCCCGCGGGGACGGAGGCAGTTCCTGCGGGGTTCCCGCGGGGACGGAGGCAGTTCCTGCGGGGTTCCCGCGGGGATGGAACCAGTTCTGTGGGCTTCCCGTGGAAGTGTAAGCTGCACCTGCACCAGCCTCTCATCTACCGAATACCAATTTATTTGAGTGCTGTCTCCTCCTCCTCCTCCTCTTCTTCCTTGCTTTAACAGCATAAATGTAGAAAGTCTTCCATTAAGGAGGTGGTAGAGTCACAAATGATGACGGAATTCAAAAAGGCGTGGGATGAACACAGAGGATCTCTAATTAGAAAATGGAAGTTATATAAAAGCTAACCTTAAATGGCTGCATGTGTGTGGATATGTCAAGTGACACTTAGATGGCGACTCTGGCTGTGATGAACTAGAGCTGATACCTGGCAGACTTGTATGGTCTGTGTCTCATACATGGCAATCTGGTGTAGGATGGGCTGGAAAGGGCTTAGACAGCAACTTCAGTGGCTGGAACATGAGGACAGTGCTGGACAGACTTTTACGGTCTGTGTCCCACAAATGAGAACATGAATAGGCTGGAGTGGGCTTCGATGGCAACTCCAGCAGTTGGAACATAAGGATGGAGCCAGATAGACTCCTGTGGTCTTTGTTCCAGAAACACGAAAGAAAGACCATAATCAAGTATATAATATCACACTCGTTGATTTAATGATGAATTGATCATGAGTGTGACTATTGGGCAGAGTGGATGGACCGTTCAGGTCTATTTGCTGTCACTTACTATGTTACTATTAATCCTCTTTGCTCCCAGGCTGGTGCACAGACCTCAGCTCTGACACAGGCACAAGAATCAGATGTCACCTGACCTACTGGCGCGTGTATGTGGCGGCCTCTCAGCACACACTGCCAGTGAATCAGAGACAAATCTTACATGTGCGCACCAGAGTGTTCCAAGTTCCAACTTCCATTCCTTCCTTGCCTACAGTGCTGTGGCTCAAATCCAGAAAGAGACTGAGGGAGCTGACTGGAACTTTCTTTTATGTACTATTAAATTCTTACGGGGATGGGTGGGGATGGGTTAAATTCTTACGGGGACGGGTGGGGACGGGTTGGGATGGTTTAAATTTTTGCGGGGATGGGTGGGGATGGGTAAGATTCCAGTGGGGATGGGTGGGGACGGGTAAGATTCCAGCAGGGACGGGCGGGGATGGGTTGGATTTCTGTCCCCGTGCAACTCTCTAGTCTGTAATTACCTGGATCTCTCCTGGAACCCTTTTAAAAAATCGGTGTTATATTGGCTACCCTCCAATCTTCAATTACTGCTAATGCCTGTCATAAGATATGCATTCTGACAAGAGTATAGCACATAATATTAGATTGTAAGCTCTTTGAGCAGGGACTGTCTTTCTTCTATGTTTGTGCAGCGCTGCGTACGCCTTGTAGCGCTATAGAAATGCTAAATAATAGTAGTAGTAGTAGTAATAATATATATTGGTAATGTATCAACTCTGCTTGGAAGCTCTTTTGATCAGGCCAGTTGTACCTTCTGCCACATGTCCTTGATCTCTGACTGCATTGCTTGGTAATTGAGTATTTTCTGGCCTCCTTTTTGGAGGCTTCTGTGCTAGTGATATTTGATAGACCAGTCCCTAAGTTAGGGGCCCTTTTACTAAGGCGCGCCAAACAATGTCCTGTGCTGGTTTTGGATGCTCGCAGGTCCATTTTTCAGCGCACCTGTACAAAAGGCCTTTTTTTTGTGGCCGAAAATGGACGTGCGTCAAAATTAAAACAAGCACGCGTCCATTTTGAGCCTGACGCCTTTCTGCCACCCATTGACTTAGCAGTAAGGTCTCACGCATTAACCGGGCGGTAATCATCAGCATGCGTACACTGTCGATTACCGCCCAGTTAGCTCCACGTGGTAGAAAATATTTTCTACTGCACATTTTGGACACGAGTCAAAAATAGAATTACCACTCGGGGCATGTGGTAGCCAGGTGGTTGTTCTAATTTAACATGCATTGGACGTGCATAGGCACCTACGTGCCATAGTAAAAGGGCACCTCATTCTTTTAATGACCTATAGATCATTCCTAAGTGCTAATTTCTTTTTATAAAGCCAAATGACTGAACACAGATGGGGTAGCCTTGAAGTTTCCACAAGGTTGGGCTGAATATTGCAGCATCAAAGACCTTGCACTCAGTTATTCACCATAGCCTTTGTTTTTCATGTCACTTATATCAGAGATACCAGGGAGGTTTTATCTAACTGATCAGTTCCTATCTCAGGTATCAGTCATCCTATTAAGTCCAAGACAGAAGAATGATGTCATACCAGTGTGGCACAAAAAGAATGGTTTATTGGATGGATACAAATCAAACACAGCCACATTTCAGCAATCGGGGGTATAATTTTAACTTTCTATGAGGAGACTTGGCAAACATCAGTAAACGGTCTAGAAAAAGTCAGTCTTTAGTGTGAAAAAAGCTACAGCTCATTTCGGTGATCACATTGACTGTTGGCACGAGGAGGTTTCTAAAAGATGAGGTAGCACTTTGGTATAAAGATAACTTTAGCTCATTTGACAGCTGCATAATCTGTCGACATAAGGAACTCTTTTTATGTCGACAGTTCATGCAGCTGCCGAATGAGCTGAAGACAAACAGTTTATCCAGACTCGAAAACTGCAAAAGCAAACAGCTACTAAATTCTGGTCCTTAGCACTAAAGCCTCTATTATTCTTAAGCAGGAAACCAGAGGACACCTAAATATACTTTTATTTACTATTTTTATTGGGTTGTTTCACCACAGCTTACAGTTTTCTAGACTAAGATACTTTCACTTTACTTAACCATCTATATGTGTGTAACCTCCACCCGGTGCCACATACCTCCGGCTCAACTCCACCCCAGGGTTTTGCTCACACTCCACTCCCAGGGTCCCGGGGCTCACACAAACAGAATACTTGTTTCTCTGCCACACACACACAGCTCCACTGGATAGGATCGCAAGAACTGGGTGTAGGCCAGGGCAGAACTTCCTCCGGTAGGGCAAGGGCACTCTTCTCTGGGCACTCTTGCATTTTTGTGCACACCAAAGACTAGTCAGCAGTCCCAGTTGCAGAAAACTTCAACTTACCTTTTAATGGTAACTTGAAAACAGTTCATAAACTTGGTCTGTACAGTTCAGGGTCTTTTAGGTAGTCAGCACAGCGCAAAACAATTTCTCCAGTGATGTCAGGGCATACAAATCACAGTTCAGTTCTCTTTTACATCTCTTCTATTTGCAACCAGAACAAGGTACTTATCAATCTCCTCTATTTGCTGCCAGGTATCAGCACGTGGTAACTTCTGTACTGGTTCTCTTCAGTCCTTAATCATTTTCACATCATCCATTCACTCACGTAATGCAGGTCCTGCCAGGAGTGTGGCTCACCTCCTCCCACTTCTCCCACCTGGGGCAGTTATCCCCAGGCATTCCTACTTCGTTCCCAAGTCAGGAACATTACTGCAGGCACCTTCTGCCTTGTGCAGAGACTTCCAAACACCACACTTGCAAACCTTTCTTGCCTTTGTACCCAGGACTTCCCCTTGGTGCTATGAATCTCGGGGGAGGGGGGGGGCCCAACCAAAAACCAGAATTTTCTCCACATAATCCCTTTTAATAATTTCTGTGTCCTGCCCCCATGGTTTGGGCTTCACTCTGATTCTCCCATCAAGCTGTCATTATCAGCTCTGCTTCCTTAGTGACCATCCTGAAAATCTATCCCCCACCCCACCCTTCAGGTATGGGTATTTTCAAGGAGGATCACATAAGTCAGTCTACAGGCTTTTCTTTAATCATTGATTGAGCCCTTTTGCAACCCCAGCTGCAACCTGGCTTTTACCAGAGTCTCAGGAGGGGCTTCTCATTGGCTTGCTTCTACACCAGAACTGACAACAATCTTCTCATGGCACCCTTAAAGCCTCATTCAGCATTTATGTGTCTTTCCAGCTCTGTGTCACACCCTGCACAGTCTTAGACCACACACAGTAAGCCTTTTGCTAGTCCTCTTGCCACAACATTAGTTTAATTGGAAGATTATAAGCTAATTCTTCTGATCAGCTATGCTCTAGCCATCTAGCAATACTATGTACCATGATATGTTTACAGCAACATTATAAACACCAGGTCAGGGCTTCTCAGGCAGTACTATTGTCATATGGCAATACAGAAGAACCCAAGGAACTTCTCAGTTCCCAATTTAGAAGAGTCTTTAGGTTTCTACCATTGTTCTAAGGTCTGACTTCTAGAAACCATCATTCCATAGGTGTCTCTTCCAAATCCATCCTACTGGAATATCCTGAGAACTTAACTGACTGTGGCATTCCTAGGACAGGTAGGTTTGAGAAATCAAGAATTGTATAATGGTAGAAAAATATTTATTATTCGATATGATTCACTGCCAAAGTATTCACCAGGGGGTAGTTACTAATGTACATTAAGGGAATAATGCATGACATTTGCCTCTTAATATGCATTCAATGGCAAAATTGAGAATTATTTTCCTGTATTGCATTTTACACTATCATAAAATGCAAGGCACTTCCACATCATACAAATGAAATAACACAGCTTGAGTCAAAATTCAAAAGCTGTACTATTCATGGAAAAATAATGCCACTTTTGAGCTGGCATGGCAATTAACACATTGCATAATGCTCTATGGCATCATATTAAAGGGGGCAATATATGAGAATAGATGCCATTAACACTTTGCCTGATGCTCTAGGGCATCATATTAAAGGGGTTGAAATATGAAAATAGATGCACCTTATCCCCTTAGCAAAGAGCCCTCCTCAATCTTCCAAAACAGACTTCTAGATCCCCCCACCCTCCAAAGTCAATCCCCTCAGACCCCTCTCCCCCAAAGGCTTCCCACGATCTACTGGGGGATTCCCTAATATATAGTGACTGTGGCAGGAGTGATCCCCAGTTAATTTTGCCCATTGGGCTACAGCTTCAAAATGCCACCAGTTCACATTAGGATCATAAGACAACCACTAGGGGTGAAATGATGCCATTTTCAACCTGGATGGGTTTTTGGGGTGGATTAGGGGTTGACTTTGGAAGGGTAGTAGTCTGTTTTGGGGTGACTACAGAGGGATGACATTCTGTTCCGTGTGTGTGTGTGTGTGTGTGGAGGGGGGTAGGTTATGTTTATTCATACACATTAGTCCTTTTAAGGTCTGATATGCCTGGGGTAGAAAAATAACACAGCTTGTAAGGTTGATCTCAAGTTGTGTTATTCATGTATTGTGGAATTACTAACCTGCAGAACTGAATTAGTGACTTTCAAAGTAAACTAAGCTGTGGTAAAATGTGATATTTTACTGCAGCTTAGAGACATCCCCCAGTAAATGGTTTATACTGTTTCTATATCATCCCCATCCTACCACCAAAATACTCCCAAACCACTTTCACTGTCCCTAAACCAACTTAGAATTTTAATAACTCACTATAACTCTAATCTAAAATTTAAAAACATCCTGCCATTTCCACAGGTTTTTGAGACACCATTATGGGGGGAATTAATCAAGGAGCAGGATTCAGCAGACTGCGGGATCTCAGTACTGCAGGTTGCTGAATTTCATCTTAGAAGAATAACACTACTTGCAAGAAAGTTCGCAAGTAGCATTATTCCCACAGCTTGGGGGCATCGGGACACAAAGCCACGGACCGATGCTCTCAGTTCTGCAGATCTGGGTTCCCCCCTGCTCAAGCCCAATTTTTTTTACAGATAATACACCTCTCTAGTCCAAGTGAACATGTCATTTAACCTATCGCTGGCTTAATCAAATGCTTCTTTGCACAGCCACTGGAACAGTAGATTTAGTTGAGGTCTGGGAAGTTTGGAGACCCTATCATTTCCAGTTTTTATTGCACAATGGATTAGTTGCTTAACTGATCCAAGAAGCTCATGCAGTTGATCATTAATTTTGATTTGCAACATCAACAACTTAATGATGAGCCAAAAAGATACAATCTAATGTAACAGCTTTACCTAGAAATGCTTGTCAGTCTGGTCAATGAGCTAAAATCTGCACTATTAGATGGTAGAAAAGTTGTCTCATGACAAGGTACATGAAGAAGTATTTTCCTGTTCTGAGAAAATAAAATTATGCCCTATTGCGTGTGAATAACAAGTATTGATCTTGAGTTGATGGATTCCAGTCTTAACAGCGGTGACTCTGTGGAGGTGTATGCAGTTCTTGCTTAGGAGAAGGGCAAAGGCAGAGAAGCACAAAGCAAGAAGATAAAAATGAAAGAAAGAGGGAGCAGGAGAGAAACAATGTCCACAGTTAGAGATGTGTGAATCTTTCAAATAAACAGTTTGACAGAAATTTGTCTGATTTTTTTTTAAATTTTATTTTTTATTGTTTACAATATTTATTATCAAGCATAAAATCTTGAAAGAAAGTGATACATATAAAGAAATCATTTTTGACATTCTTAAATTATATCTTCCAAATATAACAAATTTCATTCAAGACCTCTATTTAAGAATTCCAAAATCAAACTGGAGGTATCAAAACAGGAAAAAGTAAAGAAATAGATTTGCAATGGGAATGGTGTTACTTTATTTTTAGAGATCCAGTTGTTGTCTTGGAAGCGATTAGTGTTGAAAGCTGCAATGGATCCATAAAGGTATATTTAGTTGTACCAAACCTTATTATACACTTGCAGGGGTATCTACTACTACTATTACTTAACATTTCTAGAGCGCTACTAGGGTTACGCAGCGCTGTACAATTTAACAAAGAAGGACGGTCCCTGCTCAGAGGAGCTTACAATCTAAAGGACAAAATGTCAAGTTGGTGTAGTCTAGATTTCTTGAGTAGAGGTGCGGTGGTTAGGTGCCGAAGGCGACATTGAAGAGGTGGGCTTTGAGCAGTGATTTGAAGATGGGCAGGGAGGGGGCTTGGCGTATGGGCTCAGTGAGTTTGTTCCACGCATGAGGTGAGGCGAGGCAGAAAGGGCGGAACCTGGAGTTGGCGGTGGTGGAGAAGGGTACTGAAAGGAGGGATTTGTCTTGAGAGCGGAGGTTACGGGTAGGAACGTAAGGGGAGATGAGGGTAGAGAGGTAAGGAGGGGCTGCAGATCGAGTGCATTTGTAGGTTAGTAGGAGAAGCTTGAACTGTACGCGATACCTGATCGGAAGCCAGTGTGCGCACCAGAGTGTTCCAAGTTCCAACTTCCGTTCCTTTCTTGCCTACAGTGCTGTGGCTCAAATCCAGAGAGAGACTGAGGGAGCTGACTGGAATTTTCTTTTATGTACCATTAAATTCTTACGGGGATGGGTTAAATTCTTGCGGGGACGGGTTGGGATGGGTTAAATTTTTGCGGGGATGGGTGGGGATGGGTAAGATTCCAGTGGGGACGGGTAAGATTCCAGCAAGGACGGGTGGGGATGGGTAAGATTTCTGTCCCCATACAACTCTCTAGTCTAAAGCCTGCTATGCTGACAGAAGGTACACGACTGTCTTGTTTGTTTTACCTATGGAGGTTTATTTCTGTTGGATTTTTTTGTTCCCCACAAGGTGCCTTGTTTTTGAATGTGTTTTTTTCCTGCCAGCAGAAGGTTGTAGTCACAAGTGGAACTATGTGGGTGGTGGCAGGTGGGCAAGCCAAAGCCAGATCTAGCCCTTACCTGAGACCTTTTTGTCATGGTTTTTTGTTTGAGCTAAGGGTGCAATTGCTATGAACATTTTTCTTTTTGTTGTTGATACTCAAACCACTAACTGGTTAGACTTATGCTCATAGGCACCGACTCTGTGGGTGCTGTAGGTGCTCGAGTACCCCCAATATTTCGCCCGCCGGAAGTCGGAACCGGCAGTTCCCTTCACAAGCCCGACCTGTCCGGTGCCTGCCCTTTTCTCCCTCAACAGTCTTCTGCCGGTCCACCCTCACTTTCCTGTGTGCCGCCCAGAATTTTAAAAGTCATCTTACCTCGGGTTCCCGGCGGCAGCAGTGAAAGGCGAGCAGGCTTGGCGCTTCAGCCTTCCCTTCTCTCATCTCAGCTCTGGTCCCACCCTCATTTCCTGTTTCCGCAAGGGCGGGACCAGAGCTGAGACAAGAAAAGTAGAAGGCTGAAGCGCCGAGCCTGCTCGCCTTTCATTCCTGCCGCCGGGACCCCGAGGTAAGATGACTTTTAAAATTCTGGGCGTCCCACAGGAAAGCAACGGCGGACCAGCAGATGACTGTTGTGGGAGGTCGGGCTGGGGTCTGGAACTCGGAGGGAGGGGGGTCTGGAACTCAGGGGGAGGGGGGCCTGGAACTCAGAGGGCGGGTGGGCCTGAAACTCGGAGGAGAAGGAGGGGGAGGGGGAGAGGGAGGGAGAGGGAGGAGAGGAGGGGGAGGGGTGGGGGGAGGAGGGAGGGGGGGAGGGGGACAGGGGAGAGGGAGAGAGAGGGAGCAGGGGAGGGGGAGGGGGGAATGCACCACCTGTAAAAAAAAAAAAAAATTTCAGCACCCCCAATCATTTTGAAAAGTTGGCTCCTATGCTTATGCTGATGGATGAGGAGGTTTAATTTGGATTGTTTGGGATCTGGAAGGACACTGACTAAGTTTACCCCAAGTTGTGGGGAGGGACTATCGGACATTCGGTCCACACTTACAAGTGGATGGTGTGCACAACTGGAGACTAGGTGCAAGCAGATGGGTGGGTGGTGGAGTGAGAGGAAACTTGGCCTATTGCCCACGGCATACGGTGTGACACACTACTTCCATGTCACATTCTAACTGAAGCAAGGTGCTAAAATGGGGCAGAAATGGAAGAGCCGCGTGTAAACACACTTACAAGCCCATTTATAAAATAGCTCCTAAGTGTTTTGGTGTGGATATGTAAAAGGGGCATGGCCATGGGAGAGGCATTGGCAGGTCAGGGGTATAGTATGGATCTGCACCCAATGTGCAGGATGGATTTTACACCTGGCTTCAGTTGGTGTAACTCCTCGCACCCAAAGTTGAGCTCGGATCTCGGTGCTAATCTCAGAATGTCCATTATAGAATACTGCTCAGTGCCAAATTTTTTTCAGCGTCATTTACTGAATTCAGCTCATATCGTATTACATCTGCTTCAGCTTCGGAATGTATGGAAATAGAAGTTGCAAAAGAACTAGCGCTATTTCAAGTGCAAAGCTATGGATCCTGCCTGACCAATCAGTTGTTTTACAAGCCTATTTTATAGTGCATAATGACAAATAAAGGATTGGAACATATCCTGGACCAACTAAGGAGTCTATTTTTAATTTTTGTCTGTAGTATAGTTGATGAATACATTGGCTGAGAAAATAACCAAAGGTTTGCAATGTTATGTGAGGCATGACTTATGTTGATTATTTTGGTTGCTTCCTCAGTTCAT
This sequence comes from Microcaecilia unicolor, assembly GCF_901765095.1. Classification (NCBI taxonomy): domain Eukaryota; kingdom Metazoa; phylum Chordata; class Amphibia; order Gymnophiona; family Siphonopidae; genus Microcaecilia; species Microcaecilia unicolor. Next base: position 595,732,422 of record NC_044031.1, read on the forward strand.
GAGCTAGGATGCAGTTTAATGAGTGTCCTTTAAGAGGCTAATTTATAATCCAGTTGTTGGTGATGATGTGTAGGAGGGAGAAATTAAGGGATGGGAAAGAAATGCTATCCAAGGTAAATATAATTTGAACTGCTGTGCACAGCATAGCACTTTTAAACTAAAATCTAATTATACCCACCAAGTTTAAACATATCCTACAGACTACTGCAGCAAAAGAACACTCAGAAAAGTAGACTGGTGGCATATATCATTTAATATGGAGTAGTGCAAACTGATGCACACTGGGAAGAATAACCCAAATTATAGTTGCACAATGCTGGGGTCCTTTTACTAAGCCACGTTAGGGCCTACATGCGCCAATTCCAAGTTACTGCCCGGCACAAATTTCAAAATTATTTTCTGGTGCACAGCACTACTGGGCAGTAAAAGGCATTTGATGTGCGTAGACCCTTAATGCCCAGTTAACGCGTGAGACCTTACTGCTAAGTCAATGGTGGCGGTAAGGTCTCAGACCCAAAATGGACACACGTCCATTTTCATTTTGACGCACACCCAAGTTAAATAGCACTTAAGTGGCTAAGCACTCATATTCAGCATGAGATAGCTGGTTATCTTCACTGAATATTAGCACTTAGCACAAAGCGGCTAACTGGCTATATAGCGTGATATAACTGGCTAGCTGTGAATATTCAGCACCTTGCTGGCTAAGTTTAGCAGCCAAAGCGTACCACCTAAATAGAGGTCCTTCCTTTGGCTGCTATAAAGTTAAGTGCTGAATATTAACCGCAGGTAAGGCCAGAATTGTTCAGCTGCCAAACATTGTTTGGCTCAAGGACTCACTATTTATTGTAGCGGGTGTGACACGATGGAAGCTCTTGACAAGCGTATCAGGACCCTTCTTTCGGAGCTTCTGGAAGGGTTGCTTCGCCAGTCGGCCCCAGTGTCAGGGGTGCTTGCGCCTTCCGTACCGACTGCCAAGGCAGAATCTGGGCCATCGCCTGTGAGGAGGTCCCCGTCCTCGGTACCGCTTGCGGTGACAGCGTCAGCAGCCACCCAGGTTGATTCTCCCTCGACGTCGGTGGAGGAAGCTTCGCCGGAGTCCAGACAGAGGTCAACTTCTCGACACCCCCCACGAGATTGTCGATCCTCGATGTCGAGACAGGCTCGAGTTTGGGCTGCTCTTAGGGAGCTTTTGTCCGATACCGATGAGGAGCGCTCGTGGGAAGAGGAGGAAGACCCCAGATACTTTTCAGAAGAAGAGTCGTGTGGGGTTCCCTCTGATCCTACTCCGCCAATTGAGAGTAGAATGTCTCCACCTGAGAGTCTCTCTTTTTCATCTTTTGTTAGGGAAATGTCTAAAGACATTCTATTCCCTATGGAGGTTGCGGATGAGCCCAGGGCCGAGATGCTCGAGGTCTTGGATTATCCTTCTCTGCCTGCTGAGGTTGCTATGGCCCCCTTGCATAATACACTGAGGGAAGTGCTTATACGAAATTGGTTGTGCCCTCTTTCCAACCCAGTGGTCCCCCAAAAATCCGAGTCCCAGTACAGAGTCCATGGAGAGCCTGTAATGGTGAAGGCCCAATTTCCTCACAATTCCATGGTGGTGGACTCTGCTCTCAGAAGAGCCAAGAGTACTAGAGACTATGCCTCAGCGCCCCAGGGCAGAGAGTCTAGGACCTTGGATTCTTTTGGGAGGAGAACGTATCAGGCCGCTATGCTCACCACCAAGATCCAAACTTACCAGCTCTACACGAGCATCCACTTGCGGAACTCGGTGAGGCAACTGTACAGTTTAGTTGAAGCACTTCCTCCGGAGCTTGCTGAACCCTTTCATCAGGTGGTCAGGCAGCAGAAGGCGTGTCGCAAATTCCTGGCCAGGGGGTCTTACGACACTTTTGATGTGGCATCCCGAGTAGCTGCTCAAGGTATAGTGATGCGCAGACTCTCATGGCTGCGTGTCTCTGACCTGGATCAGAAGATCCAGCAGTGAATGGCGGATGTTCCTTGCCAGGGGGATAATCTTTTTGGTGAAAAAATAGAGGACATGGTCGATCAGATAAAAAAGCATCATGACGCCATGGATTCTCTCTCCCGCCAGACGTCTTCTGCTACTGCCTCCTCTTCTAGGAGGCTTTTTGGAGGGAAGAGGAGTGTCCCCTATTCCTATAACAGGCATAGGTACACTCCTTCTTCTCGACAGCCGGTTCAGGCTCAGCCCCAGCATGTGTGTTCCCGTCAACGCTGTGCGCCTAAGGCCCCTAGGGCTCCCCAGCAAAAGCAAGGGACGGGCTTTTGACTGGCTCCAGTACAGCATAGCCTCGGAAAAAGTGTCCGTACCGGACGACTTGCCTGTAGGGGGGAGGCTGATATTTTTTCACCAAAGGTGGCCTCTTATAACCTCTGACAGGTGGGTTCTTCAAATAGTCCGGTTAGGATACACTCTCAATCTGGTCTCCAAGCCTGCCTCCAAATTGTCCACTGGGAGCTCAGTCCTTCAGCTCCCAGCACAAGCAGGTACTTGCAGAGGAACTCTCCACCCTTCTGAAGGCCAATGCGGTCGAACCCGTTCCACCAGGGGAAGAAGGGCTGGGATTCTATTCCAGGTACTTCCTTGTGCAAAAGAAAACAGGGGGGATGCGTCCTATCCTAGACCTAAGGGCCCTGAACAAATTTCTTGTCAGAGAAAAGTTCAGGATGGTTTCCCTGGGCACCCTTCTTCCCAGGGCCGTGCTAACACGGTAATCGGGGTAAGCACCGCAGGGGGGCGCCTGCCTTCAAGGGCACCACTGCTGTGCTGCCCTGCCATACCACTCCCGCTGCTCTGCCTCCCACATCCCACCTACCTTTAAAAAAAAAATTTGTGAAGCCGAGTTGGAGGCAGCACCTTGCGTCTGACCGGCTGCTTGTAAAACAAGTAAATCTCGTTCTCCTCGTCATCGTCGGGCCTCACTGTGTCCCGCCCTCCTCTGAGGTAACTTCCTATTTCTGCGAGGGCGGGACACAGTGAGGCCCGACGATGACGAGGAGAACGAGATTTACTTCTTTTACAAGCAGCCGGGCAGACGCAGCGGCAGCAGGAGAAGCAGCAGCCGGACGATGAGTTTGAGGAAGGACCCTGCAGCTGGGGGCGATTCACCCCCAAAGCGCTGCAGTGTTGCAACAATCCCAAAGGCTATTTGGTTTTCTTCAGTCTGTTGGCTATAATGCAAGGTAACCGTTCATTCCGTAACAGTTCTAGGCAGTTCCGTTCAGACACAGTGACATATGCAACTTCGAAGTGCTTTGCCCCTGGCTCTTCTCGCTTTGTGGAATGTATTTCTTTTTTTTTTTTGCAATTTAGTTTTAAATGCACAAAAATGTAGAGGGATGGTGACGTGCATGAACTTTTCAGGTGGGATATCCTGCAGAAGGGGTTCTCAGATGGGGAGGGGAAGGGGTTCTCAGATGGGAGAAGGGGGGATTTTCAGATGGGAGAGGGGTGTTGTGGGGGTTCTCAAATGGGGAGGGAGTTTTCAGATGGGAGCAGGGGACTGGGGTGGGGAGGGGGTTCTCAGATAGGAGAAGGGGGGATTCTCAGTTGGGAGAAGGGGGTGGGGAGGGGGCTCTCAAATGGGAGAAGGGGGCTGGAACTGGGGTCTGAGAAGGGGTCATGAGGGAAAATGGGGCATGCCTGGTTCAGGTGGGAGAATGAGTTGGGCTGAAAAGGGGGGGCCCTAATGCAAGGCATGTGGATGAAGGGGGCTGGAACTGGGGGCTGAAAAGGAGGGTAGGTGGGATAAGGGGCTAGTACTGGGACTGGGGGCTGAAAAGGGGCAGGGGCTGAAACTGGGGGGACTGGGGGCTGAAAAGGGGCCAGGGAGAAGTGGCTGGGGGCTGAAGCTCGGGACTGGTGGGAGAAAAGGGCTGGGGCTGAAACTGGGGACTGGTGGGATAGTGGTGCTGGAACTGGGGGCTGAAAAATAGGGGCAGAGAAAGGGGACAGATCCTGGATGGATGGGAGAGGGAGGGCAAATGGTGGATTGAAGGGGCAGAGAGAAAGGGCAGACAGTGGATGGAAGGGGGAGAGAGAGAGGGCAGACAGGGGCAGATGGTGGATGGAAGGGGCAGAGATAGAGGGCAGATGTGGATGGAAGGGACAGGGAGAGACGGCAGACATTGGATGGAGGGGACAGCAGAGAGGGCAGACACTGGATGGCAGAGAGAGAACAAAGAGATGCTGGATGGAAGGAAGACAGTGAAAAGAAGATGAGGAAAGCAGAAACCAGAGGGGGGGGGTGTTAAAAACCTGCACATGGATGGAGAAAATAGGCAGAAGCTGGATCCACTGGACAGTCAAGTCTGCAGAGGACCCAGCTTTTACTTACGGATGCAAGGCAAGAAATGAAGAAGAAAGGAGGAAAGTAAAGAAATAAATGGAAAGGAAGACCTGGAAATAGAGTTAAGAGGACAGATAGCAGCAGAATCAGGTACTGGGCCAGCATGATCAGAAAAACAAAGTCACCAGACAACAAAGGTAGATAAAATCATTTTATTTTCATTATAGTGTTTGGAATATGTCCACTTTGATGATCAGGTGATCACCGTTAAAAGTTTCTATTTATTTACTTATTTATGGTATTTTATGCTAGACGGGGTGGGGGGGGGGGGGGTGGGGGGGGGGGAGGCACCAACTGATAGTCTGCAGGGAGGCACCAGAGACCCTAGGCACGGCCCTGCTTCTTCCCATGATTCAGGAAAACGATTGGCTATGCTCTCTGGACTTAAAGGATGTCTATACTCACATCTCGATATTTCCAGCCCACAGGAAGTATCTACGATTTCAATTGGGAACTCGACACTTTCAGTACTGTGTACTGCCCTTTGGCCTCGCATCTGTGCCCAGGGTCTTCACAAAATGCCTGGCAGTTGTCGCAGCATCGCTACGCAGACTGGGAGTGCATGTGTTCCCTTATCTCGACGATTGGCTGGTGAAGAGCACCTCGGAGGCAGGGGCTCTACGGTCCATGCAGATGACTATTCAACTGCTGGAGCTACTAGGGTTTGTAATCAATTATCCCAAGACCCATCTTGTCCCAGTGCAGAAATTGGACACATGGAAGTCTCGAGCTTATCTTCTCCAGGAAAGGGCAGACAATCTCCTGGCTCTAGTGTCTTTGGCTCGAGCGTCTCAACAGATCACAGCTCGGCAGATGTTGAGACTTTTAGGGCACATGGCCTCCATGATTCATGTGACTCCCATGGCATGCCTACATATGAGATCAGCTCAATAGACCCTAGCTTCCCAGTGGTGTCAGGCCACAGGGGATCTAGACGATGTAATCCATCTGTCCACCGTGCTTTGCAAATCCCTTCAGTGGTGGTCCATTCGATCCAACCTGACCTTGGGATGTCCATTCCAAATTCCTCAGCCACAAAAAGTGCTGACGACGGATGCATCCCTCCTGGGGTGGGGAGCTCATGTAGATGGACTTCAGATCAACTTCCTGGAATTACAAGCGATCTGGAACGCTCTTAAGGCTTTGAGAGATTGGCTGTCCAACCAGATCATCCTAATTCAGACAGACAATCAGGTTGCTATGTATTACACCAATAAGCAGGGGGGCACCGGATCTCGCCCTCTGTGCCAGGAAGCCGTCAGGATGTGACTTTGGGCCCACCATCACGGTATGTTTCTCCAGGCCACATACCTGGCAGGCATAAACAACAGTCTGGCCAACAGGTTGAGCAGGATAATGCAACCTCACGCTAATGCAAGATCTTCCGAGCGTGGGGCACACCCTTGGTGGATCTTTTTGCCACTCAGATCAATCACAAAGCCCCTCAATTCTGTTCCAGACTTCAGGCCCATGACAGACTAGCGTCAGATGCTTTTCTCCTGTATTGGGGGACATGTCTTCTGTATGCGTATCCTCCCATACCTCTAGTAGGGAAGACTCTGCTGAAACTCAGGCAAGACCATGGAACCATGATTCTGATTGCACCTTTTTGGCCCTGTCAGATCTGTTTTCCTCTTCTTCTGGAGTTGTCCTTTGAAGAACCGTGGAGATTGGTTCTTCACCCAGAACGAGGGGTCGCTTCTACATCCCAACCTCCAGTCTCTGACTCTCACGGCCTGGATGTTGAGAACTTAGAAGCTGCCTCTTTAAGTCTTTCGGAGGGTGTTTCCTGAGTCTTGCTTGCTTCCAGGAAATATTCCACGAAAAAGTGTTACTCTTTTAAATGGAGGAGGTTTGCCGTCTGGTGTAACAGCAAGGCCCTAGATCCCTTTTCTTGTCCTACACGGGCCCTGCTTGAATACCTTCTACAATTATCAGAGTCTGGTCTCAAGACCAACTCCGTAAGGGTTCATCTTAGTGCAATTAGTGGTTATCATCAACATGTAGAGGGTCAGCCTATCGCTGGACAGCCTTTAGTGATTCGTTTCATGAGAGGTTTGCTTTTGTCAAAGCCCCCAGTCAAGCCTCCACCAGTGTCATGGGATCTCAACGTCATTCTCACCTGTCGGGTCTGGGTAGTGGTGAGCCCTTAGGTTCCCTGAGGCCCGGAGGACCTCAGAGGACTGCCGCGCACCCCGGATCTTCACCCGCGGCGACCGCCGTTCACCGAGGGTTGAGCCCCCAGCTGCAGGCGGCCAGCGGGACTGCTGGAACCGCGGGGTGACGGTCGGCCTGGCTGGACGCCAGCAACACAGTCTCTAGAGGTGGCTAGCAAGGACGGCTAGCTGAAGGGAACACAGTCTCTGGAGGTGGCTAGCAAGGACGGCTAGCTGAAGACAGTCACTGGAGGTGGCTAGCAAGGACGGCTAGCTGGAGACAGTCACTGGAGGTGGCTAGCAAGGACGGCTAGCTGAAGACAGTCACTGGAGGTGGCTAGCACGGACGGCTAGCTGAAGGGAACACAGTCTCTGCACTCCACGACGTCGGCTTCTGACACACGAAATGGAAGCGCTGGGCCCTTCTTGCTTCGGGGTTTAAATCCCCCGCCCATCTCTCCTCTTCTGGGAAAGGAGCCAATCCCGCCGGCCCTGATAGGCAAGGAGCGCCCGGATTGGCGGTCCTGCCTACCAGGCGGAGACTCTCCTACCACACGCCAATCCGGCGTGAGTGGGCGGAACTTGTCTGCTGCTGCTCGGCCCGGGGAGACGACGATGCCGGCGCCGCCATCTTGGCCGGCGTCTCCCTTACCCGAGGTCGGCGTCTGCTGCCGCCGGTCGCCGGCCTCGGAGCAACCCGCGGTAGTGCTGGTCCCATCAGCGGCTGGTCCCTGCCGCCCTGGAGCCCGCGGCCCCCGGCGACCCCCGCTCCCCGCCGCGGGAGCACCGGTAAGGGCCCGAAATGGGACAGTATCCTCCCCGGATGCCCCCTTTTCCCCGGGCCCGGGTTTGGACGGATGCCGGGTGTGGAAGGCTTTGATCAGCTCCGGAGCGTGTACATTCGCAGCGGGCTCCCAGGAGTTGTCCTCGGGACCAAAATTCTTCCAGGACAATAAATAATATAGCTTTCCCCGCCGTTTCTTGGAGTCCAGAACCTCGTCCACTTCATACTCCGGGTCGGGGTCAGCTTCTAGATCTTCGGTCTCCTGCTGTTGAGAATGCCATCGCGACCCTCGGAACTTCTTCAATAAGGAAATATGGAAGGCGTTGTGCACCCGCAGGGTCCTAGGTAATCGCAATCGATAGGTCACAGCTCCAAGTCGAGATTGGATTGCAAACGGTCCAATATACCGAGGTCCTAATCTACGAGAGGGCACCCGGAGTCGGAGGTATTTTGTGCTTAACCATACCTTCTGCCCTGGTTGCAAGACGGGGGCAGCTCTCCGGTGACGATCTGCGAAGACCTTGTATCTGGCAGCTGCCTTCTGCAGTTGCTCTCGGGCCATCTCTCAGACTCTTTGCAGGTCCGCCAACGTTACATTCACCATGGGGGTCGTAGATCCAGACGGGAAAGGTGCTGGTAGTCGAGGATGTCGTCCATATACCAAGAAAAATGGGGAGTCTCCCGAGGCCGAGTGGACACTGTGATTATATGCGAACTCGGCCCACGGAAGTAGGGAGACCCAGTTATCTTGGCGCTTGTTGACAAACGCTCGTAGGAACCCTTTTAAGGTTTGGTTCGCCCTCTCGACCATGCCATTGGTCTGGGGATGGTATGCTGAGGAAAAATGGGTCTTCACCCCCAAAGCGGAGCACAAGGCCCTCCAGAAACGCGAGGTAAATTGGGGACCTCGGTCACTAATAATCCGAAGCGGCAGCCCATGGAGTCGAAAAATGTGTTGGATGAAGAGTCGGGCCAACGCGGCCGCTGACGGAAGGCCCGGCAGGGGAACGAAATGGGCCATCCGGGAAAAAACGGTCAATCACCACCCAGATCACCGTGTGTCCGTGGGAGCTGGGGAGGTCGGTGATAAAATCCATGGAAAGCTCCGTCCAGGGGCCTGTCGGTACGGACAGTGGTTGCAACTCGCCCATGGGTGCCCCGATCGTCGGTTTAGTTCGGGCGTACACAGGACAGGTGGTGACGAAGTGAAGAATGTCCCGCCTCATCTGAGGCCATCGATACTGTCTGGCAATGAGACGCAGGGTTTTGTGATACCCAAAATGACCCGCCCACCTGGACGAATGCCCCCATTGCATTACCTTCGCTCGATCAGCGGCCGGCACTAGTGTTTTCACAGCCGCGACTTCCCCTACAGCCGCGCTGAGGCATGCCGGGTCCAACATGGACTGGATCTCCCTTGTCTCCTCTGGAACCTCAAATGCTCTGGAGAGAGAATCCGCAGGGGTATTCTGAGCGGCAGCCCGAAAGACCAGTTGAAAATGAAATCTGGCGAAAAACAATGACCACCGGGCTTGTCGGGGATTGAGCCGCTGGGCCTCCTGCAGATACAGTAGATTCTTGTGGTCGGTGATCACCGTGAACCGATGTTCCGCTCCCTCCAGCAGGTGTCTCCATTCCTGCAGGGCTAATTTCAGTGCTAAGAGCTCTCTATCCCCCACGGTATAATTACACTCAGCCGGGGAGAATCTACGGGAGAAGAACGAACAAGGCTGGCGCCGGCCCTGGAGGTTCACCTGAGAGAGGACCGCCCCGGCCCCCAACGCGGACGCGTCCACCTCCACAATAAAGGGTTTCTCAGGATCCGGGGCTAGCAAAATGGATGCTGATTTGAAGGCCTCTTTCACCTGGCGAAAGGCCACTTGCGCCTCAGGCGACCAGTCCCGGACATTTGCGTTTTTTCTTGTAAGAGCTGTCAGCGGTGCCGTCAGTTGTGAATATTGAGGAATAAACTGGCGATAGTAGTTCGCAAATCCCAAAAAACGTTGTAGTGCCTTCAATCCCAGCGGCTGTGGCCACTCTCGAATGGCCCGAAGTTTGTCCGGCTCCATCTGTAGGCCCCCGGGTAACAGAATGTGTCCCAAAAATGGTAGCGACCTCTGATGAAAGGCGCACTTACTGAGCTTAGCGAACAGGCGGTATTGCCGTAACCGTTGCAGTACTGCGCGAACATGGCCCACATGGTCCGTGGGGTTTTGGGAAAACACCAAGATATCGTCCAGGTACACAATCACTGTGGAGTTCAAAAAATCCTCAAGCACAAAGTTGATAAGTCGCTGAAACACCGCAGGGGCATTACACAGGCCAAAAGGCATCACCCGATACTCGAAATGTCCCTCGTGGGTGTTAAAGGCCGTCTTCCACTCGTCCCCTCGCCGAATTCGAACTAAGTTATAGGCCCCCCGCAAATCCAACTTGGTAAACATTTGGGCTCCTTGTAACCTGCCGAAGAGTTCGGGGATGAGCGGTAGAGGAAAACGATCCTTTACGGTGATGGCATTTAGGCCCCGATAGTCAATACAGGGCCTCAAGGAGCCGTCCTTCTTAGTGACAAAAAAGAATCCTGCCCCGGCCGGGGACGTAGAGGGCCGGATGAATCCTTTCCGCAGATTCTCCCGGATGTAATCCTGCATTACCTTGGACTCTCCTCGGGACAGGGTATATAGGCGACCCTGCGGCGGCACGGTGTCTGCCATCAAGTTAATGGCACAGTCAACCTCCGCCTCCATGGGACTAAACACATCTGCAAAGTCTCTATAGTCCATAGGCAGGGAGCCCAGCTCTACCCGTACCCCCCCGGGCACCACCGCCAGGGCAGGGCAGCTGCTGGTCCGGCCCTTACAACAGTTCCCCTGATAGGCACTACCCCAAGCCTGGATGCTTCCCCGGGTCCAGTCAATAACAGGGCAATGTCTCCGTAACCATGGCAGTCCTGACCACTGGATGAATGGTCCGGAATAGAATCAGGAACTGGACCTCCTCCCGGTGGTCCTCCCCCACCTGTAGCCCCAAATAGGGGGTGATCTCCGTGACCGGCTGCGGTAACGTCGTTCCCTGGATGGAGGTTATTTGCAGTGCCGGCCGCCGCGGAAGCGTGGGCCAGCCCATCTGTTGCAGCAGCTCGTGCCCGATGAAGTTGCCCCCCGACCCCGAGTCCACCAGGGCCCGGGTCTGGATCATGGTCTCGTGCCATCGTAGGGTTACTGGCAGAGTGATCAAGGATCCAGTAGGGGAGCGGAATGCCCCAAGACCCCTCCCCTCAAGGAGCCTTGGGGGAGACGTTTCCCGCCCGCGAGGGACAGGCTCGGATAAAATGTCCAGCCTCACCACAATAGAGGCACAGTCCGTCCCACAGGCGTTTCTTCCTAGCGGAGGGAGCCAGCCGTTGCCGGCCCATCACCATCGGCTCCTCCCCACTCTCCTTGGAGTCCCAGTTCCCACGGCGAGGAGACAGCCCCTTAGCAGTTCGGGACGTTCCCCGCGTCCACTTCTGCCGTTCTGCCCGGGCTCTGGCTCGCTCCTGGAACCGGGTATCTACTCGAATACAGAGCGAGATCAGGGCATCCAACTGGCCTGGGACCTCTCGTCCTGCCAATTCGTCCTTGATTTGTTCTTGTAACCCTTCCATAAAAATTGCCATCAAGGACTCTGGGTTCCAACGGAGCTCCGTGGCTAAAGTCCGGAAACGAATGGCATAATCGGCCACCGTCCCCTCCCCCTGATGAATTCGCAATAGTTCCGACGCCACGGAAGATGGTCTCCCAGGAAGGTCGAACACCATACGGAACCGGCGCTGAAATTCACTATAGTCATCCAGGATGGGGTCCTGTTGTTCATTCAGTGGGGCCACCCAGGCCAGGGCCTTCCCTTCACATAGGCCCATGATATATCCCACTTTACTCTGGTCTGAAGCAAATGTGTCCGGTTGCATCCGGAAGGCCAGGTTGCACTGATTGAGGAACCCCCGGCAACCTCCGGGGGCCCCATCATATCGTGCCGGCTCAGGGAACCGAGGTCCCGTGCGGAACCCTCCCGAACGGGGAGCTGCTGCGGCCCCCGGGACCGCAGCGGCCTGGTTCTGTACCTGAAGCGTTGAAAGTTGAGAGCAGACGTTCTGAAGCGCCCCTGACAGGGCGTTCAACTGCTCCTGCTGCTGCTGAAGTACCTTGGCCAGGTCCCGTAGATCAGGCTGCGTCGGCGAGCTCATGGCTTCCGTTTCCTGTCGGGTCTGGGTAGTGGTGAGCCCTTAGGTTCCCTGAGGCCCGGAGGACCTCAGAGGACTGCCGCGCACCCCGGATCTTCACCCGCGGCGACCGCCGTTCACCGAGGGTTGAGCCCCCAGCTGCAGGCGGCCAGCAGGACTGCTGGAACCGCGGGGTGACGGTCGGCCTGGCTGGACGCCAGCAACACAGTCTCTAGAGGTGGCTAGCAAGGACGGCTAGCTAAAGGGAACACAGTCTCTGGAGGTGGCTAGCAAGGACGGCTAGCTGAAGGGAACACAGTCTCTGGAGGTGGCTAGCAAGGACGGCTAGCTGAAGACAGTCACTGGAGGTGGCTAGCAAGGACGGCTAGCTGGAGACAGTCACTGGAGGTGGCTAGCAAGGACGGCTAGCTGAAGACAGTCACTGGAGGTGGCTAGCACGGACGGCTAGCTGAAGGGAACACAGTCTCTGCACTCCACGACGTCGGCTTCTGACACACGAAATGGAAGCGCTGGGCCCTTCTTGCTTCGGGGTTTAAATCCCCCGCCCATCTCTCCTCTTCCGGGAAAGGAGCCAATCCCGCCGGCCCTGATAGGCAAGGAGCGCCCGGATTGGCGGTCCTGCCTACCAGGCGGAGACTCTCCTACCACGCGCCAATCCGGCGCGAGTGGGCGGAACTTGTCTGCTGCTGCTCGGCCCGGGGAGACGACGACGCCGGCGCCGCCATCTTGGCCGGCGTCTCCCTTCCCCGAGGTCGGCGTCCGCTCCCGCCGGTCGCCGGCCTCGGAGCGACCCGCGGTAGCGCTGGTCCCGTCAGCGGCTGGTCCCTGCCGCCCTGGAGCCCGCGGCCCCCGGCGACCCCCGCTCCCCGCCGCGGGAGCACCGGTAAGGGCCCGAAACGGGACATCACCAGCTGATGAAAGCTTCTTTTGAGCCACTGAATTCCTGCCATCTGAAGTACCTGACCTGGAAGGTAATTTTCTTGGTGGCTGTTACTTCAGCTCGTAGAGTCAGTGAGCTCCAAGCCCTGGTAGTGCATGCACCTTATATCAAGTTTCATCATAACAGAGTAGTCCTCTGCACTCACCCTAAGTTCTTGCCGAAGGTGGTGTCAGAGTTCCATCTGAACCAGTCGATTGTCTTGCCAACATTTTTTCCCCGTCCACATACCCGCCCTGGTGAGGACAAGTTGCACATCTTGAACTGCAAGAGAGCATTGGCCTTTTACGTGAAGCGGACTAAGCCCTACAGACAGTCTGCCCAATTGTTTGTTTCTTTCAATCCCAACAGGAGGGGAGTTGCCATCGGAAAACTACCATCTCCAATTGGCTAGCAGATTGCATTTCCTTCACTTATGCCCAAGCTGGGCTGATTCTAGAGGGCCATGTCACGGCTCATAATGTCAGAGCCATGGCTGCGTCAGTGGCCCACTTGAAGTCAGCCTCTATTGAGGAGATTTGCAAAGCTGCAACGTGGTCATCAGTCCACACATTCACATCTCACTACTGCCTTCAGCAGGATACCCGACGCAACAGTTGGTTTGGGCAATCGGTGCTGCAGAATCTGTTCGGGGTTTAGAATCCAACTCCACCCTCCTAGGCCCATTTTTGTTCTGTTCCAGGCTGCACTCTCATTTAGTTCTTTTTCTTTTCAGGTCAATCTATGTTATGTCCTCGCCGTTGCGAGGCCAAATTGATCAATGTTCATTTTTTTTAGTGAGCCTGGTGGCTAGGGATACCCCATCAGTGATAATGTTCAGCCTGCTTGTCCTCGGAGAAAATGAAGATACATACCTGTAACAGGTATTCTCCGAGGACAGCAGACTGAACATTATCACAACCCACCCTCCTCCCCTTTGGAGTTATCTTTTCTCTTTTATGCTCTTTGTTAACTGAAGGTGACACGCTCGAGTTGCAGGTGGGAACCTGCTTGCGCATGCGCGGTGCGTTTGGTCCCGCGCAACATCGCATTCTGGAAAGTTTTTATTTTTTTGTAATTTCTGGGCTCCTGGGCCGTCACGGACAATGACCCATCAGTGATAATGTTCAGCCTGCTGTCCTCGGAGAATACCTGCTACAGGTATGTATCTTCATTATATTTAAGCCCCCGAGACTTCTAGGAAGCTGAAGTTTTTTAATGGCAATATGAGGCACGGAGGATTTCGAAAGAAATCTAGAAATTAACACATTAAGTTTTTTATAAAACAAATCTTGAAATAATATAGGAACCATACTAAAGATGTAATTAAGTTTTGGTGCTAGTACCATTTTTAGAGCTTCAGTTTTACCCCACTAAGACAAGTAAGCTTAGTCCATGAATTTAAGAGATCATTAGTAATTTGTAGGATATTAGATTCATTATTTTTTAGAGTATCCTCTGGAGAGGTGCTATAATTTATACCTAAATATTTTAGTTTATTAGATTCCCAAGTAAATGGATACTGGGCAAGATTGGACTTCAGTACAAATTTAGAAAGTGGCATAACAGCAGATTTTGACCAGTTGACTTTGTAGCCTGAAATATTCAAGATTGCATTAATGCTATTAAGGATGTGGGGAATAGAATTAGTAGTTACACACATTAATATGTCATCCGCATAAATGGACAACTTAAATGATTCATCATGTAATTTAACACCTAGTATATTTTGATTGGCACGTATAGAGATTGCAAGAGGCTCTAAAACTAGATTAAACAGTAATGGAGAGAGAGGGCAACCTTGTTTAGTTCCTCTTTTAAGGAAACGTAATGCCATTGGCATAAATCAATGCTTGGGGAGAAGCATAAAGAAGCTTGATCATATTCAAAAAAGGGTTATTAAAACCAAACCAGTAGAGAACTTTAAAGAGATATGACCATTCAATGTGATCAAATGCTTTCTCAGCATCAAGAGATAATGCAATCAATGGGGAATCATTATCAAATGAATGTGCAAGTATGTTCCAGAATAACCTAGAATTATCTGAAGGTAATCTTCCAACTATAAAACCATTTTGATCTCGATGTATAAGAGAAGGTAAAACCTTTTGTAAACTATTAGCTAATATTTTGGCAGAAATCTTATTATCCACATTTATAAGGGAAATAGGATGATAATTGAAAACATTGGCCGGATCTCTTCCCAGTTTAGGTATGACTATAATTTTAGATTCCAAAAACGAGCCCATCTCTCCTTTATGTTGAATCATGTGTTCATAAAAAGCTAGAAGTTTGGGACTAAGGACAGTCGCCAGAGCACTATAAAATTCAATTGTTAAACCATCATTACCAGGAGATTTAGTTCTAGGTAATTCCTTAATGGCAGTTAATATTTCTGACAGTGTAGTATTAGCATCCAGAGATGCTCTTAGTTCAGGGAAGAGAGAAGGATGAGCAAGGTTTCTTAAAAGGATTGATAAAGTGATTCAGAAGGAGTTATTTCAGAGTTATAAAATTGCTGATAATATTCCACAAATTGCTGAGCAATCTGTGTAATGTGCTATACCATCAGCATCTGTAATGTGAGAGATCCTAGAGCAGTTTGCTTTAGTCTTAAGGTATTGTGCAAGCATATGTCTTGCTTTGTTGTGTTCTGTATAATAAAAGGATTTTTGCAGAAAAATAGATGACGCTGCTTCCTTACTTAGAATTGTGTTAAAATTATACTTAGCTTTAAGCAATTCCTGATAAATTTTACAATCTTGTGAATACAAGTAAGCATTTTCCAGAGATTTAATGCTCTGTTCAAGATCAGCCAGCTCTTTCCTTTTCTTTTTAGTGAGTCCTGCAACATAATTGATTCTAACTCCACGTATAGTAGCCTTATAAGCATCCCACCAGATATTTATAGGATAATCAGTAAGGTTATCATTATTAAAATAATCCGTAGAGGATTGTTTTAGTAAAGAGAGAAAGGATTCATCTTTAAGCAGAGCAGCATCAAATCTACAGGAAAAAAAAAAACCCTTATTTGGTGAGGTGACTCCTGAAACGTTAAGAGAAATAGCGGAATGATCTGAGATATGAGTGCCATGAATAGAAGTTTCAGTAATAAAAGGAATAAGGGACTTGGAAATTAAAAAATAATCTATTCTGGTATGGCTAAGATGGGGGATAGAAAAGAAGGTAAAATCCTTTTCTGTTGGGTGAAGTAATCTCCAAATATCTACCAATCCAAGAGTATTTTTTAGAGACAAGAGCTTGGTGAGACTTCATTTGGTGATACATACAATTTGACTTTCTGTCTAGGTGTTGATCTAGAATTTGATTGAAATCCCCACTCAAAATGACATTTGTATTATGAGAACTGTTAATTTCCAGTGCCAGGAGATGAAAGAAATCTTGAGATTCTTTATTTGGAGCATAGACATTTAGAAAAGTATAAGTAATATCATCAATTTCTACATCTAATTTAATCCACCTGCCCTCTGAGTCTGTTTTAGAATATGCAATATGCAAAGGAAGGGATGTGTGATAGAGAATAGCTACCCCATTTTTTTAATTTAAAGCTGGAGAATGACCTGCAAGCATAGATTTTTTTTTTATCAGGAAGGTGTTTTATATCTGCTGCTAGCGGATGGGTCTCCTGAATAAAGGCTATATCAGCTTTCAAATGAGAAAGATACAGTAACCATTTTTTTCCTTTTAATTGGGCTGTTTAAACCCTTAATATTAATAGAAACAATTCTCATAAAACAAAGTGAAGACAAGCACGCGTATAGACAACTTTACAACATTTCCTATGCAGTATTTAATATACATAGACTGTTTGTGAGACTTTAAGTAATCAAGATACCCACTGACTAAAAACAAAGAAACAGTAAAAAATCCAAAAGTTGGAAAAATATCAAATGTTGACAGCATCATGAACGGGTCTAACAAGGCTAAATACAACAATAGCGCCGTTAAATGTATAAGAAACTAAGCAGGTTGCAGCATATAATAACATTAAACAGAGGACATAAAGGCCCTATAATTCACAATATAGTTAGCAGCAGTAGATCAATTGCTATTCAGGACATACCTGTGCTAAATCACTTAACACTGTGCGCCCAAAGATTTTAAACGATCTCTCTGCTGAAGAAACTGCTTTCTCCTCTGAACTGTGGTCTTATTAAGATCTGGGAAGATTAAAATTTTTGAGTCATCATGAAAAAGTGAGTACTTTAACTTCGCCTTTTGCAGAATCAGAAGAGCCTGAGGATAGCGAAGAATCTTAACAACCATCGGCCGAGGCAAAGCTTTCTTCACGGGTTTACCAGAAGGTACTCTGAAAGCTCTCTCAATTTCAAATGGTGCATCAAAACGGATGTCAAGTAAAGCAGGGAGCAGATTCTGCATATAAGCAATAGGATCATAAGTACATAAGTAATGCCATACTGGGAAAAGACCAAGGGTCCATCGAGCCCAGCATCTTGTCCACGACAGCGGCCAATCCAGGCCAAGGGCACCTGGCAAGCTTCCCAAACGTACAAACATTCTATACATGTTATTCCTGGGATTTTGGATTTTTCCAAGTCCGTTTAGTAGCCTTCAGCACCTTCACGGATCCCAAGAACCCGGATATTACTACGTCTGGCTCTGTTATTTAAATAAAATTTCCTCTGAATAAGCCGGCAACCTGCAGGATTCTGAGTTCCCAAACGGGAGACATGTAGTTAGGCAGCCATCTTATTCGTGCTCGCTAGCGCCCCCCCCCCCCCCCATTATTTTTCTGTACACTAACAGAAAATCTTGAAACCAAGAGATGATTGTACATTCAAGACCAATCTCAATCATTCAATCAAGAGATCATGGTCCGCAGCAGATATATTAAACTGAAAAAGTATATTTGTCCACCTAGGCTTAACTGCTTCTTTACAGGTGGTACTAGAACCAATAAGAGAATTTTGGTACTATAGGCAGATCTAAACCCAAACTGAGATGAATGCAGGAAAATTAATTTACAGGCTGGAGATTTGGGGGATTTTCTGGTTTTGAATTTATATCCCAAAGCAGTATGGGATTTTGTAGTGCCTGATCCTGCCCATTGAAATCACTGTTGCAAGTCCCATAATGCACCAGGACGGTGTGTTCAGAAATCCAGGACTGAATCAAAATCTCCAGCCTGGAATTGGATAATTTGGCATCTTTGGTCACTAAATGCAGCTGTGGTAAACAGGAAGTAGAAAAACAGTGAGATATAACAAAGAGTTACTAGGTGGCATCAGTATAAATTAGCATTTGTAAGACTGGTGTTGCAGACCCATAGGAGGTAATTCTCAAAAGTTAGGTGTCAGGATGCTGTGTGCTAAGTGTTGATTCTATATCAGTAATTATGCACATAATTGCTATTGTAGAATACTAGTAAGCCCCATTTGGAATTTTAACATTTTAGGCTGTCTTGGATTTGGATTTGCTAACTAAGGGGACGCACTTTTTCACCCCTTATTAGGTATGTGTCCCTTCTGGATTCATTTGTGATCTGTGTTCACTAGTTATCTGGGCATTCATGCACAAAACTCACATTTAAGCTATGATAAAAACTATTTTATTATATACATTATCAGCTTTTCTGTAAGCATCACAACCAATATATCTAAAATGCAATTTCACATGCATCACTGTTTGATATAATTGTGTTATGATCTTATACATGCTCATATGTTTTTATATGACCTTTCTCTGTGCAAGGCTATTATTTATGCAAGTACTTTTATTATGTTTATATATATCACTCTGTTCTAATTTATATTTTAACTTTGGATATTTGACTATGATTTTTAATCAGTGATTTTGTTATGTATGTCTGATTAACAGTGTATTAAAACCCCAGGGAGAGACAGGCAGGAAGAGGTGCTGGAGGGAGAGGGAGAGGCCAAGAGGGATACATAGATGCTGGATCAGCTTGGAGGGTGGGGGGCAAGGGAAAGACTGATTGACTAACCCACCTCCCCGCTCCCCCCATTTTCTATTTCTGTTGATGGCTCTCTCATTCTCCCTGTCTCCTCAGCTCGAAACCTTGGGGTCATCTTTGACTCTTCTCTCTCCTTCTCTGCTCATATCCAGCAGACCGCCAAGACCTGTCGTTTCTTTCTTTACAACATCCGTAAAATCCGCCCCTTTCTTTCCGAGCACTCTACCAAAACCCTCATCCACACCCTTGTCACCTCTCGTTTAGACTACTGCAATCTGCTTCTTGCTGGCCTCCCACTTAGTCACCTCTCCCCTCTCCAGTCAGTTCAAAACTCTGCTGCCCGTCTCATCTTCCGCCAGGGTCGCTTTACTCATACTACCCCTCTCCTCAAGACCCTTCACTGGCTCCCTATCCGTTTTCGCATCCTGTTCAAACTTCTTCTACTAACCTATAAATGTACTCACTCTGCTGCTCCCCAGTATCTCTCCACACTCGTCCTTCCCTACACCCCTTCCCGTGCACTCCGCTCCATGGATAAATCCTTCTTATCTGTTCCCTTCTCCACTACTGCCAACTCCAGACTTCGCGCCTTCTGTCTCGCTGCACCCTACGCCTGGAATAAACTTCCTGAGCCCCTACGTCTTGCCCCATCCTTGGCCACCTTTAAATCTAGACTGAAAACCCACCTCTTTGACATTGCTTTTGACTCGTAACCACTTGTAACCACTCGCCTCCACCTACCCCCTCCTCTCTTCCTTCCCGTTCACATTAATTGATTTGATTTGCTTACTTTATTTATTTTTTGTCTATTAGATTGTAAGCTCTTTGAGCAGGGACTGTCTTTCTTCTATGTTTGTACAGCGCTGCGTATGCCTTGTAGCGCTATAGAAATGCTAAATAGTAGTAGTAGTAGTAGTAGGGGGGAAGACCCTGGAGACCTAGGAGGGAGACATACTGAACTGTGGGGGAGGGGAGGGGGATGAAAGAGGGAAACATCCTGGCTCCAGGGTGGGGGAAGAAGGGAAGAGAGAGGAGAGTGACAGGGAAACAAGAGATGTGAGATATGGAGGGAAAGGGATAAGAACACAAAGGTGCACCACTGGACGGGGAGAGGGGGGGGGGGGGGGGGGTTAGTGACACAGAGGGGCAATACTGATCACAGCAGGGGATAGGGAAAAAGAGAGGGAAATGCAGGCCAAGGCAAGACAAAGACATAGATGGGAAACTGCTGAATTTAAGGGCTGGATCGGAACATTTTAAGGGCAGATGCTGAAACTGGAGGAAGGATAGGGACAGGGCTACAAGTGGTAGACAGGACGCATAAGGACACAGGAGGATGGTGGACATGGTGAGAGAAAAAATATCAAATGGAAAGAAAACACTGCATAAAAGAGAAGATGCTGGGACCAAAGCGAATAGAATAACTAAATGCTCAGACAACAAAGGTAGAAAAAAGTATTTTATTCAGAATTTATTAATTGGAATATGTCAGCTTTTGGAAATGTGTATCTGTGATATTTTGCATGTAAGTCTCAATTTTTCTAGTATTGCTGCATGCTGAGTCTGATTTCTTGAGGTAACTTTCCAGTTCAGTATTTTGCCTTCATATCTGTTGTGTCATGTGTTTTTCGTGTGTGATCAAGATGCAGTATTCTGCTAGTGTGTAGTATTTGCAGCCCTTTTTGTTTTGTTTTGTTTTGTTTTTTGTTTCACTAGGTTGTGTACTGGTGTTTTAGAGCCCGGTGTAATTATAGTGCTGCCTTTCCACGCATAAGGTTGTAGCTCATCCTATCCTTGGAATTAGTGCTGCTATGGTTTGGTAAGGTTATGTGTGTGTTTTTGCACAAGTTTGTGTATAGTGTTTTGCAGTGGAGAGATTGTGTATTGGCCTTACTGAGGTGGCACCAAAACATCAGAAAGGGTGTAGAGCCTAAATCATGACACACTACCTCTTGAAGGATCTACATATGGTCGTTAATAAAAGGAGCTCATTGAGAACACTATCTACCCTAAAAGGGTATTTTGTGGCTCTACATGAGAATTATGATATTATGATCCCTTGTTTCATATTGTTGACGGTCTGCATTTTCCGTATGGGTGGTATATTGGTGTATTAGGGTCTGCCCAGTGTAATATTTATGGTACAGTAAGGTTCTGAGTATGTTTTTGCACAAAGTTGTACATAGTATTTTGCAATTGAGAGATTGTGGTTAGTATATGCTTTGAGCAACCACTTTATTCTTTGACATATGATACATATCTAATATCTAAATTTAATAAAAGGTATTAATTGTGACTATTTTATTTTTACTTATTTTTTTCTGTGTGTTGTCAGACAATTATGGCGGTAAGTTCCACCCCTAGCCCCACCCCTAACCCCGCCCCCTTTAGCCTCCCCAAACAATTGGGTCACCAACCGCCTATGGTAAGCCCTCAGTTATGCGCCTAACTTTGTGTCAGTACCTAGTCCAGCTTAAACGCTGGTGTAAATGCTCACACCTAACTGATATGAATTAGGTGTACATCTGTTAATCAAACATATAAACGGCGAGTGACCGACTCACTCGCAAATGCGCAGTAGAGACTTCCCTCTCTGTCCCGCCCCCGCGTCAATACGTGATGACGAGGGCGGGACAGAGAGGAAAACTGCGCGGCCAAGGTTGATACCGCTCCCCCCGCCCGCCCGCCTGAGATCGCCGCTACCGTTCCTCCCCCCCCCCACCCGGCCCGGGCCCTCTCTCTCCACTACTAAACTTACACATCCATTCGCCGGAACGCAGCATGCACATCAGCTGAGCTGCCGTCGGCCTTCCTTCCCTGCCTGTGTCCCGCCCTCGCTGACGTTACGTCACAGGAGGGCGGGACACAGGTAGAGAAGGAAGGGCCGACGGCAGCTCAGCTGATGTGCGTGCTGCGTTCCGGCAAATGAATGTGTAAGTTTAGTAGCGGAGAGAAGGTCCAGGCCGGGTGGAGGGATGGCGGCAACTCCAGGGGTGGGGGTGGGAGATGGTAGCGGTGGCGACCTCGCGGGGAGGGGGGAGGGAGGGGGAAGGAAAACCCCAATACCAGCCCGTTTTTACGGGCTCAACGGCTAGTATTATATAACCTGTGCATATGCTAGGCATGTCCTTCCCAGGTCTATGCCTCCTAGCATTTGCTTGCTATGGCTTTTGCACGCTCAGTTTCTAGAAACCCAACTAAGGGCAGTTACATGTGTAACTATTAATTAGTGCCAATTATAGCCAATAATTACTTGTTAATGCCAATTAGCAGCCAATTGTTAAATCAAGTTATGCGCATAACTGACACTATTCTATAACTTATACGCAACATTGTGTGTGTAAGTTTATAGAATTAGGTTGATTTCCCCAACTAGCAGAAGAAACAGAAGCATAAATAAAATGAGAGGGAAGGGAAGGTGAAAAGAGACGTGTAAATGTAAGAATTACTTGCTCCCCTACAGGTGCTGCTGACCTGGGGGTGCTGCCAGGAGGAAGGAGATGCTGGTGCCAATGACACCGGAGGAAAGGCAGAGCAGAGGCACCCGTAAGTGCTTGGGGTTTGTGGGTCACGTCTGCACTCTGGGCCTGTGGGGTTTGGGAAAGCTGTAGGCTGGCTGTCCCAGGCAATGCTGGAGGAGGAAGACACAAGAGGGGACATGTAGGAAAGAGCAGAGGCCCTTGCCAGGGCCATGGACTGAGGCTTAGGCGCTGCAGGTGAGGAGGACAGTCACGCATGCACAACTAGTGTGCATGCATGGGAGCAGGCAGGCAGGATGCCCCAGATTAGTATGATAAAGCATGCTAGTAAGGATGGGGGAGCGAGTCCCTGAATATGATGCATACAGAGCGTGCCTGGGATTAGAGTGAGCTGTGCAGCAGTTGGGGAAGCTCTGGAGTGATGTGTAGCAACAGGGCTGGCTGTGTGAGTACCCAGGGGCCCCAGCAAGGTAGAGTTGGGCTTCAGGGCATATGCAGCTGTGTGAGTGGCCATTAACAGTGTTGCCAGGTGGGCGGTTTTACCGCCCAATTGGGCGGTTTTCCGCGACCCGCCGAGGGAAATTTTTGCCCGCGGCGGGTTGCGGTTTTTTGGGCTTCTTTTTTTTCTTTTGGGCGGTTTTCAGGCGGTTTTTTCGGCCGCGGGGGCGGGGTTAGTGACGTTCTGGGCGGGGCCGATGACGGGGGAGGCGGGGCCGATGACGGGGGAGGCAGGGTCAGTGATGAGGGAGGCGGGGCCGGTGACGGGGGAGGCGGGGCCGATGACGGCGGGGGCGGGGGTGATGACGCGGGGGGTGGGGGTGTCAGGGGCGGGGTTTGAGTTTGGGCGGGTTTTGGGCTGGATTTAGGCTGGTTTGGGTGGGAAAAAAATTTTCCACCTGGCAACCCTGGCCATTAACTGTGAGGGAGCTGTGCTGTGCTGTGTGGGAGCAGAGCTGGAGCACTGGGAAGTGTTTGTGAGGTGCTGGGCTGTGCAAGCAGTGCTGGGGCTCCCTGAGGGGTTTGGCCAGTGACAATGTGAACAGTGCTGGGGGCAAGAGGAGGAAGAAAGCCAGGCAGATTGAGCCATGCCATGCCAGGCAGTGTGAGTGAGAGAGCCATGGACAGGTGTGATGGCAGCAAGTACTGTACTAGGCTGTGTGGGCTCAGGAAAAAAAGGATCTGGAGGTGTTTGAGCAGCAATGTCAGACATGCTGGGTCTGCAGGGAATGTGGCATATTGTGTGGGCGAACAGTTATTGGCAAATCGGAGCCCAGGGACTGACATTTTTTTGTGGTAGAAAAGTGTACTAACATCCTAGAGAGAAGCCTTGTCTGAGTGACTGAGAACCAGATGCACTAAAACCCCCGCAAAAAGCTCTTACCGTAGCGATCCTCGTTGCTGCGAACCAATTTTGAGAAATCCGGGCATGATGAAGGAAATCGCATGCAAATGAGCTGCTTGCTGTTAGCTCATTTGAATGCGATTTCCTTCTTTGGGGGGTGGGGGTGGGGGGTAAGCCAGTCGGCCAGCTGAGTATGCGCAGATCAGCCAATCGCATGCTCAGAGCATCTTTCATACAGGCACAGAAGCTGCGTATATGAAAGCCGGATAAAACTTCTTT
The DNA here is from genome assembly GCF_901765095.1 of Microcaecilia unicolor. NCBI lineage: Eukaryota > Metazoa > Chordata > Amphibia > Gymnophiona > Siphonopidae > Microcaecilia > Microcaecilia unicolor. Next base: position 595,755,935 of record NC_044031.1, read on the forward strand.
TTTTCTTCTTTGTTCTTGAAAACTGTGCCGAGCAGCATACAGCATTGGGGAACTGTTGTGCTGCAAACAGACGAGGCAGCAAATCACTCCTCCAGTTACTATGAGAAGATCCTGCTGCCAGCCAATCACAGCGAGTTTAGCTGCCACCAGAGAAGCTAAATGCGCTGTGATTGGCTGCTGGAACACGAGGAGGCGGAACAAGCAGGAGAGCTCTGGAGTGGGGGATTTGTAGCATTTGTAGCTGAACTCGCTGTGATTGGCTGCTGGAACACGAGGAGGCAGAACAAGCAGGAGAGCTCTGGAGTGGGGGATTTGTAGCATTTGTAGCTGAGACCTGCAAAACTTTTTTTTTTTTTTTAACTGATGTGTTTGAGGGGCAGCAAACAGAAATGATTGCTACACACACATGGAAGGCAGTCTTTAGCAGGCATTTTTATCCCTCCGGGCTCCAAACACTTCACTGCCTTCCCTGCTCGGTCATGTCTCCTCTCGCCAGTGTCCTTCTCCTCCTGCAGAGTAGCAAAGGTGGCTGTGGAACTGTCAGGACAGATAGCTCCAGACCTCATGTTAAGATTTCAGTGCTGAAGGTAGGGTTTGCTTCTCTGCATCCGGTCAGAAAATGGCTGTGCATTGCTTTGCTAGCACATTTGTATAGTAATTAGCTCATTATAATAGCTTTGCATTCCGTTTTCATTAGCTACTACCGTGATAGGAGAGAGCCCTTTTGTGCATGCCACGTTTTATTCCTTGCTCGCTAAACTGGCTAGTACTAGTTTAAAAACCATGTTGCTGGCTCATTAGATTTAGTGCATCTAGCCCTGAGTGATTTTATCTGAGAAGAAGCTTGGTCTGTGTACCCGTATCTGAGTGCCTGCAGTTGAGTGCCTGCCAGTTTTCAGCTGTGAACTTAAGGGAGACAAGAAAAAGGGGCATGTGCTGGCAGGGCTAGATAGGAAGCCCATTCAATTATCTTTTTGTTTGAAATAGTTAGTTGTCAAAGCTAATTAGCCCAAGAAGACACTAACCAATGTTAGAGTGCACAAATAGAGAATAGGGAGTCAGGGTTCTCCTTCTTTGACTTTTTTGAGGTAGAATAGTAGATGTTCCTGTGTTCTGAAGACTGTGAGCTGACACTGACTTTGGAGAAGGAGTAGACATGAGGAAACTTAAGGTACCCACCACAAGAGCTCAGGTAAGCTAGCAAAGATCGTATATAAAAATAATAAAATGGATCTCCATAGTTCAGAATAAGAGCAGTAATTTTGTAAGAGTGGTAGGCTTTCAGGTATGGCCTATTCCACTTATTTTGTTTATTCTCCTTATGTATCCCCTATATTAATTTAATAACTCTGCTCCACTATTTTGTGGTCTGATGAAGAGCTTTTTTCCTAATTTAGGGGCACTGTTACTAAGCAATGGGAAGCCCACCGCGGTCTTACTGTGCACTGATCAGGAGCTACGCCGCCCAACACAGCCACCGGCTATAGTTCCACACTCAGTGCATAGCATTTCTAGTGCTAGCAGAAATATTTTTTAAAAAATTCCACAGGGAGTTACCCAGCGGTAATCAGGCAGCATAGTGCGCTATCCGGCTACTTACGGGTTAGCATGGGAGCCCTTACTGCTAATTCAGTGGATGGTGGTAAGTGCTTTCCCCTACGGCCAGGCGGTAATAACAATCTTACGGCGTGGCCATATCTTTTTTCAGCCTTTTTATCCGCTGCAGTAAAAAGGGCCTCAGCGTGTGGCAAAAACAGCCCCTGCTGCTAACGCAGGGCCATTTTTACCTCAGCTTAGTAAAATGGCCCCTTAATGTTTGAAATTTTGTATTTAGAACAGTATATGCTGTTTTTCCTTTGTGCTCTGTGTTTCTTTTCACAAGTCTAATTGGCTTGTGTAATAATTGTTATAAATTTATGATTAATTTTTAAAAAATAATATCACTATGTGCACACATTTATTTTAAAGAAAAAAAATTCTGAGTGTAGTATCAGTACATATATACACTGCAGCAAACTTACCAATTTACCTGAGAGAAGTCTGGGTGAAAGAACTCACTGAAATTTGTTTTAATAAGATGGAATCTGCTGCTCAGTGTGCTGCAATGGCAAAGAAAGCAAATAGAATGTTAGGTATTAATAGGAAAGGAATGGAAAATAAAAATGAGGATGTTATAATGCCTTTGTATCGCTGCATGGTGCGACCACACCTTGAATACTGTGTGCAATTCTGGTCGTCGCATCTAAAAAAAGATATAGTGGAATTAGAAAAGGTACAGAGAAGAGCGAAGTAAAAGATAAAGGGGATGGGATGACTTCCCTATGAGGAAAGGCTGAAATGGCTTGGGCTCTTCAGCTTAGAGAAAAGATGGCTGAGGGGAGATATGATACAGGTATATAAAATACTGAGTGGAGTGGAATGGGTAGACGTGAATTGCTTGTTTACTTTTTTGAAAAATACTAGGACTAGGGAGCATGCAATGAAGCTACAAAGTAATAGAAAATATTTCTTCACGCAACGTGTAATTAAACTCTGGAATTCGTTGCCAGAGAATGTATTAAAAGCAGTTAGTTTAGCGGGGTTTAAAAAAGGTTTGGATAGCTTCCTAAAAGAAAAGCCAATATGCCATTATTAAAATGGACTTGTGAAAATCCACTGCTTATTTCTAGGATAACAAGCATAAAATGTATTGTACTGTTTTGGGATCTTGCCAGGTACTTGTGACCTGGATTGGCCACTGTTAGAAACAGGATACTGGGCTTGATGGATCTTCGGCCTGTCCTAGTAGGGCAATACTTATGTACTTATAAAACAGTCTGGCATTAATTCTGAGAGAAAGAAAGCAATACTTAGGTATTGTGTTAGCATTTGAGTTATTTTGTGTTAGTACCGAAATTGTGGCAAAATCTAATTGCTAATTTATTGCAAAGCATTAACACTTTTTACCATCTTCAAATACCAACAAACTTTAAACAATTATTACCAACTTAAAGGAGACATTTCTAAGTGTTCAATAAAACAACTCATTTTCTTGTACAGCTTCCTGGCTGGCGTTGATTAATCTGAGAATCCCACTTAAACTGTGTCATTTTCAACAGCAAATTATTTATGTGCAATACCTTGCTCGACCACCAGAGGACTGACAAGCTGCAAGGGCAGGAAATAAAGAAAGCGTTAACATTTTTAACTGGCAGACCCCATAATGATGAAATTTCTATTTTTTTTAATTTTCTATTTATTGAGACTTGTTATACCGCTAATTCTGACACATGCCAGATGTAAGCTGTGTACAATACTAAAATATACAATACATAATACAGAAAAAGGGAACTCCATTAATGAAAGGAAACCTCATTGCAAACAGAATTTACTCATTACATTGATAAAAAATAAAATTCTAACAGGCTTGCTAGACATCTCCTCAGTGAAAAATAATCATATATCATAAAGTGATATTAAAGGCAGAAGTAAAAAAATGGGTCTTTAGTAGTTCAAAATGCCTTGGTTTCTCACCTTTTCCCCACTGGCAGCAGAAACAGAAGCAGGCCTGGTATAGATAAAATGAGAGGGGAAGGAAGGTGAGAGAAAAGGAAGGGAAGGGAATTGGATTAAAAAGGAGAGGATGGGAAAAGAATGGAGTGAGAAAGGAGAGGGAAAATAAGGGGAAAGAGAGAGCTTAACTTAATCCTCCACTAGCAGCATTCAAACCAACCTGCAGTATTTGACTCCTCCAGCACTCAAGATGGCTGAGGACAAGGATGGAGGGTGGGCAGAGTGGCAGAGAGAGAGAGAGAGAGAGAGAGAGAGAGAATTCAGAAAGGGAGAGTTGGGTTCATATTTGGTTTGAGGTAGGCCAGATGTTCAGGACAGAGATGGTGAAAGTCAGAAAGGGTGCATTGCACCAGGTGTTAGCTAGTATAGTACACATAAACATGTAAGCACATTGGAGTGTTAAATATTTTAATACCTGTTTACATTTTACATTCACTTTCATTGCATTTCCTGTGCTAGCAGTGGTGCTGGAAGAAGTCAATTATTTTTCTTTTATCCCTAGGTAAAAGCCAGAAGCAGGTGCTATGGATCAGGAACGTCACTAACTTGACATATTATGGAAATCCCATCTCTCATTTCAAATCAGCCCACTAATTTATTGTTTCACTGATTAAGGCAAGATATCAAAATATTTAAAAGGTTTGTTTATGGCAATGAGTGTAATTTTAATAGGTTTGACAGATGGTGCCAGGTCATCAGAGACAGGTGAACTTAATCATGTTTTCAAACACCTACCTCGGTGCATTTTGGTACAATGTTTGCATTTTCTCAGTCTATTAGTGTATTTTCTAATAATTTGTATTTATAGGCTCAATTCACTCTTAATAACTTTGACATTTGAAAGACAATGTAGGTAGGCATTGTGGTCTGCAGGATGCTGATGTTTTTCTGTAAGATGCTCTCAAACCTCAATTTTATTCTGGCTTTTTTTTTTTTAATTCCTGGCCCTCTTAGAATATACATATGCTCTAATCTCCAGGCAGTATAACCTTGCAGATCGGCACATACAAGAAGTCTGTTCTTTGAAATTTACTTTATTGGATAAATGTAACTAATTTACTCACAGTTGTAGATTCTCAGAAGATTGGTGTCCTAGAGACTTCAAATTTCTGAAGGCTGTAGCTGGAGATGAAAGTGGAGTTCCAAAGAGAAAAAGCTTTATGGCAGATGTGGGAGTAGCTGATTTAAGTAGCTTCAGAGGTGAGATGCTGATTTATGTAGTAGCAGGTAAAAAGACAAGTTCGTTTTGGGAGCAAAAGGGGGAGCACATGCTCCTGAGACAAGATGGAAGTGTCTGGCTTGCAGGGTCAGGAGGGAGTAAGAACACCCACAAGGCAAGAGGACGAGACGAATGGACCAATAGGGACTGTCAAATGCTTTTTATGAAGCTTTGCTGTGAATGATCCTGTTCACTAATTGTTTTTTTGTGTTTTTCTGTAGAGTTTCCAATAGTCTTTTGTTGAAGCAGCCAGAGCAAAACACGGTTCATGTTATGGACCAGTTTTTTTTTTTTACTATACACAAAAAGAAAAAGCCAAAAAAGAAAAAAAAAACAACATTCTTCTGGGAACTGTTACTTTATTCACCACCTGCACAAGATAAGTACACCAAGAGTAATACTGGTGAATTGGTATTGCTCATCATAGGAGCCAACTTTTCAAAATGATTGGGGGTGCTGAATTTTTTTTTTACAGGTGGTGCATTCCCCCCGTCCCCCTCCCTCATCCCTCCTCCACCTCCCTCTGAGTTCCAGGCCCCCTCCCTCCCTCCCAGTTCCAGGGTCTCCCCCCTCCGAGTTCCAGGGTCCCCCTTCCCTCCGAGTTCCACAGGGTCCTGCCTCCGAGTTCCACAGGGTCCCCTCCCCCCAAGTTCCACAGGGTCCCATCCCCTCCCCTCCGAGTTCCACAGGGTCCCCCCTCTCTCTGAGTTCCACAGGGTCCCTCCCTCTGAGTTCCAAAGGGTCCCTCCTTCCGAGTTCCACAGGGTCCCCCCTCCCTCCCTCCGAGTTCCAGGGTCATCCCTCCCTCCGAGTTCCAGGGTCGTTGTCCCTCCCTTCCAGTTCTAGGCCCCCTCACTCCAAATTTTAAAAGTCATCTTGACTTACCTCGTCGGGGTTACGGCGGCCGGCAGCAGCAGCGGTAAAAAGCGTGCAGGCTCGGCACTTACTTCAGTTTTCCCTTTGGAGGGAGGGGGCCTGGAACTGGAAGGGAGGGAGGGAGGAAGGGAGGAACGACGACCCTGGAACTCGGAGGGACGACGACCCTGGAATCCGGAGGGGGGCACAACCCTGGAACTCGGAGGAAGGGAGGGAGGGAACAAACTTCCGGTGGGTGAAATATTGGGGGTGCTCGAGCACCCACAGCACCCAAGGAGTCAGCGCCTATGTTGCTCATAGTTTTTGAACTGCCTTTATAGTCTAAGGGCTCCTTTTACAAAGCAGCATTACTGATTAGTATGCGCTGATTGGGAAGAAGTCCATGGGAATTGAATGGGCTTCTTTGCATTCAATGAGTCTCTAATCAGTAGCACCGCTTTGTAAAAGGAGCCCTAAATTGCTTTATATGTTTTTATGCAGTGATTAAACTGAAGCAGTTGGCTACCTTAACTTGAATGGGCTGGTGCTACTGTATGATATGAGCACAATATAATTGAAAGAATATATCTAAATATTGTTAGATCTGTCAGACACGCATAATTCAACCCTTAGGCAGTATTTTAGCCAATCATATATAGGGTGAATAAAACTGAAGCAGTTGGCTACCTTAACTTGAATGGGCTGGTGCTACTGTATGATATGAGCACAATATAAACAATTTTTATAAAAATGTTTTTGAAGATTTTGAATATAATTTTACCTTGGAGGTTATTCTTATGTTATCAAACATATAAACGGCAAGTGACCGACTCACCTGCAAATGCGCAGTAGAGACTTCCCTCTCTGTCCCGCCCTCGCGTCAAGACGTGATTATGTCAGAGGGTGGAACAGAGAGGGAAACAGAGTTGGAGTCACTGTCGGACGCTGCCCTGGAAACGAACATCGTGCGCACCATCCTCCACCCTCCCCCCATCCCTGCTGCCGGTCCCGCCCTCCTCCGCATCGGGCCCCCTGCACTGACTTGACAGCGCCTCTCACCTCCATGTGGAAGCGCTGCAGGCAGCAGCAGAGTGATCTGCTGCTGCCTGCAGCGCTTTCACACGGAGGTGAGAGGCACTGTCAGGTCAGTGCAGGGGGCCCGGCACGGAGGGGGGAGGGAGCGGCGGCAAGGAGGGTAGCTGAAATCTCGCCCGTTTTTACGGGCTTAACAGCTAGTCTTTCTATAAATGGGCAGTTATGCAGTTAAGTGTAAGGTGCTCTTCTATAACTTGGCATGTATATTGCTGAGCACATAACTGCAAGTGGGATGTAACCGTGGGAGGAGCATGGAAGTTTTATGGGTGTTCCGTCTAGCAATACGCACAACCTATAGAATACTATCTGAAGAAGAAGGGCTCTACCTTTGAAAGGGGCCCTTAAATTGGAACTACCGCCTGGCTATCGTGTGCCCAGGATGATAATTCCATTTTTGATGCGCGTGTCCAAAACACGCGGGAGAAATTTTCTACCATGTGGTGCTTACCCGGTGGTAATCAGCAGTGTAAGTGCGCTGACAATTACCATCCGGTTAACGCATGAGACCACACCGCTAAGTCAGTGGGTGGTGGTAAGGTCTCATGACGAAAATGGACGCGCGTTGGTTTTAATTTTGCCGCATGTCCATTTTCGGCCACAAAAAAGGCCTTTTTTGCAGACGTGCTGAAAAATGGATCTGTGTGCGCCCAAAACAAACTGGGATCGATAGATTAATGGTATGCCTCCGCCTCTCTTTTCCTTTCTGGTCCAGTTGTTATGGTATAAGCCAATTGTCAGAATTATTTTATCAATATAAAAAGGCAGCTTTTAAAAGATGTACCTTCTTTCCCCTTTTTCCTTGGGAATTTCTGGTAGTGGGACTAGTTAATTACAAAGACATTTAAGAGACCAAAAGGGTACTGTGCTTCAAAGAGAAATAAAACTCTCTCTGCCCTCCCACCTAAAAAGACTGAACAAAAGCTTGACTAAGGTGGGTACCTGGACGCTCATCAGGACATCTCTGAAAACCAAAGACCCAAGAGACAGAAAGTCTGGAGAAGCCATTGAAGACAAAGAACTCAGAGGAAAAGCATAAACAGGACATTTGCTTGTCAAAGGTATACCTGCCCCTCCCATCAGCTTTCAGACATGTGCAGAAAGGAAGGACTTGTAATGTGTATCTGCTCCAGAGACTGAACAGGAAGCCTTTTCACATCAAAAGACCATTTTGTCAGCAAGATCCAGACAGCAAGTCTTGTGATGTCATAAGACATGAGACCAAGATACCACAATGCTTTGCAAATGCCCAAGGGTCGTGTGGAAACCAGGAAACCAGGACAAAGATCCACATGGCATATCCTCCTGCAGCTTGCAAGATATAAAAGCAAAAGCTGTTTCCCCAAGATTCAGATTCTTTTCAGCTGCAAGCAACTCAGATCCACTCACTGCAGAAGCCCTGTTCCTGTCCTAACCATGTGCTCATCAATCTGCTGGACCACAGCATGCTTGTAACAAGGACTTGTAAGTAACATAACTTTTGATCTAGACCTGCTACTTTGCCTTACTTAAGCACAGATTATCTGTAAAAGATCTCTTAAAACCTACCTCTCGTGTGCAATTGTATATTAAATCAACCTTTTTGAAGCTAAAAATACAGTCTCTTTGTGTTCTGAGTATATGGTATTTTGTATATATACTTAAATTATTTAATTTATTGCAATTATCACCTTTGGTGATTGGTGGAGAAATTAATATCCTAAAACTTATAAATACAGCGCCTGCTCTTAAATTATAAACAGTAGCGAGTGCTCTAGAGCTCTTTTCCCCAAAATAAATAATTTCTTGTAACACAGTGAGCGATTTTATATCCTGGGGGCAGAGATCTAGGATTATGGGGTCCTTTTGATCATGGATCCAAGTTTTGTTGATGAAGAGTAGATCAAAGTTTTCTGACGTGATCCAGTCTGTTACTAGTGTAGTTTTGTTTACTACGGATCTGGCGTTGATGTAGCCCATTTGAATTGTTTGGTATGGGTCATCCATTTTGGTGTTATGTGAATTTTTGTTAGTTGTCGTTTGTTTGTTAATCCAATAATGCAAGACAAGCTCTCAAACAAGGAGGAGGCAAAATTCAGTAACTTATTCAAAACATAACTCCCATAATATTAAAGATATCATTGAAAGAATATATCTAAATATTGTTAGATCTGTCAGACACGCATAATTCAACCCTTAGACAGTATTTTAGCCAATCATATATAGGGTGAATATGTAATTTTTATTGCTCCGTAAACTACAAATTCTTCTCTTATCTTACCAGAATATATAAAGTACTTATCTTTTATTTAGTTCATCAATTTCTTTCAACTTTGTTGTGTATATATAAAATATGAATAGATGACTCATCAAACCGACATGAATTCACATTTCGCCATGCAGCTGTTTCAAGGTCTGTCTCCAAGAAGTGTCCATCTCTTCACCAATAGTATTTACTGAACCAAACGCTGGCTGGTTTCCATGGCAAACCAGCAAGGAAACTAGTCACAAATTGGCCCAACCATGTTTTATAATACATAAATTCTAAGCTCTGATATATTCGATTTATAGATCACATTTTGTTTGGGTGATTTGAATCAACCAAACCAACTACAAGGGGCTGCAATATATGTAGCTTTGAAAATATAGATATAATTAATTCTTGTGGGCATTGGACATGTACTTAATCCTCCCAACAAGTTACATAAAAGGATTGCATACAATCTGGAAAATATTTCTTACAAACCTATGCATGCCTGTCTTCTCTTATAGGAAAAAAGTAGTGCACGTGACTCTGGGTAAGTCACTTAACCCTCCATTGCCCCAGGTACAAAATAAGTACCCATTACTTACATAATATGTACATTTCTTTGATTGTAACTACAGAAAGACAGTATATCAAATCCTTTTCCCCTTTCCCAATATGAGCAGACCTAGAAAACTTGGATCCCAACAAGCCAGGGTAGAGACATGCTTTTTCTAAGTTGGTGGGCTGAGCAATCCATAGATCATAAGGCTGTGAATGGACTCACTAAATCCATTTACAGTTTGATTCCTTTCAGACTTTAAGATGCAGATGTATACAATATTCTATAAAGTTATTTGTTTTGCAGCTGAAGCAGTTCAAGTTTTATAAATCAACATTTACAAGAGCTCTTCTATATACTGACAGAAGTTTCAATCTGTCCATACTAACTAAAGGCAATCATGTTCTATGTGATAATGAGTTTTTTTCCAGTATCCAGAAATTAAAACCAATAATTTTTACTGGAGGCAGTAAGAGTCTGCCAAGGAGTAATCTACAGACAGAACTGAGTGTACTGAAAAATGCTGTTGCTCTTATATTTACAATAATTGCACATGAATCCAGGAGGCAAAGTCCTTTAAATAAACAGGCAAAATTCTCCACTGGAGTCTAAATACACAATAGTTAGGTTCTTTGTCTGGTAAATCAAATGAAGTCATCTGTAATACAGTGTAATACCTGCACTGTTAATAGGAAACAGAGGAAACAAGCAATCAAACAAGAAATTTGCTTAGCTGCCAGCAGTAGCTGTCTGAGTTACCAACAAGCTTTCCAGACTTTTCTTTTGCCAGATAGGTCTGTCTAGCTGTGGACTGATGGCACACAGCCCTTCGAACATTGACACAAGTCATAATAGGGGCAAGACTTTAAATGGGCACCAAGAAGTGCATGCCATTTGGGCACATCATTGGGACCAAGTCAGGGAAGCTTCAATTGATACAAAACAAGGCTATTAAGCTCGTATGTCACACACAAAAGTTTGATCGTGCTTCCTCCCTGTTTTGAAAACTCCAGTGGCTTTCAGTAGAAAAACACATTTCATTCAAACTCTTCACGCTCGTTTTTAAGGCTCATAGAGCAGGTCTTCATGATTATCTCTTTGCTTCGCAATTCCCTATTGCCTGGCACAACTCCTCCACTTGATAGTCATCTTGTTCTTCCACATCCTAAAGCAGCTTAACTTGAATCCACCCGCCATCACGCATTCTTTTTTGCAGTTTCTGCTCAATGGAACTCCCTCCCGTTGCTTATAAGGTCTGAGCTTTCCTTTAAGAACTTTTAAAAAGCTCTGAAAACCTGGCTTTTCGAACAAGCCTTCAATTAATTACATAAAAGAGTTGGTTGTTATATTGCACTGTTACATCTGCCCCTCTCTCCAGTGCACGCTGTAAACACTGTCCTTCTCCCTTCCCCTATTTCTTCTAATTACCTTTCACCTTTGACTGTTTGTGCTACTGCTGAGTGATACTGTCTATCCTATCAAATATTGTAGTTCTCAATTTTTTCTGATTTTAGTGTGTAAATAGCCCAGATCTGCAAGTTAGGCAGTGACGCAAGTATAGGCTATTAAATAAGGTAACGTTTACCAAGCTGCGGTAAAAAGGGCACTGTGGAAGTGGCGGGGAGCCATTTTTGCCACGTGCCAGGGCCCTTTTTACCGCAGCAGGTAAAAATCCCCTAAAGACGTGGCCGTGCGATAGGATTGTTCTTACCACATGGCCAAGTGGGAGGAGACACTTACCGCTACCCATTGAGGTGGTGATAAGGGCTCCCAAAGCAACTGGGTTAGCGCCACGCTAGAAATTATGGAGGTATTTTTCGTAGTGCCGAAAATGGCACGTGCTCAAGGCAGAACTACCACCGGCAGCCACACTGTGCCAGCGGTAGTTCTGGGTTGCATTGCGGCAAGCCTGTTGACGCTTGGCAACCCTTTAGTAAAAGGGGCCCTAAGTGCTATAGACACTAAACTGAAAGGAGGCATATATGTGGGTTGAGCATTGGTGAGCTGTGGGGGTGTTGATAGGCACACCTAGGCACACCCACTTACACTAGCCATTGACCCGGCATAAATGATCATGCCTAACCTTTGATGTACCAAAGCAGGTTTGCATTAGTATTTTATGACTTAGGTGTGCCTAAGTGCTGGTATAGAATTAGTGCTAAACATATCTTATTGTGCTGCCTACTTCTTGGTGCCAAATTATGGAATTGTCCCCATAGAGTGCAGCACAATGTTCTCCTAGCTTTCTTCCCTTCCCTACCCGCAAGTGACTGATCCAGCACTTTCTTCTAATTCGTTGCTCTCCGTAATTTGTAAAACAGGATTTTAAACAGGGCAGTGAATATCTATAATATCCATTATTATACAATCACAGTGGCATACCTATGCATGCCACCTGAGGCGGGGTGCTACTGTGCCCTGCCCGAGGTGCGTCACACCCACACAGCACATCACACCCCCACCCATACCCCCATGACACGTCAGACCCCTACCCCACCACCGCAAAGCGCATCATCCCAACCACCCTTCCTCCTATCAAGGGGATGCATGGAGCAGTTGCGTGGCTGTTGGCTCCACTGATCCTCTGCACTGGAACAGGAAGTAACGTCAGAGGGGGCAGGGGACCGGAGGAGCCAACAGCCATGCCACTGCTTCATGCACCACCTTGTGCCTCCACCTGGGGCGGCCCGCTTCTACCACCCCGCCCTTGGAATGCTACTGTACAACCATAGCACCATCAAAAATAGTGTTTATATGTTTTACAAAAATTCCAGAAAAAAAATAAATGAAGAAGCTGAAAAGTAGACTTGCTGAGACCAATTCCCCACTCTTTACTTTATACTGGACTTGTATCCTGCTAACGCCATACATAGTTCAAAGTGGGTCACAATTGAAAAGTGAACCAGTTGTTCAGATGGACAATCAAATATCAAACAAAATACTAACAGATTGCATTTCAAAACAATTAAAAGCTACACATTAAAATATTTTCTAAATAGAAAAAATTTGTGTGCCTTCCTAAAAATGAAGTTCCGAAGGTAAGGAATCCCAGAATGAAACTGCCTGATAAGAAATAGAAGTAGACAAAAACCTCTTAAACATAACCTTATGTACCAAAGGGAAATGTTATAAAAATTGACCACATGAATGATCAAATTTATAACTAGTGGAAACATTAATTATCTTAACTAAATAATATGGAACCTTACCTTACAACAGCCTGAAAACTAGTCTCTAATTTAAACTGCACACATGCCCCCTACCAGCAACCAGTACAGATCAGACAGATGTGGAACAACTCAAGGAAAAAAATCAACTTGTCTGCGGTGTTTTGCACAATCTGGAGACTTCTCAATGAAGTCTTGGTGTAACCAGTAAAAACCACATTACAATAGTCAGTTCTAGAAATTAAAGACAGAACCACAAGTCAGAAAGTAAAAGTATTAAAATATTTTTTTAAGCTTTTTTAATAGAAAAAAAGACTTTTTGACCACCACATTAATATGCAATCTCATACTAAGCATATTATCTAGTTCAGCTCCAAGAACCCTGGAGGAACATGCACAGAGGTTCCCTTTTCTGATATGTTTGTCTCATACATCACATTTTCTTTAGGTGACTACAATCAACCAAATGAATTAAAGAGACTGCAATGTGTGGAATTGTGACAATTTGGATATAAATAATTCTCTTGGCTCTTGTTCTGGCAGCTCCTTGGGCCTTTTCAGACCTCCCATGTTGCGCATATTTTCAAAGCACTTTGGGAGGCTAAGTTCCATAGGTTTCTATGGAACTTTGGGAGGCTAAGTGCTTTGAAAATGAGCCTGGTTCACATGGTATCTTACAGGTTTAGCTAGGTTGCCAATTCCTTTTGAGCTATAGGTTTATTATGATTCTCTCTACTTGCCCAGTTCTGAGGATCCACCACTGTGCTGCCATTTCTTTTAGCCGTGAAGCTACCTCAAGCTGCAGTTCTGATTTTTAACCCCAGTTGCTACTTGTCATCTACTCCCTCTATGCACCCATGATGGCTACTCCACTGCAAATGGACATACTCTCTGCTTGATCAATTTGATGTAAAGTCACACTTACCAATGATTTAATTCTTCAAGAAAACATTCATATCCTATGTTTGACTGATTCTTCATAACCACCCTTTTCATTCTTTCAGGCTGATTGTACAGGCAAAACTAACAGGCCTTTGGCAAGCTTGTCTCTTTAATGATAGATTTAGCAGTCTATTTTCAGAAATTATCCTGGGGTATTTTAACATTCAAGTCAACAACATAGTGACAACATATTTACTTGGAGAATCATGCCTTTTTGTTGTATTATGTGCTTTTATTTCTGACAAGATTTTTCTTACTGTTATTTTGCAGGGTATTGCTCTACTTTGCATTTAATTCGATAGATGGTCCCTGATACAGATGAGAAGCCAAAACACAGCCATTATTGGGTTCATTTTATTAATTTGTGTATAATAAAGATTTATTCTGGGACTTGTATCTCTTAGTGTTTTGGCATCTTTCCTCCTGTTTTGCATATTTAGCCACTCACCAGGCAGGTCTCTGGGGGAAAGAGGTGACGATTGCATCTAGAATAATAATTACACCTCTTTCTGGCCATGGGTTCACTCTATCCACTGGTAATTAGAAAAATGAGATGATTATTCTATGCAAATACTTATTTATTGGAGTAATAAAAAAGCAAATATAGGCAATAAGCATACAGATGATTCTCATTAATTTTTCCATTAAAAGGTACAATATTCTTTCAACTAAATACATTTTATCTTATGGAAACAAATACCAAATTCTGACCTACACTTCTAAGATTGAATGAGCCTTATATATCTGATCCCCTGCACTGAAAGGTTAAATTATACAGGCGTACAACCTCCCGAGTCAGATGATGCCATTGTATTTTTTAGTGTGGGAGGGGGTTGGTGACCACTGGGGGAGTACGGGGAGGTCATCCCCGATTCCTTCCGGTGGTCATCTGGTCAGTTGGGGCACCTTTTTGAGGATTGGTCGTGAAAATAAAAGGACCAAGTAAACCCGGCGAAATACTGATGAACGGCGCTTTTTTTTCCATTATCCGCGAAAGCCAGCCATCTGGTAGCCATGCCCATGCTCGCCCATGTCCCACCTTTGCTACGCCGCCGACACGGTCCCTTGAACTTTCGCCAGCGAGGTGACGGGAAAGCGGCAATGCTGTCAAAAAAGCCGCTTTCGATTATACCAATTTGACCACTTTTGAGAGATCGTCGACCATCTCCCGATTTATGTCGGAAGATGGCCGGCGATCACTTTCAAAAATAAGCCTGAAGGTCTCATTTATCAAGAGCTCTTCTGAATTTTCTAGTTTAATTCCCTATCCCAATACAACAAACTTCCGCAAACTACTGAAGACCCATCTCTTTAACAAGACATACCACAAAGACCAACAACTATGAACTCCTCCACATATACCCAGAATTGTCTTTACTATTTGCTTGTTATATTAATAGCATGCTTATCATTATCATGTTACCCAAGATCCTTCTATAATACTAAATGTTTATTTCTTATATATCTCCTCGATTCATGATGTATTGTAAGCCACATTGAGCCTGCAAAGAGGTGGGAAAATGTGGGATACAAATGCAATAAATAAAAATAATAAAATACCTATCCTGTACCGGATTTGGCGAATGCCTTCACGGTATTATGTAAGCCACATTGAGCCTGCAAATATGTGGGAAAATGTGGGATACAAATGTAACCCTAAGGGGTTAATATAGAATTGTTTTTTTTTTAATAAATAAAATTACCTGAGTTGTCTCAGAGTTCCGTTGTGGCCAGCAGTGCAGGTGGCCAGCAGTGCAGGTCCCTAGAATTTGCTGAGAGCTGAGACTCTGTTGTCTGGGAAACGGCTTGCTGGTCAGCAGAGGAGAAGGGAAAAAGCAGTTGAGGAAGAAGGATGTGCTGAGAGAGTGTCTGAGGTGGAGAGTATGAAAGAGCAGTTTGAAAGTATTAAAAATAAAATTTGTAAGTTAAGCAGAGTAGTTGTGACTCTTGCTAAGTGTAATTAGTTACACTGGTGAATGATGGTAGTTCTAAAGGGAGTTTATAAAGAGTTGGTAAATGTGAATGAATAGGAGTGGATTTTGGGATAACATAATTTATGAAAAGGAATTCCCTGTATTGAGAAGCGAGTTGAGCTGCAGTGCTGTGAGACAATATAGGTTTTGGTGGGAGTCTGAAGGGGTTGAGGAGTGTCTGTTGGGAACATTGAAAGGGTTGCTGGTTAGGTTTGAGGATGATTGGATGTGCCCTTCTTTAGCATAGGGAAACAGTAATAAAGCTTAGGCCTGGAAGACAGGGACATTTTAATTAATTTCATTTATGTTTAAGTTCAATTGGCCACAGTGTTTTAAAATTCTTTAAAAAGTCACCTAGAGGAGTTCCTTTGATGAGTGACAGGAAGATAGGGTTATATTTCCCGTTTTAATTTGATTAAGTTAGGTTTAGGAAGAAGACCTACAAGGAAAAGAAGTGTAAGAACGCTATTTGGATCTTCATTGGGCCCCCACGCAAGAAAGAGTTCTACAGCTCAGTTTTTCTCTGGAGAATAATTTGCTCGACCACAGTTAAGTAACTATGAAGTGAAAATAAACTGAAATACTCACCTAGATTTTGGGTGGTCACATGGTGAATTCTGCAGAGACATAAAAGTACACACAGAGAATCAGATCCTTACAAAAGAGGGAAAAATAATAAATGAAATATGAAAGTTTGTAAAGGAAATTGAAATATTTCAAAGCATGAACTTATCTGATGGTTGCACAGATTCTAGGATATTGGTGATAGCCCTGTTAAGAGAATGAAAATAAATCTTTAAGTAAATGTTTATAAGTATATATAAAGAAATTTTGTGTTCAAATATTGAAGAAGAAAAATATATTATTGAGTTGCTAAAAAAGTTTGAAACATAAATTTTTTTTGAACACTTACCTGATTGAGTTAGAGAAAAATAAAATAATTATCTTAACATTTGGGTCTGATCATTTTTAAGTAAAATGTTTAAAAATGTGATTTTATTATTCTCTTAGGCACTGTTTTCTTTAGAAGAAGAAGTTAAATTTATTGTATTTCCTCCCCTTGCTCTTGGTAGGGTGACCCCAAACACTCGGTTATTAGACTACAAACAATAACATCGGGGACATACACCCTTATGCTGAGGGCAAAATGGGCGGGGCTTACACAAATGTAACAAATAATAATAATAATTGCTTACTGAGTACAACATATTTTCAAATATTAGTCTTGTGTGTTTTTCTCTTGTTTTTTAGGAGTCATTTTGTATGTAACATCTCCTGTAACCTGGTTTTGCATTTCTAAATGAAACTCTTCTGGAGAGAGGTTTTGTTGAAGGAATACTGACAGGCTAGTTAACTGACATGCCGAGAAAATGTTACATTGCAGTCTGATATTCCAGTGTGAAGCTGGGGAAATGGTTCACAGCCATATGCAAATTATAGAACTTACTGTGGAAAGAGGGCTCACTAACTGTGATCATTTGTATATGCAAAATAATTATAATTGCTAAAGGTAAAGGATCACAGTATATTTAAAGAAAGGCACATATTGTGCAGGAGTAACAAAAGCTGTTTTGTTGGTAAGACAAAAGCCTCACCCTGACAGTTAAACAGGCTAGTTGAGGTGGCCTAGGTGATCTGGTAGACTTTTGGGTGATAGGTTTCTGAGATGGAAAAGAGGGATTGGATTGAATTATTACTAGAGCAGATTTTGATTGAAAAGAAAAAAAAGGAGCAGGATTTAGCTAAAAGACCTACGGAGGACTGGAATTCAAAAGGATCCAGGATAGAGGGAAAATCTCTATCTCCCTCTCTCTCGGGTCCTTTTACAAAGGCTTGCTGAAAAATAGCTTGCAGTAGTGTAGGCACGGGTTTTGGGTGCGCGCTGATCCATTTTTTAGTGGCCTGTAAAAAAAGGCCCCTTTTTTTTTGCCGAAAATGGACGTGCGGCAAAATTTAAATTGCCACGCGTCCATTTTGGGTCTGAGACCTTACCGCCAGCCATAGACCTAGCAGTAAAGAATCTGCATGGTAATGACCTATGCGCGTCAAATGCCACTTGGTGTGCGTCCGTTACACGCGCCATAAAATAAAAAATATTTTTCAGACGCACTTAGTGGACACACGCCAAAATTGAAATTACCACATGGACCACACAGTTACTGGTTGGTAACTCCAATTTGGCATGCGTTTGGCGCGTGTAGGCGCCTACGCGGCTTAGTAAAAGGGGCTCTCTGTGTCTGAGAGGAAAGGGGTTTCTTCAGTGCTAAAAAGATGGCTCAGGGGTACTTTTTACTAAGCTGTGGGAAAAAGGGCCCTGTGCTAGTGGCGAGGGCTGTTTTTCCCGCATGCCAGGGCCCTTTTTACCGCAGCGGTAAGCCCTCGTTGAGCTTACCGCCGCTCTGTAACAGGGCCCCTCAGATTCTAAAGAAACTTACACAGAAGTGTTCCTCAGTGCTGGAAAGGATACAGTTATAGGTCATGGCCAAAAGAGAACTGAGGTTCTAAAGGAGTTAATATACAGTTATTTCTCTGTCCTGGGAAACCTATCAGTGCAGGTCATAGATGACAAAGGACTGAAATCTTAAAGAGAGTTAAACTCACAGTAATATTTTATTTGGATTTTCCTGGGGATAAAGGAGGGAATTCTCTTCTGCTAACACCTTTCTGCCAGAGTGGAGGCACCAGGTGCCAGGCATTTAAGGCACCTACAGAGCCTGACCAAGGGGGACTCCTGCAAGGTTTGGCCCCCAAACCAGGGATGATCACAAGAGGGTGTTACATAAGAACACTTACTTAAAAAGCTTGTGCTTTTCTCCAAGAAGATGCTGGCATACAACTATGAGATCATACATGGCAGAAGAAGAAACCAGTTCCCCAAATCCAATGTAAAGACATCAGAAAAGGTGGGGTCATCTTAAGTCATTTTCCATGGAGGACAAATGCAGGAAACCAGGAAGGACTGAACCAAAAAGATGAGCATCTATATGTTCTGTCTACTCTGAAGTGCCTTTGAGAAATGTCTGTGTCTGTTACAGGGTATACATCTCCTATGTTTCCCTGAGAAGTAACTTACAGTTTTATAAGGGTAAAAATTGAAGAGAATACCTCTAAAGTTTGTCTTTAACCCAGTGGCGTACCAAGGGGGGGGGGGGGGGGCGATCCGCCCCGGGTGCACGCCGCTGGGGGGGTGCCGCGCGCCTGTCGGCTCTTCATTTTCATGCTCCCTCTGCTCCGGAACAGGTTACTTCCTTTTCCGGGGCAGAGGGAGCATGGAAACGAAGAGCCGACAGGCACGAGGCACCCTCCCCCCCAGCGGCGTGCACCAGGGGGGGTTATTTCACGGGGGGGATCGTGCTGCACCCGTGGGGTTATTTCACCGGGGGGTTGCGCTGTTCTGGGGGGGGGGGGCGCATCGGCGATCCGCCCCGGATGTCAGTGCCCCTAGGAACGCCACTGCTTTAACCCAAAATCTAGACAGCGTTTTCAATGCTTATGTAATTAAAATGGAGCTGTCTGCAGCTGGCTATGATAACATCTGTGTACATCTGCCACATTTTGACAGATAGGCATCTACTAAACTGCTCTCTTTTAAAACACCTATGAGGCAATATTCAGACACAGCTGCTGTATAAAGATAAGCAGATGATTTATCCATTTAACTTTATGGCTGAACCTATACGTTTAGGTAGGACCACCAAATATACAGCACTAAAAAACAGATAGCATCCATCTAAAATTAATACTGCTATTTGTGTGGTGCCCCTAAATGGACAAGTTTATCTTGAAAGAAGCTGGTTATTGCTGCTCTATGGAATGCCCCTCCTTTTTTTTAAAGGGATAAATGTTGGTAGTCATTGACCTGTATATCCAAAATGTGTCCACTGAGTTCTTAGCATCAGATGCTGACCTCGTAGTTTTGTATATTGACCTGCAAATTTTACTTTTATATATATAATATAGTATACTAGTATAAAAGGTCCGTTTCTGACACAAATGAAACGGGCACAAGCAAGGTTTTCCTCGGAGTGTGTTATGTTTGAGAGAGTGTATGTGAGAGTGACTGTGTGTGAGAGAGAGAGTGAATGTGCGAGTGTATGTGTGTGAGAGAGGGTGAGTGTGTGTCTGTGAGAGAGAGAGAATGAGTGTGTGTGCAGGTGCGTATGTGAGAGACAGTGTGAGAGAGAGAGTGTGTGTTTCACACAGATATAGTGTGTGCGAGAGAGAGAGAGTGTGTGTGAGACACAGACTCTCTGTGAGACTGAGTGTATGAGACCAAGAGAGTGTGTGAGTGACTGTGTGGCACACAGAGTGAATGTGATACAGTGTGAGACATAGAGTGTGTGAGAGACAGTGTGTGAGAGTGAGAGAAAGACATTGACTGTGAGAGAGAGAGTGTGTTTGTGACAGAGATACCTCCCCCCCTCTGGTGTCAGGCCCCCCCTCTCTCTCTGGTGTCTGAGTGTTACCATGCAGGACGCTGAGCTCTGGCCGTGCTTCAAGGAACTGACCAATCCTATTTAATAGAATGCACCTCCAACATTCTGAAGCCGAGAAACCTTGTGTGGTTGGTCACTTCTGCTTGTGACGAATCCGGAAGTACGTGATGTCAATTCAGGAGATGGATACAGAGAGCAGGAATGCCTCAGCCATGCAGTCAGCTTCAGAATGTTGGAGGTGCGTTTTATTATATAGGATATCTAAAGTATAAAAGGGGCATACCAAATCTTTCAAACCAAAAATACATGAACATAATACATGATTAAATAATTCTCATGAGATACAAAAGACAAGCTTGACTCATTAGGGTATTCCTGACTTCCCAGAACATCTGTATAAAAAAAAACCCTTTTAAATCATCCCCTCCTGGTCATGATGCCTTTGACAAACCATGTCTCCAACTTTCAAAGAGACTGCCTACCTCATCAACTTCATCATACATTATCATGTCCCACACTATCAATCTCAAATCTCCACTTCCAACCTGCCCCCACGCACACCCCATATAATCACCCTGAACCGCTACTCCAACACATCTTATCTGATCCATTCTCAATATTATACAACCAATTCCCTCTATATGACCACATCTCTACTCTCCCACACCGCTGTCTTATTCCAAGGCTATCCCTCCTCAGAAAAAAAAGCCTCATTCACTCTGGGGCTTTTTTACTAAAGCTTAGCGAATGCTAATGGAATTAGTAAATACAAAATACTAAGAAGCCGATTCTATACTTATGGGCTTCTTAGCATTTAGGGGGGGA
Source organism: Microcaecilia unicolor (assembly GCF_901765095.1). NCBI lineage: Eukaryota > Metazoa > Chordata > Amphibia > Gymnophiona > Siphonopidae > Microcaecilia > Microcaecilia unicolor. The sequence continues at coordinate 595,776,782 of NC_044031.1, forward strand.
TTCTATATATGGTGCCTAAAGAATTGGCACTGAAATCGGTGCCGACTAATCGCATTCTATAATCAGTGCCCAGGCGCCGATATTTCATCTACACGCATCCATTTACACCAACGAAAATGTGACGTAAAGAGGGGCATAATCGAACGCAAACACCCATGTGTAAGAACGTCCATCTCCGAGAACGGGTCCATGAAGGGGTGGGCCGAATCGTATTTTCAAAAAAGATGGACGTTTATCTTTAGTTTCGAACATACGGTTTGTGCCAGGCAAATGCATTGGATGTGGGCATTTTTGAGATGTGGGCGTTTGTTTGAGCTGGGCGTTTTCGTTTTTCAGCGATAATCGAAACCGAAGCATTCCAGCTCAAAAACGACCAAATCCAAGGCTTTGGGTCGTAGGAGGGGCCAGGATTCGTAGTGCACTGGTCCCCTCACATGCCATGACACCAACCGGGCACCCTAGGGGGCACTTTAAAAAAATAGGAAAAAACATTAAATTACCTCTCAGGTGCATAGCTCCTTTACCTTGAGTGCTGAGACCCCCAAATCCCCCCCAAAACCCACTCCCCACAACTCAATACCATTACCATAGCACTTAATGGTGAAAGGGGGCACCTACATGTGGGTACAGTGGGTTTGGGGGGGGGGGGGGTTAGAGGGCTCTCATTTACCACCACAAGTGGTACAGGTAGGGGGGGATGGGCCTGGGTCCGCCTGCCTGAAGTGCACTGCATTACCCACTAAAACTGCTCCAGGGACAGGACTTGTTACTGCTGTATAACCTTGGCACAGCAGTTCACACCGTAAGACTAATCTAGCTGAAAACATCCTTTATTTCAATAACCGCGTTTATTCACAGTTAATTGCAGATCAGAGGTTGTGCCCCACTGGCAACGAGTCTCCCTGGTACTAAGATTAGCAGTAGCTCAGAGCTGGCAGAATGGTGTACAATGCCGTCTTTCAGCAACATTCAAGGTAAGAACTAAGTTCTGTAACGTGGCTAACACACGAAAGGGATCTAAAATGGACTTACAAAAATGGCCACTACCTTGTGGACTACCGGAAACAAAACAGGGCACACTCTGACCCAGTAAGCAGAGGGAAAAGCACCATGGGAGAAGAGCCTACCAACTACCAACATTGTGAGACTGTAACACAAGCTAGTGAAATCACGGAGCCCAATACCCTACACCCACCACAATGCAATGCTGATGTGACCCTGCAGTGCACCTGAGAGCCACATCTGACCCAGGAAAAGGCTGTGAGAGGATCGAACACATTCTGCTGTCATGGAGGTGGGTGCGGAATTTGAGGGTGGCATAGAGGCTGGGAAATAAGGTTTTTGCAAGTGGGGTTTTTTTGGTGGGAGGAGGTTAGTGACCACTGGGGGATTCAGGGAAGGTGATTCCCGATTCCCTCTGGTGGTCATCTGGTCATTTAGGGCACTTTTTTGGGACCTGTTCATGAGAAAAAAGGGTCCAAAAAAAGTGTCCTAAATTCTCGCTAAAAACGCCTTTCTTTTTTCCATTATCGGCCGAGCGCCCATCTCTGCTCGGCCGATAACCACACCCCAGTCCCACCTTCACCACACCTTTATTCAACTTTATTCGTTCCCGCGACGGAGTGCAGTTGAAGACGACCAAAATCGGCTTTCGATTATACTGATTTGGCCGCCCACGGGAAACGGACGCCCATCTCCCGAACATGGGCGTTTTTCTCCTTTCGAAAATAAGCAGGAAAGTGTCCCACATCTCATGATCAAGCATTGGATGATTTCTGAACACAGTGCGTGGACATTAGAGATGCTGAAGATCCAACAACCAAGGTGGTTGTATCGGAGAAGATTTGGTGTGAACTACATGAGATGTGGGACACTTTATGTATTTTACAGTCCTTATGTTTGAAAGCTTGAAGGGATTTGATGGTATATGTGAGATCAATTGTTTATGAGTGAGAGTGTGGTTAGAAATAAAGAGTAGTCTGATTTTGAAATATATAACGTTAGTAGTAGTCCAGTTGATGGTATGTAAAATACATATGACTATTTAAAATTGATTGTAACCCTTGTAGTGATAACGAGCACATAGGTTTAGGCGCACTGGGCCCTATTCTATAACTAGGCGCATAAATTTTGGAACGCCCACAAAATGCCCATTTCCCCACCCATAACCTCACCCCTTTTTGCCTGCATGTTTTAGAAGTTCGGCACACATCATTCCAGAATACGCTTAGCGACTCGTGCACCTAAATTCTATTCAGTGCCAATTAGTGCTTGTTATTGTTTGCTGTTATCAGCGCTCATTAGCTTGTTAAGTTACGCACATTGTTATAGACTCTCTAGGCACACTATATAGAATCTGGGAGTTAGTGTGTGTTAATTCTGTTGGCGCACAGGAAGCTTTAGTAAAAGGGGGAACGGGAAATGGGACTTGATATATTGCCTTTCTGAGGTTTTTGCAACTACATTCAAAGCGGTTTACATATATTTATTTTTGTTACATTTGTACCCCGCACTTTTTCCCACTCATGGCAGGCTCAATGCGGCAGACAATGGAGGGTTAAGTGACTTGCCCAGAGTCACAAGGAGCTGCCTGTGCCGGGAATTGAACTCAGTTCCTCAGGACCAAAGTCCACCACCCTAACCACTAGGCCACTCCTCCATATTCAGGTACTTATTTTGTACCAGGGGCAATGGAGGGTTAAGTGACTTGCCCAGAGTCACAAGGAGCTGCAGTGGGCCCCTCAATTCCTGTGTTCCTGCTTTCCTTAGGATACCTCTTCATTTTTGTTACACTAGGCTGGCTTGCCTACCTCTTTTAAAATCCTATTACTGAAATCTATCTATTCAAGGCTAGATAATTCTCTGTAACCCTCTATTACAACTCCATTCTGACTGTAGTTCTTATTTTAGATTAAGGCATAGTTCTAAATATGAGACAACAGCATTCAGCACAGCATTCCATACATCCAGAAGTGCAAAGGAGATGACAAGCCGGAGTGGTACACCTATTAGATCATGACATATGTTTTGCAAAGTCACTCATGTTGCCACTTCTGAATCCATGTGTTTTTGTTAAGTGCTGTCTTCTGTTAACACCACAAAAAGCTGTCAAATGTCACATGCTTTGTTCTACAAATTTGCAAATTATGATAAATTTCAAGTTGCATCAGACTGCAAAAGTGATAATATGTTTGTGTTAAACTTCCAGCTTATTGTTGGTCTGAGCTAACATGTTTAGCATTTTCTTCATGTAATGCAGTAACCTTTCAATATTGTTTAATCATTATGATGCACATTTCTTCTTCGGTACCACTGGGTTGTGCTGTTGCTCCTTTGTAGATCTCACTTCATCCTTTTCTCCAGTTTCAGATCAGCCTCTTACTACTTCCCCAGATTGATTGTGGTCTAAATAGAATTAAATTGTAGAATGTCATAAGATGATTAATAGGATGGGAGCTAATAATTAGATGAATTTCAACTTGCAAGGAAAGAATGCACACACTTTTCTGGGTGGATCAAAATTTTCTGCATGCATGATCACAACATGTTACCTGTAATCTAACTTGGTAATACAAGTTTATGAAAATGTGTTTTAGAACAGGTGCCCACACTAGTAAATACGTTACAGTGAATCACCTGAAAAGCAAATTGAATCCTAATGTACCACATTCATCTATTGTTGATTTACAGCACTATATCACATCCTCTTTTGTGTAGCTGTGAAAATCATAGTGTAGTGAAATAATTGCAGTTTTTTGGATTCTATAGAAGTAAATACAACTCTGTTTGAGCAATTCTGTAGATGCTAAAGATGATTTACAAATGTGAATTATTTCCACACATTGGGTCAGTTCTATAACTTGGTGCTTCAGCAAACAGCATCGAGATAACTAACTTGAGGCGCCAATTAAATACTCACAAACACAACTATCATGCTGTAGTATTTTTTCCTGCTCACTGTTGTAGACACCGCTGAAAGATTCCGATATAGTAGAGCTCCACAACTATTGATTATTTCACTTTTTTTGCCCTCCCTTTTAGGGTTGTTCTACGTCCTTATGGTAGTGTGAGTGGGGTTGGAGTGGGAGGCCTTTATAAAATATATCCAGAAAAGGAAAAATAAGAACAAAACTCCTTTTATTAAACAAATACTGAACCCTGTTACCTCACAGATACAGTAATGTAAAGAATAAGGTCTCTTTAATTTCAGAGGCAAAGTTCACACAGGCCTGCAGCTGACAGGTCTCAAGCCCAAGCTTCTTGTCAAGCTAAAGTTAAAGCTTAGCCTACCATAGCTAGGTTCTGGTAGCTTACAAATATGCAGGGGAGACCTACACTACAGGGCGGTTTCTCACCTCCCAGGACCTCTCTCTTCTGTTGTTCCAGAGGGCTTTTACTTCCTGCTCTCTGTTGAGCCCTGCGCTCCTGGCCAGGCAGCCTAACATCCCTATGCTTACATTGGTTCTGCATCAGCCTCTGACATGGCAGGTTTAGCGCCACCTGCCATAAGGTGGCTAAACTGCAGTCTCAGTGAGAGTGTTCTTAGGGACCCTTGCTGCAATACTACTCACTCCCTCAATGTGCTGCCTCCATATTCATGGTGGCAGAGTGCATTGTTATGAATATTTAGTATGAGTATTATTTATACTCAATTGCATTGTTTGTGTAATAGATAACACTGTGTACTGGGGCTTCTGCCCCCCTATAGTTTGAGTATCCTGTGATTGACTCCTTGTGAGCTTTCCCTATTGGCACTTAGTTCAGGGCTAGGGTCAGCCCTCCCTCTCTACCCTAGGGGCTGTGTGAGAGAAAATCCCTTATATGGTAGGGAAGCCCCACCCAGTGCATCCTAGGGTGCAATAAGAGGGGCAGGCACTGCCATCTGAAGGTACGGGGGGTTTGGGGCCGCTTGGCCACTAAGAAGGGGGTGGTGCTAGACAACCAGGTGTGGACCTCCAGTCCTTTCTTCTGTAGGGGGTGGGGGGTTCAGGTCCCTTGCAGGAGGGGGAGGTCAGTCGGTCAATCAGTCTTGGGGGTCTCTTATGTTGGGTGGATGGGAGAGGCTCCCCATTCCTCCCCAATGCTTTGTAAGCCCTTATGTTAGCTCCGAGCTGGCGTAGGGTTTACAGTGGTAGCAGTGCCCTTGTTTGGTGCTGCCCGCTGAGCACTGGAGAGGAATACAATGTCCCCGATTAGCATGCATTTCCTTGCTATTAGTGTTCAGAGCCCGGAAGCACATTATCACACATGCTCGCTGGCTCTGATCCTGGGGCGCAGGCAAATGTGGGCCCTAGTCCAGCGCTAATGGCCTCTAATGCCTATGTTTTCTTTTGATCATTTGATCCTCTGTCTGAAGAGGTTTATCAAAGCTAAAAAAAAATTGCATGGCTTGGAACATTACTGTATAAATTTAAGTGAGAGATTGGTCTGTTTGAATAACTTGTAGAGCTTGAATTCAAGGCAAGCAAAGGATTTACATAGACTCATAACGGACTGCCTATATGTGGTCCATCTGTAAAAAGTCAAAAGATGTTCCAGTTGGATAGGCAGTGCCTTAAAAGGTGGAGAACAAAAGATTTTTTTACTTATTTCACAGCTTTTTAATTTATTTGAAAGCTTCCCATATATAGATATAAATATCATGAAATAAAAACTGAATATCACTAAAACAACTTCAAAAATTATTGCAGCTACTGGAAACAGCACTAATAAAGGCTGTATTTTGTGCTCAATTTTCTACACTGTTCTATACAATACAGTAATACATGGCCAGATTTCAGTGAGGATATCCTAGTTACTGATGGTTTCATCTTAACTGTTTTTGTAATCTGCTTGGGGAAGACTGGTGTTATAAAGATTGGAAGTAAAATTAAACTTTCCTTTTATTGGGGTACATGGGATCACATCTTCACCTCATCTCTTTTGTACAAATGTATTATTATGTTTTGAGCATGTTCCAGGGACAAGTGGTTTTCATAATTCAAAATAATAAAAATAAATATTTTCTTTCATGCAGATCTCTCATTTGTTTAAACATAACTAAATGGGCTATAAGCCCCTAATACAGTCCATTGGTTTTCTTATATTTTGTTCTTGTGATGACTTATATTGTGCCAAAATTGGAAATACAGTGAAACAGAAAAGTAGACTTCAGTAATGTCCAAAACATGTTAACATTATAATTGTGTTCACATTTGGGTAATAACTGAGAAATACTGTTTGTTTGTTTCTTTATTAATTCTTGTACCCCACGATTATGCAAAAACAAGTTTTGGTGCAATGTGGCTTACAGTTAACAGAGAGATTATAGTGATGCATTACAGAAATATAGAGTAGTGTGGACTAACATTGTCTCATTTGGTTAACCATAGAATTTAATCATATTAGGAAGCTTGACGTCGACCTGGTTAACTTCTGCTGAATATCAATCAGCTAATAGTTTTAAGGCTAGATGTTGTTTGCTGAACTCATGCCTTGCTGACTCATTTCCCTCCCACCAGATTTGTTCCTCGGTTAATTTTAAAGAAAAAGCTAGGAAATGATTTACTCTGACAAGGACATCCCATCAAGCTATGCATCACTATTTGGAAATCATAAATGCCTTTCAGCTCCATCTGTTCTGTTGCTGCTTTCCCTTAGCCATCATTATTCCTGGGACTCATCTATATTCCAACACACAGCTGGGAGACAAAGACTATACCTCCCTCCCTTAAAAAAAAATACATACCTTGTATAACCAAACAGACTTGAAGAATAAAAATATATATCACAGAACTGGAAAATGTTGTCACATTTAGACCTACTCTGGACTTCTACATGACGGTAGCTCTGTCCTCATTATTGAATATCTCTCTTTTAAATATTTTAAACAATTTTAACAATATTAAGTGCATTTTTATTAATATACCACTGCATTCCACAAAACAAAAGGAGCAAGTTCCCACAAACTGTATTTCTCTTTTGATTTAGGCACAGGAAAAAAAAATTAAATGCTCCCAGGTTTCAACCTAATTCATACTTGATGTGGAATATAAATGTCATAAGTAAATAAATAAATAGAAACTCTAAATGTTGAGCACCTGATTTTTCATAATGTGCCTGTTTTAGTGGTGCTTTACCAGGAGGAAAAAATGTCTGCATGAATACAACACATGCTAGGGAGTCCCTATAACCAGCCCTCCAAATGACAAACTGATTACAATTTACTACTCTACATATAAAAAGTTAATCTGTTATTATACTTCCTCTGCGTTATTATACTTCCTATGCTGCACAAGCTGACATGTTTGAAAATATAAGTGAGATTAAATAAAAATGCTATCAACAATAAAGAATGACAACATGGATGCAGCAGCTCATAAGTTTGTTTGCTTTGTTCTGAGTAGAATGAAGGCTACATGGGGAAGGGGAAACAGAGACTAGCCTAAATGGTTTCAACTTTTTGATGTCATGCCATCTCCTGTTCTCAATCAAATCTTCTTGCTTTGCATAGCTGTGCCCCTTGTGCCCCTTCCCCCATCTTTGATTCAAGTTACAATTAAGGTACATTCTCTGCCTGCAGGCTATTTAGAAAAAAGAGGATTGCCATATAGGGACTTCCAGCGTAATTTACTGTCAAGCAAAAGTATCTATTTGAGCTCAACTCTCTCCCCCCCCCCCCCCCCGCATTCAATTTACAAAGGAAAAGAAATGAATTACCATATCAGGGATCCCTAGTTAAAGGTGCTATGTGCAACAGGAGAACAGAAAGCTGCCTTCATCCTCTCTCTGCCTTTCTGCTGTTCCTACAGGGCAACATTTTTGGTCAAAGCCAAAGTTCTCTCTGCAAAGGTGTTCTAAGAGAAAATACATAAATAAGAGGCTTATTTGATCAGTGGCAATGGCAATGGCAGATTCTGAAGTACTTGAGTCAGACAAAGCTGTAATTGAGCGGGTTGACACAGGGGATTCAGCACAAGCCAACCTCGGTAGTGAAAAGGTTCAAGGTCTAAAAGATCACATATATCTACACATAAACTAAAGAGAGGTATGAAGCAAAAGCAATTAAAGGCACAGCAACCAACACAGACCCAGCAGGAGAAAATCAATCCCAACACTCTGGTAATTCTAGGCAGAATGCTAGGAATTCTAGAAATTCTAGGTCTTTAAAATCAGACAGGACAAGCCATTCCAGAAGGTCTGCTATGGGCTCTATTGCTCTTATACTGCAAATGGATGCAATGGCTCAGTAGTATAGCTATGGATGGGCCTGGGTAGGCACAGGCCCACCCATTCTTGGCTCAGGCCCACCCAACAGTGGCACCCCACATCAACATCTGTCCTCCTCTGCAGCATCCTGGCATCTGCCAAGCCATCGCTGAACCCCATCCCTCCTTGGTGTACCTTACAGGAATTATTGCTACCTGTGCAGGTCTTGCAGGCTTCCATCGGCCAGGTCCCACCCTTGCTTTCACCATCTCCTGTCTGGCAGGCTTTCACTCCAGGAAAGCTCACCAAGGGAAATGTTTCATTTCTACCACAGACTCTGGTGCTACTCAGGAACTGGGATTAGGTAAAAGTTGAGCAGTTAAACCCAGCAAAACACACTGTGATTATGCAAGAGTCACCTGACCAGCTGCATTCCATGCCTGATTTCAGACAAGCCCCAGCACATGACCAGCCTCAGGCAGGCACCTACTACCAACAATCTAGAAACTTCAGAGTGCTCTCTGTACCCCTGATTCTGATTCCTCCCTCCCACCCCACCATGAACATCCTGAAACTCTTCATCTGATCCTTCTCCCTCTCTTCACCTTTCAGAAGCATATCTTCCTCCCAATTCTGATTCTTCTCTCTCCCACCTCATCAGTAGCACATAATCTCCCTTCCAATCCCCCTCCCACCCTACTTTCCTGAAGAGGTAAAATACACCTCCCCACCCCACCCACAATGTGACAAGATTCCCCCCCCCTCTCAGCCCCCCCCCTCCCCAGGTCCATCCACACTTCCCCAACCTCCAGAACTATCAAAAGTCTCTGGTGGTCCAGTGGGGGCGATGCAGATAGGAGCAAAGTCCACTCTCCTCTGCCTCGGCCAAAATGGCTGTCACAACCTCTAACGGCAGGCTCACAGTGCTTCAGTATGAGTGAAGGAAAGGGGAAAAAGAGGGACTGGAATGGAGAGGATAAAAAATCTGAAAGAGCAAAAATGTGAGTACAAAAAGCAAGGAAAATGAAAGTGTGTGTATATGTGTGTGTGAACGTGTATGTGTGCCCTAGGCTTGAGGGCTGCAAACAGGCCAGATCTTCAGGTTATTTCTAATGATTATGCATGAGGTAGATTTGTAAGCCCCACTACTTCACTCTGATTTGTTTGTGGCCTTCGAGGACTGAACTTGGACAAGCCTGATCTATTGCTTTGGTTTTACCTCTCCAAAACAGAGACATTGCATGCACCTTCTCCCTGCTATGAAAAAAGAATGAGTGGCAGTATACCACCCTACTGTGTTAGACATTAAGAGGGGCATTTTCGATATGACTTCCAAATCCGATTTTGGACGTTTTACAAAAAATGTCCACAAATCTAGTGCTAAACATGGTCATTTTTGAATCATAAAAATGTCTATCTTTGTGGTTTGAAAATCACCCTGTTTTAGATGTTTTTGTGCTCAGTGCATCTTTCTTTTAGAGACATTTTCAAACAAAAAAATATCCAAGGGGAAAACATACAAAAAGAAGCCATTGGGATGTCTAGGGGACCAGCATTCTTAGTATACTGGCCACACAGATATCTCAGCAGAACAGTGGGGCAGCCTAAAGGATACTGCAGTGAACTTCACATGTCCCAGGTACACATCACATCATAACCCCCCTATATTGCATGGTGAACCCTCCAGGAATAGCAAAAAATATACTGTACATCACTGTACACCTCTACAATAGCTCTTATGCCTGCAGTTGTCACCTATATGTGGGTTCAATAGGTATTTTGTGGGTTTTGGGGTGCTCACATTTTCCACCACAAGTGTACTAGTTAGAGTCTGATAAGGGCCTGTGTCCCCTTCTTGCCTGGCCACTAGGCTACTCCATGGACCTGCTTGCCCCTCTAAGAGGAATGGCCATTATATCTGCAGCTCTCATAGATCCTGGTATGTACGGTCACTTCCATGTCTTAGATGACTGGTAGCGGGTCAGTTTGGATACATGTTTGATACTTAGATGTTATTGTTACAGATCTAGCCAAAAACATAATGTTTTTCTTTGCCCTGTACGTTTTTACAATGGTCCATTATTGTAGAAAAATATCCAAATCATAATCCCGCCCTAGTTCCACCCAAAACATGCCTCCAACATACCCCCTTGAGATTTAGATGAACTGCGCAGAAAAAAGTCTTAAAAGTGAGCTTCGAAAATAGTGATTTGGATGTTTTTATGAAAAAAAGTCCATCTGCTGCTTTCTGCTTATTTTTTGAATATTTTCTGTTTTGAAAATGAGCCCATAAATAAAATAAAAAATTAGAACTGATAATAATTTAAATTTGTAACATGTTGTTTCCAAGAGTAGCACATTTTTGAACATATATTAGAAACCCCAGAAGTCATGTAAAAGCGCTCAAAATGATACGTTTGCCTAAGTGGTTTACTT